>NC_090265.1:384968393-385615536 GCF_040414725.1 Anabrus simplex
GTAGAACATAAACAAACCTCTATACATTAACCATTCATCAATATTCTCCAATAAATAATCACATGTGAACACTATTCCAAAGACACTTTAACATAATACCGGCTTCCATATGGCCGTATGCATATAGCCATTACTCCCAAAACTATATGCTAAATATTCTAGAATTGCTTTGTAAAAAGTACGAAGTTAATAACCTTTATCTCAATAACAATATTACGAATTCAATGCCGTCTTTCTATGATGAAAGGAATACTTAATTTGACAATAATCATCGCATCGCGCAAGTATTTCGTGACGTAATCTATATTCAGGTAAGCGAGATTAATCGAAATTTCACTAATAAGTTAGACTCATTGCTACAAGGTATTCACAAGTGACACTTCTTTCTCTAATCCAAACTAGTTCCACTGTAGATATGCTAGTGCGGTAACCCGTATATGTCATATTAGCATTACTAATTCTACACTTCCATCTTATCTTAAAGCCTTAAGTATTTCACACTTCACTTATATTACACACGCGTTCTTAATTACTTCAAAAATCACCAAATATTCAGCACATGCCAAAATAGATTGAGGGTGCAGATTACAAGAAACTACTCTACTAAAGAAATGTATGGACTTAGCTCGTCAGTTGCTACGTTTGGTCTGGTGGTTGCTCCATCCTTCGGTTGCCGCTAGACCCTCAGATCGGATCTGGATCTCTGGTTGGATTGCACGTTCATGGTCATCAGCTGGTCACATAGCTCGTCGGACCACTCCTTCTCGTCCGGTCTTTTGGCTGGCCGGTGCTCATCCACGTCATCATGTCCACTGGTTGGGCGGTCCAATCATCCACAGCTGGTCATCTGGCTCGACGGTACATATCCCCAGTTCGGTCCATCTTGTTAAATTAGCAGACAGTCATCATCTTATATCTGTAGACAACGAAAAGAATTCCATGTGCGCAGTAATTAGTCATGTTATTTTCCATATTTCTAATATTTAAGGTAATCGTCGAAGTTTTTCTTTGCTCTGAAAAGATTCCTCCGTAAATAGTTATTAGGTTTACTGCTACGGTATTTACTATCTTCTCGTATGAAGTTATTCAAAATTATAAAATGGTGAATTCCGATTCTTTCGATCGCTGAGTTGGTGCTCACTAAACCAAGTCCGTCGTATATCACCAAAAATTATATATTTATATACTTTTCTCGCCTCTTCTACTAGTATACACCAGTGAATAATTTACTCGTATGCTATCGCCGATATATATAGTTAATATTCTTCTTCAATAGCTAAGAATATTCTTCGTATATGTAGTTCTGCTCGTTTCTGCGTCTTGTCTCCGAAGGTAAGTTTTTAGAGAGTGAGTTCTTAAACAATCCTCCCGCTGCTATATTTTTTTAAACAATTCAAAATGAACCTCTACTGTTCTGCAGTGTCTTCGAAATTTATCCTTTCCATGACGTACATAGCCTCCTATTCACTGCATTGATATGAAGTTCATTGCCTTAGTAGATCGCATGGGCCATACCTTCCTACGCCGCCATTTTGTTGTTGGTCTTCGAGATGCGAACGGGCACAACACTATGCTAAAGTTTGGATTGTGTCTCCCGAGGCTGTCACAAGAAAGTATCGTCTCATTCACGCCTAGATAAACACAGGCCAGAAATTAGCTTGCCATGAGATAACGCCTTTCGCCGGCTACACGGAAACTCACGTATATTCATTTCTTCTTAGCATGCTTGTGCCATTTAACAACATCAGACTCAATATTCTGGAATTAATACTGTCCATTCTGATCACAATATACACTCAGAAGACACTTGGCAGGCACACACATCTGCACAATATTCTTTCTCTTGTCAGGCATACAATCAGCCTGCATCAATACATTATAATTCAGCATGCAATCTTTATCTCATTATTTCTCATAAATCCCATTGGCCTTCCACATTATGAGACTCAGTTCATGTCCTTTACAGACCATCAGGCAACACAGAATCCAACTTAACTCAAAGATCTTATTTTAACAACGACGTTCTGCAGCTCCTTCAGTCAGCTTCCGTAAAATCATGCGTCATGCAGAATATCTATACCTGTCTCTCTGAATAACCGAAATGAAATGAACTAATACGTATTGAACGTTGTATAAAGTTGAACCTGTCAATCTAGCCCTTCTAGCATATATATAAGGAAAACTCGGAATATCCTACACTAACATGCATAAATAAACAACAACTAATCCTATCAATCCCTTATTTTCCCAATCATCTAATCATAAAGCAAAATGAAAATAAAATAAACATGCATTATTCTCGTATCCGAATCTATCATAGTAACAAAATTAAACAAACACATGCCGTCAGGCTTACTTTACATGAAGTTAAAAATTCTATCTACACTGCCCTAGTACCTTAACATAATTTGCATATCATGCCATAAATAACACATGCATCTTAACTGGATTCCATCCGACGACTCTCGAGATACCAGGATAGCAGCTTACATCCCCGCTGATTGAGGGATTTACACCATGTTAATCACAGCATTAACATGTGAGAATGCACTTCGTTCTTCTGCATCCATAGCCATCATCTTGCTTGAAAATAATCCACTGGAACACAGAAGACAATGGTTGACAATATCTTCGCTGCTTAATGCTACGAGCCGAAATACCCTTTCTCTTTACAAGATCAGCTAAACACACTGATATAATTATAATACACTTCACTTAAAGGGTGAGAATACAGTTTGAAAAGCAGCACACGGTTCGCTACGGAAGTTCCTCGCGAAACGCGCCCGTCGCGAAGTAGGAAACAATAGCACGTCTCCACTACACTTGCTACACATCGGTCACTAAGCACCGTCTTTATATATTGAAAGTAAACTCTACCAAAATATACTATTCCATTTACTCAAGAACAGTAAAATCTTCCAACTGCACAATTTAAAATATCATTTAGAACCAGATACTGTTACTGGAATAACACTACGTTAATCACGATCACCAATTCAGAGTTTGTGCTTCCGCACTATCCAAGCATTTAACACAGAGTGACGCTCTCCAGAGCTTGGGTTACTGAGGAGGCTTCGGTGACGCCATTTTAATACTGAGGTTCCCGGGTGTCTGAACCAACCACCAATCAGAAAATTCGTCGTATGTGATGACACAATATTTATTGTGATATATTTACAAAACACAGCTCAAACACTAGCAAATCGCTTCCACCAATTTTTATATTACTTTTCCAAAGACACTGACTGACAGAGCAAATGCAACACCAAGAAGGAGTGGTCAGAACTTTATGCCAATTGCAGGGTAGACTGACGTCACTGAGGTATGCTCATGATGTGAAATGCGCCGCTGTGCTGCGCACGTAGCGAACGATAAATGGGACACGGCGTTGGCGAATGGCCCACTTCGTACCGTGATTTCTCAGCCGACAGTCATTGTAGAACGTGTTGTCGTGTGCCACAGGACACGTGTATAGCTAAGAATGCCAGGCCGCCGTCAACGGAGGCATTTCCAGCAGACAGACGACTTTACGAGGGGTATGGTGATCGGGCTGAGAAGGGCAGGTTGGTCGCTTCGTCAAATCGCAGCCGATACCCATAGGGATGTGTCCACGGTGCAGCGCCTGTGGCGAAGATGGTTGGCGCAGGGACATGTGGCACGTGCGAGGGGTCCAGGCGCAGCCCGAGTGACGTCAGCACGCGAGGATCGGCGCATCCGCCGCCAAGCGGTGGCAGCCCCGCACGCCAAGTCAACCGCCATTCTTCAGCATGTGCAAGACATCCTGGCTGTTCCAATATCGACCAGAACAATTTCCCGTCGATTGGTTGAAGGAGGCCTGCACTCCCGGCGTCCACTCAGAAGACTACCATTGACTCCACAGCATAGACGTGCACGCCTGGCATGGTGCCGGGCCAGAGCGACTTGGATGAGGGAATGGCGGAACGTCGTGTTCTCCGATGAGTCACGCTTCTGTTCTGTCAGTGATAGTCACCGCAGACGCGTGTGGCGTCGGCGTGGAGAAAGGTCAAATCCGGCAGTAACTGCGGAGCGCCCTACCGCTAGACAGCTAGACAACGCGGCATCATGGTTTGGGGCGCTATTGCGTATGATTCCACGTCACCTCTAGTGCGTATTCAAGGAACGTTAAATGCCCACCGCTACGTGCAGATGTGCTGCGGCCGGTGGCACTCCCGTACCTTCAGGGGCTGCCCAATGCTCTGTTTCAGCAGGATAATGCCCGCCCACACACTGCTCGCATCTCCCAACAGGCTACAGGCTCTACGAGATGTACAGATGCTTCCGTGGCCAGCGTACTCTCCGGATCTCTCACCAATCGAACACGTGTGGGATCTCATTGGACGCCGTTTGCAAACTCTGCCCCAGCCTCGTACGGACGACCAACTGTGGCAAATGGTTGACAGAGAATGGAGAACCATCCCTCAGGACACCATCCGCACTCTTATTGACTCTGTACCTCGACGTGTTTCTGCGTGCATCGCCGCTCGCGGTGGTCCTACATCCTACTGAGTCGATGCCGTGCGCATTTTGTAACCTGCATATCGGTTTGAAATAAACATCAATTATTCGTCCGTGCCGTCTCTGTTTTTTTCCCCAACTTTCATCCCTTTCGAACCACTCCTCCTTGGTGTTGCATTGTCACTGTCAGTCAGTGTATATCTGACTTCTGAAACTGTGGAAAACCGATTACCGACAGAAACTGACTTTAGCAACTGAGCACGTTGGTCATTCTGGAATTAAGATCTGGCGCGGTGTAGCCTCCATATTTTCCAAATCCTTAAATTCCCATTGGCTGAAATATATTGCTTGGTCAGCATCGATCCTTGCCAGCGCTTGGTTACGCCACCCTTTCTCACGGTCATACGGAAATACGAAGCAATGTCCAGCGACTCACTGTCTTGCTCAACATCCGGTATCAACTATCTTGGGATACGATGCTTTAACATGTTAGACTGTAACTTTTATTAATAAATTTTACATATTGGGTCAAATAATACTCTAATTATTATTATGGGCCGGCAGGATACGGCTCAGTACAGTCCCAGCATTTGCCTGGTCTGAAAATGGGAACCACGTAAAACCATCTTCATGGCTGCCGACAGTGGAATTCGAATCCACTACCTCCCGGATGCAAGCTCACAGCTGCATGCCCCTGACCGCACTGCCAACTTGCCCTGTGAAGCACCATTTAAAGAAATTAAAAGTGGTTTTCTTTCCCACAATTTCCTTTCCTTCATCCCTCATAAACATGTCAAGCCACTCGCAACGACAAACATTTTTCTCCATCCTACATACAGTATGAACATTTTCCCTTAAAAACTAAGGGTTTTTGGTTTTGTAACTTGTGTTTGTAACAGTGTTTATTAGTTAAACACTGCGACTTCTGGCTTCCACTAAAAGACTCCATTTTCAAAGCACTATTGCATAAATATGACGAATAACTATGGTTTTAAGACTACTGAAGGAAGCATAGGGACAAGAGCTGCTAGACTGCTTTGTAGCGGTGCCCCTGAACTTACTGTAAGGACCTGTACTTTATATATCGTCGCTGGAAAGGTAAAAGGTTGTATTCCACAAAGCTCTTCCTATCAATTATTCTCCTTAAGACTGGTCACGCCTCCCAGCCACATATGGATACGCAGTCCATCAGAACAATGTCCGTTGTGTTCGTTTTCCTATGTCGACGATTAAACGAAAATGAACCTTACATGCATTGTACACTAGGAGTGCGCAAATACGTAATGCAAACGTACATTCCTACAGTACGGTACTGTAAGGTTCATTTTCCTTTACACATGGGCATAGGAAAATGAACACAACAAAATTTGTTCTGATGGACTGCATATCCATACGTGGCTGGGAGGCGTGACCAGTCTTAAGGAGAATAATTGATAGGAGGAGCTTTGTGGAGTACAACCTTTTACCTTTCCAGCGACGATATACTCTCAGACGGTTGAGGCGCTGGCCTTCTGACCTCAACTTGACAGGTTCGATCGTGGCTCAGTCCGGTGATATTTGAAGGTGCTCAAATACGTCAAACTCGTGTCAGTAGATTTGCTGGCACATAAAAGAACTCCTGCGGGATCAAATTCCGGCATCTCAGCGTCTTAGAAAACTGTGAAAGGAGTTAGTGGGACTTAAATCCAATATTATTATTATTATTATTATTATTATTATTATTATTATTATTATTATTATTATTATTATTATTATTATTATTATTATTTACTATTTGTACTGAACACGACCTAACACGTTAGAAGTTTATTTAGAGTAGGTTACAATGCAGTCGTGAAAATGAAATATTCATCCAACGGATGGTTTTTTTCTGAATCCGTAAAGCCCTGCTGTTCACTCAGCCTGCGACTGATATGAGTATCAGGTTAATTCCTGAAATCAAAGACGGTCGAGCGTAGAACTAACAGCTAATAAACCTGGCAAGCGTTACTGACAGTGTTTTCATCACCTCATGGCCAGCTCATCGCGTTATATGTTTCTTTGGCCACAGAGAAGTTAACTGAAAATATACTTTACTTCAAGATTAGACGTAAAACACTGCAACAACGACCCAAAACCGGGAGAAATCTATTGTGCAGTCACGTCTGCTGTATAGCTACAGTATGGCCAAAGAAATGTATTACTCACCAAAAGATTACAGATTAGCAGCAGTAAATATACATCATTTACCGGCTGTCTAAAACCTACTCCGTTGGACAAATTGTACAGTTTTGCTGGTATTGCCCCTCCTGATATCCGTCGAGAGGTTGCAGCAAAAAACGAGAGGTAGAAGGCGGAAACATCTGAAGCTCACCCTCTGTATGGACACAGGCCAGTTACTACAAGACTCAAATCAAGGAAAAGCTTCCTGCAAGCTGCACTCGCTCCGAAGAATGGCTGACACCAAGTGAAGAACTACCACCTGGTCACATGGAGAAATGGAGTACTTGGAGAGCACTGAACAGATTACACGCAGGCGTGACAAGATGTAAAAGCAACCTGCAGAAGTGGGGTTTCAACATCGAGTCCTCATTGTGTGAGTGTGGTGCAATCCAGACGACGTCTCATTTGTTGTGCCCTAAAACATGCACAGTACAGGATCTACTTCAGGCAACAGAAAATGCACTGGATGTCGCCAATTTCTGGGCAAAACTAGTATAGACCCATTTTGATGAGTGTGAATTTGTCTGTAATGTATATAATTCAGTTAGAATATTTATGTATATGTATTTATAGTATTTTTTTTTGCTGGGGGCTTTACGTCGCACCGACACAGATAGGTCTTATGGCGACGATGGGATAGGAAAGGCCTAGGAGTTGGAAGGAAGCGGCCGTGGCCTTAATTAAGGTACAGCCCCAGCATTTGCCTGGTGTGAAAATGGGAAACCACGGAAAACCATCTTCAGGGGTATAAAGTGGGAGGGAGATATTCGGTTAGGTGGAAATGTAGTAAGCAGTCTGACCTATGTTGACGACTTGGTCTTAATGGCAGATTGTACCGAAAGCCTGCAGTCTAATATCTTGGAACTTGAAAATAGGTGCAATGAGTATGGTATGAAAATTAGCCTTTCGAAGACTAAACTGCTGCCAGTAGATAGGAAATTCAACAGAACTTAATGTCAGATTGGTAATACAAAGCTGGAACAGGTAAATAGTTTTAAGTATTTAGGTTTGTGTTCTGCCAGGATAGTAACATAGGAAGTGAGACAATCAGGGTGTAGTAAAGCTAATGCAGTGAGCTCGCAGTTGTGATCAACAGCATTCTGTAAGAAGGAAGTCAGCTTCCGGACGAAACTATCTTTGCTTAGGTCTGTCTTCAGATCAACCTTGCTTTACGGGAGCGAAAGCTGGGTGGACTCAAGATATCTAATTCATAAGTTAGAAGTAACAGACATGAAAGTAGCGAGAATGATTGCAGGTACAAACAGGTGGGAACAATGGCAGGAGAGTACTCGGAATGAGAAGATAAAGGCTTAGTCAGGAATAAACTCGATGGATAAAGCTGTACGCATAAACCGGCTTCGGTGGTGGGGCCATGTGAGGCGAATGGAGGGAGATAGGTTACCTAGGAGAATGATGGACTCTGTTATGGAGGGTAAGAGAAGTAGAGATAGACCAAGACGACGATGGTTAGACTCAGTTTCTAACGATTTAAAGATAAGAGGTATAGAACTAAATGAGGCCACAGCACTAGTTGCAAATAGAGGATTGTGGCAAAGTTTAGTAAATTCACAGAGGCTTGTAGACTGAACGCTGAAAGGCACAACGGTCAATAATAATAATAATAATAATAATAATAATAATAATAATAATAATAATAATAATCGTACAGCCTTGGCACCAGGCTTATAGACTTTTGAAGTAGTGCCAAGTCGGCAGCATGCTTACTATTTTCCACATTCCGATTGTGGTGCTATCTATCAACGAAATTATAATTCTACCAGATGGTTGTTATGGCTGAGTTAATTTACTTTGTTGGATGACACCGAGTGCACAACCAGACAATTTTAACATACTAATAAAAATGGCATGGAGTACCAACATATTTGACCGTTCTTCAAATATCGACTACCTCCGCCGGGATAGAACATGAGTCGAGCACTCGACCACCAATCCATTGAAGTAGCTAGGATCTGTGGTACATCTTTCCAACACGAGGTAAATGATGGGGAGGTATCCTTGTCAATGTAACAGTTTTCGAAATAAACATTCAACGAATTAGATCGTGCTCTGTGCATATAGTAGGCCTACACATCGAAGAGCTGATAAATACAGGAAAAAAAATGGCCTTCCGAAACCAGTTAGGTCCAAATCCACAACTTGCCTTTTAATAATAATAATAATAATAATAATAATAATAATAATAATAATAATAATAATGATGTTATTTGCTTTACGTTCCACAAACTAGTTTTACGGCTTTCGGAGACTCCGAGGTTGCGGAATTTAGTCCGGCAGGAGTTCTTTTTCGTGCCAGTAAATATACCGACACGAGACTGACGTAGGCCTATTTGAGCACCTCCAAATGCCACCGCACTGAGCCAGGATCGAACCTGCCAAGTTGGGGTCAGAAGGCCACCGCCTCAACCGTTTGAGTCACTCAGCCCAGCTGCCTGCCTTTTCAACAAAACGAATATGACCTAGGCCACCATAGCTCAATTGTTAAAAAGAAAAAGAAACATCAAATGCGAAATCGGGATATCTTTTTTTTTTTTTTGCTACTTGCTTTACGTCGCACCGACACAGATAGGTCTTATGGCGACGATGGGGCAGGGAAGGGCTAGGAGTGGGAAGGAAGCGGCCGTGGCCTTAATTAAGGTACAGCCCCAGCATTTGCCTGGTGTGAAAATGGGAAACCACGGAAAACCATTTTCAGGGCTGCCGACAGTGGGGTTCGAACCTACTATCTCCCGAATACTGGATACTGGCCGCACTTAAGCGACTGCAGCTATCGAGCTCGGTAGTCGGGATATCAGACGAGTGTCTCTCTCTCTCTCTCTCTCTCTCTCTCTCTCTCTCTCTCTCTCTCTCTCTCTCTCGCCCTTTATCCGAGTTATTTCCAAAAGAAAAGAAAAAATGACGCACAAAGGCAGAAAAGCTGCATTACGTTTGAAGCAACTGGGTCCTGTTAGCCATTTTTGTTCTGTATTTATCATTTCTTTGGTATGTAAAGTTCTTACAGAATGTTTAGCGCCACTAGTAAAAAATGAAATAAAATGGAGACAAATGCAGAGGACATTTATATAATGAAATTACAGACCTTTACAACTTACAGCTAACTTATCGGTAGTCTATAGGTCATCCTATGACCTTTCTGTTCATTCACACGATACTGTGTGGGGTTTCACACGCTTTTGCTTAGAAACCTCCTCCCACAGCTGTGGCACGAACTTCAATTTAACCTAGTTCTTTCGTTTCAACTTCATTTTCTGTCGGGTTTAATTCTGGTATGCATGCAAGCCAGGGCGAGTGTTGATATCGTGTATCAAACCAGCTTTTAGCGATTTTTTATTTGTGTGTTGGCACATTATTTCGCCGAAAAATAAATGTCACCAATGAGGTTAATGGCGCATGGCAGTTTTTCTTTGGCTACTGGTTTAACGTAGCACTAACATCGAATGTTTTCAGCAACGGAAGGATGGGAAAGGGCTAGGATTGGGAAGGTAGCGGCCATGATCTTAATCAATGTACAACCCCAGCATTTGCATGTTGTGAAAATGGGAAACGACAGAAAACGATCTTCAGGGCTGCCGACGGTGGGATTCGAAACCACCATCTCGCGATTCTAACCGCACGATCAACTCGCTCGATCATCACTTCTACTATTGCACAGCACTGCACGCTCTTAATGCAGTGCGTTCGTTAACAATTCGCAACTCCCCATCAGCTTCAGACGTAATACAGCCTCATATCATAATCGGATCTCTACCCTGATAGATAACGAGAGCCACGCATCCAGACAAATTCTCCTCTGTCTTAGTGAGTCAAATTATTCTCTTTGAAAATAAACCGAGTCCGCCTCTGTGGTGTAGTGGTTAGTGTGATTAGCTGCCACCCCCGGAGGCCCGGGTTCGATTCCAGGCTCTGCCACGAAATTTGAAAAGTGGTATGAGGGGTGGAATGGGGTCCACTCAACCTCGAAAGGTCAACTGAGAAGAGGTGGGTTCGATTCCCACCTCAGCCATCCTCGAAGTGGTTTTCCGTGGTTTCCCACTTCTCCAGGGAAATGCCGGGATGGTACCTAACTTAAGGCCACGGCCGCTTCCTTCCCTCTCCCTTGTCCATCCCTTCCAGTCTTTCCATCCCCCTCCCCCCCCGCAAGGCTATGTTCAGCATAGCAGGTGAGGCCGCCTGGGCGAGGTTCTGGACATCCTCCCCAGTTGTATCCCCCGACCCAGAGTCTGAAACTCCAGGACACTGCCCGTGAGGCGGTAGAGATGGGATCCCTCGCTGAGTCCGAGGGAAAAACCAACCCTGGAGGGTAAACAGATAAAGAAGAAGAAGAAATGACCCGAAAAGAGAGAGATTCATCTGAGAAAAGAACCCGTACCTATGTTTCTTTCAACCAGTGACGACGCTGTCTACAATAATCCTTGCGTGCTTTCCTGTCCGTCCGTTACAAGTCGTTTTTGAAGGGTAAAGACAACTTCATGCCTTTTTCACGAAACGTTAACGAAAGTGTGTTAAAACTGATTTTATTGCTAAGTGTGTTCAAGTCAGTGACAAAACGGAACTAGTATAGTTTATTGCTCATCTAAACGCACACATGGCATCGGAAGCGCCACTTTTTTTTCTTTTTTTTTTTTTTTTTTTGCGACGCACTGACACAGATAGATCTTATGGCGACGATGGCATTGGAAAGGCCTAGAAGTTGGAAGGAAGCGGCCATGGCCTTAATTAAGGTACTGTACCGTACCCAAGGGTAAATACCCTCTAGGACGATGCCTCCATTCCTGTATGAACATCCGACTAACTCAGGGTTGGGCAGAGTGTGGGTTGGTTGTCGGTTGGGTCAGGATAAAAAGTCGAAGTTCTACTCTAAAATATCAATCAATGACAGGAAATGGCGGTAGAACACGAATGAGAAACAATCATAGGGGGTAAGATGGATTTATTGATAAATATCCCCGATCATATTACGAGAAAACTATTAAATCAAGAAAAAATAATATGTCAAAATGAACTCAAAAATGTAGAAAATAAATGGAAATCAAAACGTTACTTGAATGATAGTACAAAATTTGAAATCAAAAATCAAGTTCAACAAAGAACATTTATATTCATCAAGACTGAGCTGCATCTTATAGTCCAATGTTTATATTGTATGACTACAAGTGTACGCAAACACTGACATGTGGTATTTCCGTATGGAGTTACACACTATCGCAGCACAACGAAACGGTTTCCAAATTTAAGTTAAAATCCGAGAGTCGCCGAAATACTACCGTTAAATAAAAGTTACATTATAAAGAAAAGTTACAACGAAAAAAAAAATTAAGGCGCAATGGACGCTATGTAAGTTATGCAAAATACTAGGGGCATATCCTATACTATATTTACAACAATTTAAATAATCAAACTAAACACATCTATATACATCGGATATCGAGTAAACTCTTAAATGCTACACAGATTCTGATGTGAAAGCCGGTTCACTGCAAAAGATCTAGACAGAACTAGATAAACCATCAATACTTCAGCACTCGGACTGTTCCCTTTTAAAACAACGAGACAAGGTATACAACCACATGTAACAATGTAAAACATCATCCTGTACGGGAAAAACATATAAATAACCCTTGATATCATGAAGAAAGCAATGGGCAACATTGCCTCCTTCTGCTGCATTTGAGCGCTCAACAGCGCGGTCATCCGTCATGTACTTCCGGGTAGATTACGAGCTGAAAATAAATGTTGAACTCAACACTATGCTAAAGTTTAAACAAACACATGCCGTCAGGCTTACTTTACATGAAGTTAAAAATTCTATCTACACTGCCCTAGTACCTTAACATAATTTACATATCATGCCATAAATAACACATGCATCTTAACTGAATTCCATCCGACGACTCTCGAGATACCAGGATAGCAGCTTACATCCCCGCTGATTGAGGGATTTACACCATGTTAATCACAGCATTAACATGTGGGAATGCACTTCCTTCTTCTGCATGCATAGCCATCATCTTGCTTGCAAATAATCCACTGGAACACAGAAGACAATGGTTGACAATATCTTCGCTGCTTAATGCTACGAGCCGAAATACCCTTTCTCTTTACAAGATCAGCTAAACACACTGATACATATATAATACACACTTCACTTAAAGGGTGAGAATACAGTTTGAAAAGCAGCACACGGTTCGCTACGGAAGTTCATCGCGAAAGGCGCCCGTCGCGGAATAGTGAAACAATAGCACGTCTCCACTACACTTGCTACACATCGGTCACTAAGCACCGTCTTTATACACTGACTGACAGAGCAAATGCAACACCAAGAAGGAGTGGTTCGAAAGGGATGAAAGTTGGGGAAAAAACAGAGACGGCACGGGCGAATAATTGATGTTTATTTCAAACCGATATGCAGGTTACACAATGCGCACGGCATCGACTCAGTAGGATGTAGGACCACCGCGAGCGGCGATGCACGCAGAAACACGTCGAGGTACAGAGTCAATAAGAGTGCGGATGGTGTCCTGAGGGATGGTTCTCCATTCTCTGTCAACCATTTGCCACAGTTGGTCGTCCGTACGAGGCTGGGGCAGAGTTTGCAAACTTCGTCCAATGAGATCCCACACGTGTTCGATTGGTGAGAGATCCGGAGAGTACGCTGGCCACGGAAGTATCTGTACACCTCGTAGAGCCTGTTGGGAGATGCGAGCAGTGTGTGGGCGGGCATTATCCTGCTGAAACAGAGCATTGGGCAGCCCCTGAAGGTACGGGAGTGCCACCGGCCGCAGCACATGCTGCACGTAGCGGTGGGCATTTAACGTGCCTTGAATACGCACTAGAAGTGACGTGGAATCATACGCAATAGCGCCCCAAACCATGATGCCGCGTTGTCTAGCTGTCTAGCGGTAGGGCGCTCCACAGTTACGGCCGGATTTGACCTTTCTCCACGCCGACGCCACACGCGTCTGCGGTGACTATCACTGACAGAACAGAAGCGTGACTCATCGGAGAACACGACGTTCCGCCATTCCCTCATCCAAGTCGCTCTAGCTCGGCACCATGCCAGGCGTGCACGTCTATGCTGTGGAGTCAATGGTAGTCTTCTGAGCGGACGCCGGGAGTGCAGGCCTCCTTCAACCAATCGACGGGAAATTGTTCTGGTCGATATTGGAACAGCCAGGGTGTCTTGCACATGCTGAAGAATGGAAGAATGGCGGTTGACGTGGCGTGCGGGGCTGCCACCGCTTGGCGGCGGATGCGCCGATGCTCGCGTGCTGACGTCACTCGGGCTGCGCCTGGACCCCTCGCACGTGCCACATGTCCCTGCGCCAACCATCTTCGCCACAGGCGCTGCACCGTGGACACATCCCTATGGGTATCGGCTGCGATTTGACGAAGCGACCAACCTGCCCTTCTCAGCCCGATCACCATGCCCCTCGTAAAGTCGTCTGTCTGCTGGAAATGCCTCCGTTGACAGCGGCCTGGCATTCTTAGCTATACACGTGTCCTGTGGCACACGACAACACGTTCTACAATGACTGTCGGCTGAGAAATCACGGTACGAAGTGGGCCATTCGCCAACGCCGTGTCCCATTTATCGTTCGCTACGTGCGCAGCACAGCGGCGCATTCCACATCATGAGCATACCTCAGTGACGTCAGTCTACCCTGCAATTGGCATAAAGTTCTGACCACTCCTTCTTGGTGTTGCATTTGCTCTGTCAGTCAGTGTATATTGAAAGTAAACTCCACCAAAATATACAATTCCATTTACTCAAGAACAGTAAAATCTTCCCGCTGCACAATTTAAAATATCATTTAGAACCAGATACTGTTACTGGAATAACACTACGTTAATCACGATCACCAATTCAGAGTTTGTGCTTCCGCACTATCCAAGCATTTAACACAGAGTGACGCTCTCCAGAGCTTGGGTTACTGAGGAGGCTTCGGTGACGCCATTTTAATACTGGGGTTCCCGGGTGTCTGAACCAACCACCAATCAGAAAATTCGTCGTATGTGATGACACAATATTTATTGTGATATATTTACAAAACACAGCTCAAACACTAGCAAATCGCGTCCACCAATTTTTATATTACTTTTCCAAATATATCTGATTTCTGAAACTGTGGAAAACCGATTACCGACAGAAACTGACTTTAGCAACTGAGCACGTTGGTCATTCTGGAATTAAGATCTGGCGCGGTGTAGCCTCCATATTTTCCAAATCCTTAAATTCCCATTGGCTGAAATATATTGCTTGGTCAGCATCGATCCTTGCCAGCGCTTGGTTACGCCACCCTTTCTCACGGTCATACGGAAATACGAAGCAATGTCCAGCGACTCACTGTCTTGCTCAACATCCGGTATCAACTATCTTGGGATACGATGCTTTAACATGTTAGACTGTAACTTTTATTAATAAATTTTACATATTGGGTCAAATAATACTCTAATTATTATTATGGGCCGGCAGGATACGGCTCAGTACAGTCCCAGCATTTGCCTGGTCTGAAAATGGGAACCACGTAAAACCATCTTCATGGCTGCCGACAGTGGAATTCGAATCCACTACCTCCCGGATGCAAGCTCACAGCTGCATGCCCCTGACCGCACTGCCAACTTGCCCTGTGAAGCACCATTTAAAGAAATTAAAAGTGGTTTTCTTTCCCACAATTTCCTTTCCTTCATCCCTCATAAACATGTCAAGCCACTCGCAACGACAAACATTTTTCTCCATCCTACATACAGTATGAACATTTTCCCTTAAAAACTAAGGGTTTTTGGTTTTGTAACTTGTGTTTGTAACAGTGTTTATTAGTTAAACACTGCGACTTCAGGCTTCCACTAAAAGACTCCATTTTCAAAGCACTATTGCATAAATATGACGAATAACTATGATTTTAAGACTACTGAAGGAAGCATAGGGACAAGAGCTGCTAGACTGCTTTGTAGCGGTGCCCCTGAACTTACTGTAAGGACCTGTACTTTATATATCGTCGCTGGAAAGGTAAAAGGTTGTATTCCACAAAGCTCTTCCTATCAATTATTCTCCTTAAGACTGGTCACGCCTCCCAGCCACATATGGATACGCAGTCCATCAGAACAATGTCCGTTGTGTTCGTTTTCCTATGTCGACGATTAAACGAAAATGAACCTTACATGCATTGTACACTAGGAGTGCGCAAATACGTAATGCAAACGTACATTCCTACAGTACGGTACTGTAAGGTTCATTTTCCTTTACACATGGGCATAGGAAAATGAACACAACAAAATTTGTTCTGATGGACTGCATATCCATACGTGGCTGGGAGGCGTGACCAGTCTTAAGGAGAAAAATTGATAGGAAGAGCTTTGTGGAGTACAACCTTTTACCTTTCCAGCGACGATATACTCTCAGACGGTTGAGGCGCTGGCCTTCTGACCTCAACTTGACAGGTTCGATCGTGGCTCAGTCCGGTGATATTTGAAGGTGCTCAAATACGTTAAACTCGTGTCAGTAGATTTGCTGGCACATAAAAGAACTCCTGCGGGATCAAATTCCGGCATCTCAGCGTCTTAGAAAACTGTGAAAGGAGTTAGTGGGACTTAAATCCAATATTATTATTATTATTATTATTATTATTATTATTATTATTATTATTATTTACTATTTGTACTGAACACGACCTAACACGTTAGAAGTTTATTTAGAGTAGGTTACAATGCAGTCGTGAAAATGAAATATTCATCCAACGGATGGTTTTTTTCTGAATCCGTAAAGCCCTGCTGTTCACTCAGCCTGCGACTGATATGAGTATCAGGTTAATTCCTGAAATCAAAGACGGTCGAGCGTAGAACTAACAGCTAATAAACCTGGCAAGCGTTACTGACAGTGTTTTCATCACCTCATGGCCAGCTCATCGCGTTATATGTTTCTTTGGCCACAGAGAAGTTAACTGAAAATATACTTTACTTCAAGATTAGACGTAAAACACTGCAACAACGACCCAAAACCGGGAGAAATCTATTGTGCAGTCACGTCTGCTGTATAGCTACAGTATGGCCAAAGAAATGTATTACTCACCAAAAGATTACAGATTAGCAGCAGTAAATATACATCATTTACCGGCTGTCTAAAACCTACTCCGTTGGACAAATTGTACAGTTTTGCTGGTATTGCCCCTCCTGATATCCGTCGAGAGGTTGCAGCAAAAAACGAGAGGTAGAAGGCGGAAACATCTGAAGCTCACCCTCTGTATGGACACAGGCCAGTTACTACAAGACTCAAATCAAGGAAAAGCTTCCTGCAAGCTGCACTCGCTCCGAAGAATGGCTGACACCAAGTGAAGAACTACCACCTGGTCACATGGAGAAATGGAGTACTTGGAGATCACTGAACAGATTACACGCAGGCGTGACAAGATGTAAAAGCAACCTGCAGAAGTGGGGTTTCAACATCGAGTCCTCATTGTGTGAGTGTGGTGCAATCCAGACGACGTCTCATTTGTTGTGCCCTAAAACATGCACAGTACAGGATCTACTTCAGGCAACAGAAAATGCACTGGATGTCGCCAATTTCTGGGCAAAACTAGTATAGACCCATTTTGATGAGTGTGAATTTGTCTGTAATGTATATAATTCAGTTAGAATATTTATGTATATGTATTTATAGTATTTTTTTTTGCTGGGGGCTTTACGTCGCACCGACACAGATAGGTCTTATGGCGGCGATGGGATAGGAAAGGCCTAGGAGTTGGAAGGAAGCGGCCGTGGCCTTAATTAAGGTACAGCCCCAGCATTTGCCTGGTGTGAAAATGGGAAACCACGGAAAACCATTTTCAGGGCTGCCGATAGTGGGATTCGAACCTACTATCTCCCGGATGCAAGCTCACAGCCGCGCGCCTCAACGCGCACGGCCAACTCGCCCGGTTATTTATAGTATTAATGCTTCTGATACGAATAAAAAAATAAAAAAGTCAAACACAATCAACTATTTTAAAAGTGTAAATGCTACAACACCTGTTATATTGCAGATAAGGAGGTTATAGGAAATTTCTTGGTTTTATGTAGTTCCTCAATTCGTTTCTAGAATCATAGGCTCTCTATACCACACTAGGCCGGCCGCAAAATGAGACGCAGGTCCGTGAGGTGACGCAGTTGCTGCCCGTGGTGACCCTGCGGACAGCAGTCTCTCTTCCGCAGTTTCCTGCAAGACTCACGATGATTTTGGTTGTTCATATTGTATTTTGTAGTTCGAAATGGAAGAAAAACTAATTGAAGCCGTGCGTGTTCACGAAGTTCTGTATGATACAAGCCACGAAGCCATTGTTGCAGGTGCTAAAAAGAAGGCGATGTGGGAGAAACTGAGACATTCGCTGAGAGATGCTCTCAGAAGACAGCAAAAATACATGAAAAATGGAGCACCGGCTGAATCTGTAACATACTGTTTCGAACACAAACTCGGTATCGGAATCCGATTCTGAACTCAGATCTATTAACATAGCAACAGTATTCACCATCTCTGCCAGAGCTGAAGTTCCGTGGTAAACTGCGTACTGAAACTGCGATCCAACTTGCGACGATTGTCGCCATGACTCACTCTGCCGTGAAGAATTCGACGTCAGTCACCCTGCGTCACCTCACGTGCGTCTCATTTTGCGACCGGCCTAATCAGGAGCTTAAGTACGAACCTGGTGATTGTTGAGCTATAATCTTGCCGCCCTTCGTCAGCTGCTTATCTGTCGGCCTTCGTAGGTGACTGTTCAGAATACGCTTTGACTGTGTCTAGTGTCTGTTCAACAAAACATAACTGTATTTCTACATTAATTTACAATAAATATTTGGCTTGTGCTTTTATTTGACAGTTTATGGCGAGATTATAGCCGTGTATGCTCCAGCTTTACGTGGAATCTGAATCATCGGCATTTAAATTTAAATTTCAAAACTTCCACATCTACGGTAGGGACTCGATCCGTCGCCGCCTTAGGCAGAAGCCCATTGCGATAATAATAATAATAATAATAATAATAATAATAATAATAATAATAATAATAATAATAATAATAATAATAATAATAATAATAATAATAATAATTGTTACGGAGATATCCGTGGTAGTTAGAGGTGAAAAGAAGGTGCGGGCGGGAATAGGTCTCAACTACAAAATTAAAGTTAATTTAAAACTTTAACAAAGGTTATATTTTCTTTTCAAAATCAACAATTAACAGAGTATAACAGGTACCAAGTAGCAGATCAACAAATTAACAATTTACAGTTTGTTACAAGATTTGGGCTTCGAGCCCCAATTCTAATTCCTGAGCTCTCAGCTCACAACCGCAATTGCTGAAGGGCAGAAAACCCCAAAGTACGAGGAGCACTTGCTCCTAATTACAGTGTTAAGAAAAAGAGCAGACCCGCTCTCAATTTTACAAGCCTATCAAAGGCTACAACAAACTTCATTTCTATCTGCCCTAAAGACACACAAGGAAACAGGGGTAACTAATACCCAATCTACTGGGCCTTCGCAGGAAGGAAAACAAAACGGGTTAAGTAAATGGCCCAAAATACAAAATGAATGGAGGCGATAACTTGCACTCCTACACCAAGTTTGTCTAAAACCTATGTGGCGCTAGGCCGATCATACAGGGGCTAATCCCAAGCTAGGGAGGTGACACGTATGAGAAAACTTTACTATATTAAAGAAGAGAAGAACGGTTATGAAAACGTAGTCACCTCCTGTTTCAAAAATGAAGGGGAGTTCGAGAGGGTGAAGCACTCTCTATCCCCGCTTTACAGATTGGTAATTTATAGACAGACAGAAAAGAATTTACATTTTAAAAAGGTAGGTTACATACTAAAGGTTTCGAACCCTCCCCGAGAGTTAAACTGCTGAGCTAGCAAGAAATGAAGATGTTAACAGGCCATTACCTTGTAGATGAACTGCTGCTTGAAGAAAGAGGCGCTTCCCGCCCCCTGCTACATATTCACACGGTAAGAGAGATGTTACTGAAGTGGCACCGAGACAAGAAAATCAGCAGTTTATATACCCTCGTGGAATATTCGAGACCTTTCATGAATGATAACAACCCGCCCACAAACTTTTATTGGCCAACAGCAAAAACTAATACACAAGACGAGGAAGAAACACCTTATTGGTGGAAAATTAATTACGTAAATTCATGATTGGTTACATTCAAAACGGGCGGAAAGAAGGGATTTATATTGCCAACCCACAAACCACAGAACAAAATTTAGTAAAAATAAAACTGAGGAATACCATATTTCTTCAAGAAAGTTCATTCCATTGCACCAGAGTGTGTTACCATAGTTTGGGGTAGCGACATCTGTTAGAGATTGTCCACACCTCTTAATCGTTGAAAAACAAAAGGCAAATAAAAAACACTCAGTGACATCTTCCGAGAAACCGTTGAGTTAATACAGTTTGTTAAAGTTCAGGCTTTCTCCTGTAGAAAAGTTTCAACTGGAGCAATATTTGAATTCGCGGCGTGGAGGTGTACCGCCCGGTACAATAATAATAACGTTTACACCCCACTAACTACTTTTAATGTTTCCTGAGACATTAGAGTGCCAAACCTCTGTCCTGCAGGGGATCGTTTACGTACCGGTAAATCTATCAACACAAAGCTGGTGTATTTGAGCACGTTCAAGTACCACCGGAATTAGCCGGGATCGTCCTAGAAACCTAACATGTATTATAAATATGTGCGTTGACATCGAACTGTCATTTATGCCAATGCCAGTCAGCTGGACTATGAGATCATGGGAAACGCTAGTGTACCTTCATTATATATTTACCGGGTGAGTTGGCCGTGCGGTTAGGGGCGTGCAGCTGTGAGCTCGCATCCGGGAGATAGTGGGTTCGAATCCCACTGTCCGCAGCCCTGAAGATGGTTTTCCGTGGTTTCCCATTTTCACACGAGGCAAATGCTGGGGCTGTACCTTAATTAAGGCCACGGCCGTTTCCTCCCACTCCTAGGCCTTTCCTATCCCATCGTCGCCAAAAGATCTGTGTCGGTGCGACGTACAGCCACTAGTATTACATATTTCTCTAGATATTCTATAAATAATCTTTAATTTCTAGATAAAGGGTCTTCGTCCACAAATTCGTGCGGTCGCAGATATATAATATATATCGCACATTTGAACTTGGCTCAGTTTTACGGCCAGAAGTGCTTCCTGACGCCAACCCTACGAGGAGGGACGTATCCAACTACTATTACAGTACGTGCCCCTTGGTGGTTGCTAGTGTAGTGTGTTGTGTGAAAATTAAGATAAAATACGTAGTCCCCGAACAAGGTGCAGGCAGGTCCCCTTTGAACTTGAGGCTGCCACCGCTAACCATTCAACTAAAGAACTGGACAGTCACGATCTGTGCAACATGATATTCGAAACAGCATACCCCTGAATATCAATAAAGCAAACTCAAATGAATTATTCTTTGAAAGTAGATGTGTAAGTAGTTGGATTTCGCAGGTGAAATATACAACACTGAAGCAAGGCCGTTTGACACATCCAGTTGTGGGGACTAGTCTTTCTTACTAATGGAGGTCTCGCGTTGTTTTGATATGAAGGTGAGTTTCCCTTTTTAGAAAGTTATCGGTGAAAACTTCCTTCCTACATGAAATGGTAAGATGTTTTGTACTACATTCTATATGTCTGATTAGGAAATCGAAGGCTGACGACTGTCGCCAGGGCGATGTCCATATCCAGAAAGCTGCTTCAGATAGAACCACAGTAGTTCAGCGGTAGCCTCCTGACGAGATCGAGGTTCGATCGCCGTTGGAGGCAGGGCTCTTAGCATGGTCCACCATTTTACAAGCTGTTGATGTTCCATCGTGGACAAAGGAAAACATACTTCTCCGCAGTAAGGGGATTTCTGGTCACGAAATATGGATCACTGTCCTTCCTTTGCACTCCTAGGCAAGTGTACGGGCTGAAGAACGCGCCATTAGCTTGGAGTATTGCCATATTTCTAATATTTTGTGTAAAAGTTACATCCTTTTACATAACTTCATATAAGCGAAACAATTTGGGACCGAGCTCGATAGCTGCAGTCGCTTAAGTGCGGCCAGTATCCAGTAATCGGGAGATCGTGGGTTCGAGCCCCACTGACGGCAGCCCTGAAGATGGTTTTCCGTGGTTTCCCATTTTCACACCAGGCAAATGCTGGGGCTGTACCTTAATTAAGGCCACGGCCGCTTCCTTCCACTTCCTAGGCCTTTCCTATCCCATCGTCGCCATAAGACATATCTGTGTCGGTGCGACGTAAAGCAAGTAGCAAAAAAAAAAAAAAAATTGGGCAGTAATCACTAGAGGTAGAAATTTTAGGTGCAAAACTTTGGTTGAAAAGGTGTAAAAAAACAAAAACAAGTGCTTTAGTGTAGTGGAAAAAGGTGCAAGAAAGATGCAAATTTTAAATGTAAATATTTATGCAAATATCACCAAAACAAATTTTACATCATATGAAAGGATAAAAACAATTCACTCATGTTAACATGTATTAAAAATCTGCCTGAAACAAGTCCCAGAACGCAATGTTATTAAAATCACGTGTCCAGAAAACTGGCAAAACCGGTATCATTTAACATATCAATGTTATTTTCAGTGAGGTTGCATCTCCGGTCACTAAGTAAATACTTATACATACAAAAGGATTGTTCAACGTCAACCGACACAAGTGGTGCATATTTTGTTTGCAGTCGATATTAAATGACTGTTTGTTGCAATATCCTTAACATCAGGGTTTGTGGCTAAGCTATGTTCTAGTAGGCCTATCTACTTTGCAATACCATCCAGTGCTTCGTCACATCCATCACCCACTTAAACAATTTCACATAACCTCCTTATTCTTCACATGTTTTTTCCCTAGCTATATACTGCATAACATGATTACATTGTTTTTTGTATCAGTTGTTATTGATATATGACAAACATTGCAACCCCGAACTGACCCGTCGCTCTGAATACCATCAGCACAACAAAACTGTTTAGCATTATCACGTACGCGTATTTTCTCGGCGTTCATTTTCTGTTTCAGCGTACTTGATACTGATAGTACAATAAAAGCAAATAGCGTAATATTAAGCTATTTGCTAATAGGACAATGGCAGACACCACACAGTCAAAGAGTATTCTGTATCATCAAGTACGTAATACAATACACACAATGCACCACTCCAATTTAATGAGGATTGTGGCAGAAGGCTTCATTTAAAATAAAATATCCACGAGGAAGACCTAGAAATACCTTCCTTAAATTATATTTGACATCCAGGCACAGAATTACGTTTCAATGAAGGAAACGGCAACTGACAGGGTATTCTGGAAATGTTTTATGGCAACTGATCAGTCCTAAGAACTGTAAACCAATTGTGATGATGATGTTGTTGATGATGGTGATGATGACGCTCCACATTGGATATTTCGGACTCCAGAGCCCTGTTTCATAAAACTAACTAATAATATTAGAACTCATAAAAATAATTATTATTTAACCTAATTCTGTTTCATAAAGATTTACACATGACTAATAAAAATACCTTCACTCATAATATTAGTTCATTAGTCAGCTGATACAAATGGAGGTTAGAATCGGCCTGTTGCATATTTTCTTGGTTTGTCTTTTTTCCAAGTAGTAGGCTATTACTTGACTAGCATCGGCTAATAATACACGTGTTCGATAGGCTCACTTGATATTTTCATTGTTGTGACTTTGATACATATGAGAGTGGATAAAAGAAGTGAAAATAATGTGAGAGAAGAAAGTTACTTTGCAGAAAGTGATTGAGATAAAGCGTCAACTATTTGCAGCATTTTGCACACTATAACCCTCCTTGTTCTTTTTATTTTATTTTATGTGCTCTTAAAAATCTCTGTCGATATGGACTAGCAAAATCTTGGTTTACTACCTCTGTGGGTGGGGACGGTAGAAAAACACCCACGGTATCACCTGCCTGTCGTAAGAGGCAACTAAAAGGGACCTCAGGGACTCTCAATATGGGAGAGTGGATTGACGACCACGGGGCCCTGAGATGAGTCCTCACATTGCTTCCACGTGTGCCACGCCCCTCGCTTTCATCTATCCTATCCGACTTCCCTTGTTCAACTCTTGTTCTTTTCCGCCCCCGTCGGTGTTAGGTTACGAGACCTAAAGAGAGTCTTATTTTCACGCCCTTCGTGGCCTATCTCTTTCTTTGGCCGATACCTTCATTTTTCGAAGTGTCGGATCCCTTCCCTTTTTCTATCTGATTAGTGTTATATAGAAGATGATTGCCTAGTTGTACTTCCTCTTAAAACAATAATCATCACCACCACCATCTTGGTTTACTGGTAGTTTAAGCCAAGATTTTAAAGGATAGCTGGAGTCTCCGAGCAGAACTGTACTAGGGAAACACAATGATACTGTGTATCACTACCAACCCGTGGCAATGTGAGGCTGCTGTTTTGAGGTTATGCTTTATTCTTTGCAGTGGAACATTCTATTACCAATCCTATTATCAAACACTCAAAAGTTCCATAATCTAACCTAAATCTCTCATAGCACCAGTATTCATATATTTGATACATACAAGTGCAGGCTGCTTTTGGCCTAACATTTATTGAACGGTGAATACCTACACTCGTTCCTCATCACTATTTGAATCAGAGTCGACCATTTCACTGATCTTCACGATTTTGTGCCAAACTATTAAAATAACACTCACTTTGGTTTCACAAATAACTAGCAGTTTGCCGCTGGCTCCGCCCGCAATGTATGGTGTTGTTCGTTACTATTCTCACGGATGTATTTGCAAAGTTTCGAGTTAATGAAATAAAGCACATGATCTGCTGTGGTAATAGAATGTATGTCAACAAAACACTTGAAAATACATCACACAAAGAAATTGAATTAAACGTTCCTTGGAACAACACTACGGGCCGAACTGTTAAAAAGTCCTTCAAAGATCTTTGTCATGGAGACAAATGTACTCAACTTTTCTCAGAATCTACCAATTTAAGTAGTTAATACCTAAAAAGCGCTTTATTCACTGAGTGCTTTTAGTACAAAACGAACTGCGTACCTCAGAACGAAAGATATGATTGCTTCAATGAGAAAAAATGTTGAAGAAATGAGACGTCAAATTGAATGTGCACTCATAACTTTCCTCACAATTAACCGATTTGAATAGTTAAGAGCTAAAATGAAGGAGCTTGATCTTAGGCCAAAACGAACTCTGTATCTCAATTAGAACCAAATATATGATTGCTTCAAAGAGACAAAAAATTGAAAAAATTAAATAATTTGAGGAAGGCGGAAGTTAAGAGATTTATAGTATCTGATAACAAATCTGTGCATGAATACCTTTCAGTTAAAAAAAGAATGAAGGAAATCGACCGGATAGAATGGCTGGACTGACTAACTTTAGTTTTCATTTAAAAAATTAATATATAGATTAGCAGTTTATGTGAAGTACCTCGGAGAGTGGGTATCGGAGGACCTAAGTGAAACGATGGCTCTTGAACAAAGGAGAATCAAATTAGACAAGGCCTATCATGCCTGCAGAAAACTGTATGCCTCAAAGCATTTATCAAAGAATGTAAAACTGAGACACTATAATGCAGTAGTCAGACCATCAGTCCTCTATGCAGCAGAATGCCTATCCCTAACTAAAAAAACCCCACTGAGAGCCCTGGAAGTGCAAGAACGGAAATTCCTGAGAAGAATAATAGGGCCAAGGATCCTACCAGATGGAAGGCGATGGTACAAACCCAACAATGAGCTCTACCAGCATCAAGAAAACCTCATAGATGCCATCAGGAGAAAACGTCTGACTTTCTATGGACACCTATACAGAATGGATCCTAATAGATTATCCCATAAGATCTTCAAGGTTGCTAACAAAGGGAAAGCTACTGGATTCCCCTGGACCAAACAAGTGGACAAAGATCTTGCAGAGCTTAATATTAATCAAGCCGCCATTACTGACAGAAATGCATACCGTTTAATGGTCAAAACTAAACCTTTCCTAACATCCCTTACATCAGCTAGCCACAAAGGAGCCGGGAATTGGTCAGAGGAGCGCAGGAAAGAATTCAGCGAGAAAATGAAGGAATACTGGGCCAACAGGAAGGCTCAAGAGGCCACTAAGAACACAATCCAGTATGCTAAAAGGGGCAGACGAAGACAAAAACACAGCTAGAACACAAGCACCGTGGTCCACAGATGGCCTAAACGCAAAGAGAGAGAGAGATTAGCAGTTTCCCGCTGGCTCCGCCCGCAATGTGCAAAGTATGGTGTTGTTCGTTACCCTCCTCACGGATGTATTTGCAAAGTTCCGACTTAATGAAATAAAGCACATGATCTGCTGCGGTAATAGAATGTAATATTATGTCAACAAAACACTTGAAAATACATCACACAAAGAAATTGAATTAAACGTTCCTTGGAACAACACTAAGCGCTGAATTGTTGAAAAGTCCTTGAAAGATCTTCGTCGTGGAGACAAATGTACTCATAACTTTTCTCAGAATCTAGCAATTTAAGTAGTTATTACCTCAAAAGAAAGCGCTTGATCCACTGAGTGTTTTTAGACCAAAACGAACTGTTTACCTCAATTAGAACGAGAGATTTAATTGCTTCAATGAGAAGAAAAATGTTGAAGAAATGGGACGTCAAATTGAATGTGCACTCATAACTTTCCTCAGAATCAACCAATTTGAATAGTTAAGAGCTGAAATGAAAGATCTTGATCCGCTGAGTGTTCTTAAGTCAAAACGAACTCCGTACCTCAATTAGAGGCAAAGATATAATAGCTTCAAAGAGACAAAAATTGAAAAAATAAAATAATTTGAGGATGACGAAAGTTAAGTGATTTATAGTGCCTGATGACAAATCTGTGCATGAATACCTTTCGTTTAAAAAATGAAGGAAATCGACCGGATAGAATGGCCGTACTGACTGACTTTAGTTTTCATCATTTTTTTAATATGTAGATATGGATTATGAGTCAAAATACACTCATGGAAATAATCCCAATAATATGAGTAACTTTTATTAGTCATGTTGTCTATGAAACAATTTACTAATATTATTAGGAATATCTACTAATAATTTTGACTCATAGACTAATTACTGATATTATTAGCTAATAACTCTATGAAACATAACACTAATATTATTAGTAAATATTATTGGTTTCTTACTAATAATATTAGTGAAAGATGTTTTATGAAACAGGGTCCTGACAAGCCACCTTATCCTCTTGAATATGTTTTCGGTCATTTTGAAGCCATTTATTGTCAGTACGTGCGACATTTTGAAAACTATTTCTTTTTTGCACTTCTTCTCACTCTCATTGTAGTCTCATTGTCTCTCATTGTGTGACTTTACCATGCAGGACGACGGTCAAAGATGATGCGAAGGATTGATCTCCGTTTGTTCACAGTGTAGGGGTCGTTGTTTGACAGTCATCTCTCCTCGTTACATATATCTTCTTCTTCTTCTTCCTCCTCTTTTCCCACACTTGTGAGGTAGCGGAAGCAAACTGACACACACACACACCCACCCACCCACCAGATTGGGCCGTTTTACGGCCGGATGCCCTTCTTCACGCCAACGGGATATGGAGGGATGAGATCACTATTGTGTATTCAATCAACCAAGCAATCACTGACTACGGATCTGCATTTAGGGCAGTCGCCCAGGATTGCCTATCTGTTGTTTTCCTAGCCTTTTCTTAAATGATTGCAAAGAAATTGGAAAATTATTGAACATCTCCCTTGGTAAGTTATTCCAATCCCTAACTCCCCTTCCTATAAACGAATATTTGTCCCAATTTGTCCTCTTGAATTTCAACTTTACCTTCATATTGTGATATTTCCTACTTTTAAAGACTCAAATTTATTCGTCTTCTAATGTCATTCCACGCAATCTCTCTACTGACAGCTTGGAACATGCCACTTAGTCGAGCAGCTCGTCTCCTTTCTTCCAAGTCTTCTCAGCCCAAACTTTGCAACGTTTTTGTAACGCTACTCTCTTGTCGGAAATCACCCAGAACAAATTGAGCTTTTCTTTCGATTTTTTTTCAGTTCTTGAATCAAGTAATCCTGGCAAGGGTCCCATTCACTGGAATCATACTCTATTTGGGGTCTTACCAGAGACTCGTATATGCCCTCTCTTTTAATCCTTACTACAACCCCTAAATACCCTCATAACCATGCACAGAGATCGGTAGCCTTTATTTACAGTCCCATTATGTGATTACCCTGATCACCCCAATGAATATCTTTTCTTATATTAACACCTAGGCACTTACTATGATTCCCAAAAGGAACTTTCACCCCATCAACGCAGTAATTAAAACTGAGAGCACTTTTCCTATTTTCGAAACTCACAACCTGACTTTACACCCATTTATCATCATACCATTGTCTACTGTCCATCTCACAACATTATCGAGGTCATTTTGCAGTTGCTCACAATCTTGTAACTTATTTATTACTAGCAAATGTACCCGTGCTTCGCTACGGTATTCTGCATTGTATACGAATATTGAAGTAAATACTGTACATGCAGTAAATAAGATTGTTTTAAAATAGCATGTCTCTTAGCGTTATCCGAGAAACAATATGCAGAGGTCCCCATACGTTGTTTCCAGTGTAAAGTGCTTGTTACGGATTTGTGATGATAACGACAGGCTCACTTCCCTACTGCGATTCACAATCGAGTTGGGAAGTTTACATTATAATTGCAGGCCCCATTGCCTACTGCGCGGTCACAATCTATTTGGGGAGTTTCCGTTACAATTGCAGGCCCCCTTTCCTACCTCCAGACATATTACAAATTGAAGAGTTTTTATTATAATGGCAGGAAACTTCCCTACAACCAGTCAAAATTGAGTTGTGCAGTTATCATTATAATGATAGGCCCCTTTTCCAACTGCCAGCCAGCTTCCTGCCAGTCACACCAAGTTGATGAGTTTCCATCAAAATAGCAGGCCAGTATGCCTAATGCCAGTCACATTTTAGATGGGTACATCTGTTTATAACTGCGGGAACGCTTGCCTACAGCCAAAGACTGTATGCTGCATGCTCCCTTGCCTTCTGAAAGTCAAATCGAGAAGTGAATTATTCATTACAATGGTAGGCCTGCCTCATTAATGCCAGTTACACAGGAATTGGAGAAGGACTCCATTCCTACTGCCAGTCATAGTCGGTGTGCGGAGTACTGATTACAATAGCAGACACACCCTTTCTCGATCGCTACAAAATCGACATCAGTGAATATATATAGTTCGACATACGAAAGTATGTGCTTGTTTACAATATTGCAGACCTTCATTTACAGATTAACTGCTTCTAAACGGTACATCATATCGAGAAAAGATTGTACCATAAGACGCCGGATTTAGCGGCCTAAATTGCTGGTCATATGATATCTCATCTATTCATGGGTCAGATTGAGTTAGAAACTTGGGTAAAATTTGTGTAAGATTATCTCACATTGCATTGCTTTTCGGATAATTAAGTGACAGCTACATACATAGCATTTGGCTCACATATGGCTACTGGGTGGACCAATTTTCGTGTAGAGTATGATGATTCTATCTTTCCTCTAAGTGATGGAAGGTATGAATTATGTATGTGAAAAGTACTACTTTACTTAAGATCGAGAAATAGAGAAAAGTCAAACGTAAAATGGATATAAATACGACAAAAAGTCGTACGACCAAGGTTGTAGATCACTCCAAATTGAACGGGGATTGTGCCATCCGTTATGTGATGATACTTCCCGAAGGTCTGCACCATCATTAAAATTGCCTCCATATTTCGATATTCTTCGGGATAGAAAGGGAAAAATTTAAAGCTCTTGGAAGTTTTCCGCCCGTTACAGGCTAAGTCGTAAAATTTTGCCAAATTTCAGTTTTCTTTCTCGACTGGCAGATTATGCCGCAATCTGGGTTTTCAGTGAGAAGTGTAAAAAGTAGAACTTTCAAGATACTAAACCAAAAAATATGCAGATGATCATTATTACCCCTTAAGCGTGTAGCTGTACGAAAATTTCGACAAAATAGTCTATGTACAGGCACACAGTAGTTACGATTTTATTTACATAGATAAATAAGGAACCTGCTCCACGTACAACACCTTTTGGGCTATATCCGCTGGACTTAACCGGAAAAACGGACCGTTTATGATATCTCCCTTATTAATCCTCCTGTCGAAAAAATGCACATGAAAAAAAGTTTTAGAGATGGAATTCCATCATGTTTGGTCGATTTCCAGTCAGGTTGGTCTTGTACTGTATATATTCTGGAAGAGTAAAATCACCATTTCGGTTCCCTATAAACCGCCAGTCCATTCCGGGAACATGAAATGTTATTGACGATTAACACCTACCGTTGGACAGGTGGATGTTAATATAAAGTTTGACTCAAATATCTTCAGTAGTTTTCAAGTTGTAAAACATACGCTTTACACGCACCCGCTCTTGAGTTAAGTCCGGTGGGACTTGTACCGGAAAACGGTCCGTTAATGATATCTCCCTTATTAATCCTCGTATTGAAATGATGCACATGAGGAAAAAGGCCTAGAAATGAATTTCCATTACGGCAGCTAAATTTACATTAAGTTTGGTTGCAAAATGACGGTTTCGGTTTCGTATAATCCCCCAGTCAATTCAGGGATTCAGAAACAATACTTGCCCTAAAACCTACCAAAGGACAGATGGATTCTAAATATCAAGTTTGGTGGAAATATATCCAGTAGTTTCCAAGTTTTAGACAAACAGACAAACAAACAAACAGACAGACACCAAAACAGAATATATGCAGATGGTCATTATTACACCTGAAACGGATAACTGTACGGAAATTTCGCCAAAATTGTCAATGTACAGACATACTCTAGAAGTGTAGACCTTTATTTCGATAGTTACTGCTTTGCAACTGTACGACGTATCTACAAACGGACTTCACCATCAGACGCCCCTTTCAGTGCTCTACATGGTTGGTCCTATGACATCTTCTCGTATCTCCTTTATTTATGGGTTAGATTGAGTTAGAGTCATTGAATGGGGTGAAATCTTGTACAGTTTTTGAATGCTACTTTATATTTTTGATTCTCATGTGACAGCTAGAATCATAAAATTTGGCTATAACATTGCCAATGGTCATGTCAATGTGCGTGCCGAATGTCATGATTCTACCTTTCCTATAAGTGTGCCAAATGATAACATATACGTGTAAAAGTACAAAATCAACTTGTGTTTAATGTATTAGGGATAGAAATACGACGAAAAGTCACAGGACAAAAGTTGTAGATCTCTCCAAAATGAAACGCAATTTGCTTTGTGACTTTTGATACGACTTACTGATTAGCCACCAATTACCCCGAAACGAAGGTCTGCACCGCCGTTAAAATTGCATCCATATTTCGGAATTTTCCTGGGCCAGAAGTTATACATTTGCATAGCTTAGAATATTTCCTCAAAGGAAAGAGTGTACAGCATTCGGGATTAGCACTCGCATACATACGTGGTAATTAAGGAAGAAAGTAATACAGTTTAGTAAGTTGAAATTAATAGAAAATAGATTATAACAGAGGACATCCGGATGACGACAAATATATAAATACCAAGTGAATGTATTGGAAAATCAAATGCTCCTCAATAAATTATGCCGGAATGAGTTATGGATATAAGAAAGCGGTAATCGGAGAGAAATTTAGGCGCAGGGATTCTTAGGTAATCAGATAAGAAGATGAATATTTGTGTTATTACTTATGCTATTCGAGGACGGTTATAACCTCCAATGATATTCCGCCAATATCCCGCAGAATGGCCGATTGACGACTCTCTTGCTTTCTACCCAAGGAACAACCACGAATTTAAAGGAATGATGAGGAAAATGACAATACGTTACTTCCCTGCTGGCAAGCAGTCAGAGACGTTGCCATGGTAACCCATATATTCGTTATCGCTCTGTCGGTCCCTCAATGCCGAGCATGGTATCGGCAGAAAATAGTAAATTTCTCCGTCATTTGAAGAGTAAGGTAAATTATGAACACAACGAAAGTTGTTTGTGATGAAGAGACCTTTCACATACGGTCCACAGAGTTTGCAGAAAATCAATAGTATAAGAGAAAATGGAGGAAGACCGTTGTGGTTTTCCTATAGACCCCCGTCTTTTCAAAGATTTTAAAATGATATGCATATCGAAACCTTCCCCGGGGTGAGTATACTCTAAATATGAAGTTTGGTTGAGATCTATCCAGCCCTTTCGACGTGATGGTGGAACAAACAAACATTTTTATTCTTTTTATTTTGCTAGTTGCTTTACGTCGCACCGACACAGATAGGTCTTATGGCGACGATGGGACAGGGAAGGGATAGGAGTTGGAAGGAATCGGCCGTGGCCTTAATTAAGGTACAGCCCCAGCATTTGCCTGGTGTGAAAATGGGAAACCACGGAAAACCATTTTCAGAGCTGCCGACAGTGGGGTTCGAACCTACTATCTCCCGAATACTGGATATTGGCCGCACTTAAGCCAAACAAACAAACAAACAAACAAACAAACAAACAAACAAACAGAAACGAACAACTTTATTTATAAGATTATTTTTATACCACTCCCCTCGCCCCCTGCCAAAAGGGTGCTAGGGGTGTCTTACCCTCACGCGGTTTGTCTCCTGATACTAATTGATAAGTGTACCACGTTTGGTGAAATTGCTCCAGTGGTTTAGGAGGAGATGTGTCATATACACACCCACACCCACACACCCACGCACACACATACATCAATTTTTATATATAGTAAGAAGAAGAAGATAATATTTTTATATGTAGTTTTTCGATTAATTTTATATCTCACCCCCTTCGCTCCCCACTTGGATTTGCAAAAAATCCGGAGTAATACTATTCATCTCAGAGACCCTGAAATCTATGGATTCGAAACTGTTTTTAATTATTTCTATATCTCACCCCACCCCCCCACCCTTTGCTCCCAACCTAAAAGGGGGCTGGATTTTAAAAAAATTCTAGAGTATCACTTTTCAACTCAGCGACCCCGAAAACTATGAATTCGACACTATTCTCGATTATTATTGTAACTACCACCCCCCTGACCCTCTCCCTTAAGGGCGCTAGGGATGGCTTACCCCCCACAGTGATCGTCTCCCGATAGTAAGTGATTCGTGTACCAAGTTTGGTTGAAATTGCTCCAGTGGTTTAGTTGGAGATGTGTCATTTACACACACACTTCCATTTCTATATATAGTAAGATTTTTACACTCGTTCTTCACCCCCTTTCCATCCCCGCCCAAAGGAGTCCTATGAGTGCCTTACACAACAGTATATTTTTTTCCCAGATATTAAGTCTTATTTGTACCTATTTTGGTTGACAGCTATGCCCAAACGTACATGCATAATCTCACTGCTCTAGAATCCTGGAGCTGACGTTGCCATGGTTACGGCAGTTCATTTCTTTATCCGATTCCTAGAGCAGGGGTAGTGTGGTGCCAATATCTCCGTAACGGTTGGTTTTAGGGCCTTAAAACATGGTTTTCGGGCCCGTAGGGCTTACCGAGTTTTGTTCTTTGCGTCAAGAGGATTAAATTGAGCTTTGTCTCGTCCTTATACGACAAATTCGATATTTTGCCTATAATAGTATAAGAGAAAATGGAGGAAAACCGTTTTTCCTATAAAACCCCCGTCTTTTCAAAGATTTTAAAATGATATGCATATCGAAACCTTCCCCGGGGTCAGTATACTCTAAATATGAAGTTTGGTTGAGATCTATCCAGCCGTTTCGACGTGATGGTGGAACAGACAAACAGACAGACAAACAGACAAACAGAAACAATTTTATTTATATAGACTCTGTACAGAATAACATCATCCGCAAAAAAGTCGTGTCCCTGATTGCACTTCTTTACTTTTATCACTTACAGTATATATATATATAGAAGAAGACATAAAAGTCCAATAATACTGCCTTGAAGAATTCCCCTCTTAATTATTACAGGGTCAAATAAAGCTTCACCTACTATAATTCTCAGATAGGTATGTTCTAGAAATATAGCCACCCATTCAGTCACAATTTTGTCAAGTCCAATTGCACTCATATTTGCCAATAGTATCCCATGATCTATACCAGGGGTTTCCAAAAGGTGGCCCTCGAAGCCATATTGTGCGGCCCGCGAGAGATTTGGAAAAATTATATATATATATGAAGAAAATGTGCCAAATATATATGATAGCTCGTTCAAAAAATTATCCCAAGTTAGAACTAATTCATTATTTAATATTATTTCCTGTTTTTAAGTATTCATTTGATCTGAATATATTCTTCTTCTTCTTGCGTTCCGGCCTTCTAAGGACCACGTTACAATTTCAATTGTTCCTCCTTAGTTGTTCTTTCCTTTTTCTCCAGTATTCACTGTGTTTCTTTTTCCTGTCTTCAGTCCACTTTGTGCCTGTTTTCTTTTCCTTCCTCCCTTGAAATCCTTCCTTTTGTAAGACTTTTTTTCCTAAAAATCTTTCCAATAATTCTTCTTCTCGTATGTTGTTCCTTTCCAGGTCTTTCTTGACTTCTTGAATCCAGGTGGTCGTTGATTTCTTTTCCCAAAGGTACTTGAAGATTCGTTTAGTTAGTCTATTGTCATCCATTCTGTAAATGTGTCCAAGAAATAGCAATCTCCTTTTTCTTATTGTTTCTGATATGTTTTCTACGTTCTGGTAAATTTCATTGTTACTTCTTAATTTCCAAAACTCTGCAATTCTTGGAGGACCTAATATTTTCCTTACAATTCTTCTTTCTAATATTTCTAATTTATCAAGCTTGTAGTTCAGTGCTAGACATTCGCTATTATAAAGGCATTCTGGTTTCACTACTGTGTTGTAGTGCTTTATTTTAAGTTTTCTTGATAAGCACTTTTTGTTGTATTCTTAGTTATGCCGTATGCTCTTTCCATCTTTTGTATCCTCTCCTCTATAGCAGATTTTTCTAAACCATTTTCTTGAATTGTCTCACCCAAATATTTGAATTTCTTTACCTTTTCTATTCGACCAATATCCGTTGCTAAAAACTTTGGGGCACTTTTTATATTCGTCAAAAATTTTGTTTTCTCGGCAGAGATTCTCAAGTCTGTCATGTTGGCTGTCTTTTCAAGGAGATTGACTTGCATTGCTGCATCTGTAAGGCTTTCTGGCAAAGTCATCTGCAAATGCTAGGCAATTTATTGCAACACCTTTGTTCTTCTTCCCCAGCATGAGTGGCAATATTTTAGATTCTTTCAGTTTTTCATTCCAAATTCTTACAATTTTCTCCATGACACAATTGAAAAGGAATGGAGATAGACCATCGCCCTGCCTGACACCTGTATTTATTTTGAAAGGTCGAGATACTTCACCCATAAATTTTACTGTCGAGATAGTGTCTGTAAGTGTTTCACGAATTTAGTTTGCCAATTTAGTTTTAACTCCAAATTCACGGATTACTTTATCTAGGGTTTCCCTATCAACAGAGTCAAAGGCTCTTTTAAAGTCAATAAATGTTACAACTATGTCTTTGGAGTTTATTCATCTGTGTCGAATTATAGATTTCAGGTTGAAAATCTGTTCGGAGCAAGATCTTCCTTCTCTAAATACACCTTGATATTCACCCAATTGACTGTCCAGTGTCGATTTTACTCTATTTAGTAGTGTTGTTGAGAATATCTTGTAAGCAACTGGCAAGAGAGATATACCTCTGTAGTTGTTGAATATATTATTTTATTTATATTATTTTATTTATTTTATTTATATTATTTTATTTTCTTATGCAAAACCCTCATTCTTGCGAGAGCATATATTTTCGCACGGTTATCATTTTCACTTGCATGTATGTCTTGCCACAATTAATATAAAATCAATATTTAAATATTTGGGAATATTTTTCAATAACTTACGTTTGAATATTGTCATACATGTCTTAATGATGACATAAACACGTTTGAATTGTCATGCAGACATAATTATACGATGTGCAACATTCAGCTGTTTCATAATTTCCAACCTGTCTAAAATGTTTTCGTAGAAATGCACTGTCTACTTGATACAAAGGATCTTCACATTCATGTGAAACCGCTCCGAACTCCACAGAACTCTAATCGCTAAAGTTAATGAAATGTGTAAAAGACACTCATAACAGCAAGTGGCTGGTCTGAAAAGGATGCAGAAAAATGAGCGAACGAAGTTGGTAAAGAATTAAGTCAGCTGTTCTACAAGCAACGCGCCGTATCTCACAGTGCAGGATGCGGCAAGAGCGGACGTGGGCCCCTCCACTGACCTCCATCCCCTTCACTCACGCAGCAACAGTCTCGCCCGGTAAGGCATGCTGGCTATTCCTCCCGTCTCCACACACTCACCCTCGCGCTTGCTTGACGTGTAGTGAAGTTTCACAAGTTACCATACTGTCCATTTTGAAGGTTTAGTTCAGTGTTGAGTGTGAAGTGCTTGCGTCTTTTACGTGAACAGAAAATGAGCGTCAGCTCAGTGAAACGCAAAATTGAAAATGAAAGCGGAATTTACAAGGAAAGGTGGGAGAATGACTTATTACTAACAACAGTGGGAAGCTTCAGTGTTTGGTTTGCATGCAAATAGTGTCTGTGCCGAAGGAGTACAATGTTAAACGACGTTACTCAACAATGCACGAGAAAAAGTATGCAGCGTATGAGGAAGAAGCTCGGCACGCACTGGTTGCAGACTTCAAAAAGTAATTAAAACAGCAAACAGGTATTTCGGTATAAAATCTTAAAAAATCAGTCATCTTCTCTGTACGCCTCCTACGCAGTGTCGCTTGAACTTGCAAAGGCAAAAAAAATCCTTCACTGAAGGCAGTCTTGTTAAGTGCTTTTGGAGATGTTAAAATGGCTGAGAAATTTGAATCAGTGCCACTTTCCAACCAAAGAGTACAGAGAATGGTCGCTGACATGGGAGAACAAGTAGAAAAAGCGTTCATTAAATTGGTTACGAAAAACACATATTTCTCGCTATGCTTTGATGAAAGCACTGATCAGTCAGATGCCAGTCAGCTATTAATATTTGTGCGCACCATCTTCGAAAACTTTAGAAGTAAAGAGGAGCTACTTGATGTCTGCTCTCTTCAAGGAACAACAAAAGGGAGGGACATTTATGATGCTGTTAAAAGAACTGTCGACAGAGTTGGAGACTTCAGTAAATGTTCAGCTATTGTGACAGCAATGACAGGGGTGAAGACAGGACTGACGGGATTGCTAAAAGAAAATGGTGAAACATGTCCATTGATCCACTGTCTCATTCACCAGGGAGCGTTGTGTGGGAAATCAATTAAGAAAATGGAAGTTTTTGAACTTGTGGTTACAATTATTAATATGTTAAAAGGTGGAAATCGAGTCCCTTTGCATAGAAAATTCAAACAGTTTCTGCTGGAAATTGACGCAGAATATGGAAACTTGCTGCTGTACAACCATGTAAGGTGGCTGAGTGCAGGGAAGTGTCTTCAACGCCTTTTTGCAATTCGCAAAGAAATCCCTGAATATCTTAAAAAGTTTGTCTCGTCAGATACCTCAGAACTAGAAGAGAAAATTCAAAGCCCAGAGTTTTTAAAGCAGTTAGCTTTCCTAATAGACATGACAAATCACCTTAACACCTTCAACTGAATCTTCAAGGAAGAAACCATGAGATGTCAGATATGGTGGGAACAGTTAATGGATTTGGAAACAAATTTAAAATTTTCAAGCGTTGTTTAGAAAATTATGAATTGACTCATTTCCCCTGCTGTCTACAATGAGCGACAGAGGACCAAGAAACCATACATTCTTCAGATTTTAGTTCACACATTCTAGAGATCATTGAAGAATTCAACACACGATTCAAGGAAACTGAAATTCTGAAAAGCAGTATACAACTTTACGTGAATCCTCTTGGTGCTGCAATCGAGTAACAAGAACCACAACTACAACTTGAGCTGTGCGATCTACAAGCCGATAAGACAAGACAAGAAAAGGGATCACATTTTTAAAAATTTCTACCCAGCGAAAAATACCCAAAGTTAAGACAATTTGGACTAAAAATGACTTCAGTGTTTGGGAGCACGTACATATGTGAAAGTGTTTATTCATCTATGACATTCATTAAGAATCAATGCAGAAGTCGACTTTCAGATTCTTCCTTGCTGCATCTTTTGAGAATAGCAACAGCAGAGCTCGAAGTAGACATTTGTTCATCGGTAGATTCAGCTGATCGACCACACTACTCCCACTAAATTGTCCTTCTTTACATTTTGTTTTTACTACATTATTGCAGTTACTCTTAAGGCATTTTTTTCTTTTTTGTCATTCGTCAAATATTAATTCAAATGAACTGTCATTTTTGGGTACTCTTCCTCAGAATTCAATTGTCCTGAGTAAAATAGTGTTTAATTTCGCTCCTTTATGCTGGTGTACAATAGTGATTTAGGCAATTAAAATTATCAGGCATTCATTTCAATTGAACTATGAACATTGTTTCATACTGGCACCTCTGTTCTATTTGTAGAATTTTACGAAAATTGGCCTATTATTGAAGTGCGGCCCGCGATCATACCTAAGATTTTCAATGTGGCCCTCGAGCCCTTACTAATTGGAAACCCCTTATCTATACTATCAAATGTCTTAGATAGGTCAATTGCGATACAGTCTATTTGACCTCCTGAATCCAAGGTATATGTTATATCTTGCTGGAATCCTACAAGCTGAGCTTCAGTGGGATAACCTTTTTCTGAACCCAAACTGCCTGATATCGGACCAGTTATTAATTTCGCAAACATATCTAATAGAATCAGAAAAAAATGTTTTCCGAAAGCTTACGTGCAATACATGTCAAACTGACTAGCCAGTAATTTTCAGCTTTATGTCTATCACCCTTTCCTTTATACACAGGGGCTACTATAGCAACTCTCCATTCATTCTGTTATAGCTCCATCGAGCAAACAATAATCAAGTAAGTACTTCAGATATGGTACTACAGTTGCCACAGAAAGTATTCGTACACCAACATTTTAACGTATAGCTCGTATATTAAGCACCATGAACTAATATAAACACATCCAGTGAGGCATATGTATAAAGAAAAGACACCTCGCTTTACATTTGCTATCAGATTTACAGCACTCAACATAATAAACAGATAAACCCGTCTTTTAACACAACAAAAAGTATTCGTACACTACTAGATAATTCAAACACTTGCCGAAGTCTTTGTTCAAACACAGTCTTAATACTTTGTATGCATGCCTTTAGCTTTGATGACCTGTTCCAGAGGTCTTGGCATTGAGTTAACTAAATGTTTGGTGTACTCTTCAGATATGCTGGACCGTGCATCTGAGAGTATCTCTTTAAGATGTTCTTTATTAGTAGGATGGCGTTTTTGCACTTCTTTGCCTAGACGATCCCACAGGTTCTTTCTGGGATTGAGATCTGGACTCTGCGGTGGAATGGGAAGTCTTCTTCGGGCATTGTACAACCACCATTCACGGCTTATCATTGCACGATGCTTAGTATCATTGTCCTGTTGGAAGGGGAAGACTCCTTCCAGATGAAGCTTGTGTGCACTGCTGTTTAAATTATGATGCAACACATCTGTGTACTTCCTGGCATCCATAATACCATCAATAAATGTCAGGTTTCCCACTTTATTCGCAGCCATGCAGCCCCAAACCATCACATTCGCTCCTCCGTGTTTTACCGTGGGGGTTACGTCTTGAGGCGCAAGTTCGATGTTTGTCTTCCGTCATACCTTCCTGCTCCTACCAGTTCCAAACTGTGTAAACTTCGCTTGATCAGAAAAGTCCATTGTCTTTCCACAATACTTTTTCGCGAACTGTGGGAGCTTCTGCTTAAAATTTCACTTATAAGTGGCTTCTTTCGTGGACAACCATTACGCAGGTTCGCACTGTGAAATATGTTCCTTATAGTTTGCACACTCACCGTTTTGTTGGACCTTGAAGTGAGGTCTGTAGCGATGGATGCAGCACTTCGGAGCGGTTCCTTTCGTGCCGATCGCACAATAATGCGTCGCTCCCATACTGTCAGCTCTTCTGGAGGACCAGATCTGGGTTTGTTTTCTGTTTGTCCGCTGTGGTTGTATTTATTAACTATTGAACTCACCGTAGTAAAGCTAATGCGAGCTGTTTTCCTACTTGACAACAACTTTTACCTTGTTTATACAGTAACACTATATTCTCTCATTGACTCAATGATAGTTCCGTCGTCTTTCGCCCCCGTACCAAATAACCTTGCGGCAACGACAGCACAGCGATGACTGAAGAGATAACAACCCCTCCTGCAGGCACAGCGGCCTAAGCCTGTGGCGACAACTGATTTAACCAATCACAAAAGCAGTACATCCGCACTGAACGAATACTTTCTTGGCGGTGTGATCTGCAGTTTGTATGCAGTATCGTGCCGATCATGTTACATTTTAAACGATCTGCATGTTCAGCGTGTATATCTGATGCATTTCGTTATGATGTTTATAAATCTGACTTCAGCTCGTGAGTCGTAATGATGTTCAATCACTTTCCATAGGTGTACGAATACTTTCTGTGGCCATTGTATATCCCAACCCACTGTCTTTAGTATATCCCGAAAAATGTTATCAATTACAGCCGCTTTTCTAGTTTTCAAATTTTGTATCTTATTATAAATGTCTTTGTTATCATAGGTAAATTTTAATAATACTTTAGTATTAGTCACCTCCCCTGTCTGGACATTATCCTTGTAACCAACAATCTTTACATACTGCTGACTGAATACTTCTGCCTTTTAAAGATCCTCGCATACACACTCCCCTTGTTCATTAATGATTCCTGGAATGTCCTTCATGGGTTCATGGAACCTGTTTCTGCCTTAAAGTACCTATACACACCCTTCCATTTTTCACTAAAAGTTATGTTTGTCATCTTTAACGTTCTCGTAGCTTAGAAATTCTTCTTTCGCCAGAATGAATACTCCCCCTCTACCATTTTTATTCTATCTCTTCGATACACACTCCAGTTCCGTGAGGAAGTTTCTGCATTTATTATATAATTTTTCAGCCATGACTCAACTCTTATTACATACCTGCTAAGTATATATCTATTAAATTAATTCTCTTCCTTTCTTCTAACAGTTCAACACTAACATTTTTATGTCATCCCTACTTGACTTCCAGATCCGTGTACCCTTATCAGCACAGTAATTAAAACTGAGAGCATTTTTCCCTTTTGTGAAACGCACAACTTGACTTTTAACCCATTTATCATCATACCATTGTCCACTGTCCATCTCACAACATTATCGAGGTCATTTAGCAGTTCCTCACAATCTTGTAACGTATTTATTACTTTGTACAGAATAACATCATCTGCAAAAAGCCTTGTCCCTGATTCACTTCTTTACTCATATCATTTATATGAGAAAACATACAGGGTCAATAACGCTGAATGCTGCCTTGTGGAATTTCCCTTTTAATTATTACAGGGTCAGATACAGCTTCGCCTACTCTCATTCTGTCTTTACATTCGAAAGACATCAGATTGCTTATTATCTTTAGAGATGAGCCTTACACCTAGAATGCTTACCATCGTGTTATCCTTAGCTGCCCCCTTTGCTAGATTTACAAGTAAGTTCCTTCAATTTCTCCTTATTTCCACAGCCATTTCTAACAATATGTCTTTCCAACCTGCACCTCCTTCTTAGTCCCTTTACTTCTCTGTTGTAATATAGTAGGTCCTTACAATTCCATACCACCTTTAAAGGTACAAGCCTGCTTTTACATTCCTTAACAATTGCTTTAAATCTATCCCAGAGTCTGTTTACATTTTTATTTACCGTCTTCCGCAGATCATAGTTACTTTTAAAAACTCCCTCATACTTGTTTTATCTGCCATATGGTACTGACTAATAGTCCTACTTTTAATACCTTCCTTTTCACATGTATTTTTAACTACGACAAGAACAGCTTCGTGATCACTAATACCATCTATTACTTCGGTTTCTCTATAGAGCTCACCTGGTTTTACAAGCACCACGTCCAAAATATTCTTCCCTCTAGTTGGTTTCAACGCTTTCTGAATCAGCTGCCCTTTCCATATTAACTTATTTGCCATTTATATATATATATATATATATATATTTTGCTAGGGGTTTTACGTCGCACCGACACAGATAGGTGTTTTGGCGACGATGGATAGGAAAGGCCTAGGAGTCGGAAGGAAGCGGCCGTGGCCTTAATTAAGGTACAGCCCCAGCATTTGCCTGGTGTGAAAATGGGAAACCACGGAAAACCATCTTCAGGGCTGCCGATAGTGGGATTCGAACCTACTATCTCCCGGATGCAAGCTCACAGCCGCACGCCTCTACGCGCACGGCCAACTCGCCCGATGACTCAAGTATAAAGACGGAGAACTGCTAGAGAGGTGAAATGTCCTTTTGTAGTGAAATGGTGTCAACGTGTAATGTTGGGAGGAGAGGAGATAGATATATTATTCGAGCCATTTTCCAAGTATTGACTAAATGCAGATCACTGATGTGTGATAACAGATTGATACCTCAGGATGACGGCGCTATTGTATCACGATATGACATCACAACTATTTCATACTCTGGTTGCTAGGAACATTGGCCCTTCGTTTCTTTTCTTTCTTTCATTCTTTCTTTCATAATCTGTTTACCCTCCAGGGTTGGTTTTTCCCTCGGACTCAGCGAGGGATCCCACCTCTACTACCCAAGGGCAATGTCCTGGAGCGTGAGACTTTGGGTCTGGGATACAGCTGGGAAGGAGAACCAGTACCTCGCCCAGACGGCCTCACCTGCTATGCTGAACAAGGGCCTTGTGTGTCGGGTGGGGGGGGGGCGATGGGAAGATTGGAAGGGATAGACAAGGAAGAGGGAAGGAAGAGGCCGTGGCCTTAAGTTAGGTACCTTCCCGGCATTTGCCTGGAGGAGAAGGGGGAAACCGCGGAAAACCACTTCCAGGATGGCTGAGGTGGGAATCGAACCCACTCTACTCAGTTGATCTCCCGAGGCTGAGTGGACCCCGTTCCAGCCCTCGTACCACTTTCCAATTTGGTGGCAGAGCCGGAAATCGAGCTCGGGCCTCCGGGGGAGGCAGCTAATCACGCTAACCACTACACCACAGAGGTGGGCGGCCTTCTTTTCTAAAATGATAAATACTTTAATCTTTTCACAACGCTCAGCAGCTTAAGTATGGTTTCGAAACTATAGGTGCATTCTATGTCAAAAAGCGGACAGTCTGTGTCCGAGGCACGACCGCAAGGTTTGTGGTATTGAATACATCTTTCTGACAGAAATGAAGTGGATCGAAATAGGAATGCCCGACTTGTTGGCTGAATGGTCAGCGTACTGGCCTTCGGTTCAGAGGGTCGCGGGCTCGATTCCCGGCCGGGTTGGGGATTTTAACTTTCGTTGGTTAATTGCAGTGGCCCGGGGGCTGGGTGATTGTGCTATTCCCAACATCCCTGCAACTCACACACCACGCATAACACTATCCTCCACCACAATAACACGCAGTTACCTACACATAGCAGATGCCACCCGCCGTCATCGGAGAGTCTGCCTTACAAGGGCTGTGCCCTGCTAGAAATAGCCACACGAAAAAAAAAAAAAAAAAAAATCTTGGGAATCACCAGAGTTGTCAATAAGGAGCCTTCACATCCTCCAATCTTCTGGATCTATGGATCAACAATCATGACCTTGGATTTTTGTCTATCTGGACGTAACACAATTTCTAGCTCTGTTTCCTCCACTTTCTTGATCAGTTCTTTCAACTCCTCTTCAACATGATGCTATCAAGGTATGTTATTTAAGCACGCTTGCGTTCTGGTGAGGATTATCGTTATAAGTGGAAATGCAATCATTATCTTTTAACACAAATCAGTGTAAAAAAAAAATAATAAATAGAAGAGTTCGTACCCTTCAAAATTAAGGTATGGGCAAACGAAAGAAATACGCCAAGAAGGGCAAGGAAATGAAAGACACCCTTGACCTCCAACAAACCTAATACGGGTAGGATTGGAAGACAACAGGAGACGACGGGCGGTCGGATAAAAAAGGTGAAAATGAGAAGGTTTGCACAAGTAAGTGGAAACTATGCCAGACTCAACTACGTGTCCTTTATTCATCAACCTTCACTTCCAAGCTGACAGCCCCAGAGGTCCCCCATTAAGTCGCCTCTTTACGAATGGCAGGGGATTCCATGGATACATTCCATCACCACAGAACGTAAATATTGACTAACTGTGCCCGAATTCCCCCACTGTGTAAGGGTAGCGTGCCTGCCTATTACACAGAGGCCCCGGATTCGATTCCCGGCGAGGTCAGGGATTTTAACCTGGATATGAGGGCTGGCTTGAGGTCCACTCAGCCTACGTGATTATAATTGAGGAGTTATCTGATTGTGAGATGGCGGCCCCGGTCTAAAAAGCCCAGAATAACGGCCGAGAAGATTCGTCGTACTGGCCACACGACACCTCATAATCTGGAGTCCTTGGTAGGCCATGGTCCTTCGGGCCTGTCACGCCATGAGGTTTGTTTTTTTGTGCCCGAATTCGATCTTGCAATCCTAGGCACAGACAACCCGTGACTAATCACATCCTGTGCACACAATCGATCTATTTAATAGTGCCACTCGATTAATTCAGTTATGGTGACTCACTCTGTCAATCAAATGAAATAATGATCTCTATTTCATATGCACAATCATTAGTGTTTGGTCAGAAAGTGTTTTGCTCCAGTATAAAAACGGAGAACTGCTAGCGAGGTCAGAAGTCCTCTTGTACTGAAATCGTGTCAACGTGTAATGTTCTTTCTCTTGGGAGGGGAGGAGAGATATATTCTGCGAGCCATTCTCCCAAGGAAGCGAACCTTTGTGGAATATGAAATACTACAACAAAAGCTCATTGTTCTGGTTTCTTCCTGTCGTGCAGCTCGCCGAAAAATGGGAACAAAAATTCGAATAGCCGCTTTGTTAGTCTAAAAATATGAGATGTAACCTGGTTCTGCTGAATGATGTACATTTCCTGCAGCTTACAACCTGACCCAAATTATTGTTCCGGTATTGATCCTTCCTGTTCAGTCAAACGTTTTCTTCTCTCTTTCCTTTATCCCTTCATTTCTCTGTATCTTCCTTTCTTTCTCCTTACACGCCAACTCCTTTCTCCTTTCCAGGGATATCGTGGCTGGCTTCTCACCAAGGTGCCACGGTTCGATTTTCGGCAAATACATGTTCCCGTCGCTCAGATTACACGCAAAAGAAGAGGTCTCAAAACTACAATGTGATCAACATGTGATATGTTTTCTGTATAACTTTCTTGTAGACCCTAATCTTTTTTCTTTATTTCTTTCTTTATTTCTTTTACACCTTCACATACTCCTTCTCTTTCTTACTTCCATCATCCAATCAAAATCAAACCAAATCTCCATGGTGCTATAGATCTGATGGGACCTGGCCTACCAAGTGACCACTGCTGAGTCCAAAGACCTGCAGTTTACGTGGTACAGACAAGACGAATTCTCGCGGTCGTTATTCTTTTATTCAATCCTACACAGTCTCTTTCTCCCTTGTTATCTTCCTTCCTATTTCATTTGACTCATTCTTTCTTTCGCCTTACTTCTTTTCTCTTTTCATCACTACATTCTTCGCACTCATCCTTACCATTTCTTTCCTCCTTGTCATTTTTCCTTTCTCTTATATTTCAGTTCATTTTCTTAACTTCCCCTCCGTTGCCTTCCCACGTCCTACATCATAATGCTCGGAAAAACTAGAAAAAATTCTGACATCCTGGTATTTGTTAGGACCGTTAACAATTAGAACAGATGGTAATAATTACCTTTGCATCCGGGAGATAGTGGGTTCGACTCCCACTGTCGGCAGCCCTGAAGATGGTTTTCCGTGGTTTCCCATTTTCACGCCAGGCAAATGCTAGGGTTGTACTTTAATCAAGGCCACGGCCGCTTCCTTTCAACTCCCTTTCCTATCCCATCACCGCCATAAGACTTATCTGTGTCGGTGCGACGTAAGGCAATTAGCAAAAAAAAATATTAATTACCTTTATCTCGTTCCCCTCCATTTTCTCGAGCTTACAGCTAATGAGACAGTGTAGCAAGGGCGGGGATCTGAACTGAGTCTGATAATGCTTTTCCTTACATCTGGGGGCTTATCTCTCGCCTTTCTGTCCAACCTCCCTTGTTTAACTCCTTTTAAAACTCGACGGTATCGACATTACGAGTATTTCTCTTCAATGTTCTTCGAGGTATGGTAATACATCTGTTAAGTCTTCAGCACGAAGGCTGGGTGGATTCTCAACAAAATGTATGCAGTTACAGGGAAACCGTAAAAAGCCGATGGTGGCACCATAGTTTTTTTCTATTGGCTTTACGTCGCACCGACACAGATAGGTCTTATGGCGACGATGGAACAGGAAAGGGCTAGGAGTGGGAAGGAGTGGCCGTGGCCTTAATTAAGGTACAGCCCCAGCATTTGCCTGGTGTGAAAATGGGAAACCATGGGAAACCATCTTCAGGGCTGTCGACAGTGGGGTTCGAACCTACTATCCCCCGAATGCTGGATACTGGCCGCACTTAAAAGCGACTGCAGCTATCGAGCTCGGTGGCACATGTTAGGGGTGAAGTATTTTGCCATTGCTTTCATCACTGACCGAGAAAGTGCTATTGCTGCAGAACTGGCCCTATCAGTGGCGACGTAAAGCCAATAACACAAAAAGCTCGGTTCGAACCCACCATCTCCCGAATGCAAATTCACAGCTGCGCATGGTCAATGTCTCGGTGACTGTGATCGTGGTAAGAAGACGGAAATCAAAATTCCGGAGATGTGAAATTCAGAGTAAATAGGAAAAGGAGAAAAAATGCACAGTAGAGGAGCAAGTTTGTAATTAATGTTAAGTCATAAGCTACGTGATGTACCTGGTGCTTCAGATTCATACTTCGCAGTAAATCGGGTTGCTGCCACACGCAACAAGCGCATATTCCTGCAGATAAATACTCCGTGGTAGGAAGGGTTGTTTCACCTGACAAAAGTATTCAGGTAGAACTCTGATGCAACACCTCTCACCACATTCACTTTGTCCATATCCCTTTGACGTATTCTCAATAGATGAATTCTCACATGATGCATGCCATCCCTACTGGCGCAGTCTCTTCTCCACATTCCGGACCATAATGCGATCTGGATGTCATACTACCCAATTGCTATTGTTAATAATAATAAATAATAATGATATAGAGAAATGAGAGAGGAACTATGATGTGAAATGTCCACACTATGTGTCAAATCATTTCGGAGGAGTGAGTAACTTACATTTTTAAGATTCGTCGCCATAAGACCTATCTGTGTCGGTGCGACGTAAAGCAACTAGGAAAGAAAAAAAATACATTTTTGTGGAAATGTAGTAAGCAGTCTGGCCTATGCTGACGACTTGGTCTTAATGGCAGATTGTGCCGAAAGCCTGCAGTCTAATATCTTGGAACTTGAAAATAGGTGCAATGAGTATGGTATGAAAATTAGTCTCTCGAAGACTAAATTGATGTCAGTAGGTAAGAAATTCAACAGAATTGAATGTCAGATTGGGGATACAAAGCTAGAACAGGTCGATAATTTCAAGTATTTAGGTTGTGTGTTCTCCCAGGATGGTAATATAGTAAGTGAGATTGAATCAAGGTGTCGTAAAGCTAATGCAGTGAGCTCACAGTTGCGATCAACAGTATTCTGTAAGAAGGAAGTCAGCTCCCAGACGAAACTATCTGTACATCGGTTTGTTTTCAGACCAACTTTGCTTTACGGGAGCGAAAGCTGGGTGGACTCAGGATATCTTATTCATAAGTTAGAAGTAACAGACATGAAAGTAGCAAGAATGATTGCTGGTACAAACAGGTGGGAACAATGGCAGGAGGATACTCGGAATGAGGAGATAAAGGCTAATTTAGGAATGAACTCGATCGATGAAGCTGTACGCATAAACCGGCTTTGGTGGTGGGGTCATGTGAGGCGAATGGAGGAGGATAGGTTACCTAGGAGAATAATGGACTCTGCTATGGAGGGTAAGAGAATTAAGAGTCAGACCAAGACGATGGTTAGACTTGGTTTCTAACGATTTAAAGATAAGAGGTGTAGAACTAAATGAGGCCACAACACTAGTTGCAAATCGAGGATTGCGGCGACATTTAGTAAATTCACAAAGGCTTGCAGACTGAACGCTGAAAGGCATAACAGTCTATAATGATAATGTATGTGTGTGTGTTAAGGCTTCCTTCTTCTTCATAGGGAAAACCGTAAAAGTAGTTAGTAGGACGTAAAGCTAATAATATTATTTATTATCTCCTTCTTAGGACGCGAAAGTTGTCGATTCAATTTATTATGGTAACTCTCGAAACAGCGGCTCGGAAGATTTCGATAGAAGTTTGTCCATACCAATGGCGCAGGTCTTCAAAATAGGAATTTATCCGTCTCCCCACAGACAGTTTTCCTTCAATTTTCCCCTCGATGGGTGAGCTGGCAAAACCCCTTTTTAATCACAGAGGTTTGAGACCCACAGAAAGAAGAGCAACAACCATGAGAACTTTCATCTCTGTACGCCGAACGGTTTCATTATTTGTTTTCGTCTCATAACAGTAACATCTGGGACATAAAAGAGCAACCATCACATGAAATTTCAAATTCATACGTCAAATAGTCTTGGAGGAATGAATATTTCTATTTTAGGAACCAACCCCCATTCAATCCCCTTAGAAACGATCACCATGTGAATTTTTTTAAACTTCGCACGTCAAACGGCTTCGGATAAACTAATAGTGTTTTGCTAGTTGCTTTACGTGGCACCGACACAGACAGGTCTTATGGCGACGAGTGAACAGGAAAGGTCTAGGAATTGGAAGGAAGTGGCCGTGGTCTTAATTAAGATACAGTCCCAGCATTTGCCTGGTGAGAAAATGGGAAACCACGGAACACCATCTTCAGGGCTGCCGGCAGTGGGGTTCGAACTCACTATCTCCCGGATGCGAGCTCGCAGCTGTACGCTCCTAATCTCACGACCAACTCGCCCGGTGATAAACTAACAATTTTGTCATCAAGTCTATCTCCCATTCAACCCCTAAAACCATTCCTTATTTAATATTAACAGAGACATTAAAGAGCAACCATCATGTGAAACTTCAACTTCGTAAGTTAGACATTTTCGGAGGAATGAACATGTTTGTTTTTGGATCTTTACCCCTAAGAGGAGGAATATTTTAAAATCCTGTCTTATTTAACATCTAAGGCATAAAAGAGCAGCAGTCTTTTTGAGAAATTTTCAATTTTATGCGGCAAACGATTTCTGGAGAATATTTTAACCTGAGGGATTTAACTTCCTACTTTAAGGGGTGTAGGAAATACAATGATTAGTCACTGAGTTCATATATGATGCATATACTGTAGATATCTTACTTTTCTGTTTTTTAGATTTATAAACAAACATTTCGAACGTTTTTTGTTTTTACACACTTCTTGAGTCTACGATGGATCGAATGAGACATCTCTTATCTTTATAGGTGTTATAGTACTCTGATAATTTCGTGAACGCAACGAATTTATAAATATATATAATGTGTGTGTGTGTTCGTTTTTTTTCTTGACATCTGAGTAAGGATAGCGTGTGTATAGACATATTACAGAAAAGATTAATGCTTTCTGCAAGGAAAATACATTACAGTACTTTATTAAAGGTTATAGGTCTCTTCTTATAGATGTGTTTTCATTGTCGGTGGTTTTTGGTGATATTTTTCACTCAGTTATAGATTTGAAGGATGAAGGCGTTGGTGAGTCTCACTGACAAGTATTCAAACCACGGGGCCTTGGTGGGAAGTAGCGGCGAAGTTTTTCAGCTATCACTGCCGCTTAGAGAAGGAAATGCAATTCCCTCCTTTAAAGGGCTGATATCCTGTGTTTCCTGTCAGCCTTATACCGGAAGTTCCCAGAATCTGGCTGCTGCTTGTTCTCTCCCAAAGCAACACGCACTCTACCCTTGTTTATTACTCTGGAGTGTGATGAATGGTTGACGGGCTCCGAGAGGTCAATTTCATGAATGGTGGAAGGGACGGAAGTGGCGCAGCTCCTGGCTTCGTACGGTCGGAAGTGAAACACGTGCGAACTGAGATCGGTACGAATAGCATTCGTTTATTACAAGGGAAGAGACTATCATATAACTACAGCAGAAAGGTGATAACGTTGCTGATTTGATTTATATCCAGTATTGACTGTGTGGAGAAAACATTTTTTAATTCCATTCTAGCCGGCTGAAACTAGGAATTATTTAAAAAAGCAATTTCTACAATCCCTGCTGTCTTATCAGCTAATTCTTTCCCTTATTTGCTTTAATTATTACGCAACCGATTTGTATAGCGCCTCAGCAAGTAGTGGAGACTTTGCAGACTGTGAAGAAGGGTGTCCGCCTCTGTGGTGTAGTGGTTAGTGTGATTAACTGCCACCCCCGGAGGTCCGGGTTCGATTCCCGGCTCTGCCACAAAATTTGGAAAGTGGTACGAGGGCTGGAACGGGGTCCACTCAGCCTCGAAAGGTCAACTGAGTAGAGGTGGGTTCGATGCCCACCTCAGCCATCCTGGAAGTGGCAAATACCGGGATGATACCTAACTTAAGGCCACGGCCGCTTCATTCCCTCGCCCGGTAAATGATTTGTAATTGTATAATCTCACCGTACTTCTGTTTTATTGTAATATACGTGTAATATTGTTCCTTTGGTGAAAGTTTGATTGTATAGCATTGTATCAAAATCTGAAAAAATCCGGGCGAGCTGGCTGTGCGGTTAGGGGCGCGCAGCTGTGAGCTTGCATCTAGGAGATATTGGGTTCGAATCCCACTATCGGCAGCCTTGAAGATGGTTTTCCGTGGTTTACCATTTTTACACCAGGCAAATGCTTGGGCTGTACCTTAATTAAGGCCATGGCCACTACCTTCCCATTCATAGGCCTTTCCTATCCCGTCGTCGCCATAAAACCTATCTATATCGGGGCGACGTAAAGCAAATAGTTTTAAACAATCTCAAAAAAGCTATTATAATCGCACTTCGGTTGGTAAACTGTCAATCTGTAGCTCTCTGACGAAATTCGCTCAGAGAGCACAAAAGTACTTGCCATTTTGTAGTTTTTTCTTTAAGTTTTGATGTATATACTCCCCTCTCCCCTCTTTCCGCTATATCCAACAAACCCAGGTACATTTTGTTGTCTGTACATTTTAACCCCACCCCCACCCCTTCTAATTCTCAGTCGCCGCTACCGCTTGTATCTGGATTTGTTTCACTCGTCAGCAAAGATAATAGAGAATTACACCTTCAATGGATGATACAAATAATAAGTAAACAGGCCGACATACAATAGAATCGTACGAAATACTTCATGTGGAAACTAATTATTATTATTTTTTTTTTTTTTGCTAGGGGCTTTACGTCGCACCGACACAGATAGGTCTTATGGCGACGATGGGATAGGAAAGGCCTAGGAGTTGGAAGGAAGCGGCCGTGGCCTTAATTAAGGTACAGCCCCAGCATTCGCCTGGTGTGAAAATGGGAAACCACGGAAAACCATTTTCAGGGCTGCCGATAGTGGGATTCGAACCTACTATCTCCCGGATGCAAGCTCACAGCCGCACGCCTCTACGATTATTATTATTATTATTATTATTATTATTATTATTATTATTATTATTATTATTATTATTATTATTATTATTATTGCTCCTTCTGCAACTCACTGGTAGAATGTCAGCCATCGGATGCAAATATAATGTGTTTCAGCCCGTCAAAGGTAGGCGAGCATTTGGAGGGCAGTATAAACAATTCAACATTCCATGTCATACGGGGCGGCGCACGGATAATTGCCGCATTTAACCATTCCATTTATTTATTTATTTATTTATTTATTTATTTATTTATTTATTTATTTATTCCTGATTTACATTTGTGGCGAAGTTAGGGCTCTGGGCCTCTCTTACACTTAGGTCTTAACCACTATAAACAATAAAATTTAAAAATTTAAACTTAAAAGTAAGACATAGTAATTCTAAAAAGAACTAATACTGCGGGCAGAAAATTCTAAGACCAAGTTACAAATCAGTACGGCAACTTTTTTTTTTTTTTTTTTTTTTTTTTTTTTTTTTTTTTTTTTTTTTTGCTATTTGCTTTACGTCGCACCGACACAGATAGGTCTTAAGGCGACGATGGGATAGGAAAGGCCTAGGAATTGGAAGGAAGCGGCCGTGGCCTTAATTAAGGTACAGCCCCGGCATTTGCCTGGTGTGAAAATGGGAAACCACGGAAACCATTTTCAGGGCTGCCGACAGTGGGGCTCGAACCCACTGTCTCCCGATTACTGGATACTGGCCGCACTTAAGCGACTGCAGCTATCGAGCTCGGTAGACAATTAGTGTGACAATACCAATAATAATATAAAGAGGAATAATAATAATGATAATAATAATGGTTATTTCACACAACATACACACAATGACTCACACAACTCAGTTATATGTTCCCAGGAGAAATTTTCGGCAGGCAGATTTGAATTTTTGACAGGAAGTAACGTGCCGAATGTCCATTGGGAGTGTATTCCAGAGTCTCAATGCAGTAACCAAAAAGGAATGATTGCAGGAATTCGTTCGATTTAGTGGCATTTCAAGTAGGGAACCAGAACGGGTACTAATTTCATGCAATGAGGAAAGGAAACGATTTTTTTTTTTTTTTTTTTGCTAGCTGCTTTACATCGCACCGACACAGTTAGGTCTTATGGCGACGATGGGACAGGAAAGGGCTAGAAGTAGGAAGGAAGCGCCCGTGGCCTTAATTAAGGTACAGTCCCAGCATTTGCCTGGTGTGAAAATGGGAAACCACGGAAAACAATTTTCAGGGCTGCCGACAGTGGGGTTCGAACCTACTACCTCCCGAATACTGGATACTGGCCGCACATAAGCGACTGCAGCTATCGAGCTCGGTGAAACGAAAATTAGAAGACAGGTATGTAGAAGTGTTCGTCGAGAGCACTTGGTAAACAAGTGCCATTAGGTGAGAATTCCTTCGTTCGTTTATGCGTAGCCATCCCAATGTTTTGAAATATGGTGTAACATGAGCGTCATGTCGCAGTTGGAAGGCATGTCGTATGCATGAGTTTTGTGCTCGTTGAAGTCTCAAAGCTTGTTCAGCATTTAGAGTGAGTAGTACCGTATCACAGTAGTCTAAAATTAGGAATAGTAGTGCTTGGATTAATTTTAAATTAAGTTTTTGAGGAAAAGAATTCTTGTGAAGTTTCAGGGGATATAGAGCTGCATTAAACTTTCTACATACATTTGTTACTTATTGTTACTCGCTTCTTTGAAATGTGGGCAGCTTGCGTACCAAGCGCACATCACAAGTAAGCGAGAGAGCTAACGCATTCGGAGAAGTAACGTTCGATGGTGACTATGAAGCTCTCCTCACAACATTAAACGAAATGTTGATTGGAGTTTTAAAAAATGACACTATAATCGCAAGAAAAACCGACCTTTCAAAAATATTCGGGTTTGATTTATACTGCACTTGATATTAATATACGTGATTTTATTTTCCTATATTTACGCCTTCAAAGAAAACTGACACGCTACAAGTTTCGTGTTAAAATCTACAAATATACGGGGCTGAAACGTGCAAGCTACTATTTACAATTTCTTGGATGGCAATGACAGAATTTCCACTAAGAAAAGTAAAATTCCTGTTATTCATTTAGTAAAACGTAATATATTTACATACTTCAAGTTTAATGCTTGATTTTGCACAGTGCTGTAACGTTATGTGGCTTTCCTTGTTCACTAAGTTGTTGAAAATAATATTTCAAACTTATTATCAGATGTCCATTGATAATAGCTAGCCTCTAAATAGCGAGTGAGTTTCATCACTAGCGAAGACACAGATATTCTCCTACCCCCATGAGGGTGGGAGCGGTAGAATAACAGCCACAGTATCACCTGCATGTCGTAAGAGGCGACTAAAAGGGGCCTCAGGGGCTCTGAACTTTGGAGCGTGGGTTGGCGACCACGAGGCCCTCAGCTGAGTCCTGGCATTGCTTCAACTTACTTGTGCCAGGCTCCTCACTTCCATCTATCCTATCCGACCTCCCTCGGTCAACTCTTTTTCTTTTCAGATCCACCGAGCTGGATAGCTGCAGTCGCTTAAGTGCGACCAGTATGCAGTATTCGGGAGATAGTGGGTTCGAACCCCACTGTCGGCAGCCCTGAAGATGGTTTTCCGTGGTTTCCCATTTTCACACCAGGCAAATGCTGGGGCTGTACCTTAATTAAGGCCACGGCCGCTTCCTTCCCATTCCTAGCCCTTTCCTCTCCCATCGTCGCCGTAAGACCTATCTGTGTCGGTGCGACGTATAGCTACTTGCAAAAATGCTTTTCAGATCCCGACGGTATTAGGTATGGAGGCCTAGGAAATCTTTCATTTTCATGCCCTTCGTGGCCCTTGTCTTCCTTTGGCCGATACCTTCATTTTTCGAAGTGTCGGATCCCTTCCATTTTTTCTCTCGTATTAGTGTAATATAGAGGATGGTTGCCTAGTTGTACTTCCTCTCAAAACAATAATCACCACCACACAGATATTCTCTATTCAAGTACAACAATACTGTAAATGCAGTGACAACTGGATATAGAGTATTACTTCTAACAAATAATTTAACTAATGCTATTCCCAATAAACATGATTGGATTATTGGTGATTTCATCAGATCATTTAAACTCAAGCAATAACAAGCCACAGCGTCTCCGCTTTACTCCTTATTATATTATGAATATTTCTCAAACATATCCCTCTTAAAGTACCTATAGTAGTAAAAATTGTAATTCATTGCGTAGAGTACAAAAATACAGTATTTTGAGATACGGGCAAACTTTTTATTGTATCCGGTCAATATACGTAAACAGAACAAAAATAACTTATGTCTGATGTCTCCACAAAGACGTACACATGAAATGCTGTCTGTAGTGTACACTGTTTTATTTACAAATTATTTACACACACATCAATAAACCACCTTTTGAACACTTGACTGCTACGAAGACGAAGAAGAAGAAGAAGAAGAAGAAGAAGAAGAAGAAGAAGAAGAAGAAGAAGAAGAAGAAGAAGAAGAAGAAGAAGAAGAAGAAATTGCAACACTTGCATGTCAACCAACTACCAACGCAACGAATTCACATACTCGATTCTACTCGGTTAACGACTTGCACTCATAACTCTCACTAAAAACAAACTCTTACTAAACAACTCCACTCAACCCTCAAGACTGCTATATCAATCACTATTATACCACAGCAATGTCAAGGGTCGCCTAGCCACAAGCAAAAACAAGAGTATACCTGACTGAAAATCATATAGTCATTATTTAGAAATTATCAGCAAAATTATCCGCACTGTCATACAGTTTGTATTCATTAATAATATAATCCACTTTCTAAAATTTGCAGAATGTACCGACAGGCACTTATATGTGAATTAACAACGCTCAAAGTAAAATAAAGAAAATAAAAGTATCCTTAAAAAATAAGTTGTTGCAACTTAACAATGGTGAAATTAACAGGATTCACTTTGCGAAGTGTGTTTCGTTTAGGATAACTGTTTAAATCGTACCGCTTAGGGTTTATTCACTGTTTGCTTTAATTTGTAAATACGATAAAAGTGTCATTCTTATATAAATTTATGTTTGAGCAATTAATGGTTTTGAATATAATATTTACAATCAACATAAACTAATTCACTGTAAATGTGCTACTTGTATAGAGAACCTTAGAGTACGATACGTGTAAGGTAAGTAAACGAGCTTGGGGCCGAATTCGTACATGTTGGAGAGGGGTTCGGAGAGACTCGGGGCCGACTTCGTTTCTTCCCCAGAAACTGCGTTTGCCTCTGGCGCCGAATTCGTTTTACCCCACTCCCGTACGTGTGGGCGAGATAACGGCTGCCATTCCCTATCAAAACAGACTATATTCCGCGTGTCTTTAGGCTCTGTTTCGTACTCGCAACAAAATTTATAAAAGGAGTTCTGTTCCAGGTAAACCTGAATGCCCGATAACTCGATGTAATAATCCGAGTAATGATGTTACTGCTCCACAGTACCTAAAATGGCAGGGGTAAATAACTTCCTAGACTTTGTTCCGAAACTGTAAAAGAAAAATTAAAAACGGAATTATGCACTTGAGAAACGACGAACATGGAAGATATTTTTCTAGTAATATTTAACCAAGTCTCAACTTGATAACACACATTTCTCAGAGTTGCCGTTATGTGACATGCGGCAAGGATAACCTCTTCCGTGAGAACGCCGCGCTGTTTACCATACACAGTACACACTTCCTGTGATAAAATATCTGGTGTGGTGCAATACGAAGAGTGAAGTCTTGTCGATATTCCAGCTGCTTTTCCCTTCTGTGCGGAAACCGAATGCATTTGTATAGTCCCGCTTACTGCTGTGTATTATAGGACCATGAAGTTTAGGCTACGTACAGATTTTTCCTACGGAGAAATCCGAATGATGTGAAGCCGCTCATAGGAAGTTAGGTACAAAAGTAATGTAACATAAATTCTCGATAGGCAATGTTTCCAATTTAATGTATTGTCAGTGTTATTCCAACAAAACGGAAATAATGAACGTAAGGCGAGTTCCTGTATTTGTTTATATGTACACGCATAGAATTTATTTGTATCTCGTATACACTGAATAATTTCTCATATGTAATACCAAAATATACATAAGAGATGTAAAAATAACATATCCGCGAACCCTAAGCTCACGAACACAGAACAGAGTCTTAGTTTCTCAGTTTGCGTTACTCACATCAAGCACAGCACCTGTCAGTAATACACGTTCCTGCAGTGATGCAGGTTTGTATGCATTTTTATATACCAGCCAGTCAAGCCATTGTTGATCCAAATTATTCAATCCTTCTTCTGCTTAGGTTTCCAAGATTCAAGTAAGTCAGGACTTCGAAAAATAGTTTGATTGGACTGATCCCGCATAATATATTTAATGAGGTATATATCTGGTGAGCAAGGAGAGCATACTATCCAGGTGATCTCGACATAACGAAAAAACAACCCAGATTTCTGGACGTCAGAAGTAAACTATCGTAAATGGCATTTCAGTAACTTTACAGGAGAGCAGATATCAGCTGCTACCTTTAATATTTTTTTTAATGTCCCCGTTTTGAGTTCTTAAACCTTGATATCTCTTTTCCCACCTCTCGTTAGAGACGGTCAAAGATATCCCCTACGAAGAGCTACTGCTAAACTTACACCAGAACAAAGAGGAATGTTAACTAACCTCTCTTTATAGCTATGACGTAACCAGACCAGCCCACCTACGATATCTGTCTGCTCCAGACAGGCTCCCACGACCCACGGGAGTTATGCCACGCTGACGCTGGAATGCACGCCGCAACACGTAACTCCTCTTGCGACGTAGCAGTCAAGAGTTTTGAACAATGCCTGGGCAGGAAGTTGAAGGATAAGTAGTTTAGTTGTTAGACTATTGAACGACTGAATTCAAAATAAGAAATATTCCTGAGAAGTGCCGTTCGTAGAATTTCGTCGGGGTAGAAGTGGCGGTGTAGGGAATTGTTATACTTTCAGCACTCTAAGATACGTGTGTTTGGAATGCTGAAATTATTATTATTAGTATTATTATTATTATTATTATTATTATTATTATTATTATTATTATTATTATTATTATTATTATTATTATTATTATTATTATTTCTGGTTGCAGGTGTTACTTTGAATGTGAAAAACTAACAACAAGATTCTATTAATACGCGTAATATGTGTTATACTGTATGTCGTTTAATGTTTCAATTTAAAAAAGGAAGGTTGAATGTTGAAGGAGGTAATTTAAATCACCACCACCGCCTCCCCCTGTGGGTGGGGGCGGTAGAATAACACCCACGGTATCCCCTGCCTGTTGTAAGAGGCGACTAAAAGGGGCCCCAGGGACTCTGAACTTTGGAGCGTGGGTTGGCGACCACGGGGTCCTCAGCTGAGTCCTGGCATTGCTTCCACTTACTTGTGCCAGGCTCCTCACTTTCATCTATCCTATCCGACCTCCCTTGGTCAACTCTTGTTCTTTTCCGACCCCGACGCTATTAGGTTTGCGAGGGCTAGGGAGTCTTTCATTTTCACGTCCTTCGCGGCCCTTGTCTTCCTTTGGCCGATATCTTCATTTTTCGAAGTGTCGGATCCCTTCCATTTTTCCTTCTGATTAGTGTTATATGGAGGATGGTTGCCTAGTTGTACTTCCTCTTAAAACAATAATCACCACCACCACCACCACCACAACCACCACCACCACTCCACTTGAGTATCCCACTGCTCCTAGAATAAAGATACTATTCTCGCAGTCTAGTAGCAGCAGTGGATAATCTAACCTGGGATATGGTTCATTTCACTTCCTTACCAAAAAAAAAAAATACACCGCGTTCAACCTAAAACAAACCAAATCAAACCAAACCCCATGGCGCACAGCTCCGAAGAGCCATGGCCTACCAAGCGACCGCTGCTCAGTCCGAAGGCCTGCAGATTACAAGGTGTCGTGTGGTCAGCACGACGAATCCTCTCGGCCGTTATTCTTGTTTTTTTAGACGAGGGTCGCTACCTCACCGTCGGATAGCTCCTCGATTGTAATCACGTAGGCTAAGTAGACCTGGAACCAGCCCTCAGATCCAGGTAAACATTCCTGACCTGGCCGAGAATCAAACCCGAGGCCTCCGAGTAAGAGGCAGGCACGCTACTCCCATACCTCAAGGCCGACCAACCATGTTCAACACGACCGTTAAAAAAATCATATGATACAGTAGTAAAATATGTACCCAAAGCTGTACATGGAATTCCAAACCTTGAGATGTGAAATTCACTGTTCAAATTTCTTTATTCACCATATGGTGTATATATAGCCTACATAGAAACAATTACAATGTATTACGTCCGACTCGTTGGCTGAATGGTCAGCGTACTGCCCTTCGGTTCAGAGGGTCCCGGGTTCATTCCAGGCCGGGTCGGGGATTTTAATCGCTTCTGATTAATGCTTCTGGCTTGGGGACTGGGGTTTGTGAACACTCTCCCCTTCATGTTCAGACAAGACACCACACTAACAACCACCACAGAAACACGCAATAGTGATTACATCCCTGCAGATAGGGTTAGCGTCAGGAAGGGCATTCGGCCGTAAAACAGGGCTAAATCCACACGTGCGACGCAGTTCTCACCCGCGACCGCACAGGTGTAGGAGAAGCGGCAGACAAAGAAGTATCTAAATTACATAAATATATAAACGATTCACTGTAGTTCCCCAGACACAGATCTTTCAGTTCATCACCGTAGGATCTCAGAGGGCAGTCTTGAGTGCACTGTTGGCTTCTCAGTGTCGCAGTCACAATATGGTAAATGTCTTCTTTTCCAGTCGTACACGAGATCTCATACCCCGTGATTTTTTCGTATTTGATTCAATAAGATCCATATCTCTCGAGGTCGGTGAAAGCTAGGGATCCCTTCCGCGATGGATGGCATTTGAAAACACTATGGGGCGATCTGCATGAATTAGATTTCTTAGTATTTTAAAGCATTCCTTCAACAGAGTGTTGGTTCTCCGTAGATTTAGTGGAGGAATATGGCTTAAAGTTAGAAGCCACTGAGCTGGAGCTTAGTGAGACACCAGTTGTCTCTCAAGTATCACTATTACGTGTTATGTGGTGGTTGGCAATTTGGTATGGTGTACGTAAAATGAAGAAGTTCGTAATAAGGTGAACAAAATTCTCCAGTCCCCGACTCAGAGTGATTAACAATCCCCAACCTGGCCGGGGATCGATCATGGTAACCTCTAAACACAATGTTGCTACGCTGATCATTCACCCGAGGAGCTGAAATGTCTTGCTAAGTAAAAAATGATCCATGAAGAAAATATTCAGAGTTATGATCCAAGGGAAGAACAGGATGGAATACAGCGAAACACTCTGTACATCCCGCATAATACTTGTTTTTTCAGGTCTCTGCACAACTCGTATATAAAGCCTTCAAAATTACCCTGTATTTTGCGCTCGAATACTGTCTGTTACGCTTAATTTGTGGATTCTTCTTCTCCTTCTTTATTTCTTTACTCTCCAGGGTCGGTCTCTCCCTCGGACTCAGCGAGGGATCCCACCTCTACCGCCTCAAGGCAGTGTCCTGGAGCTTCAGACTCTGGGTCGGGAATGAAACTGGGGAGGATGACCAGTACCTCGCCCAGGCGGCCTCACCTGCTATGCTGAACAGGGGCCTTGCGGGGGGATGGGAAATTGGAAGGACAGACAAGGAAGAGGGAAGGAAGCGGCCGTGGCCTTAAGTTAAGTACCATCCGGCATTTGCCTGGAGGAGAAGTGGGAAAGCACGGAAAAACACTTCCAGGATGGCTGAGGTGGGAATCTTTTTTTTTTTTTTTTGCTAGTTGCTTTACGTCGCACCGACACAGATGGGTCTTATGGCGACGATGGGACAGGGAAGGGCTAGGAGTGGGAAGGAAGCGGCCGTGGCCTTAATTAAGGTACAGCCCCAGCATTTGCCTGGTGTGAAAATGGGAAACCACGGAAAACCATTTTCAGGGCTGCCGACAGTGGGGTTCGAACCTACTATCTCCCGAATACTGGATACTGGCCGCACTTAAGCGACTGCAGCTATCGAGCTCGGTGAGGTGGGAATCGAACCCACCTCTACTCAGTTGACCTCCCGAGGCTGAGTGGACCCCGTTCCAGCCCTCGTACCACTTTTCAAATTTCGTGGCAGAGCCGAGAATCGAACCCGGGCCTCCGGGGAGTGACAGCTACACCACTACACCACAGAGGCGGACTTTCTTCAATTCATTTTCAACAATTCTTGCAAGAAAGGTTAAAATACTTGTTACTTGTTCTCGTTAGCGACATTAAACTGTAAAGTATTTACAAAATAATCTACAGGTCCCGTTACATCTATAATTTTGTAAAGAACAATTCCGCAACCGATGTTTCGTCACCACTTCTCTCTCACACTTATATTTCTCAGTTCTGGAAATTGTTGCTTCTCAATTTCATGTTGACTTCTGTTTTTTGAAGTCTCTGTGATTGAGAGGAGTGTTAAACGAAAAGCGTTTTATTTTGTCGATGTCAAGAAAGCATGATGAAAATACCGTTCTTAACCAGAAACAACATCTAAAGTATGTACTACACGAGGTACACCGGGGTCTTCAGAATCCACTTTGGTTTTTGTTTTGCTTCGTATAAAAGGACACCACAGGGCATTTAATAATAATAATAATAATAATAATAATAATAATAATAATAATAATAATAATAATAATAATAATAATAATAGCACTTGTATGTCAATGCGTGCCCGACTCGTTGGCTAAATGGTCATCGTACTGCCCTTCGGTTCAGAGGGTCCTGGGTTCGATTTCCGGCCGAATCGGAGATTTTAATCTCTTCTGACTAATTCTTCTGGCTCTGGGACTGGGTGTTTGTGTCTGTTCCAACACTTTCCTCTTCATATTCAGACAACACACCACACTATCAACCATCAGAGATTACATCCCTCAGGGTTGGCATCCGGCCGTAAAACAGGGCCGAATCTAATTGTGCGACGCAGTTCGCACCCGCGACCCCTCTGGTGTGGGAAAAGTGGCAGAGAAGAAGTAGAAGAAGAAGAAGTATGTCAATGCGTAGATACGCGAAAACTCTTTTTGTTTAAAATTCTAATAAAATGAAAGGCATCTTTCAAAACTGTATTAAATTGAAGCCGTATCTTTTTCATTGAAATTTGACTGGAGCCTGCTCAAAATTTACAGAAAAGTTCGTCATAAACATTTTTAACTGAGGCGACATTTCTTCAATATTTCTAAACCAATGTTGAACTGTTTAAGGGTACCTAAGTGTTTAAAGATGGGTATTCTTCACACTATTCTTCCTGTAATTGCTTTTCGAACAAAAGTAAAAGAACGAATACTGTCTTATATAGCAATAACCAACACAGTTGTGCCTTGCAAATAAGCTTTTAAATCACTCACATGGTTGGTAATGTCGGCTAAAAAACGCAAGGTCGGCAATCACAGCCGTAGCGACAGAGAGTAGTGAGGGGTCAGCCCTGGGGAGACACGGGGCAACGTCAACTTTGAGTTCGAACTACGCTACACAATCACTTTTTTCTAAAGAAAGACGTGCGTGATCCCGCCCATTGATAAAACTGTAGAGACGTGGCCTGCGCTTGACTTCCCTCTCCGGTATTATTGTAAACCATCAGTTCCTCAGACCACGGAGGGAGAAAACATGAACCCACTCCAGTAATAAATACAATAAACATCCGGCTCGCAGACCACACCTGCACGGTGGACCGGAACAGCCTGCTGCTTGATCGACCTCGCTACTCAAGTACAAAGATTCCTTTCTTAACGCAGATCTTCACAATTCAGGTGGCCTTCCGATAATGCGCAAACAATAAATCCTCGGTACACAAGGCTTATTTCCATTTACAGCTAAAATCAAATTCTACTATACTGTACATATTCCTACACAGATACGGTCAGTAAGCCGTCCATCAGTCTCTGATGTCACAAGGAGATAACTTGGTGATAGAAGGACTTCCTTGAAGTTTTTTTACCTGTTGTTTCACGTCGCACCGACACAGATAGGTCTTATGGCGACAATGGAATAGGAAAGGGATATCAGTGGGAAGGAAGCGGCCGTGGCCTTAATTAAAGTACATTTGCCTGGTGTGAAAATGGGAAACCACGGAAAACCATCTTCAGGCCTACCGAGAGTGGGGTTCGAACCCACTGTCTCCCTAATGCAAGCTCACAGCTACGCGCCCCTTTTCGTCGGTACCCTGTCATATGCTTTATCATAATCTACGAAACATAAACACAACTGTCTTCATCTCGTAACATTTTTTCAATTACCTGGCGCATACTGAAAATCTGATCCTGACGGCCCCTCTGTGGTCTGAAACCACACTGGTTTTCATCCAATTTCCTCTCAAGCACTGATCGCACCCTCCCTTTCAAGATGCCAGTGAATACTTTGCCTGGTATACTAATACTAATACCGAGCTCGATAGCTGCAGTGGGTTCGAGCCCCACTGTCGGCAGCCCTGAAGATGGTTTTCCGTGGTTTCCCATTTTCACGCCAGGCAAATGCCGAGGCTGTACCTTAATTAAGGCCACGGCCGCTTCCTTCCAATTCCTAGGCCTTTCCTATCCCATCGTCGCCATAAGACCTATCTGTGTCGGGGCGACGTAAAGAAAAAAAAAAACTAATACTAATCAGTTGAAAGCTGTTGCAATCCTTCTTGTTCCCTTGCTTATTGATAAGTGCAATTACTGCTTTTGTCCAATCTGAAGGTACCTTACTCCACGTTAATCTTACTACTCTATGAAGCCATTTCATCCCTACCTTCCCACTACACTTCACCATTTCAGGTTTAATTTCATCTATTCCTGCTGCTTTATGACAATGGAGTTTATTTGCATCCTTTCCCCTTCCTCCAGCGTAATTTCACCAACATCATTTTTCTCCTCCACATGTGCATGGTTGTTCGCGACACCACCAGGAAGATTTCTCTTTACGTTGAGAAGATTTTCAAAATATTCCCTCCACATGTCCGGTGATTCTCTGGGATCACCTGAGTTCACCTGAATTACCCAAAACACTGAATATTTCCCTTTTGCCTCTCTTCCTAAGATTCTTTATTACTGTCCAGAAAGGTTTCCCTGCTACTTGACCTAGACTTTCCAGGATATTACCAAAATCTTCCCACGACTTCTTTGTGGATTCAACAACTATTTGTTTCGTTCTGTTTCTTTCATCTACGTACAATTCCCTGCCTGCAACGGCCCTTGTTTGGAGCCAATTCTGGAAGATGTTCAATAAATTTCCTAATTTAATGAAATTGTTTATGACTTAGGCCTACTTACTTATCGTGTCCTATTAGTGCCGGGAGTGTCCGAGGACATGTTCGGCTCGCCTGGTGCAGGTATTTCTACCTGACGCCTATGGGTGGCCTGTGCTTCTGGATGTGAAATTATAATGAGATAGGGAGAGTGTGAAACCCGGTATCGGCACGTAGCCTACTCCTCTCGAATAACACCAAGGGGTCTGTTCAAAGCTTTACGTCGCCATCCGACGGACGAATCACCATCAACAGCGTCATATTCCCTCACTCCATTTGAACAATGCGAAGAGGTTTGGATTTGAATCCAGGCTTTTGGCACGCAATCTAGTGATTACAAATTGTATACCACCGACTTTTCTACCCTGCCAGCCTACATTCTTATGGTGAGGGTTGTTTTTTTTTTTTTTTTTTTTTTTTTTAGGCTAAGTGGTTCAGACGGTTGAGGTGCTGGTCTTCCAACTCCAACTTGGCAGGTTCGATCCTGGCTCAGTCCGGTTGATGTTTGAAGGTGCTCAAATACGTCAGCTTCGTATCGCTGGATTCATTGGCACGTAAAATAACTCCTGCGGGACTAAATTCCCGGCATATCGGCGTCGCCTTAAACCAGGAACATAGTTACTGGGACGTAAAGCTAGCAACATTATTATAATTACTTTTTCGTCCAACGGCACTCGAACCGGCTAACCACTAGTGATGGGACATTCGATTCATTTTACTGAATCGATTCATTTGATTCCGTTCACGTTACTGAATCGATACAGTGATCCGATTCACGGCTCATTGGTCACCGCTCCTACTGCATCAGTGTAGTATGTGCTGGTAAAACAGCAGCAACAGCATTCAGTGCTCGCAGTTGCCATCTGGTCTTCATACTATGAACTCCTTTCTTAGAAAAAATGCTAGTTACTCTAATACATCGAAGGTTTCCGGCAACGTAGGGTGGGAAAGGTTAGGATTAGGAAGGTAGCAGCCATGGCCTGAATTAAGGTACAGAGCCAGCATTTCCTGGTGTGAAAATGGGGAAACTACGGAAAAACCATCTTAACGGCTGCCGACGGTGGGATTCGAACCCACCATCCCCCGAATGCAAACGCATAGCCACGCGATATTAACCGCACGACAACTCGCTCAGTCTTTTTTTAAAAAGTATTTTTCTGTCAGCTGAGGATTTTTTTAAATCGTCATATTTTGTATAGGCTACTCGAGATGTACAGTAGCCCGCTGGTTTTCTGATTCAACATACTGTTATTGCGTCTGTCCACATATGATTGAAGTCTTGTGCAACGATGTGACATATGAACTGAGAGAATACTGAGCCGTTCTTCCCAATATAAAACAGGTACTTTTGAGTGGTCATGACTCATGAGCATGACTCATAGTCATAGGGTAGGCTAGAGTCGAGTTTAACTGTCAAATGTCAACTAAGTTATAATACTAAGATTCATTAAACTAATAAATAGTATAACCTAATAGCCTACCTACTTACTAGCTACTTCAGAATTATGTTGTGACTACCTTTTTAACACTGCAAATAAATCCATCTATTATTTAAACCTCCCTGTAAGAAGAGGACAGTGAATGCAAATGGGTATTATTTTCAAATGAGCTGAGCTCGAGAGTCCATTATAGCATACGATTCTTTCAGTCTAGCATGTCTCACTGTATGTTTCGCTGCAGCGGAAGCTCGGCTCTCCGCGTGTCCAGTGAGCCGATAAGGAGCCGTGTGTATCATGTGTCTCACTGAGCCGCGCTCGTTCACGATTCTTTCGATGTGCCGTAAAAATGAAATGGCGTATGGCTTTTAGTGCCGGGAGTGTCCGAGGACAAGTTCGGCTCGCCAGGTGCAAGTCTTTCGATTTGACTCCCGTAGGCGACCTGCGCGTCATGATGAGGATGAAATGATGATGAAGACGACACATACACCCAGCCCCCGTGCCAGAGAAATTAACCAATGGTGGTTAAAATTCCCGACCCTGCCGGGAATCGAACCCGGGACCCCTGGGACCAAAGGCCAGCACGCTAACCATTTAGCCATGGAGCCGGACTCGATGTGCCGTGATTCACTGTATGCCTCGCTGCAGCGGAAGCTCGGCTCTCCGCGTGTCCAGTGAGCCGAAGGAGCCGTGTGTATCATGTGTCTCACTGAGCCGCGCTCGTTCACGATTCTTTCGATGTGCCATGATACACTGTCTCGCTGCAGCGGAAGCTCGGCTCCCCGTCAACGTCCAGTGAGTGCGCCACTCAGCACTGTCCGCTGGGAGTAAGCTGAATCGTGTACCGTGAGCTCGCTTTTCCTGTGAATCGATTCACTCGGACACATGAATGAATCGATACACTGCTTCGAATCATGCATTCAGTAGCCAACACTACTAACCACGGCGTCAGACCTTTATTTTAGAAAAGACAGTAACTGATAAACAATCTGCCATTTGGTGACAGCCCTAAATGCAGATCAGTTGTGATTGATAGGTCGCATACGGCACGATGCTAATCCACTCGGTCGCTATTGGTACGATAATGGCCGGGTCGCATCTGGCACGGTCGCTTCTGGCACGTAACCTACCCGATCTTGTGAGACCGAGTAGCTGTCTAATACCGTACCAAACGGCTGAGGAGGCCATCTTGTAGACCGATTGGGAATTAGAAGTGAAGGGGGCGGGGGGGGGGGGGAGGGCGGCAAAAATGTATAGTCAACAAAAAGTACCCGGGGTTGTGGGATATAGGGGACGGGGAGGTTATATACATCACAACTGAAAAAAAGCCACAAAATGCTAAGTTCTTTTCTAAGCTCTCTCAGCGAATTTCAACAGGGAGGTAAAGGTTGACAGCTTATGGCTCAGACGGCAGCGCACCGGCCTCTCGCCGCTGGATTCCGTGGTTCAAATCCCGGTCACTCCATGTGTTATTTGTGCTGGACAAAGCGGAGGCGGGACAGGTTTTTCTCCGGGTATTCTCCGGTTTTGCCTGTCATCTTTCATTCCAGCAACACTGCCCAATATCATTTCATTTCATCTGTCAGTCATTAATAATTGCCCCAGAGGAGTGCGACATACTTCAGCAGCCGGCACAATTCCTATCCTCGCCGCTAGATGGGAGCTTCATTCATTCCATTCCTGACCCGGTCGAATGACTGGAAACAGGCTGTGGATTTTCATTTTCACTATACAATAAAACTTTCACCAAAGGTACAATAATTACACATGTATTACAATTAAATAAAAGTACGGCGTGATTATACAATGAAAATCATTTAGTATTTGACGACACACTAAGAAACTAACAGACACTAAAGAGACTGCCAGACTGACGAATGCGCGCGGTAAGCGGGTGAATCATACCTGTGTCCAAGACCTTGACAGAAAAATGTACTCCTGCTACCCTTCTTCATAGCCTATCTGTAAAGAGTTCTGGAAACTTCCCCTCGAAATGCTATAAAAGCTGGGCGCTTTAAGGCCGTATTGTCATCGTCATCGCTCCAGTTAGGTGAGTGCGGCGTGTTATTCGGAGGCAGGGGCCATAGGTCAGCGTTCGGAAAGCCCAGCTAAAGAACGTAATGGCAGAATTTACGTAAGCAAGTGATCTCTCCGGCAGATAACTCGAGGGGAAGGTTTCAAACTTCTTCTGTTCAAATCCCGGCTGGGAAACATGTAAATTAATGGAACAAATTGTGATTACCGTCTGTTGGTTCCAATTCAACTTGGTATGGCGTGACTAAAATGTTCTAAACCTCTAAATTCTTAACACATTTTGGCATTTAATATTTCTCGTTCAGTCACCTCTCTGTAGAATAGGATTAGCCTCTGCAACTTCGGGCCATAAGCCCACTTAGGGTTTTAAGATTTTTTCTAAAAGGAGTGCAAGTGTTTCGCCTCTTAGCCTTTTGTTCAGGGCCGATCAAATTAAACCCTTTCTTTTTTTTATTAAGGTCCTTTAGAATGGGCACTCATTGCCCCTGTTTAAATTGTAATTATTTATAGACCAATGTGTTAAGCAGAAGTGACTGTAAAGTTTATCAGGCAAAACTTTGTAAGAAACTTGTGCCTTTGAGAGGCTAGACTGTAGTAACGTTTATAGGTCAGACTCCTAGGCTATGTAAATTAGTGGAGCAAACATGCTCTTATAAATAGTGTACCTGTTCAGGACTATAATGCCCATTCCCTATATATTATTGTGTGGTTAATTCTCTCTAGTCTTGTACCTGATTTTTGAACTTCTAGTGCGCTGTTGTTATCAGAGCTGACAGGCTCATTGTTATCCTGTTATACAGTTAATTGTTCCAAATCTTCTATCTATCAAATTTTAAAATTAAAACACAAAAGAAGGAAAGAAATACAATTTTAAAATGTATTGCTTTAACTTATGATCTGGTCATTTCCTTGTTCGCCCATTCACCGCGGCACCTTCTTACACCTCTGCGTCCCACAATATTATTATTATTATTACTATTATTATTATTATTATTATTATTATTATTATTATTATTATTCCACAATCACCTAATTGCAACTATGTGGCCTCATTTAGCTCTACACATCTAATCTTTCACTGACTGCAAACAGTTCAACCATCGTTGTCTTGTTCTTCCTCTAAATTGCTTTTACCCTTTTACCCTCAATGGCCGAGTCCATTATTCTCCAAATAGATATCCTATCCTCCTCCGAAATGCGTACAGCTTCATCCATGATTAGCTTCATGACTAGAGCCCTTGAAGGGCCTTGGCCTACCAAGCGACCGCTCCTCAGTCCGAAGGCCTGCAGATTACGAGGTGTCGTGTGGTCAGCACTAGATGTACCGTCTCAACATTCTCTATTGCGAAATGTAGTTCTCTGAAGGAATTTCTAATCTCTTTCTAATCTTATTTCTTGATATAAAACCGTCCACCATCTTCTCCAGATTTAACGCCTTTGGCCCTTAGCCGTTATTCTTGGCTTTCTAGACCGGGTCCGCTATCTCACCGTCAGATAGCTCCTCAATTCTAATCAAGTAGGCTGAGTGGACCTCGAACCAGTCCTCAGTTCCAGGTAAAAATCCCTGACCTGCCCGGGAATCGAACGCGGGGCCTCCGGGTAAGAGGCAGTGGTTAAGTGTAAGAGAGGACCTCGAGCCCTAACTTCGCCCCCAATAAAGGCATTATCTATCTATCTATCTATCTATCTATCTATCTATCTACACCACGGGACCGGCATATAAATATACTTACTGTATCATCATCATCACCTGTTTACCCTCCAGGTTCGGCTTTTCCCTCGGACTCAGCGAGGGATCCCACCTCTACCGCCTCAAGGGCAGTGTCCTGGAGCTTCAGACTCTTGGTCGGGGGATACAACTGGGGAGAATGACCAGTATCTCGCCCAGGCGGCCTCACCTGCTATGCTGAACAGGGGCCTTGTGGAGGGATGGGAAGATTGGAAGGGATAGGCAAGGAAGAGGGAAGGAAGCGGCCGTGGCCTTAAGTTAGGTACCATCCCGGCATTCGCCTGGAGAAGTAGGAAATCACGGAAAACCACTTCCAGGATGGCTGAGGTGGGAATCGAACCCACCTCTACTCAGTTGACCTCCCGAGGCTGAGTGGACCCCGTTCCAGCCCTCGTACCACTTTTCAAATTTCGTGGCAGGGCCGGGAATCGAACCCGGGCCTCCGGGGGTGGCAGCTAATCACGCTAACCACGACACCACAGAGGCGGACTACTTACTGTATAATAAATAGATTTAACTTGATATTTACTTCACGTTAGATCAGCCTAAAGACTCCGCTTAACGCCGAAGTATAGGAATGGCTCAACTAACGAAACTATACTTCAGGGGGGAATGACTTACGGTACACATGGAGGGCGAAACATGTCTCCATTTTAACGATGTTTAACTAAAAATGTTAACATCCTGTAATGTATTGAATAGGTTGGAGTCCAATAAATTCTCTTATATTATTATTGGCTGTTATCCTGCTAAGGCGTTAAATCTGGAGAAGATGGTGGATGGTTTTATATCAAGAAATGAGATTAGAAAGCAGGCATTCCTTCAGAGAACTACATTTCGCAATAGAGACTGTTGAGACGGTACATCTAGTGGTAGAGGTTTTCATATTCTTCGTATCATGAAGTGAACAATATACAGTAATAGTACATTTATTCAGAAAATGCATTTATGAAGAAAGTTCTACTCTTTTTACGTATGATTATTTTTTATAGCTTCGTACATAAAACATTCCTCCAAAACATGTATTTATGAATCAAGTTCTATATTTCTGTTTACTTGTGAATATTATTGACAATTGCGTAGGCCTACATGAGACTCGTTCAAAAATGTATTTGAGAAACAAACTCTATTATTGGTCTGCTTTTTTTTCTGTTTGTTTGTGAATATTGTTATTATATAGGAATGTTTCCATTAATAGTTGTTCCTCATTCTCTATTCGTAACCTTGGCATTAGATTGGTTAGTTCTATACCTGACCGCCTTTGCCACCGGATGGCGACGATGGGACAGGAAGAATCTAGAAGTAGGAAGGAAGGGTTCGTGGCGTTAATTAAGGTACAGCTCCAGCATTTGCCTGGTGTGAAAATGGGAAACCACGGAAAACCATCTTCAGGGCTGCCGACAGTGGGGTTCGAACCCACTATATCCCGAATACTGGATACTGGCCGCAATTAAGCGACTGCAGGTATCGAGCTCGGTACCGGAAATTTACCTAATACTCAGGCTGAGTGACCTCTTCTCCAGAAGGCGAAGTTCTCTTTCAAAATGTTTCGACTTCCTTTCGACTGACAGGGCATCGATCCCACTTCATTCCGGGTGAACTGAGTACACCTTTATCGCCTCGGCTAGGCAACCCCCATAGATTAGAGCAACCAATCATACCAGAGAAATGTTGTCCCGTCCCAGCTTTGACCAGCACTTATTCAATATGTAGTCACTGATATTTAAAAACTGGATGAAGTGGTAAAAGTATAACATCGAATCGACTGAGCCACGAAGGGACGAAATAAATAAATAAATAAATAAATAAATAAATAAATAAATAAATAAATAATCTGAAATAATGGCAATTCAGAAAACACGAAGGATAAAAATATCTGAAATGATGACTAAAATCATTTCAATAGATCGAACTACTGAATATGTGATCACTGATCACCAAGGAAAGACACTGTTTTGTCATAATTGTCTCTAATACGTAACGTAGCCGTCAAATAAGATCAATTGTCCTCTCAAAAAATCGCACCCTCGTAGTATGAGGAACATTCCATGTTGAGAACAGCCTCCATACCCCGGGTGAGTCGACGTGGTAATGGCCGGATCCGTCGATTGTCAGAATTATTAGATTGTTAGAATTAGTTGCAAAACCCTCACTGTATGTATACTACGGAAGACTCTTTTAGGACTGTCTGGTATCGATTGTTGCCACCGGAAGTTAGGAGCTTGTTCATAATCTATCCCCTCCTGTAGTGTTCAACAACCCCTCCTATTTTCTCCCCTCTGTGAGTGTGCATTCATTCCTCGTTTGATAAATGTCGACCTATATAGGACGATCATTGATTTTTTACTCCAGCTGACTCTTCATTGGGCTTGGTGTGGCGCAAGATGTCAGAGCAAGCGGAACGTTTTCGTGTACAGAGCGAATTCACTGACGTTTCCAAGCGTGATGTAGGTTTCCGTGTCGTTGCTTCTCACAGCCTACATTTTCAGCATGGGGAGTAAGGAGTTCTTTCCGTTGCAATGTTCGTTGCGTATTTTCCCATTCACAAATCGTGTGAGTTCAAGAGGACGTTTCTCCTGGACGTGCTCCATTTTCAGATGTTGCCGTGCTAATTTGTACTGAGGTGTGTGTATTGTGTTGCGTGCGTTTTCTGTGCTTTGTGCGTAATAGGGATGCGTAGAACTCAGTCTCCGCCAGACGTGTGCTAGTTTACGCAACCCCTTTCATTCATACGCTTGGTGTTCACCATTCATCGATACGGTTTGCTGTAGTCGCAGAGGTAAGGCATCATCCATTTTGTTTTATCTGTGTGTTTTGTATTTGTAGGTTATAATTCAAAGGTGAAACTGAAAATGACAAAATGAGTTAACATTTTTCTTTGAGAGAATATATTATTATTATGGAATCTTGGATATTTTTCTGTAAGCATTGCAATTACCGTACCAAACAAAAACTGGCGTATAAGCTGAATACTATGCCTGTATGTTATCATTATTCAATACACAGTGTTTTAATACCTATTTGGATCAGGGATTTCATTTCTTTGAAAATCAGTACAATATACACGAAACTTATGTCCAGATGGGTACCCCGTATTGACGTTTCGTTCGAAAGTTTCAGGTGCAAGAGTGGAAGCAAAACGCACGCGTAACGTAGCAGTTTACTTATAAAATACAAAATGCCCTCATTGGTGTGTTATGTACTTCCTCCATAAATATCTGTCATTGCATTTATTTATATTTAATACGAAACTGGACTGGACTATAGACTATCAGACGGAAGTCTTTCGTCCCGCCTTTTTGAATGGAGCTCATTCTTATTGGTCGGCTCTACGCTCCAGCTGGTGTGCCACCGTTCATCCCAGGGTAGTCTGCTTCTGGATTGCAATATGGCTGCCAGTCGGGTGCGAGCCATGGGATCGAGCGTGTTGTGCTGGTGTTTAGTGAGGTTCGCGCTGCTTTTGGAAGTGTGTGCTCTGCCAGGTAAAGCAGTAAACTATAATTATATAGTGCAAACCGTTCTTAACGGGCAGTTCATCACTTTTATTACGAAAACACTGTTGTTTTTCGTCTCTGTGTTTGTTTACAACTCTGTTTACAAGACCCTGCGCTAAGTGGAACTTGAGAAGCCCGGGGGTTTTAGGCCTATATATTTTACCGGCTTTGTAAATGTTGACGTTTCCGTTTTATCTGCAGATTACCTTTTGATAAGTATTCTACAATTTACAGGTACAAGGAATCTCTCATTATTTAAAACGTTACCGTAAGGTGAACAAATATTTGCATTATGACCCAAATAATGAGTTACCGGTTCGTGAAATTAGAAATGACTATTATACTCCTTCAGCTGTAAAATCACATTTCATGTTCCGTCCCAAATTATCTCCATCCTTAGATCCAATAATGGAAGCGGTGGGGACTGCACGTTACTTCAAGACTGTTGTCTGTGGTTGATTATTTATTTGTTCGTAACATTTGAAAAGTTTGTAGGCCTACTGTGTATTTTTGTCATTCATATACTTAGGTTGCGACTGAAATTTGTTTAGCCATATCTTTTCGGTGTAAATACAGTGGCGAGATTGTATGTTTATTTTTAATATTGTATCTGATATACTCCTGCTCTCTTAAGTTGTAGAAGTAGGCCTGCTGATCAATTTAGATTATTGCTGCCAAATGCTCATGTTTATGAACTCAACTGTGGCGAGGATTTAATGTTCCATATCACCTTATTGATGTGGGAGTGATAAGATAAGACTACTGATTAAGGAAGGCTGAATTGTACTTTTAGTTCATTTGAAATTCCTATAACGAAAAGAAATTCTTGCGAGTTTATATAATTATACTTGTCTGTAGATCGGTATTTGAATTTCTTTCATTTCCACAGACTCTGAATTGAGTGACACCTTACAGTGCTCAACATTTATTTTCCGATTTCTTTAGTACTGCTTAATTTTTATCAATGTGATAGCTCTCTTGCCATTTGAAGGTAGGCTACTGTATGTTTGATAGATGTGTTAGCGTACGTGACAGATTATCAAAACTCCTGAATTATAAGTTAAAATTTGATTTTCATAATTTTCTCTATTTTTCTTTTAGTGGAATAGTGATTTCTTCGAATATACCATTAATAGCTAGGAAGTTCTTCTAAAATCATTATGGACGTACGTGTTTATGAGCACTTATCAGACGAGAATTTTTATGCGGATGCTTGTGTTTTGTATACTGTATTAAAATACATGCTCGAGCATCATTATCTCTATATACATTCGTTTTACGAACAGCGGCTCTTAAGTAGAAGTTTAAGGCTGTGCATAAGGCCTACCTCATTTTCTAATCTTGTGACCTCTGTGCCTTTAGTCTAAAATTCTAACGTTCCTACTGCATGAATTTGCATGCACATTCCAGAGAAATTTCAAGTAAATATGTTTATAATTAATTTTTTAAACCCTCTGCAAATTTAAGTATACATTAGATTATTATTATTATTCTTATTATTATTATTATTATTATTATTATTATTATTATGTACCATTTGTCAACAACAGGCTGTTTCTGAACTCCAAGAGCAATCTTTCATTAATGTGTAACTTGCTCGTATTCTGATGCCTGTGTATTTGTCATCCTCTAAAATCTTTTGTTTGGCGAAAGCCTACTTTGTACATCAAATAAGTAAGACTTTTGACTTAGTGGGGAGAAAAGTACAATAGGCCTATGTTCTTCCTTTTTTTTTCTGTTCCACACTTGATATAAATTACTTTTAATGGTGATCACTCCAAAAGAGTGGTTAATTATATTAATAATTGAAGAGGAACTAATATTCCTAGTATGGCATTATCTGATAGTTGAAAAAATAAAAATTCCTCATTTAGCTTGAAGACATTGTTACAGTGCATAAGCAAATTGTACATGTCTAGAGCATATTTTGGTTACAGTCAATCCATTTTTAGGAACAATCTCATACTGACATGTTCAAAACTGCTCTTTAATATTGTAATTTCAGTTCTATGTCTTCTTTTCCATTTCTTATATTTAAAAGCTCTTGGTATGGCCTTGTGGATGATATTGTGCTCTATATCCTCAACGGAGTAGGTTTCTCTCATAAGCTCGTATACTGTTCATGAGGGTGCTACAGCACGTCTGCTGTGCTAGAGAGGACCTGGACCAGACAGTACCAAGAACAAGGACATGTGACAACCTGACTGGCCCATACACGGTTTTCTTCATAAAATCTGTGTAAGCGCAAGATATCACAAACTCAATAAATACTGTATTTGTATATGCTGTGCAGGAAGGGCTGTGATGTGTAGGCCCCTATCACATAACAAAGTGCGAAAATAGATTAAACTTAAGAACTGAATATAGCAAGTAATAACTTCTGCACAAATGCTCACTCGAATGCACCTTTCCCAATTTTTATTATTAATAATAATCATAATAATAATACTGTAATTTGAAAAATAGTGCGTACAAGGAATTTCCTTACTGGTTCTGAGAGGTGAATGTCGATGATCATGCAGATTTCTAATAATTTAATTTAAGTTTGTGATAATTGAATGACCTGTCATTATCTTTTTACCAAGGCAGCCATAGTTCAAATCCCAGCCAATGCATTTGAATTTAAAAAAAGGAAAAGTAATGCCTGTGTGGTTCAGATTTCATGTAAAACTAGAATTCCCATGGCTTTGATTAAATGTCAACAGATAATGTAGACTGAATTTTTCCTCATCCCTCTTTCATGATTCCTTGTGAAATGATTTATCATTTATAATTTAGAAAATGTACAGGTGTTGTTAACTCACTTCTTTATTGCCACATAGTCATTTGCATAGTCAGTATGCCTAGTAAACGGGTGATATGTCAAATAAAAAATTAGATAGGCTACCCTTAAGATAGGCTATAAAAACGCTTAAGGTATGGCCTTGTGGACAGTAGATGGTGTTGCACTCTCATAAGCTCGTATACTATTCGTGAGGGTGCTACAGCACATCTGCTATGCACACTTGAGTGTACTTTTTCTCATATCATTATTATTATTATTAACAATAATTTACAAAATAGTGCCTATACAAAATTTATTTATTGGTTCTGAGAGGTGGATGATTATGTAGATTTTTAATCATTTAAGTGGATGTGATGATTGAATGAACTGTTATTACCCTGTCACCAAGGCAACCATGGTCTTCTACTGAGCAAGTGTCTGCATGGTTTGGGTCATGTTGCTATCAGCTTGCGTTCGGAAGATAGTGAGTTCGAACACCACTGTTGGCAACCCTGAAGATGGTTTTCCGTGTTTTCCCATTTTCACACCAGGCAAATGTTGGGGCTGTACCTTAAGATCGTAGACACTTTCTTCCCATTCCTAGCCCTTTCATATGTTAGTGTGCATGTTTCCAAGGAATATGTAAGAATGGGAATAGGAACAAGATATTACTGGTATAGGGTGATTTTTGTTCTTTTGAGGAACCATCTGTTCCATAGCAAGTTTTGCACAGTGTAGAAATTGGATCCTTTAGTTACTCTGTTCAGTACTTCTGGCTCCACCCTGACATTACTGGCCTTCATGCTACCTAGATATCTGAATTAGTTTACTACTTCAATCTGTCTGTCGTGCAGTTGTAGGTTGCATTGAGAATTCTCCCTGCTAATTTTCATTACCACAGTTTTTGTTGTCCTCGCTTTTATTCCATACTCTTTGAATTTCGTTTTCCACAAATTAAGTTTGCTTTGTACTCCCTCCTCTGGGTCGTCCCATATTGCTACATCATCTGCAAATACCAAATCCTCTAGTTCTCAATTTCCTACTCGCTTTAGGTCTTTCAGAATGGTATCCGTAATGGTTATGAATAGAAGAGGTGAGAAGGCACTTCCCTTGTTGTACCCCTTGATTGTGTTAGACCATTCAGAGTATCAATCTCCAATACAGATGGCGACGATGGGACAAGAAAGACCTATTGCAAGTTATGAATCTCATTCCGTATTGACGGTTATCACTTTACAAAAGAAAATATTTATAAAATCCTCCTATCAATACAAGTCAAGTCATCTGTTAGATGAAGCAAAGTCTATACATGTTTCAGCCTAATCTCAAGCCCATCTTCAGTCGTAAAACAATGATTACATAATATACAAACAAATTAAAAATCGTAATGATGTGAAGTGACAGTGATCATGATTAGCGAGTTAAAAACACATTGAGGTACAAAGTCCTCTCGTCTAATAGATCTTGCTGACTGTTAAATAAAAACACTATGCTGAGGAGTGTAGTGAGACCGTCAATACTATGAATAAAACGTGTATAACATTTGTAACTAAAAGTTGTCGTCTCGAATGGAGATGACCTTGTCGGTCTCAAGTCACATTGACTTATTCGTCTGTCATTCCACGCTATCTCTCCACTGACGGCTCAGAACTTACCACTTAAGATATAGCTGTTGATTCCCATAGGGAATTTCCAATTACCACTTAGGTGAGCAGCTTGTCTCCGTTCTCCCAAGTCTTCCCAGCCCAAACTTTGCAACGTTTTTGTAACGCTACTCTTTTGTCGGAAATCACCCAGAGCAAATCGTGCTGCTTTTCTTTGGATTTTATCCAGTTCTTGAACCCAGTAATCCTGGTGAGGGTCCCATACACTGGGATCATACTCTAGTTGGGGTCTTGCCAGAGACTTATATGCCCTCTCCTTTACATCCTTACTGAAACCCTTAAATACCCTCATAACCATGCGCAGAGATCTGTACCCTTTATTTACAAGCCCATTTATGTGATTACCCCAATGAAGATCTTTCCTTATATTAACACCTAGGGATGATCCCCAAAAGGAACTTTCACCCCATCAACACAGTAATTAAAACTGGGAAGGAAGTGAATGTGGCCTTAATTAAGGTGCAGTCACAGCATTTTCCTGATGTGAAAATGGGAAACGATGAAAAACCATCTTTACGGCTGCTGACAGGAGGGTTTGAACCCACTATCTCCCTGGACACCTTCTCTACTGTTGCCACCATTGAGTTCTTTTACTGCATTAATTCTGATTAGTGGGCTGTGGTTTAACTGTCAGTATTCAGGAGGCTGATTGCAGTGGTATGCTATTATCTTCCAGATGAGCGTGGAATAGGTGACAATGCTTTGAAACATTTATTGCAGATATCTTGTGAAGAGAACCTCAACGTTAAAGTTGTGGAAATAAGTTAATGTTGCATCATATACAGTAAATAGTAATAACAAAAAGGTTAATATTCTAAGTTCTTCTTAGTCTATAGCAATATAAAAGAGAGAAATTTTATAGAATTTCACAATTTTAATATTTAGGAGTGCTGTATTGGCTGTAACCACAGGTAAAACTGCTCATTTTTATTGAATATCTATCTATCTATTATCCCCAGATTGGTAGAGTATGTAAAAATGGTGTGTCTAGAATAAGCACGACACCACTAACCCCGCCGTCATTAGCGCTTGTCCAGCCGAAAGTGTGTTCACTAATAAGTTGTGAAGTAGATGTGACCTCAAATCAGACGTTCCCATCTGCCTGTCTTCACTGTTCATCCATTGGAACTCAACACTTGAATATGACGGTACTCTGCCAATGCATGTAAATTTCTGCACGTCTGCTTGATGTATGTCTACAAATAATGGACCTTCTCTTCACGTACATTTGATGTATATCTACTTCTGACCAGCATACTGTAGCTGCTATGTAGCTAGATGTAATAGTGAGAGATAATGACAGGTCAGTGTGGGAAGAGGAGACAAGGATATACATGAAAACAAAAGGATGGCATATTTGAGAACCACCAGACTGAGGCAGGCTCTAACCCGCTGACTTCGGCTCGGAGGGCCAGCCCCACAGGTTCTTAGCCCAATTAGAATTCTGAAGTCTTAGTTTCTACTCAAACAGGTTGCCAAGAGGGAGGTTTGATGATACAAGACATTTTACTGCAAGTTACTTTATCACTTGTCATCTGTTGTTCATTGCTCTATAGATAATTTTTTTAATTAAAATACCGTACTGGATTCATTTTGTTGTCTGTTTTAATTGGTTTAGGGTAAGGTGCCCTAAATATGATACAAAATCACAAGGGTTTATGTTATTCAGACGCCAAAAAGGAATATCTTTATTTAAAAATAGTTTTGATTTGTTAAGATAAGCTACTTAACAATTGGTTTGTATTTAATTAATCTCGGTAATAAATTTAGTCCAGAAAAAAATAAAAATGATGCATAATATTTTGGATTGAACATCCTGAAAATGGTTTATTCCTAAAAATCATATATATATAGGATTTCCATGTAAAGAATATAGATGGCAACTTGGAATTTTTAAAAGGAGACCAAGGATGCAAACAAAATATACATTTGTATAATAGGGCCTATACAGATTTTTTAACCTTTATGGTCAGGGCATTTGTGACAGTTAACATATATATTACAATCCTTATTTTCACCTCTTGTTTTTAAACATAAAATAATTTTATAAACCTTATTTTCTTGTGAAAAACTAGGCTGTATAATTTTTTGGTAAGGTTTGATTGTCTCATTTTTACGACCCATTACCCTACAAGAACTGTGAATAGCCTCCTAATGTTGTTTTTGTATTATCATTACTTAATATTTTGTATGTTTTAGAATCTAGTTCAATATAGGCCTATATGGTGTTTGCCTTTCTTTACAGGGTGTTTGGGGTCATCGTTTGTATTGTTTCACGAGTTAGCTGATGAGCCAGTCAAGAATGTAGTCAACGAACAAGATCAACCCACGTGGCAGGATGGGTCTAACCCATTATTGCTGCTAGGTGGCAGTACAAACAGCTTGCTGTACCAGCAGCTGATGTCTGCCGCGGGTATGAGACCACCTCCTCCCCCGCCACAAAATCAGCGCTACCAGTATCAGGTGGTGGAGGATGTTTCGAAGGGCAGTGTGGAAGGTGAGTGTTGTACAATTGATAGATATTTATATATTTGTGATGTTCTTCAGGAAACCACACCTTAAGTCAAAAAAAAATTGTTTATTTGATGGTATATAAATTTACAGTCATTTTCATGTAAACCAGAAGTCTCTAACTTAAAAGCTGATCATTTTATGTAACTTTGAAGTTCTAAGACAGAATTTATTGAATTGGAAAATGAGGGTATAGTAATCCGATAATATACTGTATTAAGGATTTAAGAAAATTTGACTGTTTCACTGGATAAAGGAATATCAGCTTTGCATATTAAAATACATTTCATAAATATTTACATATTTTATTCTCTGAAATTAAAATATGTATACATGTACAGAAGGGGAAAAAGAAATTTGTCTTGCGACTTCCACATACGCAGAAGTGTTGTCTTAAGACATACAAAGAAGATAAGAATACAATAATTATAATAATAGTAGTAATTTTAGTAATAATAATATCGGATATTTTAAAAGATCATTTCTAAACTACACACAGTCTGTATCCAATTTACATGACTAACCTATCTTGCCGTGAGTACAACAAATCCCTTGTTTCTGCTGTGCAGTACTCGTCAATGTCGTCAAACAGGTATTTCGTCCTTTCTGCAGTCATGCCTCTTACTTCCAAATTCTTAAGTAGGTTCTGAGGAAGGTTATCTGCCTCATAAATCTTCACAATTGCAGATAGACCATCCAATTTTTGTTGACCCGTAAAGAACCAGCCATATTCTTTTTCGCTGTAAAATTACTGAAAGATGTGTCGAGGATCTTTTTCCCAAGCATGTTGCCAGTTATACTTACTTTAGACAGTTAACCAGTCAGTTTCTTTTCCAATTTTTGACTCACGGGTGCTATCTTGAATGACAGGGACGATATCTGTCAGAGAAGACGTACGTGTCACGCGCTACTTCCTTTACTGAGACCAAAAGTTCCGTCACAAAAGAAATTGCATGACCCAGTGGCAGAAAAGAAATAGTTACTTATTCATTAAACCTGACAGAACTCTCAACATGATGTTATTTTTATTGTGTGTGATGCACTTGTCAGCATGAAATAAATCGCAACACTTTGACCAGGCTCCTGTGCAGGCCTTACCAGTTGTAAAATGTGCAGCCCAGTCTCTATAATTGTAACCCTAGAATATCTTGATACTGAGCGAGTTGGCCATGCTGTTCGGGGCGCGCAGCTTTGAACTTGTATCCGGGAGATAGTGGGTTCTAAACCTACTGTCGGCAGCCCTAAAGATTATTTTCTGTGGTTTCCCATTTTCACACCAGGCAAATGCTGGGGCTGTACCTTAATTAAGACCATGGCCGCTTCCTTCGCACGCCTAGCCCGTTTCTGCCCCATCGTCGCCATAAGACCTATCTGTGTCGGTGTGACGTAAAGCCAATTGTAAAATAAAAAGAATAAAAAAACAATATTTTAATGCACAAGCTGGTTATTTCATATTTTAGTACAAGAATACAGCGCAGGAACTTTGTTTAAGAAACCATAGCTTAAGTCACCAATGTTAAATTTCTATTGCGACTTAAGGTATGATTTTGTTGGACTGTACAGCCTGTTTTGAATGTTATTTTCAACACTTTTCTGTATGGTGACGTCACTGTCACTCATTTTGTCACATACTTCAAGGACCAGGCTAACAGATGGCGTTCAAGGCTAAAAATAAATATTTCTCGCCCTTCCTGCCTTTTTTCTTCATAGTGTAAAATTTTGTCATGCAAATTAAAATATGGTTTCCTGGAGAGCATCACATTTATAGATTTTTTAGTGGCATCGTACTACTGGCTAATGACGCTGAGGAACTCTCAGTAATCTCACATCAACATGGAGAAAAGTGAGGGAGACCATAAACCATTCAAAAACAAAAAAATAGAGTAATGAATGAGTCACAGCAACAACTGTACTTGTTGAAAACATTCTATTAGAACATGTCATCTTGTCAGCATGAAGGGGGATCTAAGACCAGAAACAAATTGCCTCATCAAGGTAGGATGGAAAGCATATGGGAAGTACTCAGACATGTTAAAATCAGATTCCCGTGGTTTTGAAAGGAATAGTTTTGATCAGCGTATCTTCCCTGTACCAAATTATGGGTGTGAGACCTGGACACTGAATGTACAGTATGTGTCAAATAAAAACTTAGAATAGCTCAAAGAGGCATTGAAAGATCTATGCTGGTTTTCTCAAGAAGATATAGAATGAGAGCAGGTGATATATGCTCAGTTATTTAGGTTACTGACATCATTCAAAGGGTGGCAAAACTGAAATGGCAGTAGGCTGGACATGTGGCTCATACAGGGCGTTTCTAAATTCCCATTATAGACTTGGAGGGCTTGCAGTGGGGACCAAGACAGTTAAGTTTCGCATACGAACTTGTGTCCGGAATCGTACTGTCTTCCCGCTATCCACAAAAGACCACCACAGCACACCCACAGCTCCCACATTTTCGGCGCTCTGTCAGACTCCTGCTGCTTGTCATCTGGGTCCAATTTTAGGTGGGGCTCGATGTGACAACCACCGAGGTCAACACAGACACGGTAGTACCTACGTATCATGTTCTCATACACACGGCCACCAATCCCTGGTCCTCCAACATCCGCTGCAGCCATAACCCGCGTCAGTAGGTCTTCCTCGGATTTCACAGTGGTCTCGCAAATCAAGTTTTCGTGTGACCCCACAGTTAGTAGTCTAGCGGTGTCAAGTCGGGTGAATGTATGGGCTAATTAATCGGGCCACCACAACCTATCCACAATTGCGCAAATCTTTGGTGCAGTACTCTATGTACAGCTTACTGCTGTGTACGTAATAAAAAATTACTGCTGTAAGATCACAAGCACAACAGCAGGTACAACACGTCTCCGTGCGGATCACACACTCATCTGAATGACATGGAATGTCAACAAACCTGTAGGGGTTTGAGACATCATGTGATCGTTCACCGGCATATGTACTCCAATCAGTGGCGCCGACAATATGGGAGATTTGAACATATGCTGTGGTGGCTTTTTTACGAGTAACAGGAAGACTGTACGTTTCCGGACACAAGTTCCTATGCTAAACTTAACCGTATTGGTCCCCACTGCAAGCCCTTAATGTCTGTAATGGTAATATAGAAACACCCTGTATAAAGGACTGTTGATGGGCAAAACCTATTATTGAGTATAGCCCTAGAGCAGGGATGGCGAACCTATGCCACGTGTCACTAGGTGACACGCAAAAATGATTTCGATGGCACACCTCATGCAATATTACATTTTTATGTACGTTTTGTACTATAGACTATACACCAGCGATAGTCCTAGTGTTTCAGGTTTAAGAAATAAATACCAAAAATCTAAATTCTAGTTCCATTCGGACGTGCGTTATGGCAACACTGCAACACTGATAGGTCCGAAAGTCAAATGAGATAAATGTCAGATGCAGCCGACAAGCCATTCGCTCACCCACATCAGTGAATTAGTGCAGTTTGGTTTGTGTGTGGTTACCAGCATCGCGTAATTATTCTTGGTGAGTAACTTTATTGTTTACAATTTTGTAAGACAAATAGTTGCCAAGAGATTATCCCAATTTCGAGAGTTGGAGAAACTATCACACTTTATTTCAAAACCTCATATTGCACAAATGAGTGATGTTATGGTCATTTTTGTGTGGTTAGATATTGACAGTTTAGAAATGGAGTTGACTGAATTTCAAGAAAGCTGTACATGGGTGAACATATTCGTACAACTTGGTGTAGCATTGGTGAAAATTGAGTGTGCTGTTGATGGTGAATATTCTCTCCAGAAGCCTGAGAACTTAATACTTGAACATTGGAACAGTCTGCCACAAATGTCTTCGGCCATGAAGAAACGTGGTATAGCGCTAGTTACTTTGTATTTATCATATGCCTGCGAGCAGCTGTTTTCTACAATGAACATTGTGAAGTCAAGTTAGATACCATCTTGGTTCAGATCTAAGTGCTCTCTCGTGTGTTATTGAAGACAAGTTATGAACCTAACATAAATGACATGGCTACTAAGTATTTTTGTGGTATTGGCAAAATACAACCACGAAACCTGCAGTCAGATGTATTATTTTACAGTGTATATATATGTATAAGTAATAACATATTCTTCTTCTTAATCTGTTTACCCTCCCTCGGACTCAGCGAGGGATCCCACCTCTACCGCCTCAAGGGCAGTGTCCTGGAGCGCGAGACATTGGGTCAGGGAATACAACTGGGGAAAAAGACCAGTACGTTGCCCAGCCGACCTCACCTGCTATACTGAATGGGGGCCTTGTGGGGGGATGGGAAGATTGGAAGGGATAGACAAGGAAGAGGGAAAGAAGCAGCCGTGGCCTTAAGTTAGATACCATCCCGGCATTTGCCTGGAGGAGAAGTGGGAAACCACGGAAAACCACTTCCAGGATGGCTGAGGAGGGAATCGAACCCACTTCTACACGTTTGACCTACCGAGGCTGAGTGGACCCAGTTCCAGCCCTCGTACCACTTTTCAAATTTCGTGGCAGAGCCGGGAATCGAACCCGGGCCTCCGGGTATGGCAGCTAATCACACTAACCACTACACCACAGAGGCGGACATAATAACATACTATGAAACATAATTTGGAATTGGGGATGGAAGTCGGTGGTGGGATTGTACCCATTACAGAGGAAAATTACAAGTGGCACAGTAGAGAGTTGAGAATAATAAACCAGTCTTAAAATGGCACACTAGTTGGAAAAGGATCACCATCCCTGCCCTAGAAAATAGGCTAAGAGGAAGACCACTGGATCGATGGGACAAGGACTTTCAGAGAACTGCTGGAATTTATTGGGAGAGAATTTCCCAAGACCATAACTTACTGTCTGATTATTGCGTGAATGTTATAACTTACTGCCTGGAAATAACTATTACCTGATTATTTTCCTCACAGACTTTAAAGAGGCCATATTATTATAATGGAATGAAATGGCGTATGGCTTTTAGTGCCGGGAGTGTCCGATGACATGTTCAGCTCTTCAGGTGCAGGTCTTTATTTGACACCCGTAGGCGACCTGCGCGTCATGATGAGGATGAAATGATGATGAAGGCAACACATACACCCAGCCTCCGTGCCAGAGAAATTAACCAATGATGGTTAAAATTCCCGACCTTGCCGGGAATCTAACCTGGGACCACTGTGACCAAAGGCCAGCACGCTAACCCTTTAGCCATGGAGCCGGACATTATAATGATTGAATTGGTTGATAATGAATGGTATGCATGCCCTTCATTGCCAAACTGAAATAACCTCCTCCTGAAATAATTCATTGTGGTGAACTGTCTTAGAAGGCCCATGTAATGTACTCAGTACATCTGTTACATTTTATCAGCACCAATTTCACTATTTCTTAGGCCTATTGATTGGATGTCATCTTCTTCATCTTTGTATCCTTCCAGCAGGCTGAGTAGGATGTTATGAAACAATTTGCTTTTTCTTGATATAGGTTACTTTTTGTCTTATAGTTTCCCAATTTTCGCCTCTAGTTTCCAGATCTTTGATCTGATTTAGTCACCATTCCTGGGTCCAGTTGGTACATTTATATCCAAGTATTGTCTTGGTGTTCAACTCTTCTTCATCCTCTTCACATGTCCAAACCATTTGAGTTGCACAGCACTCAGTCTCTGTCATTGACAGGCCCACCTGCATCTCTTCTCTGACAGGTAATGGAATGTACATTATTTATTTGTTTCATTGGGGAAGAATAATGGAATACTACCTCAGTTCTCACCTTACCTGATAAGGCAGGTGTAGTTCTGACTACAGATATTATTTTATCCACATACGGCAGTGGTCTTAAGAGGATCCATCCAGCCTCTGGGTTGATGATTTTATAAACAACAAATATGATAACATAACAATGGTCTATTCAAAAAGTTTGTTGTGACATGCTATTATCTATAATCTGCAATTAACCTCATATAGGTCCCTATTAATGTCAGAAGGTTTCAATTGTAAATGGGGAGATTAATAACCTAACTAAAACCGTGTTGTGGTGGCAGTTTTAAAGGACAGTAATGAGTCCCATTTAATGGTATACAGTAAAACCTGTCTTAACGGACGCCTCTCATTGGCGGACTATTTTCTAGGTCCATAATTAAATACCATGTTGTGTATGAGTAATTTACCCCTCATATACGGACACCCTTTTGTTACGGACCCAGACACACGATAGCCACGAGAAACTCCAATTAAACCTCTACTAGCGGACACTTTCTGTTTCAAAAAATACTGTACTTGTGTCCTGTACAGTATGTATTCACTTAAGTTTTGCACAGGTGGTACTTCCAATAATCGCAGACATCGTAACTTTTGGTCCAGGCTGTACACATTCTTGGAAGGCAACACTAAGCTATGCTATCACTTTCGGAAGTTGTGTGATCTGACATGCTCGACAGCGCTGGAATTCGTACCTTCACTGTCAGGTTACTTTTCATTGACTCATGGGCTTTTGATGTGTTCAGTTTTACGTAAGTTGGTGTAAACATGGCTCCGAGGAAGTTTTTAACTCTAAAAGAAAAGGTAGGCATAATAGACTATCCCAAACGTGAGAAGTGTGGTACGCGTAAACTGTCCGAAGTGTTCAAGATTGGAAAGACACAGGCAGGTGAAATTGTGAAAAAGCAAGAGGAACTAATGTAAGAATGGCATTTAAATGGCAACGAACAGCTCATTAAACTGCTTCAAAGTGATAGTGAAGCTCTCATTGACAAGGCAATGCTAGAGTTGTTTGCTAAAATAAGAAGTCAGAATGTCCCTGTGTCAGGACCAATGATACAAGCAAAAGCGTTAGAATTCGCGGCAGAATTAGGTATTGGAGATTTCAAAGCCTCGAATGGCTGGCTAGAAAGATTCAGAAAGTGACATGGTATTAACTTCAGAGTGATTTGCGGAGCATCATCCAGTGTTAATATGGAGATTGTTGAAAACTGGCAAGAAAAAATACCTTTAATCATAGATGGGTATGCTCTGGAAAATATTTTGAATGCCGATGAAACTGGATTATTTTTCCGTGCTTTACCCGACAAAACTTTGTGCTTCAAAGGAAATCGTTGTACTGGTGGAAAAGTTGCTAAAGAACGTCTTACCGTCTTGTTATGTGTAAGTATGAGTGGAGAACGAAAGAAGCCCCTTGTGATAGGAAAAGCTGCAAAACCAAGGTGTTTTATTAATATGGACGTTATGAAGTTTGGCATTGAATGGAAAGCGAATAGGAAAGCATGGATGACCTGAGAAATAATGACAGAGTGGCTAGGACAATTGGACAGAAAAAATGATATGGCAGGAGCGATAAGTGTTATTATTCCTTGATAATGCAGCATCGCATCCGGATACAATTAAGTTGCAAAATGTGAAGATCGTCTTTTTCCCACCAAGTGTAACATCAGTTTCTCAGCCTCTTGACCAAAGAGTGATCCAGAACTTCAAGGTTATGTACAGACAGTTAGTGATGAAGCACGTAGTATCAGAACTTAACGGGAATGAAGTAACCCTTCAATACTGACAAAGGGACTGAATGTTCTCCAAGCAATTTCCTGGATAACCAATGCATGGAAAAATGTTACAGCCTCAACAATTCGTAACTGCTTTCTGAAAGCTGGGTTCCCCGCTAGTGGTGGACATCTTAAAATAGAATCGGATACCCTTCCTGACAGCATGGAAACAACACAACAGCTGATTAATGCAGCAGGTTACAGTGTAAAAGTGAACACCTATATCGAAATTGATTCAGATATTCCAACAGAATGTGAGAGTGGAGCCACGAAAGCGAGAATGAAGGTGATGCTAATGACGACTTTGAAGAAAATATGGAAATTAATGTGCTGCCAATAACCTCGTACAGTGAGGCTCTCGGCTTTGTTAAGCGGCAGAAAGAATTCTATTATAAACAAAATGGTGAAAAAGGTGTAAATTTGACCCAGGGTTTAATTGCACATAGTGAAAATATCATTGCTAAACTGAAATGGACAAAACAAACGAACATTAAGGATTTTTTCAAGTGCTAATGTTTTACTGTACTGTGCTAGAGATTGCTACATCTACGTTTGATTACAAGTTTTTAAAAACTCGTATGTTCTTAATTTTAACATGGTGAACAGTAATAGTGTACAGTGTGCGCAATAGAGGTTTCCATAGAAGTGTTTTTGTCTCTAATACAGTACATTGCAGCTGCAGCAGCCCATCTACACTTTTCTCATGTGAGTACAGTGCCTTATATTGTACAGTACTGTATGCAGTATACAATTAAAGGTACATTGGCAACAATTGTTAACACATACTATACATGGGTTATTGTGTACCATCTTCTATTTAATGGTACTTCTCCCTTCATAACGGACATTTTTTTTCGGTCCTGAAGGTGTCCGTTATAGAGAGGTTTTACTGTACTTTAAAGTCAGCCTGTATTCCAAAATTATCCATTAGATTTGTTTTAATTAGAAGCCCATGGGCATAGAAAAAAGTAATTGAAGTACCCAAAATTTGATTCAGCTGTTATGAATATTTTGTTTAGGATTTTATTTTCTAGAATATGTAACTATTCTGAATATTCTATAATCGCCTGTGCTATCACTAGTCTTTTCCTTTCCCTTTTCTATACCTTTTATCACTTCAGACATTTATTGCTATGTCTAAGTACCTGTATATTCCATGCTGAACATTATAGTATCATCACAGTTTATGCTTACTGAATGACGTAGATGAGGTGGAAAGTAGAAAGAAGTCTGCCCACCAAATGCTGCATGACATTCCTAAACATAACTTCTTTCTTCAAAAAGCAATTTATAAACTGGAGAATTTGTTTGTAAGGGTAAGAACCTGGCTGGCATCTGCAGTTAATGTCCTTTCCTCAGTGATTTCACTGGCAGAAGGCAAAGATTCTCTTTCTTATCGGCTTATGTCGGCTTCAGATAAAGTACATAATGTGAGTTCTGTAGGAAAATATTGTTTCGCACTACAGTCCTAAATGTTTCCTGCTTGCTAGTCACTAGCTGAACTACCTTCTGGCAGAGACATGTTTTCAACCTGCAGTCCATAGATATGCAATAGGGATGTCATTGTGACCTTCTATTTTGCATTATGTCAATGAGTATACTTGACAGGCGTAGTACATGGGGAAATTTCATAAACATTGTTTAGTTCATTTTGGTATGAGCACAAACTTGTAACATTGTCAATATGTAAATTTTCAATTACCATTGTTCTATTACTTCCTTCTAGAATTCAAATGACCGAGCTCTATAGCTGCAGTCGCTTAAGTGTGGCCAGTATCCAGTATTCGGGAGATAGTGGGTTCGAACCCCACTGTCGGCAGCCCTGAAGATGGTTTTCCGTGGTTTCCCATTTTCATACCAGGCAAATGCTGGGGCTGTACCTGAATTAAGGCCACGGCCGCTTCCTTACCAGTCCTAGTCCTTTCCTGTCCCATCATCGCCGTAAGACCTGTATGTGTCGGTGCGACGTAAAGCCAATAGCAAAGAATTCAAATGAAATATTATTTGTGACCATCGATACAAATTTAAAATTTTCCTGGTAATCATGCTGATTTTAAATAAACCAAATTCTGCTGTAATTTAAGTTGTAATTACGACATCAGGCATTACTTTCCGCTCTTTGCTTGTGAGAAGTTTTGAATCTACCACGATGATCTTTATAAGACATGGTTGTATAAAGTCTCAAAATGGTTGTGACCGAGCTCGATGGCTGCAGTCGCTTAAGTGCGGCCAGTATCCAGTAATTGGGAGATAGTGGGTTCGAGCCCCACTGTCGGCAGCCCTGAAGATGGTTTTCCGTGTTTTCCCGTTTTCACACCAGGCAAATGCCGGGGCTGTACCATAATTAAGGCCACGGCCGCTTCCTTCCACTTTCTAGGCCTCTTCTATCCCATCGTCGCCATAAGACATATCTGTGTCGGTGCGACGTGAAGCAACATAACAAAAAAAATTATTGTTCTGATGCATTATAATGTTATTCAGATGTGTTGTTCTATTCATTGTCCTTCTGTCGGTTTTAGTACTTATTTACTCATTGTTGATTGGTTTAACCCCTTGGCACCAACCTTCCTACGTTGTATAGACCAACTTTTCTTCACACCCTGCTTCCATGCGTGGTATATACTCCTGCAGGCCTAACTTCAGTTTGTTCTAGCTTGTAAAGTTTTAAAGTTGTTGAGATGGAAATGGTATATCTTCGAAGATGAAAATGTCTGCCTTCCTTGTATGTATGAATCAGTCCAAATCGGTGTTTTTTCTTTCTAAAGTATTTGAAATAGTCTGATTTCTTTCCATTTGAGAGCATGTATGTTAAAATTTCTGCTGCATTCCAGCAGATATGTTTCAATACAGAACATTTCCCTATGTAGATTGATAATATAAATTGCCATCTCTTCACTTTGAGATGCAATATTGCGTGGCGCAGAAGGATGGCACGGTGCAGTTTGAATGAAAGAGAAGTAATTAAATTTAATAAATCAGCGACTGTAACAGCCAGACTAAACTGAGCAAAGCCAGAATGAATGCATAACATAAGGAATAGGAGGGGAGGGTTCATGCAGCCAAGTAATGGATGACAAACACACTAAAGTATATGCCCTCTTTCTCATGAACTAATCATCCCATTAACCTGGGGTTTATGCTAAATGAATCTTTGAACTATTGTTCCTGGTTCTTCTGCTCAAAGTTCCCAATACAGCAATTACCCTAGTTTTCATTGCCAACTTGGCAGGTTCGATCCTGGCTCAGTCTGGTGGTATTTGAAGGTGCTCAAATACGACAGCCCCGTGTCGGTAGATTTACTGGCACGTTAAAGAACTCCTGCGGGACTAAATTCCGGCACCTCGGCGTCTCCGAAGACCTTAAAAGTAGTCAGTGGGACGTAAAACAAATAACATTATTATTATTATTAGTTTTCATTGCGTTCTGAATCAACCCAGGCAAATACAAGGTCACTTTCATTCCGTATAAAATGGGGAAGGTTTTTCCTCCAATACTACATTATAAGGTCAATACAAAGTTAATGAATGTAACTACATTCTTTTGAGTCTCCTCTGTAAACATTTGAAAATAATCTGGGATAAACTGTTGTTACCATGAATTTTAAAGAGTTCGCTGCATTCTCTTTAGTTCTCACATCTGAATCACCTCCGTCTGCTGGGTAAATCGGCACTCGACTGTTCCTCGTCGCTGAGGGTTTAATACCAATTTACATATAAACATATAGGAAAGACTAAGCTCTTATCACATACACCTAAATTGAGATTCCACTACTTTTAGAAGTTCCTGCCTCATCCTCCAAGAGTTCAGGCTCAACTCATTAAAGCAGTCTCAGAAGCTTTGGAAGAAAACTGCTGTTCTCTCCCAGAGTTCAGTCCTGGTGTGCACTCAAGATCACTCTCCAAATCTCGGACAGCACTGCCTGAATCTGTCCGCTCTAGGCTTAGCCTTGCACTCAGTAAAAGTCTCTGTAACCATGGATGTTGACTGCCATTTTCTCACAAGAGCTAAGTCTCATCTCGCTCTCAGTAGTGGACTCAAGCCCTGCATGTAGACTGTTGACTGTGAGAGCTGAGCCTAGTGTTGAACTTGGAAAGAGATTTTGAGATGGTGATGGTGGTGATTTTGTTTTAAGAAGTACAACTAGGTAACCATCCTCCCAGATTCTAATCTCCTTGCTTGTCTCATGCTCTTTTATGGGCCAGGATGGTACAAAGTCAGTTCATTTTAGGAGGTATTATAATATTTGTAAGCAAATTGATAACAACCTATCAAACAAATTTCCAGAAAGTACTTAAAAAAATCACCTATTATGTCAGTTAGCTACAAAGTAACTGGGAAAGAACTAACCTCTGTTTTGGGAGTCTGTACTGAAGAAATTCAGTGTCATTTATGAAAGGAACTGAAGGACTGTCACACATCTTGGTCAACTACAAGCTGAGGTAATGTTAGCTGCCTTTTTCTAGACATCCCCCTTCACCGACACCACCTTAGAGGCGGCCTAAAGTCGGAGGTTTATAGTTTTAAGTCTAACTGCCCTTATTGACATGGAAGTCAGCTTAATCCCTCATCTCCTAACTGTTACGGAGGTCAGCTCATTCCCTCCTCCCACAGTTATGGAGGTCAGCTTAATCCCTCCTCCTTCTACTTCTCCTTTTACTCCTCCACACAGTCCCACAGATCTGCTCAATCCCTCCTCCTCCAACGGACATAGCCGCGTTCCTTCTCAGACAGGGCTTAGTAACGTTCCTCCTCACCGTTTTACGGACAGGTGCCCTTCTGCGTTGGATGTTCCTTCCCCCTCTACTACACCATCGCTAAGGCTTTACACCTCTTTCCGACGTTCAACCTGAACAAGACAGAACATGTTGACAATCTGTACAGGTTCAATCCTGTTAGTGGACATATAGACTGTTGTTATCCTACAGTAAAGATTTGAATAGTCAGCATACATATCCCATCGTGTTGTGAACAGGCCTTGATTATATCATAGAAGGTGGGTGCTTGGTAACTTGACACAAGAGAAATTTACACGCAGGCAGATGATGAATGCATGGAATAAAACTACCTCTCTCTAGGAAGGGAGAGCGCAGTAACACATACCCCTTTTTTTTAACGAATAGCATTGTGAGGTTAGCATATGGCTTTACGTCCCCATCTGTTATTCTCCTTCCTTAAAAACACTTAGATTCTAAAGTGGAAGAATGAAGGATCACGATAGTATATAAGATAGAAATATGTTAGAGAAATACCCTTATTCTCCTCCTGGGGCAGTATATAAAGGCTAAGAAAGGCAAAAGGTAAGAGATTAGAGAAACTTGCAAATAAAAACAGTAGCCTTACTTGCCACCTCACCCCCTGTGGGTGGGGGACACAAAGAATACACCTACGGTATCCCCTGCCTGTCGTAAGGGGCGACCACGGATGATCCAATTAGAACCATGAGACTACTTGTAATTAGTACCATCACGCAGGGAACACCATGGGTCGCATTTACTTCGGTATAGTACCTCTATGTTAGGTATGCACTAGGTTTGTGATTAGTAGCGACAGTATGTGAAGCAGGATGAGGGTCTTAACAGTACCTGTGATTCATACCCCTATATGAGCGACACCATGATTCTGCCTTGCCTATGCTTAATTCGCACTATGTGAGGAATACCACGAGATAGTTCGGGTCTCTGTGGTTAGTCCACTTATGTGAGGAATGCCATAACTTTGCGTTGCCTGTAAATAGTGCCACAGTGTGTGATACACCGTAGGTCTGTGTTATATGTGCGCATTACACTACCTGTGCATAGTACCATAATATGTGGAATACCGTGAGTCTACACTACTTTTGATTAGTACCGCAACATGACAAATAGTATGGTTCTACTTTCCTAGCAATAAGTACCATTATGAGGGGCCGATGACCTGGATTTTTGACCCATTTTGACTACAAGCATAATCGATTCAGCATCGTGCTATAGAAGCAATCCCTTGGTCAGTAATACTATTGTTTTTTTGCCAGCTGTTGTGCATGTGAGGCACTGTGGGTCGGTTCCACTGATCGTTTTAAATTCATATCCATCCATTCCTTCTTCGTCCTCACGCTTTGAATTCTGGTCAGTGGAGGATTTTGTACTGTCAATTTGTCATTTCATTCCATCACATTTCGTACCATTAGGGGCTGATGACCTCAATGTTAGGCCCCTTTAAACAAGAAGCATCATTATCATCAACTTTCCACCTTAACATATCCCTGGTATCAGAGGAGAAGAAATTAGGGGCAAAGAGACTCAAAAGATAAGAGGAAGATTTGAGAAACTGACTCGATTTTCAAAAACCAAGAACTAAAAATAAAATGCCAAAAAAAGAGACCAATAGAGAAGAAAAATGTTGAGTAAATAACTGCTAACACAAGATAATATTGCAATAAAAACAATTTCATCTGGAGTGTTAAAAGACGATCTAACATGACTAAACCTGAGAGTATGAATGTAGAACAACTCGTTACCTCGTCCGGCTTGGCAGAAAGACCAGAACATTGTTCCACGTAACGTCTTCCAACCTCCTATATCTGATTTGAGGAAATGGCTCTCTTCCAGTTTTATTGATTTTAAATACGAATATTGAAATATGTTCTGCCATATAGGATTTAAACAACCTGTAAGTTACAGTTCATGCTCTTTAAGTTTAACTCAAGAAACTTTTTTTCCTTGTTATTTCAGTCCGCAGTGAGTAAGAATGCATAGGAAGAAAGTGGGTAATGATATTCCAGAGATTGCTTTGGAGACCCCAAAGTTTGATCATTATATAAACTCTTTCAAGATTTTAAAATTCCATTTGTTATAATATTTAGTCTTGGCCCAGGTGCAAATTTTTATTGAAGTATGTTCATCCATTTAGAAAAACACGAGGGACAAACCGAAGTTTTTTGATGAGTGGGGATCATTTCACAAAAGAAAATGAGTTTTCACAACGAATAAAGATTATGTAGAGTATTGTATAGATGAAACAGGATAAGGAAAACCGTAATTTTCTTTCATGTAAGAGAGGCCATTCTGTGTTCTGATTGGGTTCGATTCATTTGAAATTTCTCGAGTGGACATATAGACATTTATATTTCAGAGGATGCCTCAGAGATGCCAAAGAACTCTGAAGAAGGTCCAGTGGCTATGCCTACTCGGAGATCCATAGATGAAGGTACATCATCACGGCCTGATGGTGTCGTGGTGACCTGGAGTGGTGGAGCATGGTGGACAGATTGGCAGCTACCTGTGTTTGTGGTCCTGTTTGCTGTGGTAGGAGTACTGGCTATTACATTTGTGGTAAGTGTGTTGGTGATCTTCTTATGTGCCGGTATTTTCAGATTCAAGTGAGAGAAGCTTAACTTCATGATCCGTATTGACAGTGCTGAATTATTCAAAGTATGAGCCTTTACTTTTTCTTCCTATTCAATACTTTATTCAGCCTCGCTGAGGGGTTTTTAACAAATCTTGCGTTTGGATAACAATCGTCAAATCTTGCCAAACTCTAATTCTAAATCGAGTCTTATAAAAGTAACTTTGCAGGCTCATTAAAAAAGGATTAAGATAGTATGATCATTTTTTGGGCATTATGGCAAAATTTTATATTAAATTACTGTGCGTTCTGAAAGTAGATTCAGTTTATTCAATATGGTAGTTTGAGAAAATGTATTGTCTTATCTTGCGTGTTTATTTGATTGTATTGACAAACATTGTTTTTGAGTGCGTGCAGACAATTCTTGATACTTGTCCTGAAGGTTAAAAGCCTCAGTATAATAGAGGAAGTTTCTTCAAAGTTAATAGAGCACTGTCAGTGTTGGTGATTCCACATGCATCATTGTCTGTCACTAGATCTGCCTGTGCTCAGGCCTCCCGTAGTAGTAGTAGTAGTAGTAGTAGTAGTAGTAGTAGTAGTAGTAGTGACAGACACGATGCACGTGTTTTCATATTTGTTTGGTGTTTTTCACATTTTTAGTGCACTTATTATTTTATAAGCCCCAGCCATGTCATATTTGCTCTGTCGTGTTTTTCACACCTTATAATACTCCTCTCATCTTTAGAAACGGTAGATATAGTTTTCACTGTACCCTTGGATACACAACATAAATGCCTTCACGTCTGAAAAAAAATCATATCTAGCGTTTCCATATCCCTGTTGGATGGTTTTTATTCGTAAATTCAGTACTACGTTTTCTCGCTTAACACGTTCTCTTTTTTTTTTTTTCCTGCAGAAACGTCTTAATAAGGTTTTACTGTAATTTAATTTCCATTTACAACTTTTTATTTGTGCAAAGCTCTGTTTCGGCAAGGGTATGTATAAAGTGAAAATAAATGTTGGGAAGAAAATGAGGATGACTGTGTTCAGTTTGATATCAGGATTTTGATAAAATGAACAGTTATAAACAGACTTCTCCGTCCCACAAATCATGATTATAGTAGAACCTCGATAATTCGAAATCGGTTAATTCAAAATCCCGCCTAATTCGAAGAAGCTCTCGTTCCCGGAAACATAAGATACAGTTTTGCATGTTATTTAAATTGTTTAATTCAAAATACGAATAATTCGTAATTCGAAGTACAATGTCGGCCCCATTACCGAATTTCATACTTTTAATTCGAAACTGCCTTTACAGTTTAAAACAATAGTATGTTACAGAGTAATTTCAACTCGAAATGTATTCGCATCATATAAGAACGCGTGTTCCGGAACGTTGAAGGGTAGCTTTCCGCACTTACACTCACTTCGGTGGGTCTGCAGTGCGCTTCATGATTGCTAAATTGAATGAGATCGGAATTCTTTTGTATTCAACCTTTTAAGGAACGCCGTAATATCAGGCAACAGGCAGTGTGCGGTAAAACAGAATCTGCGATGCCGACAGTTGACAAAAAAAGGTGGCTCATATAATAAATTCGTAGGCACCGAACAATATTGTCATTGCCGACGAAATTTCATTGCCTTATTTTAATGCGAGCCCAAACGGTCTTATGGTTTTAAAGGAGAAAGTGCCAGCCGGAGAATCGTACAAAGGTCGGGGATGGGGGTCATTGTAGTGCGTTGCAATGCGCATGGAAGCAAGAAACTTTATCCCCTCGTCATAGGAAAGTTCGATAAGCCACAATGCTTTAAGGACATCGGACACTTTCCATGCCAGTACAAAGCATCTAAAAATACAAAGAGTACAGAAATCCAAAAAAAATAATGCATTTGCACAGGGGAACCAGCATAATTTATCCTCGTCTTCGAATTGTGTGGGTTTTTTTCTTTCGTTGCGTGAGGTTATGTTTGCCAGTGAGATATCCAAGTGCATTATTTGAATACTGTAAATGCACCTTCTTGGGTACATTTTGGAAATAGTTCTTTTTTCATGGTATTTAGAAGGTATAAACTGTGAATCAAGGTTAACTGCATGCAGTAACGGACCTTAGAACATTTTGTAACGCGGCAAGAGTTGGTACTTCTGAATTGTGAATTGGCGGTTAATTCGAAATCACGTAATTCAAAGTCTGATTTTTGAGTCCCAACGACTTCGAATTAATGAGGTTTTACTGTAGTTGACTTTGTTCTGTGACTCATTTTTTAAATGTATGGTTATCACACTTTTTGTAGCGTTAAGTATTTCAGTTATTTGACCAAACTTATGTAATTGTTTTAGCAAGGTGTAATTATAAGACATGTTTTGATATAGAGTGCCATGAGAATACCCTCATTTACAAGGGTGGTGTGGGCTGACAAAGTATAGAAACAACTGACCTAGACACATTCTCACTCCACTGCCTATATTTACCATGTGAGACAAGTCAGTCCCTGGAGAATCTCTTGTTAATGTGGTACAATATTTTGAATATCCAATTTATTTTTCCTTTATAATGTAATTATAATTTTTTCATTGTGTTCTCAGGTTCTGTTATGGCTGAAAAACCAAATGCTTTCAAGCAGCAAACACAAAGACTTGGCAGCACCTTCTAGTGGTGCTGAAGGCCAGCAGTGGATCTATCACCCTGTGATGAAACCTGCTCCTGAACCATGCGACTCTGCTGGTGTGCAGCCACCAGTACAGTCAGCTTTGCCAGAGGGAATGATTCGAGAAGAACGTCGACCAGAGCCAGTTCGCATCAAAGCGAAGGGATTGCTGGAACGAAGAGGTTCTAGTGCTAGTCTTACCATTGATCTTCATCCCAGTCAAGAAAATTTGGCTACTGTGGTTACTCCTACGCGAGAATGGTGAGCTTCGATATTAATGACTTCTTTTCATTTGAACTATAATTATTTTACCCCTATCCTGTATTTCACTCGAGAATAGGTAATAAAAGTGACTGATCAAATAGAGTTCTTCATATACTGCCGTCTTCAAATACACAGACTTTCCAATTCTTCTACATCCACTTCTTCTCAGCCCCTGACAAGCTCATTTCTTCTTCCCTGCTTCATCAGGAGGGTGAACATTCATGGGTCATCTTGACAGATTTGCAGTCTTGATATGGGAATTATGGGATAAGAAAGAAAGCTGAATAAACACAGGGGAGGGGAAGGAACAAAAGGATATAGATTTTATATATTATATGGCTTTTAGTGCCGGTAGTGTCCGTTAATGATGATGCCGCCGACTATGACAGCTTACTGAATTATGCTTATAGCAATGGTGGTGGCTTTTCTTGTAAAGGTTTTCATACTGTCGGTAGGGATTTGAAAAGCTGTAAAATTTTGTTACTTTATGAATTCTGCAGGACCTACATATTGCACTTGGTGGTTTCTCTTGCAGTGTTGAGAAAAATGCATGTGTGTTCAGCATTAAAGTAATACTCTTCTTTTTTTACCATTTACCACTGATCTTCATTTAAGACTCATAATTTTTAACTAGAGTTGTGCAATCATTGATATCCTTAGTAATTTTTGACACCTAAATCTACGAGTACTTTTAATATTTTTTTTATTATACCAACTGCTGTTAAGTTATTTCTTTTCATTTTACTTATTGATACATTTGTGAAGTAAGCTGATGTGTCTTTCACAGTTCAACAGAGGAATACCTACTATCTGCAGGCAATGTGCTGAGTCGAGGCCAACTGCGCTCATGCTTGCGAGATTCTCGGTCTTTACACCGTGAATTTTGGGACTTGCCTTTGAACCATCCTGAGAAGGCAGAAGTACCAGGCAGTGGCACCAAGAACCGTTATCGCTCTATACTGCCTAATGAAAGATCTCGAGTTAGACTGCCCTCCTGTAAGAACGATCTCTTGGCTGGCTATATAAACGCTAACTATGTTCGGGTGAGTAAATTGAAGGCAATATGTTGAATTCTTTTTTACCTGTTCAAAAGCATTCTGAAATAATATTTGCTGCTAGATCATATTATAATCTCTAAGATATTTGATGATGTATGACAGTTTGTGGCAAGAACCTACTTTGTTTCATTTTGCTGGTATTGAATAACATTAGGATAATTTTCTTCTAAATTACAAACCCCGTTTCTCACAGAGCAGCACAGAACAGTTTTATTTTTATGAAGATATTTTCTGTTGTACAGGATTAGATTCCTCGAACTGTTAAACATCATAAAGTTAACCACATACTCAGTTTTAATTTTACTTTTATCACAAGACAGAGTTTGATAATGTCCGTATTTACTCGCGTATTAGACCCCCCCTCCCTTTTTGTCCCCATTTTTACTGCCATCTTTACACTTCTTATGGCTGTGAAACGTGGACCTTATACCGCCGTGACATCAAAAGGCGGAGCGCTTTCACCAGCAAAAACTACACTCCATCATGAACATCAAGTGGGAAAACTATGAATCTAATGTTGAAGTTCTCGACAAAGCGTGTTCTTAAGAGTGTAGAAGCCTTGGATGTTGGCCATCGCCTCAGATTGGCAGGACACATGCACTGTATGAATGACACCAGACTACCACGCCAGATCCTCTATGGTGATCTTGGCTCCGGTTCAAGACCACGGGGTGTCCCCCTGAGACATTTCAAAGCCCAACTGAAACAAACTTTAAAGATAGCAGAAATAAACCCAAAAACCAGGGAAACACTTGCAAAGACCGTTTACTTTGGCGGCATCGTGTCTGTGCCTCAATTCAACACTCTGAACAAGAACACTGTAGATATGAAGATATTAAGCTACAGGAACTCAAACTTTGCCAAACCCAGCCAAGATCTCCCCCGTCCCTCAGCTGCGTGACGTGTGGACGTATGTATGAATGATTTTATTTATCATGTTATCTGTATATCGTACTACAGTATGATATACAGAGCCTTCGATATACCCCCGTCTCAGGAAGAACTAAAAAAGGAACTAAACCTAATTCACGAAATAGCAAAGCAAAATGGATATAATAGAAACATGATAAATAAAATAATTCACAAAATAAAACAACCAAAACTCAAACTAAGTAGAAACAGCAAACCTAAGAAAGACAACGCAGTTTTTACTTTTAACATCACCCACATCCACCTCATAACTAATATTTTCAAAAAAAAAAAAAAAACAATCTAAGAATAGCTTACAAAACCACACGTAACAATGCTTCCATTTAACGTAATACAGTCGAACCTCCCTTCTGTGGACACCGTCGGTTCCGAGGAAATATGTCCGTTACGAGAGGTGTCCGCTAAAACAAGTTTGTAAAACTAATCTAACATTTTAACGGCAAGGAACATCCACCTTAAATATAAGCATACATATCTTTATTTTTATTATTCTAAGTCATTTCTGTGTTAGTAAGTGATTTTACATCATTTACAAACGTTACAGCTTCGTGAAGCTTCGTCTGTGTAAATTTAGCACAGTTTTATTATCTACGATATTCTCAAACGGAATAAAGTCTGTTAAATGGTTCCATAGTGTTCTCGCCGTACTCACGATCCAGCATGACACACAAATTCTTTATCTAAGCATATTTAGTCCCGGCTTCATTGACAGAACTTCTTGTTCTTTTTCCACCTCACCGTCATCGTCACTTTTCGTTTCTGATTCGGGCTCTGTAAAACGATAACAAGTTTTATTCAAAATGGTCCTTTTGTACGACTAATGAAGGCTGCTATGGATAGCTAGACATATTTACGAAGTGCAGTGAATTAAATTAAAGCTGAAAATTTAGCTTAAAAGAATTAAAAGCTGTCTATCACAAGAAGAAAATGAATGAGGAGTTGAGGTGCAAACAAACATGGACCTTACGATACGTGCAACACACAATTACTGTATAACTTGATAACACAGAAAGCTTACCGTAAAGTGCATCCGGGAATCGGGACTTCCACTCGTCCTCGAGATCGTCACAGCAAGGAATATTCTCTTCATCTGCTTCAATATGCATCAATCCAGCTGTCGTCGCTGAAGTCTGAAGTTCATCATATTCATTTCGAACCTCTACCTCTGCTTGTTCGACTGTAGAATTAGCGATGCCGCATTTTGCAAAGCATTTCCTGATTGTGGTTTTGCTGACTGCATTCCAGGCTGCCTTCGTCCACGAAACTGCATCGCGAACATTGACCTTCATCAAATCAAAAAGCTGAGTCTGCTTCATCCACGTGTGCCACTAACGACCATAAAACCCTCTTACGATAGTCTAATTTGAATGCTTGAATGATTCCTCGATCCAAAGGCTGTAGATGAGAAGTGGTATTGGGTGGAAGGAACAAGAGTTTTAAAAGCCATATTTCTGGATGACACGTAGCATTATCTAGCAATAAGATCACATTACGGTTTCTGGCCTTCATTTTGGAATCCAAAGCTAGGAGCCAATTCTCAAATATTGGTGACGTTGTCCATACCTTTTTATTCGCATGTCATTCGACACGAAGATAATTTAAGTCCATGTTTTTAAAGCACCTGGGTCTCGAGGATTTTCCTTTTCACAGAGTGCGTTACAACAAAACATGATGGTGGTTCTTTCCTTTGACATTTTCCCACCCTTGCAACTTTCATTCGGCAAAGTTAGTGACTTCTTCGGGATCGACCTAACGAACAGACCAGTTTCGTCAACATTCAAAAGGTCTTTCAGTTCGTAACTGTTCAAAATGTCTGGTAACATATCTTTCCAATCCACTACTTCAGTGCAGACACATCACCACCTTCTCCACAGACTGTTTTGAAACTAACGTTATGACGTTTTAGAAGACAATCTAACCAACCATTGCTAGCTACAAGATTCTCAATTTTCAGATTATTTGCGATTTCTCGAGCTTTTTCTTGTAACATTGATCCACTCGCACACAGTTTCTTTACTAGAGCACACTTGAACCACTCATACACCACAACGTTCACTTCTGAAAAAGCTGACTCCCGCTTTATTTTCACTCCTCTATTCCTATTTTCCTCCCACTCCTTTAAAATTTCACTTCTATTCTTCACATTAGTGTTTGAGTTTTCCCGCAGTTGAATTTTTCGGCAAGCTTGCTCACTGAAAGTCCCTTGTCATCACTTTCTATAATCACAATATCTTCTTGCCTCGAGATCTAAACACGATCGTCCCTTGTTACTCACGTTTAACAGACAAATGAAATGCTATTATTTCTGTCTCAATAATTAGCGCCTGTACTGTCTTTTCCTTCTCAAGTTAACTACCTAAGTCGACCTTTTCTGCGACAATCCGAGTTATGAATAGAATGATGCAAGAAAGGAAGAAAATCCCAAGGTAACTTGTGAGTCAGCAGTCTCTGGCAGCATTTCTGGACAATTAGAATTCTCGGAATAAGCCTATACACCACTAGGTAGAACTGCATTCTGATGTATCTTCTCTCCCCTGCACTCGAAATAGTACAAACATTTAAAAGGGATTTCCTTATGTCTGAAGAATGGTTTTAAAAGAAAGAATGACATATGGTCCGGCGTAATAAATTGTCCTGCAACATTTAAAGTGTCCACTTAAGTCAAGTGGACGGGACAAATGGCAATGTCCGCTGTCCGGAGTTCGAGGTGTCCGCTTAAACGAGGCCAATTTAACACTTATGTAAAATAAAATCAGTTCCAAGGAAAATAGGGAGGTGTCCGCTGAATAAAGGTGTCCGTTAGGGTAGGTTCGACTGTACTAAATCTGTCAATGAAAACAATAAATACAGCCACTCAAGGAGTATACCGCATAAAATGCAACTATTGTGAAGCCAGCTACATTGGGTACACCGGTAGAAGTTTTTCTGTTTGCTACAACGAACATATCAATGCCATAAAATATATTAATTTTTCATGCATAGGGCAACATGCCTTGGTACCCGGGGAATGTTGAAGAGGAATGGAAAAGATTTAAGGAAGCAATGGTTGGATGTGCAGAAAAGGTGTGTGGTAGAACATCAGGAAATGTGAAGGACAAAGAAACACACTGGTGGAATGATAGGGTAAAGATTAAAGTGAAGGAAAAGAAAATGGCATGGAAAACATCTAAGACTGAAGAAAGTAGAAGAAAATATGTGGAGGCAAAGAATTTGGCCAAGAAAGTAGTGGAGGAAGAAAAGAGGAAAAGCTGGGCCTTATTCACACAGAAACTGAGAGATGATATGCAGGGCAGCAAGAAATTACAGTATGGTATCTTAAGAAACAAAAAGAGAGATCAAGTAAACACCAGATTTATGAAGGATGAAGGTGGCATAATTTTAACAAAGCCAGAAGAAATAAGAAATAGGTGGAGAGAGTATTTTCAGAAGCTGCTGAACACAAGAACGGATGACAGTCATTCAATGGACGACCAGGAAAGGCAATTAGTTGACGAAGAAATGGATAAAGAAATTACAATGAATGAAATTGAAATGGCAGTAAGAAAGATGAAGAATGGAAAAACTGCTGGAATAGATGAAATTTCAGTGGAGATGATAAAGGCAGCTGGAGCTGTAGGCCTGCAGTGGACATATCGGGTTCTCAGGAATGTCTGGGAGAATAAGGAGGTCCCTGAGGATAGGCAAAAAGGAATAATCATCCCAATTTTCAAGAAAGGTGATAAGAAAGTTTTGAAGAACTACAGGGGAATTACTCTAATATCCCATGTTGCTAAGATAATGGAAAGGATACTGGAAAGTAGAATAAGGTTGAGGGTTGAGAAGCAGATACAGGAAAATCAGTTTGGTTTCAGAAGTGGAAGGTCAACAATAGAGCCCATTTTCATTATGAGACAACTAATGGAAAAGCATTGGGAGTACGGGAATGATATGGTGATGACATTCATTGATACTGAAAAGGCATATGACAGTGTCCCTAGGACGAAAGTTTGGGACAGTCTGTTGCAAAAAGGAATTGGACAGGGATTAATAAAAATGATCATGGCATTGTATAAGGAATGTTGTAGTTGCGTGCAAACACAAGTTGGCAGGACAAGTTGGTTCAAAATAACTAGTGGGCTGAGACAGGGAAGTGTTCTATCACCAATCCTGTTTACAATAGTAATGGATGACATCATGAGAACAGCAAAAGCAGCATATGGAGGAAGAGAAATGAACATGATGTTATTTGCAGATGACATTGTGATTTGGGGAGAAGACGACAGGAAGGTTCAAGAACAGTTGAATGTGGTGAATGGGAAGATTGAAGAATGTGGATTGAAAATAAGTGTAGAAAAGAGTAAAACTCTTGTTATGACTAGAGGGGAGAAAGAAGGGAAAGGTCAGATTAGACTTGCAGACAAGCCCCTGGAAGTAGTGGAAACGTTTAAATACCTGGGGAGTGAATTAATGGAGAATGCTCGACTGGATGCTGAGATTAGTAAAAGGATTCAAGCTGGAAGTTGTTTCTATCATAGTGTAAGAAATATGTTATGGGACAAAGATGTGCCAATGGAAGCAAAGGATACTATGTACAAGATGTATTACGTACCCATAACAACTTACGGAGGAGAAACTTGGACAATGACAAAGAAGGATGAGAGTCGAATACAGGCAGCCGAAATGAAATTCTTGAGGAGTATGATACAGAAGAGTAGACGAGACAAAATAAGGAATGAGAAAATCCGGGAAGAAATTGGAGTGGAAAAAATGAATGATAGAATAGAGAAGAGCCGACTAAGATGGTTTGGGCACATAAAGCGAATGAGCGACGAAAGAATGCCAAAAAGGGTGATGGAAATGCAAATCCAAGGAAGGAGAGGCCGTGGACGACCACGATTGAGATGGAAGGATACCATCCAATGCAGCATTAGAGAAAGAAACCTGGACTGGGACACAGTGTTGGAGGAGGAGTGGTGGAAAGACCGAAGAAAGTGGAGAGGAACCATATTTGCCCCTACCCGGCTACAGCTGGATAAAGGGAAATGATGATGATGAGGGCAACATGTCGAGGATTACAAGCATAAGTTCACTAATATCGAGAACGACATGGAAATTTTAAATATGAACCCCACAGGCCCATTGCTCAATATAATGGAAGATTACTACATCAGTATGGACCAGTACACTAATCCTAACTTCAACCTATACAAAATCATGGATAAAGCAAACATTCTTTTCAACACAGCCATTCCTAAAAGACACATATCTAAAAAGAATCAGCAGGCACAAATCCACACACACCCCAAAAGACACACCCCACTCTACCCCACCCCCTCCACAAGCTGCTTCCCCCTCCCCACTACTCATCCGTCTCAGTGCTACAACAGTCACACAACGTACACGGAACAGTATGCAGCACGCTCCCGACTATGCTCAATGATATATCAAGTTCGTACATGAGTAACACACACACTACTATTCACAACTCATTCAACAGGCACTCGCTATTAGTTAATATAATTTCTACCTTCCTTTCCTTCTTTCATAGGTCATTTGACTTTACCTGAGCGGAACACAAGTATGAAGAGGGGAGCACTCGCACTATTTTTATGATATCAGAACTTCATATACAGCAACTTATATCTCTACAAGAAGTCTTAGTAACAACAAGCATGTTTATCAGCAGAATAATGGACTGATTATGAGCATAAGCACCCATAAAACAAGAACAGAACCTTATATACTACTGAACATAACGTTCTTCCGCATATTTGCGGCCCAGCAATGCACTTTTTAATTTACCTTGTACAACCGTTGGATATAATGTTGACATTACAGCACAAGATCTATAAACTTGACACAAGGATGTCAGGGACTCTTTAGACTTTAAGAACTATACCCTGATTTTTAACATTACAGCATAATATTTTTTAATTGAATGTGTGGCTTTCATGAGACACGAGGATGTCAAACCTCTTTAGAATTCAAGTACTGAACCATGTTGTATATATTTTACCATTATGGCATTACATTTTATTGGAATATGTGGCATTCATGTTTAGTCTAAGTAATGTTTTACATTTTATATTCATTATTGAATAAGCAGGTTCATCAGCAGCTGACGACATAATTAACAGGTCGAAACTGGTACTGTGTTTTAATGTGATTGAAAGATTTTAGACACTTTATTATATAATAAAGTATTGATTAGGTGGAAAACTCTCATCTTTTATACTTGTGTGCTTCCGAATGTAAGACATAGTGACTGGAAGCATTCTTATATCTAAAGCTGGTGAAAGGCAGACCCTTATTTTTAAGTATATTTCATGCTTTTTCTGTACATTTATCACATCTGGATTTATCTAAACAGCTGTAAATGAGATAAGGGAGATTGTTTAGGCTAGGTATGCTATCAAGCACCCGGATAGTGCCAGAGGTTCTGCGATTGAAAGAATACAAATAACAGGAAAGTTTGCCGCATTTATGGATATCTACAGGCGTGGTGGTATTGCGTTTTATTATCATAATGTATAATTTCGCACGTTCGTTGTCTCCAATTTTTTATTAACGCACAGTACGTTTTGTTTGGCATCTCTGAAAATCTTTACAAGTGGGGGTGTGAAATCAGTATTATTATTATTTGTTAGGTACGTTGGCGAGTAAAGCAATTGTTACAATCGGATTGTTTTTATAACGTTTTAAACTTATTTCTCTCCAAAAATACCTATATTTTCCCGAGTTACGAGATAATAAACAATCACTTTGTTAATGAACTTGCCTGCTGTATTAATAACAACTGTGAATATTTCCCAACTAAAGTAAACTCCTTTCCTCATTCCGAGGTGGTGCACCTCTTTTTAGACATGTCCCCAGTGGAAGTGCATACCAACCTTCCTGCCATTTGTAAATCTCTGGCAGTACGATACCATGACTCGAACTCAGGCTCCCGGGAACGTCAGCTAATTGTGCTAACAATTATGTTGGCGGACATTCTTAGGTACAAAACAGACATATATCATGACATGCGTACTTGCAATGCGTGGGTCGAATTGAAACGATATATCTAAAGTGATGATTTGAATCTGAGGACTGAATACTACTTCACCCATGGCTTCATACGCTGTGGACTTAAAATGGCTCCTTGACTTGTATTACCTATTTTATATACGTTGCGTAGCAACAGTGAATCTGTGCAGTACGATACATTGTCATATCCCAACACACGTTTTTTGCTGGTTTTTCATTCATAACTTCCCAACAAAAGTGAAAATTAAAAATCTGACTTTGAGGTGCATTTGCATCTCCTTCCATCTACCTATGTCAAAAATTTCAGATCTCTGCATGCCGTAGATTTGGCTGGATTTAGCGAGTGCGCGTGCATGTGCGCGCACACACAAACACTTTTTCATTATTATAGATACATACAGTATTAATTGAGTTTGTATGCAGATATAACAGTCAATTTAAGATGTACACGTCAGTTGAGCAGCCCACTTTTAATTGCATTGTTTTGTCATTGAAAACGCCAATCACAATTGCTTTTGTATGTTATAGAAACTATTAAAAATAGCTGTGTTGGTGAATTAATGGGCATGTTAGTGTATCCCCCTTCAGAACAAAATTCTGGAGCTAGTATCTTTTAAAACTGAGAGAAGTACACAAATAATCCATGCACCCTAATTTTAGGAGTGAATTTTGAAAAATGGCTTTACTTTGTGTTTTAATTTTTTTTTAATGCATCATAATCTGCTTGATCGGAATTGTCATGCAGTTTGCTTACCTTCACCCGATATTTTAATTGGCTAGTTTCCCATGTGTTGTAATGAGAGTGCGTGTTTGGTATTAGCTGTATAGGAACGTGATGTGCAACCAAACACCCATTTTTTTTTATTTTTTTTTTTTATTTTTTTTTATTTTTTTTTTTGCCAGTCGCGGGTGAAACGTTTTCCTATGCACTTTCTTCCTGCTGTGCAGTTTCCAGTGTTCTCTACATCTTCGAAAATCCTAAGTTTTTATTTAGCCATGAATGAGTAATTATGAGAACTTGTAGCCATACTTAATACTCAAGATCTCAGAAATGATAATTGAACTAAGTTAATAGCAAAAAAGAACTATGATTGTTGTTGTGTTCAAGATTTTATTCAGAATGTTATTGTTTTTTCTTGATATGATGAATAAGAATTCTTTTAACATTAAGTTTTAGATCAAAATCTTACGGCAGTAATGAAGTGAAGTCATCACTGGTCCAGTTTTCATTTATGTGAAGATGGATTTATGTGTTTTTTTTAATAAATGCTCCATTTCATTGATTTACTGTATTGATAGTTTTGTGTTTATTATACATTATTAAATTGTGTTCCAGGGCTATGACGGTGAAGAACGTGCTTACATTGCAACTCAAGGACCCCTCCCACATACTTTGGCAGATTTCTGGCTTATGGTATGGAATGAAACTTGTCCTGTTATTGTGATGATCACAAAGCTGTGGGAAAAAGGTCGGCCTAAATGTGAACAGTACTTTCCTCAAGGAGAAGTAGATGGTGAAAATTCCTCAAATGCCACTGCAGTCTACGGGGATGTGTCTGTTTCTGTCACAAAGATTGTTCATAGGGATGGATATGTCATCAGAGAACTATTAGCTCAGGTGAGACTTCATTACTTGCTCTGCTTAGCGTTACTAGATGCAGTGTATATGGTAGTGTGTGTACTTCCGTAATTTTCTAAGAAATTTTAATATTGGAAAAGAAGAAAACAGGCTAAAGTTCATATAAACTATATTTGTTAAATGGAAGCGAACAAACTAGTACAAATCAAGTACTACATAGAAAGATAAGAACATCCAAAGGAACACATAATCACAGGTTTCATGTTTGTCCTTGTCTTCTCTTTGTATTGCTGCTTCTTCTTCCTACACAGATCTGCACTGTGTTCATCCTGTTGTGTTCCTTTTCATATTCCATCTTTTTATGACTGACAAAGACAGTTTACTGTAGGAAGAGGGAGAAAAGAAGAAATACAAAGAATAAATACAATCTGAGTATCTTCATGGACTGCCAACTGCAAATAGATAGCCTCTCTCCTCATCAATCCCAGCTCTTCAACATCTATTTCTTCTCGCTCACTGATGAGCTTGTTTCTGCTTCCCAGGTTCATCAGGAGGGGGCAGGATTTTGCACTCATTGAGGGGCCATCTTGAGAGATCAGTCTTAATGTGGAGGGTGTAGGATAAGAAAGCCAGATAAACTTAGGGAAAAAGGAAAGAGACGATAAGATTACCTACCAATTACTTGATTATCATGGATTGTCAGTGCAAATCTAGTGCATTTTCTTTGTCACACCGCAATTTTCTCTTAATGTATTGCCGGGCTGCGTGGCTCAGACAGTTTAGGTGCTGGCCTTCTGACCCCAACTTGGCAGTTTCAATCCTGACTCAGTCCGGTGGTATTTGAAGATGCTCGAAATATGTCAGCCTGGTGTCAGTGGATTTACTGGCACGTAAAAGAACTCCTGTGGGACTAAATTCCGGCTTATTATTATTATTATTATTATTATTATTATTATTATTATTATCATCATCATCTCTTACTGTACTGCCATCCAGGAAAAGAAATGCATGCTCTGATTTTGGAATATTCCACTTGGTTTACTTTAGCGTTCGTTTTCTAATGCCAGAATTTGGATTTATTCCATTTATGTTGTGTCGTCCCAAACAGCTTCGAGAGGATGGGAATATCAGATTTGCCAGCCGTGTTCCTCGTTTAGTACCACCGAGGAGGTACATGTGCCTTAAAGAATGCTGCAGATGCTAGCAACACTACCTTCCCAGTTAGTATTTTTCTACCTGATGTTCAGCCCTCTTAGGTCTCTTCACACCAGCATTACTCCAGTGAATATTATTACTAAGATACTGACTTGCCAAACTGTGTACAATGCTAAAAATATTCAAGCTTTCTAGGTCTTTTTCAATCGTGAGCCCACTACTACACTGGGGCGAAATGCTGGTAATTACAAGATCTAAAAGTCCTAAAGGGCTTGAACGCTTTTAATATTTGTAATCGATAAAATTAAATTATGATTTCCTTCTGGAACAGTTTCAAATTTTGATATCAAGTCCACAGTGTAAGTTGTGCTAGAAAATAGTGCTTAACATAAGGAATATGATGATCAGTGTTCTCCCCAGAAAGTTTCGTCAGCCAGGTGGCAGGAATGAGTAGCCGGGCGGGGAATATGTAAAAAATGAATATGATAACATTTCAATATATTCCCCTCAGGGCATTAACAATAATTTCAGACAGGTAAACATTATCTGGAAAACTGTACTATTTCAGTGTTGTTATCACAAACAAGGCATAACAGATTATTCTTGAACTTGTAATATTCTCCTGCTCGTTCATAATCATGTAACACCGCTCCTTACCACTCGGTTGCTGTAGAGTGCCCTACAGGTTGTGATGTCATACTGAGTCAGTCCAGGCATGCAATTTCTCACCAATCCAGGCACTGCTTGTGCCCGACACTTCGCGATTCAAGCTAACTTACCCTTTATCGCCTCTTTCAGAGTACCCTCCTGCCATTGTTCCCACCTGTTTGTACCAGCAATCATTCTTGCTACTTTCATGTCTGTTCCTTCTAACTCATGAATCAGATATCCTGAGTCCACCCAGCTTTCGCTCCCGTAAAGCAAAGTTGGTCTGAAAACAGACCGACGGCTACCGATAATTGTGACTAATTATGTACAGACTGGTTACAATAGGTACCGAGTGACAGTGAATTAGATATTTCCAATGATTAATGCCTAACAATAAACAGGGAGTAACTGTAAAGGGATAGGTAGTCATCTATACAATATAACCAATCCTTGGCTAGGATATATGTGAAATATATAACATGTAAGGGTGTTCGCAATGACATTTAATCAAATGGTGAGGTTATCATACGTGAATTATAAGATCTATAACGACATAATGGTTAATATTATGAGTGATTAAGGGTTAATATCTTGTAAGATAGAGAAATCCTTGTATACGTGAATACAATAAGTACATGAAAGGCACTGACATGGCATTCCAAATGGTATTGCTTTGAAAGGTATCGCACTGTACAGACTACTAACCAACGTCGTGAGTACATGTTCCAAATTTAGAGGTCGATATCTTGAATAATTTTTGAGTACAGTAGTTTGAGTGCAGCAGTGTAATTTTCTTCTTGGAGGCTTGAACTATCTGGTCTACATTGGGTAGCAGCCTCCATTCGGGGCCCACTGCCAATGTGTTAAGTTTAATTTACTACCATCCGTATATGCTTCGAGAGCTCCAAATGTTCTCTTCTTCAGCTGTGCAAATCGAAATACTTTGGACTTGTTACATCTATGCACTACTTAATTCTTAATTTTACCACATTAACATCATTTAGACATTCAGAACACTATTAAAATATTGGCCAACTTAATTTCCCCATATGTATGGGAGTACTAATCCTGAAAGTGGACCTATTTCTTTCGAGCATATTTTTCCTTTGCAGTGTATGTATTCACTGATTGTCGCATAACGCACGGTTAACTGGAACTTAATTAGTGTCAGTGGATAGGTTGTGATGCTTTTAAGAGTTACTGCCTCTTACTGTGGCCACTAAAAAATTAGCTGCCCTTGGAAAATCATTGTTTAAAGCTGAAAAACATCAATCCATGTCTAGGGCGTCAGAGAATGCTTCTGAACGTGAAGCCGGTTTGAATGCAGACAAATTTAGGAAGACATTTCAGAGAATGATGCTGATAGCAGATAAGGTTTAGCTCGCAGAGAGAATGTCGGTGTAAATCTAGGGAGTCTGAGACTGCTTTTAATAATGTTTATTTATATCCCTTTCTTCTAAGACTAAGAGGAACCGGATATTTTGTGCCGCATCAGTTGATTTATGAACAGGTAGATCTACCGACAAAAGTTTTGCATCGAAATAGATGAAGGAATCGTAAAGTCCGTTGCACCTTTGGTATTACATTGGGCATATGAATTGCTCAAAGGCTTTGTTAGTAATTCCGGCCTGGTCTATTTCAGTTCAATACACGTACAGTTTAAGAATAATATATGGAATATTTTAATGCATTTACATCTAGGATGGTCGCCCTGTTGTAGGTCATCTTTTTAAAAAATTAATTACCACCGCCAGTACACTTCCACCATGCAGCTCTTTTATTTTATAACTATTTTCAATTTTTTTTATTTGCAGAGAGGTAGTGAAAGTCGAAAGATTCTCCACTTCTGGTATGATACGTGGCCTGACCACAAGACTCCACCAAGCCCCCACGCCATAGTGGCAATGGCCCGGGAAGTTGAGAATGCCCGTCAAAGGCTATTACCAAACAGTTGTCCAAGCACACCTCGACAGGAGCAGAATGGTGCCATGGAACTAGAGCTGGACTCTGGTCGGTGGGTACCATCGGGTCCGGTAGTGGTGCACTGCAGTGCAGGAATTGGACGGACTGGCTGCTTTATTGCTGTTTCAGTAGGAATGAACCAGCTGATGGAAGAAAATAATGTGGATATACTGGGGATTGTTTGTCAGATGCGGTATGACAGGTAAGTTTTCTTTGTTATATTACTTTTCTACTTCAAATGTTCTTGTTTGTTGGATTTCTACATTTGTATGTCAGTTAATATCCTGGTAATTTCCAATTTTACTAATGAAAGAAAATGTGTTTGTACGGGAACCTGAGTTTTGTTCACATCAAACGGATGTTTGCCTTAAATCGAGGTATCAGTAGAAAGCTTGTTTTCCATAAATCTCTGCCTATATTAACCCTTTGGGATCCAATATTGGGCTCAGTCAGGCATCATTGATTTTACGTTTCAGTCCTATGTCGGGCATAGTCCGACACAGATTTAAGGTACCAGGCTGAGTGGCTCAGATGGTTGAGGCGCTGGCCTTCTGACCTCAACTTGGCCAAGTTCGATCCTGGCTCAATCCGGTGGTATTTGAAGGTGCTCAAATACGTCAGCCTCGTGTCGGTAGATTACTGACACGTAAAAGAACTCCTGCGGGACTAAATTCTGGCACCTTGGCGTCTCCGACAAACCGTAAACGTAGTTAATGGGACGTAAAGCAAATGTCATTAAATTAACAAATTTAAGGTTGTATATTTTGTATGTTGGAGCAAAAATGGCGCCAGGCTTTACGCAGTATTTAGCTTGGACATGTCTCTGTTCCATGCTGCCATGTACTGTTAATTTGTTTTAACTGATTTGCTTTTTCTTTGAAGATAGTTTGTCATCGTTGTGTTCATATTTTTTAGAGACATGGTGTTGAAATACACTCGTATCACAACGGGCAAAAATACTGGAAAGAATACTACAGAGGAGAATGAGAAGAAAGGTAGAAGGAGGGTTGCAAGAGAAACAGTATGGCTTCAGAAGTAGAAGTCTACACTGGACCCAATCTTCAGTATGAGGCAGTTAATGGAAAAGAGTTGGGAATATGGCGAGAGTCTGGTCATGACGTACATAGATGTAACAAAGGCATACGATAGTGTTCCCAGGGTGAAGGTGTAGGAGACTACAGTCTGGGTACACAAACATTAGAAATGGTGCAAAGAATGTACGAAAACTGTCAGCAGTGTACAGACTCCATTTGAAAACACAGAATGGTTCAGAAATGAAACTGGACTAATAAGACGCACGTGTTCTGTCACCTTTATGGGCGAAATTGTAAAGGAGACAAAGGAAGCACATGGGAATAGGGAGATGAAGTTATTACTATCTGCAGACGATGCTATGGTCTGGGGATCAAACAGCAAGTACAAGAACAACCTGATGCACTGAACAAGACAATTGAAAAGTATGGAATGGAAATCAACACGGAGAAAAACAAGACCATGGTGAGATCCAATGGAGAATGACAATTGGTGGTTGAAGCATGGAAATTGTTGACAGTTTCAGATACCAAATTAATGCAGAATACAAGGCTGGACAAGGGGATTAGTAAGAGGGTGCAACAGGCCAATGCATTCTACAGTAGTGTAAGAAACCTGGTCTGGAATAAAGATGAAAGAAGTGTAAAGAGATAACATACAAAATGTATTATGTACCCATATTGACCTATGCGGCTGAGACCTGGACAGTTACAAGTAGGGAGGAGAGTAGAATTCAAGCCAGCGAAATGAAATACCTAAGAAATACGATAGGAACGACAGACTGAGAAACAAAGATTGTTGCTACTCCGACCACTACTCTTATACCTTCATATCTTCCACACAATATAAATAACATTTGTTTGAGCGCCAGTTGCTTTTTTAAGAAAAACAACAAAATTCGGTAGAGCATACCTCTTATATCAATTATCTCAAGGCGTGAGGTGATAAACTCACACATCTGGCAATATACAGGGATATGGATCAGGACAATATTAAATTACTGTTGCATTTCCACAATTGAGGATTGTACATGGAGCTGGAATCACTTATAATTAAAAATAAAACTGAGTTTATGACTAAATTTACGTCACAATGAACAATCATTTACGTCTTTTAATTTAACAAAAGAAATATATCGTGAGATTTGCGGTACAAAGAAAAGGAAAATTTAATCTAAACAAAAAAAGCTATTGGCATGAACTTGAAGTGAGATGTGATATCGCCGCTGATTACTCTCTTCTTCATGTTATGAATGCATAACATGTCTGATGCTTTAATTACCTGTTGTCTGCATACACCGCTGTTGAACTTGAAAATTCTTGGGAAAACCTGTGAGCTGAAGTCGGGAGCCGTCTGTTGTTATCTTCTTATATAACAAGGAGTTGGCCTACATACCATGTACGCGTGTAGGGAGCTCCAATGTAATTACGTCCACTCAAAATATTTTAAATAATTGGAAAATATTATTGAAACATCTTGTGAAGTCCATCCTCACAAGAAGATGATGTTTCTTTATCAGCATAGTACCCGTCTCTGTTCGGATACAAGCACCACTTGTAGACTTCCTCGACGATTACCTCTTCAAACACAACTCTTAGCTCTGACCATCACACTAAGACCACTTCTTCCATTTGATACATCTGACTGTTACTTATGATCTGCACGATATCAACTGCTTATGAACTGAGTACTATCAACTGATTGATATCATCTGCATCTCTCACTACCGTTGCCTCGACTTCTATCACCTCGCGATGACGACTCATCTCCCCACTCACTGTTCATCCCTTCCACTTCCACATACAGTAGCTGGCGAATACTGACACTTGGTCGCAATCACGTGTCCACGCACTGATGTCATCAGTCATGTGTCGTCTAAGCGTACCCAAGCGGTCCGAGAATGACTATACCGAATGCGTCACCGGGAAATCTCCTTGTACACAACATTCCCAGTTAAACATAGCCTCGATTGCAAAATACTATGCCAGCTCATCTAGCCAAAGTTACAAGCCACAGCATGACAATATGAAACCAACAAATCTCACTTACTACAATACAGAATAATTACAAACATATTCACTTAACCTATGATGAAATACAATAATATCCGTGATACCTAATTATTACAGTCTAAATGATGAGAAACAGAATATATAAAATCTAATGAATCGGGTTAATAATAATAATAATAATAATAATAATAATGATAATAATAATAAATACTGAATGGAATCTGTAACCTAGTTGTACGGTTACAAGATGTCAGAAAGGAGGTCAGAATGGAAAACCTAGGATGGTTTGGACATGTAAGAGAATAGAGGAGGAAAGAATGCCTAAATAGATTATGGAGATGTGAAGTTTGAGGAAAGGTGTGCGAGAGGGAGACCTACAACTAGGTGGATCGATTCAATAAAGAGGAGTGCAAGAAAAAGAAACCTGGACTGCAACAAAATAATGGAAAAGGAATGGTGGAAGGCGGAGAAGTGCCATAATTGCCTAAACCTGGCATAAGCTGGATAAGGGAAGAGGGGGGTGATGATGGTGGCGGCGTCCAACAGCCGCGACATGAAACCCGATGATATTTACCGACGGTTGTTTGACATTGGCCATATTGATGTTGATTTGTTGACTGATTTTGGAAGTGAAATTAGCATTCCTGAATCTGAAATCAATTTTCGAGTGAGGAGGAAATTGAGTGGAAGACAGTGGTGAAAGTGATGTAGAGGGTGATGAATGAAGAAGGTGACTCATACTGAAGATTGTGGTTTGTCAAAGTATTCTCACAACAGTGCTATGGAATACACGAAAGAAGCTGGTGGCTTTAGTGAACAGTTTTCAGATACCGGTATATTATATGCAACAAAGGGTTAGAAATCAGCCTGAAGTGAGTCACAGGTCTTTCAAGGATTTAGTTATTATGGGGTATGTTACGGAACAAACTGCCCATAAGTGTGCGAATGGAGCAGCTGTGACGAAGAATTTTGTCTGAATGGGAAGCTACATATCATAGATGCTTGTGAGCCCAAAAAGACTAAGGACTGTGTCGTGTGTTCTGACAGGAAAGTGAAAGGATTCAGAAATGAGACATGATTTTGTGAGACCTGTCCAGGGAACCCAAGGCTGTACCCATACAAATGCCTCTATAGGTACTGCACTTGCTCAAAATATTGCTAATAATTTTAACATGATGGGTAATAAAGGAATGTGCAGTTCATATTTTTAATGTAAAAATTTTACTTACGTAAGCATGCCCTTCTCATACTTGCCGAATGTTAAATTGGACCTTTCCAAGATGTAGAGGCAATTACAGTAATTGTACCCCAAAAGGTTAACATAAATTGCACCATCACACATTATTTACATCATGACAGCAATAAAACAAGGAGATAACCTACCCTAAACACTATTGTGTACTTACAACTTTTAATTTAATTTCCGGGTTGAACCATGTTGTAGTTGTCTACACATCACATACAGTTTGCCGACGTTTCGAATTCATTGCAGTATTCTTTGTCAAGGCGACTGAAATACCCCTACTCGATCCGAGGTAATCAGTCTCCCAGGCAGAAATTTACACTACTAGAGTGGTCCTGACCTTGGCCTTTTATATCCTGGCCTTTCTGGCTGACGTAAGCCCTGGCTGTCTTGTGAGTATTCTGGAAGGTATGTGTCACAGCCAGGTAGTGGGGGCTTGCCCGCGCTATGTAATGGGGTTTCGGCCCGTGTGTTTATGTTGTGGTCTGTATGTCTTAAACTATGAATGATAGGCATCCAAGAATTACTGATTTTATATCCTTCTTCCAAATTTATGTTGTTTGGATGTTTCTTGATTTCGATAGCCTCGCGGATTTTCCTTTCCAGATTCCAAGGGATAGCTGCTAGGATCTTGGTCTTGTCAAATTATATTCCGTGCCTTGTTTCGTAGGAATGCTTGGCTACCGCTGAAATATGTGTTTTGGTTCTTGGTGTGACGGATATGTTCTTTTAGGCGGGTGGAGATCAGACGTTTTGTTTCACCAACATAACAGGCTCCGCAGCTATATTCAATGTGATATACTCCAGGGGCCTGTAATTCTATTGTGTCTTTTACTGGTGGTAGATAACGGGCTAGCTTCCGGTGAGGTTTATAGATAGTTTTTATGTCGTATTTGTCCAGTATCTTGCCGATCCTGTTGGTAGTATTTTTAATGTATGGCAGTATTGCTGTTTTCGGGCGGGTCGGTTCTTCTTTCCCGTTGTTTTCTCCTACGGCGGCCTTTTCTTTGTTCTCTTCTGATTTTTTAAGGACTCGTCGGATGTTATTGAGCGAGTAGCCATTTTCCCTGAGGGTTCTCGTGAGGTGTTCTTTCTCTTCCTCGAGGTGCTCTGCGTCAGATATCGCTATGGCCCTGTTCACGAGTGATGTTAAGACAGCCTGCTTTTGTGATGGGTGGTGATGAGACGAGGTGTGTAGGTACCTGTCTGTGTGAGTGGGTTTCCTGTATACTGCGTGACTCAGAGCGCCATTGGAGTTGTGTTTTACTAGGACATCCAGGAACGGTAGTTTTCCGTCTACTTGTGTTTCCATGGTGAACTGAATATTTACGTGTATAGAGTTAAGATGGTCGAGAAATAGCTGTAGGTTATTGCTCCTGTGAGGCCAGATTATGAATGTGTCGTCCACAAAACGGAGAAAACATTTCGGTTTCAGGGTAGATGTAGCTGAGGCTTTCTGTTCGAAGTGTTCCATATACATGTTTGCTATTATTGGAGAGAGTGGCGACCCCATCGCGGCCCCTTCTGTCTGTTCGTAGAACTCCCTGTTGAAATAGAAATAAGTGGCGTTAAGGCATTCTTTAGCTAGTGTTGACAGGTCTTCTAGAAGTTTCTGGTCTAATAGCGGAAATACTTCTGTTAGCGGCACCTTGGTGAAAAGTGACGCGACGTCAAAACTTACTAGTAAGTCCGTACTTTCAATTGATTGGTCCTTAAGGAGTCCTTCACGTAGGTTTCAGTGTGTCCTGTATGTGGCTGAAGTAGTCCAGCTAGGTAACGGGTGATATCGTGCGTGGGAGATCCTATGGCGCTCACGATAGGTCGCAGAGGTATGCCTTCTTTATGGATTTTAGGAAGGCCATGCAATTTAGGAGGTATCGGGTCCGAGGATATCAGCTTTTTCTGTATTTCGGCTGGGATACTAGAATTTTTTACTAGAATGTGGAGTTTATTCTTAATGCGGTTGGTAGGGTTTCTAATTTTTCTGTATGTAGAATCAGTGAGTAATTGTTCTATTTTCCGGCTTTTAACTTTACTGGCACAGACAATTTTAAAAACTTTAATTTAGTCAGATTATTTACAAATGTCAGTAATTGACGACAACTATGTTCAAGTGGAACACCTTCCAAATTTTAATCCTTGGAATGTGGTAGTTTGTCTACAAAGCTGCTTTGCTGAAAGTGTTCGCTATGAAAGTCAAATAACAGCTGGTGAAAGAGAATTGGGTTTTGAAGTGTACCATCAATATAAACTTTGATTACATTTTCTTATAGCAAAAGTAGACGTACACCAAGACTGAATCATGACCCTTGTTTACAGGCCTTATTGCAGAAAAGGTTCGTGATGTACAGATTGTCATTGAACATGAGGCGACGTTAGTTTTGCCAGATACTAACGATGTTATCGAAAACGATGAATTTGCAATATCCGACACTGACAGTGAAAAAGATGCTACCACAACACCTGAAATAAGTATCGCATACAACAACAAAAAAAGGTCGTTGATTATTGGCTGAACAAAGGAGGGAAAAAAGCCATTTAAAGTCATTCAGCACCAATTTAAAAAGCTACGGCACCAGTCGGATCTTTCTAGATAGAAGCTACAAGTAGAATCGGGCAGCACAAAGGCTGAAAAACTGAAATTTATCACCAAAGAAATATTTGAAGAATTTAAAAGGTCAGGCTGAACAACCAACAAAAACGTCCATGACACACACATTAGAAAATGGGCCCTGAAGAATGCTCAGCATGTTCACGACTATACCTTCCGCGCCTCATCTTTATGGGTATGAAAGTTTAAAAATAAATTCAGTATTGGTTCCCGGACAGTTACGAAACTTATAACCAAAAGTTACACTGTCGATCAGCTTGACCTTGTGTGGAACGCAACCATTTTTGTGGGAGAGGTATCCGAATTAATAAACACTAACTCTCCAAAGTGCGTTTTTACCACAGACCAAACCGGATTTAACAAAGAGTTCCATACTGGACATGCCTACATTTAAAGAGAGAATTTTTTCGCCGAAGCGCAATCGTTGAACTCATTAACACACAGCTATACAATTCAGCCTGTAATTTTTGCTGATGGAAAACTGTCAGCTAAACTGTTAGCTGTGTTAAAAGAAAAGGATGGTGAATGAGGCACTAATGTTAAACAAGTTTGCTTACAGCAGATAATTTGTTTTGCCTTCACTTCAAAAGTGGTTACAAGACATTTATTTTCAAAATGTACCTGGTGACAGTATTTTACTCTTGGTTTCGTGGACACCACAAAGTCGGGTAATTATATTAGCGTCAAAACTATTCCCCAGGGAACTACTGGAATGATTCAGCCATTAGATGTGCTTGGTTTCCGGATATGGAAACAATTTGTTCATTTTTTATGACCTGAATGTATTATGCAATTTTGATATTAACCACTCAATGTGGAGTGCCATACACTGCACACAGACTCCCCAGTGTTCTCTGTCGCGGAGTGACTTGCATTCCACGTGAATAGCAGCTTCTGATTTGTGCTTCTATCTAGCGAATATTTCTTGAACTATTACAAATGTAGTAAGTTATATCTACAGATGAAACATCGATCTTTCATTTGATACGTATATCTATCGAGTTTTTATCGATTACATATGATATATCGCGTCTGAAAAACCAGCAAGTTCTGTTGTTGACATCATGGCAGCTAGACGTTTTCTTGGGACCGCGAATTCGAAAATTAATGATTTTTTACCGACTGATGATACTAGTTTCGTTAAGCAAAGACTAGGATGTAGAATTTGAGAGTGAAAGTAGTAATCGTGACATTGATGTTGCTTTTGATACACATGGGAAAATATCGGCCATAATGTTATTGATGGTGGGTTTGTGTGAGAAGACGTGGATAATTATAGAGGGCAAAGGGAAATATTTACGGCAAATTATGGGTCTCAGAATGCTGCTGTGTGGAAATTTTGAGTTGTTTTCTACTGCCGAGTTTGTAAACATGATAGGCAGATATTTATTTTCAACATCGCATGCGATCACATGGTATGTTATTTCCGGTCCGATCGAGGGTAAATGAATGTATGTAGTTTTTGCATTGTGTATGTTAATGAGCATAGTACAGAAGATTCCTCCACTTCATTGACCTTGGATAATTCCAGTAAGTTATGCTGTGTGCACTAATAACAAACTGAACATTCTGACAAAATCCATTGAACCGCTTGTAATTTACGCCTGACTAACTAAAAGCCTGCACTCATAGCATGCTTGGTGCTATACACCTCCCGCAGTACAGGGTAGCCAGGTAGTGAAAGTCGTCCCACGCTGAGAGGTTAACATTCATTTACACAACAATATTTTAAAAACCCAGTCATTGACCCACAACCAACTATATTCTCCGCGGTTTTGTGGCGTGAATGTACAGTTGGTACAAATCCGGTTATGTTGAAACACAACCCGCTTGCTTTGTGAACCCCATTCAGTTTTTTTCAAGGATAGTGCTATCCAAAATACTTGCGATATGTGTACCAAAAAAATGTTGCAAGGTGGTGCAAGCAGTCTCTTTGCATTGACCACATTTCTGTAAGCATCCACTAATGCAAGGATTAGAAAGAGTAAAATAAGGAAAAAAGAAAGGTCGGTTGTTTATTTATTTACAGTTTGGTCAGGCGTTAAACAGCAAATTATGTTGCATGTTTTACTCTAATCGAGAGGATAGAAGAGTGAGAGGAAAGTTTATGTCGGAGAATGCAACACAAGACTGCAGGTCACTGTCTGTTGGCCACAAGCCGTCGCGTGCTGCTAGGATTAGAGGTCAGCTTTACCTCTCCCAATCTCCTCGCTAATGCTGTCAGGTTACCTGCATTCAGTATTGGCCTTCAAATTTGAAAGTGGCCCGTGCCATTTTCACTACGACATTTTACGGCTTTGTAGGAATATTGTGTGCTAAATTTCAACCAGATTGGAATTTTACACCAAAATCCGTTCCCTTGTTAGTTGGTTAAGAAATTGTTTTCAATGTTATTTAGGAATATATTCACTATTATTCCTGATCATAGTCGGTCCGTGGTTAACCCTTCCTTTAGACAATAGATTTAGTCATTGAATGCAAAACTGTTCCAGTTTAAGGTTGTTCTTATAAGATTATATATGATTTTCCGTATAAAAAATATACCACACTCGCACACAAAAAAATTAAGAGCTGTATGAATCAGTTTGTTCAAAACGTTTCATAGATGTTTTGCATACAGCGGCTCACTCATTAGTATGCATGTTCAATTTCATTCTTGAAAATTGTAATAGGATCACTCCAGAGGCTTCTGTGGCAAACGTTTTCCATTTTCTTACCATAAACATAGTCACCTAACCTAGGCTTGTCACGCATGTATTATGAAAACATATTTCAGTCCCCCTGTAGAATAATCTTTTCACTACAAATTTACTTGGGAACAGCCTTTCTGAAATATAACCGAAACATGAGAGTATGAAGGCAGAGATTCACAGTGCTGTATCTTGAGAAAAGTGTCTTTATTTTATTTCAACCTAGTATTAAAATTAAGCAATCGTTTACTTCAGCCTTTATTTCTAAGGAGTTAAAAACTGCTGTCAACCATGGTATTTGTGCACTTATTGCTTAAACCTCAAAACATGCTCTCCTAGTGTTTGTTTGCACCAGTTGGAATTATGGGGTATTATTAATCGTTGGCAACACCTTTGAATGTCGGTCAGACCTCACTTGTGCATGTACTGAGGAATCAATATGGAAGATGATCGATTGCATTGAATATAAATGTTGAGTCGAATATATGAATATTGATTATGGAAAAACTAACACGTCCAAATTCGCTCGTAATAATGGATGATGAATCCGTGAAACTGAAGGATATTGCTCAGATTAGCAGTTTCCGAAGGACATAACAATATTGTCGTTACAGCGGGGTTATCTTCTACTGTACTATAGGGGCTCTGGTCATGTGTGTATGCAAGCTCATCATCATTTCGCTTTAGTACCAATTGCCCGCACTCTAAATCCCTCTTCTGCTGTGAATCATTGTTAGCAAGCTTATGGCGTCTTTTTCATAGGTTCGTAATGCCTCATAACCATAACAAATATAATTAAATACTTGAGTATTTTAACATTTCCTTGTGCTAAATGTGGCTTCTGCCCTAATGTGAATTATAAATCAAATATAAAATTACATTGCTCTTGTGGAATAATTTTTGGGACTTGAAATTTCTTCCGTTAAATGGGAGTTTGCGCTCAATCAAGTGTACACAAAATTGGGGTTATACTGTATTCATGATATCATAATTGGAATACATCTTACAAATCCAGGAAACATCTTGTTTACCATATTAGGAAATACACTTAAAGGAAGAATTAAGAAATGTTATGGGTGTTAAATTTTACATACTTGTTTTCCTAGCAGATAATGCCTTCCACCAAACTTTTTTTCTTAATCAGAATAGTATATTCAAGAAAATTATTCCTTTGGCTTAAATATTGTTTTCTACTCTCAATTTCAGAGGAGGAATGATACAGACGGCAGAGCAGTATGAATTTGTTCATCGCGCACTCTGCCTTTTCGAGCGGTCTTTGCCAGATCAGTCTGGTGAATGAACATCATCATTGGTAGTCAGAGCATCTGTTGTTACAACTACATATTGAATGGTTTGCAAGCCATTTGCCCTTTACGATTCTGTCGTGTCTTGGGGCTTGAGAATACTGCAGCCTCAGAGGCAGGTTCAGCGGCTAGGTAACTTGTAAGGTTTGCATAGTACAAAGTAACATTTTAGGTTTAGTTACATGCCCTTCCCTCCCTTTCATGCTGATACACTTCAGTCGTATAAATGTTAATATAATCTGTTGTTTAGCTCAGAATACATTTTCAGAGTTAAAGATAATATGTCATGTATCAAGCAAGTCTGGAAACTTATAAGTTAAACCCTTCCTGACGATGTGTGGTGTATAAATGTATAAGTTTTAAAAAACCTGTACATGCTACATGGAGATTTTGTCCCTTCTATTTAACACTTGACCGAATGCATTTAATTTTATTGTGTGATGAGTATTTATTTTGTGTGAATTGGTTGTGTAAGAGATATATATATATATACATATATTGCAGACTGTAATTATCTAGATACTGTACCAAGTAATTAGTTGATGATAATGACAGTTAACAAAAGGGAGAAAAACACACCTTTGCAAGCTCTCTGAGATTCATTAGCACATGAGCAGTAATAGTGTATCGTACCTGATACACAGTTAATCGAGTAATCTATGTTGTAGCTAATGGAATATCATTCCTTTTTAAAATGTACCAGTGTAGTTACTATGTATGTACACTAGCAATGGTTAACAATGACTACAGAATGAGTAATAGACTTCATTGTGACATTTTGGATAGTGGCACAAAGTAACTTAAAAAAATAATTTTATCCCTCCATGTCAGATTACATTTTCGATATAGACCAAAAGATAGTTCCCAGTTTAGGCTACCAGCTGGTCTGGTAGTGCCTATGATTGTCGTATCTTGGTACCAAGTTGAGCTTGGGAAACTAAGCTTGTACAAATCCCAGTTTTTATGATTTTTGTATATAATCTCAATAATACCATGAGTTTTGACTTGCACTGTAAAACAAAACTTGATTGTAAACTTAATAACATTAGACAAGTCATTATATGTAGATAACACATATAGAAGAAATATTGATTTCATTTGTATGGCTAGGAATGTAAACCTTGAATATCCTCTTCCAGCTGACTTTTAGGATGTTCAAGTGGATGACAGTGTGATTCATCTGTTCTAAATCCACGTGATTCGTATTCTGATTTTGAAATCTGTAAATGAAAGTATTACACAGGATATACCTGGTGTGAATCTTTTGATAAAGATGAAGTCAAATCTTTCTTTTCATGGATGAATAAAGTGTATAAATCCATATTTTTGGTTAATAAATTCAAAAAGTCAGGACATGAAAGAATACATTGTGAGCGTTTTTATGTAATTCATTATGATTCCTATTGTAGATACTTATACATTTACTTGTTATTTCATATTAAAGTACCCTCTATTTAAAATAAACTGTCTCCCTTGCTAATTGTTGAATTAATTGAACCTTTCTTGTTTTCCTTTGAGTTTTCTTATTTTTTTCCTTCAAGAAATACATCTACCTTATTTTAGTCGTCTTGTATTTCAGTGACAAATCCTGAACTTCTCATCTGCGGATGTAGTAAAAATCTCACCTTAGTGTCTACCTTAAATATCAAAAGCTTAATAAGGTATTTTTGATAAGGTCTAAAACTGTTCAGTGTGCCTCAGTGTTCTGATACAAATTTGACTACCTCCGTGGTTTGCGTCTTGTTTGTCTTATTCTAACCCCCCTCCCCGTAAGGGTGTAGTGGCGTCATGTAGCTAGATAGCCTCTTAACGACCTGTCTCCATTAGTCTCTGGGCATGGTGAATTGCTTGTTGTGACTTGTCTTATAAGACCTAACAAAAATAATATTATAACATACCTGCCAACCCTTCCCATTTACCCGGAAACTAACTGTTTTTTAACTCGTCTTCTGATTTTCCGATTTATTTTTACTTATTCCTATTTTTGACCAATATAACCGCCAGTACGGTCAATTCTCTTCCTTTAGGATAAATTATTGTGTGCTTGTGTAAGTTATGCAACCTCATTTTCAAGCGTATTTATTTGATGCTTTATTTTGCGAATGTATTGTCCGTTGCCATCGTGTTTTCTGCTCACCATCTGCATCCTGGGAATTCGGAATAGCTATCATCCTACAAACAAGAGAGACTAGCGCGCGCTAGCAGCTCCGTTAATCGGGACGAAAGATTGAATTTCTTATTGTGTGGTTCGCACGCTGTTAACATAGTATCTGTGCATAGTTTCAGTGTGGGTTGTAGGCTTTTTCTTGCGGTTCTATGCTTTTTCCTCTGTTGAAGTCGTGTGTTAATGTATGAGACATTCTTCCTATTTTTGATTCCTAAAAGTTGGCAGGTATGTTATTAGTAGGATTCATACAAAATTCACATTTAAAATTTAAAAAAAGAAAAGAAAAAGAAAAACTGAACTGAAAAGGACTCCTTTTCTATAGAGGATTGCAAAAACCTATATCTCAATGTTCTGCTAAGGTAAGTTTGAATAACTACATTGTTAGTATTGTCAATTTCCATGATGTGAATTGGTTGTCACTGATCTGTAATGAACCATCATAGAAGTAGTATTAACCACAAAATGCCCTGTTAGTGTATGACACATATAATAGACATTTCAATCTTTCTTACAGTCTCTCTTAATTACATATAACCGAGCAAATGGCTGTGTGGTTTGAGTTACGTAGCTATCAGCTTGTATTCGGGAGATAGCGGGTTCGAACTCCACTGTTGGCATCCTTGAATATGGTTTTCATGGTTTCCTATTTTCACACCAGGCAAATTCTGGGGTTGTACCTTAATTAAGGTCACGATCACTTCCTTCCCACTCCTAGTCCTCTCCTATCTCGTCTGCGACGTAAAGCAGATCGTAAAAAGGAGAAAAATTTACATATGCACCACTATGGTCTCCATAACCATGTGGGTTCTAACAGAGTTCATTCAGCTTATGACCATGGTTTAAATTCCAAAATGAAGCAATAATGACAAAATTAAGGTGTGATGCAAATAAACTAGTAGACATGGCTATCAATAGAAAAGTCTGCAAGTCAAAAGTCCAATACTCTTGTGTACTTGGTTACATCTGATTGGTCACAGTGTGGATGTAGCTGCTGCTCAATAAATGTCTTCATATTTACATAAATGCAAATTTCCTGAAGGGAATTGCTCATTTGCAGTGGGTGGATTGCAGATAGGAAAATGAGTTCTCTTCTTGGACTCCAGCTTGAATCGGATTATCAGCAAGTGAATCTCTCCTCACTACCATCCCCAAGTTTTCTTCTTTTTATGATTGGCTGCAGAGATGTCGGTGTGTACTGTGGAAAGAACAGTCATCTCACCACTTCCCCACCAAAATATTCCTGCTACTTCGAGCCACTGCAATGCCTTTCTGAAGTTACAGCCTTGAAATCTTAATAGCTTGTTTTATCCTGACAGTGCTAATTGCGTGTAAACCTCCTTCCAACAGCTAATGAAACAGTTGTGGAATGAATACCAGTTATCCATGTACACTACATGACCTGTATCCAAGATAGTCTACATATTAACTGATAGGAATATCAGCTTAGAAACTTGTCATCCCCTGTATATATTCTAAATGCAAAGCAGTACCCAGTCCCACTGTCACAAAGTTTGATGCCAAACCTAGCCTGCTGAGAAGGGTTCAACTGGAGATAATTAACGGCTCTCATCGACAGCAACATCACGTCCCATATTATAAATTCTCGTGAATTTGGTTTTCAAATGGCTGATCACTGGCCTTGTTTTTTCAGAATTTATTAGTCTATGTCTTATGTTATAAGAGAATTGAACCTTCATAACTCATTGTTGCACTAATAATAGGGCTTTTGGTTATTTTCTTTTTTCTTCAGTATGACCTAATTCTATGTTTCTTTACTTGTCCCATAAGAATAAATAATGTAATGTAAGCTTCCATTACATTAGCAGTACACTGTGTGTCTTGATTTAATTTTGTTTCTGTTTGGATCGCCTAACAAACACTTGGCTTAGTCATCGATTTCTAAAGCGATAATATAAAAAAAGCTCATCACTGAGAAAGTTTGATACAACATGAGTCTTGAAACGTTCACTCCACAAACTGTTGAACATGAATTTGTTTTACCTCATTAATCTGGTCAATCGGCACTGTTATATCACATATCTTTGCTTGCTTCTTCCTTTGATTGTGATGTCATCCCCATCATAGTCAGAACTAGTTAACACTATTCATTTCATTGTTGCTTTCATCGAGAGAATTATAATCTATATCACTTTCAAGTAAAGATTATATTTCATTTACTCTCAAATCATCGATGTGCTGGCGTGTTCATTTACAAATGTCGAAGTACGTCACACTATTATCAATATGTGCATCCAAAGATCATAAAATATTATTAAACTGTGTAGTAATATGAGAACACAGAACAGTTCTGTGAGTCTGCATCAGTGGGTTAATGCGTTGTCTCTGTGCAAGTCTGTTAGGCGGGATCATTATTTTTTTTTGATGCTCATAAATGAAATGCGCCTTCGCAAAAACGTTTTGAATCAAGACAGCAGCAGATTTTTAGAACAATACTGCACACCGGGGGTTATTTGGTCCGTAAATTGCTGCATGTTGTATAAGATTTCAAAGATAAGTTTTCTGGAAGATTTAAATTGACCCTTTCTAATTCCTCAAGATTATACATCCCAGAGATTTCACATACCCAACCATCAAGTTCACTAATATCATCAGGAGCAAATGATTTATTGATAAAAATTATCATTGCTAGTTTTAGTGTTGAATACTGGCCAAATCTGTTACCAAATTTGTATACAAGGATTTCAAGATGCTGAGCAATAAAATGGAAAATCACATTCACTGCAATTTAAGTTGAAGGTTTCCGTAGCAGATTTAACATTTGGAAAGTGTGAAAATAACTTTTTGTTTAAATGCACAATCCATTTGAAAAGCATTTATTATACACTGACTGACAGTGACAATGCAACACCAAGGAGGAGTGGTTCGAAAGGGATGAAAGTTGGGGAAAAAACAGAGACGGCACGGATGACTAATTGATGTTTGTTTCAAACCGATATGCAGGTTACACAATGCGCACGGCATCGACTCGGTAGGATGTAGGACCACCGCGAGCGGCGATGCACGCAGAAACACGTCGAGGTACAGAGTCAATAAGAGTGCGGATGGTGTCCTGAGGGATGGTTCTCCATTCTCTGTCAACCATTTGCCACAGTTGGTCGTCCGTACGAGGCTGGGGCAGAGTTTGCAAACGGCATCCAATGAGATCCCACACGTGTTCGATTGGTGAGAGATCCGGAGAGTACGCTGGCCACGGAAGCATCTGTACACCTCGTAGAGCCTGTTGGGAGATGCGAGCAGTGTGTGGGCGGCCATTATCCTGCTGAAACAGAGCATTGGGCAGCCCCTGAAGGTACGGGAGTGCCACCGGCCGCAGCACATGCTGCACGTAGCGGTGGGCATTTAACGTGCCTTGAATACGCACTAGAGATGACGTGGAATCATACGCAATAGCGCCCCAAACCATGATGCCATGTTGTCTAGCGGTAGGGCGCTCCACATTTACTGCCGGATTTGACCTTTCTCCACGCCGACGCCACACTCGTCTGCGGTGACTATCACTAACAGAACAGAAGCGTGACTCATCGGAGAACACGACGTTCCGCCATTCCATCATCCAAGTCGCTCTAGCCCGGCACCATGCCAGGCGTGCACGTCTGCTGTGGAATCAATGGTAGTCTTCTGAGCGGACGACGGGAGTGCAGGCCTCCTTCAACCAATCGACGGGAAATTGTTCTGGTCGATATTGGAACAGCCAGGGTGTCTTGCACATGCTGAAGAATGGCGGTTGACGTGGCGTGCGGGGCTGCCACCGCTTGGCGACGGATGCGCCGATCCTCGCGTGCTGACGTCACTCGGGCTGCGCCTGGACCCCTCGCACGTGCCACATGTCCCTGCGGCAACCATCTTCGCCACAGGCGCTGCACCATGGACACATCCCTATGGGTATCGGCTGCGATTTGACGAAGCGACCAACCTGCCCTTCTCTGCCCGATCACCATACCCCTCGTAAAGTCGTCTGTCTGCTGGAAATGCCTCCGTTGACGGCGGCCTGGCATTCTTAGCTATACACGTGTCCTGTGGCACACGACAACACGTTCTACAATGACTGTCGGCTGAGAAATCACGGTACGAAGTGGGCCATTCGCCAACGCCGTGTCCCATTTATCGCAGCACAGCGGCGCATTTCACATCATGAGCATACCTCAGTGACGTCAGTCTACCCTGCAATTGGCATAAAGTTCTGACCACTCCTTCTTGGTGTTGCATTTGCTCTGTCAGTCAGTGTACTTATCATGCTTAAAATATTACAATCTTTCTTCCTTGATTCAAGATTCAATTTCAATTTTAGTTGAGATCTGCCAGGAAATCTAAATGTGATAGCTGTGATGCCTCGTCAAGTTCCTGAAAATATTGCCCTGATCTAATCCAGAAGGCAGTATTTTCATTTGAGTCCTTCTCTCCTTACTCAACCTCATTATGTCTGATTGAAGAATTATCACCATGGTCAACATCTGATAGATTTAAAATCAATCGGTGACTATCAGAAGATAATCTGATGTAATTTATCACAGGAGTTACTACTTTGATGACATGTTGAGTCTTCAAAATATTTGCAGATTGTTTCCTTGTGCTGGGCTGAGTGGCTCAGACAGTTAAGGTGCTGGGTTTCTGAGCCAAAGTTGGCAAGTTCGATCCTGGCTCATTCTGGTGGTATTTGAAGGTGCTCTAACACATCAGCCCCGTGTCGGTAGATTTACTGGCAACTAGAAGAATTGCTGTGGGACAAAATTCTGGCACCTCAGCATCTCTGAAAACCGTAAAAGTAGTTGGTGGGTTCTAAAAACAATAACATTAATTAAGTCTCCTGGTGGTTTAAATGAAATGGTGTTTGGCTCTTGGTGCCGGTAGTGTCAGAGGACAAGTTTGGTTCACCAGATACAGGTCCTTTCACTTGATGGCTGTAGGCGACCTGCGTGTCGTTTGAGAATGAAATGATGATGACGACGCATTCACCCAGCCAATTGTTAAAATTTTCGACCCTGTCTGGAATCAAACCCAGGACCCCTGTGACCAAAGGTCAGCACGCTAGCCATTTAGCCATGGAGCCGGACTCCTGGTGGATAATGCATTAATAAGAAATACAGGGTGCAGCAGAAACAATGACCCATTTTAAATAGCGCACCGTTGTTGGACACGGCTTTGTAGAGTGTTGAGGTGGTGATTATTGTTTTAAGAGGAAGTACAACTGGGCAACCATCCTCTATACAACACTAATCAGAGAGAAAAATGGAAGGGGTCCGACACTTCGAAAAATGAAGGTATCGGCCAAAGAAAGACAAGGGCCACGAAGGGCGTGAAAATTAAAGACTCCCTAGGCCTCGCAAACCTAATACCATCAGGGTCGAAAAAGAACAAGAGTTGGCCAAGAGAGGTAGGATAGGATAGATGAAAGTGAGGAGCCTGGCACAAGTAAGTGGAAGCAATGCCAGGACTCAGCTAAGGGCCCCGTGGTCGCCAACCCACGCTCCAAAGTTCAGGGCCCCTGGGGCTTGTAGAGTGTTGATGTTCACCAGTGTGTAGTGCGATTCAAAGCTGTTCCAGTCAGTATGGAGTGTTGGTCAAACGAACATCGTGCATTTGTAATTGAACCATTCTTAAAAAGTGATGATAGTGTTACACAAACTCAGCATTTGTTTTGACAACATTTTGACTTTTGTCGAAATAATAAATTTCCATCCCGGAAGACAATTACAAGATGGGTCTGGCAGTTTAGAGCAACTGTATCTGTAACGAACAAGAAGCGCCCTGGTAGACAACGTACGGTTCGCACCCCAGACAACATTGCAAGGTTAGCAGCTGCTTTTGAGCAAAGTCCATTACGATCTGTTTGTCGGCATTCACAATTCCTAAACATCTCGGACAGAAGTGTACATCGGTTGTTGCATCTGGATATGATGTTCCATCCTTACAAGCTCCAAGTGGCGCAAAAATTATTGGCAAGAGATCTGCAGGCACATGAAACATGTACACAACTTCTGGTGATGATGAACACTTGATCCGATTTAGTCAACAACCTCGTGATGTTTGATGAGGCCCATTTGCATTTATCGGGCTATGTGAATAAGCAAAACTTAGGTACTGGGCGCCTAGCAATCCTAAGCTGATTCACGAACAACCACTTCATAGTGCAAAGGTGACTGTGTGATGTGGCATTTCTGTACGGGGTGTTCTTGGTCCATATTTCTTTGAGAATGATGCAGGTGACATTGTTACTGTAACATCACATTGATATGTTGTTTTATTGCAACAGTTCGTACAGCAGGAAATGCGCTGTAAAAATATCCATATGCATTCGTCGTGGTTTCAACAGAACGGTGCAACAGTCTTGCGCAGAATGTTTCGTGAGCATCTTGTTTCCCGCTTTGATGACGTAATCTGGCCAGCCCGTTCGCCAGATTTATAGGCTTGAGATTACTTTCTGTGGGGATTTCTCAAATCCGAGGTGTATGCTAACAAGCCAGCTACTATTCAGGACTTGAAAAACAACATTCACACCAAATTCTAGGCCATTATAGATTCTTCACAAAGTTATGATGAATCTGTGTGCTTGTGCAGAAGATTGCATTGTGAGAAATGGTGGACACCTGAAGGACATAATTTATAAAAAGTGACATGGGTCAACAATTGTAAGAAGTGTTCTTTTGAACAGTGTACTTTAATAATGTGTAGTTGTATTTCTTCATGCTAAAATAAAATGTATAAAGTGGGTATTGTTTCTGCTGCATCCTGTACATTTTGGAGAAGATTCATCCTTAGCACAAACAGGAAACCCATTATTTTTACCAGTCATTGAAGGCAATCTGGTATTATAGTAACAAGTTTTAAAAGCAAAGTACAGTAATATGTTGTCTGTCTGTCAGGTCATCAGCCCAAAGGCTGGTTGGATTCTCAAATAGCATCACCAAAGGTTATGCAGTTATAAAAAAAACTGCAAAACCAATGGTGGCACCAAAATGAGGCTTTTCTCCCCGGGCCAGTAAGTGCTATTGCAGTACGATTGACCGTATGAGCAACACCTTTCATAACAATCAAGTGCACTATTCATGCTCCGAATGTCATTACTCAGCACTACCCATACCTCAGTAGCTTCCATATTGTCACAGCCATGGATGATATAGGACTTTGGTGGAAGCTACATTTTACTCTAACCTATGTCAAGAGACAGGGGAATAAGTACTGCATTCAGTACTATGTTACTATGACAGATTTAAAGAATGCATCGAATGTCTTTTCCCCTATTATATTCATGGAGTGGCAGTAGTTAAATTCTTCCTTTACCATAACCATGTTGAAACACCAAATTGTGTGATATTTCCACAGTTAAGCAACTTTGGACACAGAAAACTACGGCTTAGAATATCTCATCATTGGTGATTGACCTGCTGGGGGGCACTGATAAGGTCACAAATGTCCAGGTTTAGATAAGGAATCTGGTTCATTCCTTTACCATAAAGTTGTCGAAAACCAAAGCAATTTTCTATAATTACGTGATATATCATTGTTTCTTTCAAATGAGTGAAAAGGTAAGTTCACAGTTGCATATTCTGATGCAGTTGAGATTCCAAATTATTAGAAACCTGTTCAAGCAGTCTAGAAACAGTCTGAGACAACAGGTGTCCTTCAATGGAAGACATAAGTGCAGATTTATCTTTGTGACAGTTGAACATGGATTCATTGGCACTAATCATTGCTTCTTTAAACTACTTCCTGATCACTGAACGGTGTTTGTTTAGTTAACACATGACAGAAGCTATTGTTTTGTTACTAGTTTGTTGAACAGGTTTTGCAAACGCTCTTCTTTAGATAGATTTAGATAGTATGATTTTTGCTTTATGTCCCTACAGTTCAGAATTCACAGAAAACTCACTGTTGAAGTTTCTGTGTTTAGTTGATAAATGTCGGTCTGCATTTCGTGTTTAGGAACACACATGCACTGTACAATAAACAAAGCTAAACTATACTGGTCCTCCCATTCAGTATTAAAACTATAAATACTTTGTCTTTAGCCCTGCTTAATTACCAAATAATTCAAAGGACAATAATTGAAATTGATAACTATAACACATTGAATGTACTATTGTCACAACATAATACACATGTACACAATGATTTAACTAGCTCTAACAACCAACTTCACAAGCTCAGAAATAATACTGAATGTTTGGCTGAAGAAGCAAACTTCAATATAAAAACTATTTCCAATTCATTAATCCATTTTATTGTTGTAGCATAACTGTGTTGGAATTAAAGTAACTTTGACTATAAATGCCGATCACTAGAAGAAATGTGCTAATTGCAGTAAGACATGAGGTTTCATGGCACCCTCACTATATTCAATTTCTATGAAAGTTGACTGAGTGCAGTCCATAGAGAAAATAAAAATACCAGTAGGCCAAATTACCTGACTTTGAGGGGATGGCACTTTCACTAGCAAAAGAAAGGAAGAGTTATGGCAGGTATCTTTAACAAGGCCTGTAGAATAAGTTTAAAGGAATGTGTGAAAAAGTATGTTTCATGGGAATACTGGAAAACATTTTGCTGTTAACCATTCACAGGTGGAAGTGCTATATGTCTGTATGTGGATGAAAATATGGAAAATTAAAACTCATTGATGGGGTGAAAGTTCCCTTTGGGGATCATTGTAAATACCTAGGTATTAATATAAGGAAAGATCTTCATAGGGGTAATCACGTAAATATGATTGTAAATAAAGGGTACATATCTCTGCACATGGCTATGAGGGTATTTAGGGGATGTAAGGATGTAAAGGAGAGAGCATATTTGTCTCTGGTGAGACCCCAACTAGAGTATGGGACCCTCACCAGGATTGCTTGATTCATGAGCTGGAAAAAATCCAAAGAAAAGCAGCTCAATTTGTTTTGGGCGATTTCCGACAAAAGAGTGGCGTTACAAAAATGTTGCAAAGTTAGGGCTGGGAAGACTTGGGAGAAAGGAGACGAGCTGCTCGACTAAGTGGTATGTATATCACAAATATTATAATAATATTTATAGATCCACCTGTTCAATACAATACAATCCACTATTTCATGTGGTTAAAATTTTTACATAATATTTTCACCCTTTTTATGGGCATCATCAGCCTATATCAATCTTTAAATTATTGGATATGGGATCTTTCTAATCTTATAAACTATAGAGTAAAATGTTATAACATCTAAAATGATGACAATGCACAGAAAGTATGTTAAAAATACTGTAAATTAACAGTTTTGAAGATTATAACGTGGTTATTCTCGAATATTTGAGTGTTTAAAACCAAAATGGATCCTCTTCTTATACACCATTAGGACTGACGGCTTTGAGTGTGAAAGTACAATCATCCAAGGGGGATATTTATTCCACACCCATAACATGAATTTGAGATAGTGAAATCAATGTCAAATATTTAAAATAGAAGTGTGAACGTATCAAGTGTGTTCAAAAAATATATACGGTAGATTTATCAGAAAAGAGAGAGGACTTCTTGTAGGAGACGTTGCTAACGATAAAATTTTGAGGTGTCAAAGCTAGCTGATGTCAATGTTTAGTTATGTTAATACGGTAGTCGATTGGATCCGAAAGACAGTCAAGTGGGTTGAAATATTTATTCGAAGAAATGATAGTTTTACTCGTACGGTGTGTGTTAATATCTCTGTTAACATAGCTGGTATGGTAAAACTATATAAGATACAAATCATCAAAAAAATGTATTCACTATAACTTTTGTTATGTAATATTTATTGATAGGACCACTAATAACATGCCTATTTGAGAGCTAAATTTTGGCCTTCCCCTAAATTACCATTTCACCCTGCATGAATAAAATTTATAGCCTGAAGTGTAGAGCCTTATTCTCTGACTTTATGTACCAATTTCCACTTCATTCTGTTCAGCCATTTTCTCAAGATGCACATACATACAGACAGACAGAAATGACAGAAAATTAAAAATTGCATTTCATTACTACTGTGGACGCGACTGGTACAGAAGTATCATTCTTGTTTTTAATTATGAGCAATATACAGACAAAGCTCTTACTCATTCATTCATTCATTCAATAATTTAGCTTTCATAGACTGTACAATTACATATTTTGAAATATGCCAACAGTATAGGAGTTGTCAAGTGATTTCTTAATACTAACAATAATATATGCACATTAATGAACATTTTGAAAAAGAAGAAAAACAGAAACACCAAATACCTCAATGTTAGGACAGCACATCTTTTTTTTTTTAATAATAAATAATATTAATAACCAATATTTACAAAACAAAATAAAAATCTATGAGTGTGGTATTAATAATACGTACATAATTAATGTGACATTAACATATTTTTAAGTCTATATTCTAGATATTAAGAACGTTTACAAGTTAATAAGTAATAGCATCATTACCAGCACCTTATCATGTATTCTTCTGCACTACAGAAGCAGCTATTCAGCAGGAGATTTTTTTAAAGCTGTGGTAAATGAACTGATGGAACTAATACCTTTAATCTTATTTGGAAGCTTATTATACAATCTGATTCCAACAGAGTCTACATGTCTCAAGGCAATGGTTTTACTCTTGTGCTCGATAAAAATATAATTTCTTGTTCGTGTCCGGTAATTGTGATTGTCAAAATTCTTTCTGAAGTGATCAATTTTTTTTTTCACGTGTAGAGGGTGAGTTTTAAGTCCACCAACAAACTTCATGGGGTGATTTCTGACTGAAAATGAGGCACAAAAGTGCCTGGAAATGTATAGTTTCCATGGTAGATGGCACTGTAGAATGCCATCAAACAAAGAGCCTTGGCACATAGCACATGGCCTGAATCCCATCCTTGTCACAACAGATGTTCAAAGTGGCCTCCATGGGATGCAATGCACCACATGTTCACACATCTCATCATGGATTTCCTTACTCATTCCAGTGTTTCGGCCCATGTCCAAATACAGTAGCATCACAGGCTATGTGGATACCAGACACAATACCTTTTAGATGCCTCCACGAGTAAAAAATCCATGGAGTTTAAGTCCGGTGATCAAGCAGGCCATGCAACAGGGCCTCCACGTCTTATCCAACTGGGGAAGATGTTGAGGTGTCAGCGAACAGTAATGCGGAAGTGGAATGGCGGTCCATTGTGCCGCATCCATATTGCCAAAGGCACATTCTCCAGCAATGGAGGCAGAGTGTTTAGCAGGAAGTCCAGATATGTTTCTCCATTCAGGTGTTGTGGAAGAAGAACTGGTCCAAGTAGGCGGTCGCCAATTATCCCTGCCCAAACATTGACGCGGAACTGCTGCTGATGAGATGTTTCAACCATTCCGTGAGGTTTTTCTGTAGCCCACAGATGACGATTATGTATGTTAATTATGCCATCTCTGCCAAAGGCTGCTTCATTGGTGAAGAAGACTCAAATCCCATAATGGTGATGATCTGTTGCAGAAACCAGTGACAGAATTTTTCCCATGGAGGAAAATCCACAGGTAATAATCCCTGCACACATTGGAGGTGATAGGAATAATAGGGGTTGTTACATAAGATACAGATAACCATCCTCTGGCTTACACCATGTTGGCGTACCACTTGCGTGGAGCTTGTAACAGGGTTGTTCTAAAAATCATGGAGAACATGTTTCCTCCACATCTGGTGTATGCACAGTCTGCAGCCGCCCTGCACTTTATTCTTTCACGAAGGACTCATGCTCACACAAAAATGGCTCCCAATGTTGTGTGATGTGGGTGGTGCTGTCTGTCAGGATTCATGGGTCGGTACATCCATGCTGCCTCTTGAACGTTTCCACCTGCTTGGCCATACACGAACACCATCTCAGCTTGTTCCTGGAATGAGTACCGGACCATTGTGCTTCTACGTTGCTTAAATCACACTATCTGCAGCACACAAAACGCACACTGCAAGTTATGACAGAATATTGTTAGTACCATCTACCATGGAAACTATGCATTTCCAGGCGCAAGGTGATATGAAATTATTGAGGTCCATTTTCAGTCAGAAATTGAAGTTTTTCAGTGGACTTAAAACTCACCCAGGATAAAGATGATATTTCATTTTATTTCACATTTCTATGGAAGAAGAGTAAAGAATGGCTGAGGAATGCAGGTGTAGAGACTGTGCATGTGAGTAGCCATTTAATATGCAGGAGGAGATTGAGGGAGATAATTAACTTGTAATGGAGGACAGAAATAAAGGAAGGTCTTCCTTAAACAATGTGGTAGGTATATAGGAGAGAGGCAGGGGGCAGGGTTCAGGAGAGATATCTGTGAGGAATTGGTGTGAGTCACTGTTAGTAAAACAGTATAGGGAAGATAGGGAATATGAAAGTGTTACAGAGAAGGGTGGAAGGAGAAAATAGTAGAGGGGATAGGAAGAGAGAGGTAGAAGGGAGTCATGAGAAGGGTTCATCGCGGTAATAGTCCGACTCGTTGGCTGAACGGTCAGCGTACTGACCTTCGGTCCAGAGGGTCCCGGGTTCGATTCCCGGCCGGGTCGGGGATTTTAACCTTCATTGGTTAATTCCAATGGCCCGGGGGCTGGGTGTTTGTGCTGTCCCCAACATCCCTGCAACTCACACACCACACATTACATTATCCTCCACCACAATAACACGCAGTTACCTACACATGGCAGATGCCGCCCACCCTCATCGGAGGGTCTGCCTTACAAGGGCTGCACTCGGCTAGAAATAGCCACACGAAATTATAATTATTTATCGCGGTAATCACATAAATATGATAGTACATGAGGGTATTTAGGTGTTGTAGTAAGGATATAAAGGGGAGGGCATAATATAAGTCTCTGGTAACACCCCAACTAGATTATGGTTCCAGTGTATGCGACCCTCAGGAGGATTGCTTGATTCAAGAACACAACAAAATCCAAAGAAAAGCAGCTCGATTAGTTTTGGGTGATTTCCGACAAAAGAGTAGCGTTACAAAAATGTTGTAATGTTTGGGCTGGGAAGACCTGGGAGAAAGGAGACGAGCTCCTCGAGTAAGTAGTATGTTCCAAGCTGTCAGTGGAGAGATGGCGTGGAATGACATCAGTAGACGAATAAGTTTGTGTAGTGTCTTTAAAAGTAGGAAAGATCACAATATGAAGATATAGCTGCAAATTAAAAAGGACAAATTGGGGTAAATATTCATTTATAGGAAGGGGAGTATGTATTAATTTATGCTACAATTCTGTAATATGGAAGAATACAAGTATATTCTCTCCATGAATGTAACCCAAGGGGGTTTTGCTATTGAAATTAGGACTCATTACAACTTTATATTCTGGATGTGGTGCTGGTAAAACCAGATGAGCTCTATAGAGAAACTGAAGTAATAGATGGTATTAGTGATCATAAAGCTGCTTTTGTGATAATTAAAAATAAATGTAAAAGAAAGGAAGGTATTAAAATTAGGACTATTAGGCAGAACCATACGGCTGATAAAACAGGCATGAGGGAGTTTTTAATAAGTAACTATGATCGGTGGAAAGCGGTAAATAAAAATGTAAACAGACGCTGGGATGGGTTTAAAGCAATTGTTGAGGACTGTGAAAATAGGCTTGTACCTTTAAAGGTGGTAAGGAATGGTAAAGATCCACTATATTATAACAGAGAAGTAAACAGACTAAGAAGGAGGTGCAGGTTGGAAAGAAATAGAGTTAGAAATGACTATGGAAGTAAGGAGAAATTGAAGCAACTTACTAGGAAATTGAATCTAGCAAAGAAGTCAGCTAAGAGTAACATGATGGCAAGCATAATTGGCGGCCATACAAATTTTAGTGGAAAATGGAACAATATGTATAGGTACTTTAAGACCGAAACAGGTTCCAAGAAGGACATTCCAGTAATCATTAATGAACAAGGGGAGTGTGTATGCGAGGATCTTCAAAAGGCAGAAGTATTCAGTCAGCAGTATGTAAAGATTGTTGGTTACAAGAATAATGTCCAGATAGAGGAGGTGACTAATACTAAAGAATTATTAAAATTTACCTATAACAGCAATGACATTTACAGTAAGATACAAAAGTAGAAAACTAGAAAAGCAGCTGGAATTGATAAGGTTTCGGGGGATATACTAAAGACAATGGGTTGGGATATAGTACCATATCTGAAGTACTTGTTTGATTATTGTTTGCATGGAGGAACTTTACCAAATGAATGAAGAGTTGCTATAGCAGCCCCTGTATATAAAGGAAAGGGTGATAGACATAAAGCTCAAAATTACAGGCCAGTCAGTTTGACATGCATTGCATGTAAGCTTTGGGAAAGCATTCTTTCTGATTATATAAGACATGTTTAGGAAGGGTTATTCCACTGAAGCCCAACTTGTAGGATTCCAGCAAGATATAGCAAATATCCTGGATTCAGGAGGTCAATTGGACTGTATCGCAATTGACCTGTCTAAGGCATTTGATAGGGTAGATCAGCCCTGTCCAACGCGGTGCCCGTGGTGCCCTTTTATGGCGCCCTTCGCAATTAATTTCCAAATTTAATTTTACTTAATATTTGAAAACAAATAAATATTCTTACTTTTCTCTTAAAAATACCGTCCTCAAAGTCAGGAAATTTGTTATATCCGTACCTCCAAATACACAAAGAGCTTTGAGTAAGCCATAAATGTGATCTAGGCCTAACTGACTCGTGTCCGCAATTAGTGAAGAGATAGAAGAAAGGTTCAGAAAGAGAGCTATTCGACATGTAAGTAGTTGCGACAAAGGGAAAACCTCCACAAACCTCTCACTGTGGGGGGACTAGCGCCAGGTATAAGGCCTTCTCTACTCACGGAGCCAAATATAGCCGCATACTTATTCTGCCAAAAAGAACCGCTTCCTTATGATTCACTTGATTGCAATGCCATAAACTACCTACCATGACAGAGTTTCACCAGGACGACAATGGGACACCCGATTTGTCCACAAAGTAATTTTAATCCCAACAAAGCTGTGCCGTAAACAATGAACAAACGATTTATGAAAGTCTTGCATTTGGAATGTTCCCAGTTCCCAGCTTTCAGGCGAACATTCAGTATTACTTGTGAGCTTATGCAGGGCTTATGGAATTCGTTTTGAGTGCCTTGTGTTGTGATAAGTTGTACATTCAACATGTTTTGTGTGCTTTTTTCATTACTATTTAAACTTTAAATTATTCAGTTTATAATCAGTTATATTTCATTAAACATAACTCTTCTTAACATGGCTAAAAGGCAAAGAAATTATAACTTTAACAGTGAATGGGAGGACCAGTATTGCTTTATTGAAAACAAAGGAAAGTCGGTGTGTTTATTGTGTAATGCTAGCATGTCTGTTCCTAAAAAAAGTAATGTACAGCAACATTTTTTGACTAATCATAAAAAATTTGACAGTGAATTTCCTGTCATTCTGTACTAAGAAAACACAAAGTGAAAGACCTAAAATCTAAATTAGCATTGCAACAATGTGCATTTAAGAAGCCAGTTCAGCAAACGCGTAACATGACAATAGCTTCTTACAAAGTTTGTTACGTCCTAGCTAAAAGGAAAAAAGCTTTCAGTGATGGGGAAGTAGTGAAAGAAGCTTTGCTAAATGCTGCTGAATCTCTGTTAGAATCTCACAAAGATAAATCTGAATTGATATCTTCAATCAAAGGACTTCAGTTGTCTCAACAAAATGTTGCTAGGCAGGTTGAACAGATTTCTAATAATATGGAATCTCAATTACATCAGGATTTGAAATCGTGTGAACATTTTTCACTCCAGTTTGATGAACGTGCTGATATGTCTGACACTGCTGAGTTGTGTGTATTTGCTAGAATGGTTTTTAATGATTTTACGGAAAAGGAAGAATTTGTCAAGCTATTGCCACTTCATGGACCAAAGAGAGTAATTTACCACTGTCAAAGTTTGTCGCTATAACAACAGATGGGCCACCGTCTATGACTGGTAGAAATAATGGATTTCTTTCTCTTTGCGCTAAGGATGAATCATTTCCAAAATTTCTTTCTTATCAGTGTATTATTCACCAAGAATCTTTATGCGCAAAGGTTTTAAAGTTCGATCATGTCATGAAAATTGTAACTCATTTCGTGAATTATATACCGTAAGATCGTCATCGATTGTTCAGAAATATTTTAAGTATGTCAGATTCGGAGTATGGTGACGTCATCCTTCATGCAGACGTAAGGCGGCTTAGTAGGGGAAAAACACTTGAACGGTTTGGCTGCCTGTTGGATGAGATACGTGACTTTATGAAATCATCTCCTGGGAAATATTATCAGAAACTTGATGATATATCTTTGCTAATCAAATTAGCATTCTTGGCAGACATCACCTCAAAATTAAATGAGTTAAAACTCGAATTGCAAGGAAAAGATCATAATATTTCAGGTATGATAAGTATTGTCAATGCATTTGAAAAGAAACTTAAGATATGGATTGTCCATTTAAATAGAAATTCCCTTTCACATTTTCCAAATTTGAAATCTATGGCAGATACAGTAAATGGCGGCAAGCGTGATTTTTCATCTCTTGGTAAACATCTTGAAACTCTTGGGTCCGAATTTGGTAGCAGATTTAGCCACTTTTCAATGCTTGAACCAGTGATCATGTTTGTCAATAATCCCTTCGCTTCTGTTGACGTTTGTGAACTTGGAGGGAGGGTGTGTGAAATATTCGAAAATTATAATCCTGAAGAATTAGAATTGGCAATTTTAAGCCTTCAGTCAGACCTTTCTTTGAAATCCTCTTACACAACATGTGGCAATTTCTGGACTCTGGTGGACAGTAAAAAATATCACATTACCCGCAGTGTTGCTCTGAAGATGCAATTTTGTTTTGGTTCAACCTATCTTTGTGAAGTCGCATTTTCGACTATGAACATAATAAAAAACAAATACCAATCCTGCCTGACAGACTCACACCTGAATGACACGTTAAGAGCAGCCTGTTCCAGTTACACACCACACTTTCCACAACTTGCAGCGAGCATGCAATGCCAGATTTCACATTAATTATGTGAGTAAATATATTTTCATATAATTTTTAATTCTAGATTTATTATTATTATTATTATTATTATTATTATTATTATTATTATTATTATTATTATATAGTCGTTTTAGTACCGATAACAGTAGTTGAAATAGTGGAATCGTACCTGGCGCCCGCATACCCTTAGTTATCATTAGGGCTCAGATGTTTAAGACCTAAAAATAGCCCAAATAAGCAAGCAAATATGACCTCAAAAGTGACAAAATATGACGTAAAAGAAATATGACCCAAAAATGATCAATCTAAATATGGTCATTATAAAATAAGTTATAAATCGAAACGGCAATTCCTTTGATACGTTTTTGTTAACTAAATTCTTTATTCTTACTTTCATACGGTATTAATATTCTGAATATACATGTTTAGCAGTTATTCACAGTTGATTGTCCTCGATTCACTTATCAAACATTTGTGAATACATACCTATAAAGTAGGCCCTACAAATTTAGCTAAGATTATCATTTTTTTTTTTTCTTTACATCGCACCGACACAGATAGGTCTTATGGCGACGATGGGACAGGGAAGGGCTAGGAGTGGGAGGGAAGCGGCCATGGCCTTAGATAAGGTACAGCCCCAGCATTTGCCTGGTGTGAAAATGGGAAACCACGGAAAACCATTTTCAGGGCTGCCGACAGTGGGGTTCGAACCTACTATCTCCCGAATATTGGTTACTGGCCAAGCTAAGATTATCAGGTCACACAACATTTTAAAAGTCAAAACATGTTTGCACCCTTCACTGGTGGTTTGAAATACGAGAAAACTAGAAATCAATCTATTTTTTTTAAATATTTTGAAACGTTTAAACCCAGATTACATTAATATTATGCAAATGCCGCACCACGAAACAAATTAAGTAGATGTCTTTCGATAGATTATGTCATAATCTATAAGTTTCACTTCAAGAATACTACTATCAGTGCATACATAGCATTGCAAGTTTCAATTTTTACGCTGATCAAAACAACAAAAACATTTGCAAATGACATGTCCTTTTATACTACGTAACCCTTTTACAATCCAAGAAGAGAGGACTTATTTTACCATTTTAATTGTATCATTTGTTTTAGACGGTCTGTTGAATTGGACAATTGTCACGACTGTACAATATTTTCCATTGTGATGTTTTAAGAACCATATTTGTAATTGTCAGCTGAGGATGACCCTTGAAGGGTCGAAACCGGTACTGTGAATAATAGTATGTAAATAAATGTATTGATAAGGTGGAGGCTTCAGTATAAATCTTATGTTGTTGATAGATTATGTTACAGCGGCAGGGCAAATAAAGCAAACTTACATAACTTTTTCATTCTTCTCCGCGGGTGGTATTGGAGGGTATGACAAGATTCATCTTCAAAGCATCAGGGATGAAAACCTCCAATTATCACTTAACACATTCTTGCAAGAAGAGAAGCTCCTTTCTATGTCACAAGACGTTAATGGTGCATATTTAAATAATATTAAATCACTGCTATCGAGTATGTACTCATATTGAAATGCACTGGTACCGCTACCTACTCCTCTAAGAATAACATTTCTTTAGCACACACAGCGAAAACCGTCACTTTGATTAAGCACGTTTTTAAGTTTCCTTTTTATACTGACCAATTATTCCATGTGATTGTTGTGCTGAAAGTTCAACACTTCTCATAATTTCAATAACTTGCATGAATTTTTAAGCTAGCAGCTTCTAAATGATATAATTCCAAAGTTCGATTTAATAGGCCTATGCCAGACTTTCTGACAAACTGTTGGAAAACAATTCCTGTGCAATCTTGATAGAGGAGGGAGAGTATTCCACTTGTATTAACTACAGATGTGATACGGAAAAGCAGTTCTGTGAATACTAGTTCTCGATCGGAAAGTTGACGATGATTTTGCAAACCGCTGAAATATGACCGAATTATGACGTTTCTACGAAAATAGCTCAAAATATGACCTTATGGCAAAAAATAGCCAAAATATGCATTTATATGACGAGTAAAAATCACTGACTTGTGACGATAATCACCTGATTTGCACCAAAATCCAATCAGGCAAGAAAATTAAGACAAAGACTATGACTTTTCCTAAACATCCGAGCCCTAGTTATCACATGAATGTGCTCACGTAGAAACGGACGTTGGACAGCCCTGGGGTAGATCATGGGAGACTACTGGCAAAAATGAGTGTAATTGGACTTGACAAAAGAGTGACTGAATGGGTGGCTCTGTTTCTAGAAAATAGAACTCAGAGAATTAGAGTAGGTGAAGCTTTATCTGTCCCTGTAATAATTAGCGGGGAGTTCCTCAAGGCAGTATTATTGGACCTTTATGTTTTCATATATATATCAATGATATGTGTAAAGAAGTGGAATCAGAGATAAGGCTTTTTGCAGATGATGTTATTCTGTACAGAGTAATAAATAAGTTACAAGATTGTGAGCAACTGCAAAATCACCTCGATAATGTTGTGAGATGGACAGTAGGCAATAGAATGATGAAATGTGAAATATCGTATGGCTTTTAGTGCCGGGATATCCCAGGATGGGTTCGGCTCGCCAGGTGCAGGTCTTTCAGTTTGATGCCCGTAGGCGAACTGCGTGTCGTGATGAGGATGAAATTATGATGAAGACAACACATACACCCAGCCCCCGTGCCATTGGAATTAACCAATTAAGGTTAAAATCCTCGACCCGGCCGGGAATCGAACCCAGGACCCTCTGAACCGAAGGCCAGTACGCTGACCGTTCAGCCAACGCGTCGGACAATAGTATGATGATAAATGGGGATAAAAATCAGGTTGTGAGTTTCACAAATAGGAAAAGTCCTCTCAACTTTTATTACTGCATTGATGGGGTGAAAGTTCCCTTTGGGGATCATTGTAAATACCTAGGTATTAATATAAGGAAAGATCTTCATTGGGGTAATCACATAAATATGATTGTAAATAAAGGGTACAGATCTCTGCACATGGTTATGAGGGTATTTAGGGGTTGTAGTATGGATGTAAAGGAGAGAGCATATTTGTCTCTGGTGAGACCCCAACTAGAGTATGGTTCCATTGTATGGGACCCTCACCAGGATTACTTGATTCAGGAACTGGAAAAAATACAAAGAAAAGCAGCTCGATTTGTTCTGGGCAATTTCCGACAAAAGAGTAGCGTTACAAAAATGTTGCAAAGTTTGGGCTGGGAAGACTTGGGAGAAAGGAGACGAGCTGCTCGACTAAGTGGTATGTTCCGAGCTGTCAGTGGAGAGATGGCGTGGGGGGACATCAGTAGACGAATAAGTTTGAGTGGTGTCTTTAAAAGTAGGAAAGATCACAGTATGGAATTCAAGAGGACTAATTGGGGCAAATATTTATTTATAGGAAGAGGAGTTAGGGATTGGAATAACTTACCAAGGGAAATTTTCAATAAATTTCCAATTTCTTTGCAATCATTTAAGAAAAGGCTAGGAAAACAACAGATAGGGAATCTGCCACCTGGGCGACTGCCCTAAATGCAGATAAGTAGTGAGTGATTGATTGATTGATTGATTGATTGATTGATTGATTGATTGATTGATTGATTGATTATGTAAGGGGTACTGTAGGAAGTGTTAAAGTCAGGAAACTCATTGTTCAATTAGTGAGCCATGCACGAATCAGAAATAGGACTGGTACCTACAACGAGAGATGACGACGCCAGCACGAGAGGTCCATCAAACATCAGCTGGTACATAGATTGTGTCCAGATAACAGAGTCTACAAATGGTGAGCTAATGGCATACAATACTGCAAGTCTCTGCATAACAGTTCAGTTTATTAAATTTAATTTAATTCAATCTTTCTTTTGCCGTCATGTTTTTCATCCTAATAAATAGTTATTTAATTGCTTATTTCAGAAATTCTTATTAACGATCCTTAATTTCCAAGTTAGAGTGTACTTAATGGTTAGTGTTCCATCAGCCCACCTCTGGGAATATTTAGAGTTTCATTACCTATTATTATTACCGGTATTAATTATCAACTATTGTCTTCAAGCCATAAGTTTGAAGGCTAGCGCCCGTGGTATATTGTTTATGGAGAAGTATATGAGGAAGTATTTATTTATATTAAAATTTAGGTGACCCTGCACGTCACATATTGTCGCACATCCGTGGTGCGAGAGTGGGTACGTCACAGTATGGATAACTCCTTGTGCCAACATATTTCTGAGCTATCCAGCAAAGTGAACCAATTGTTGTCTGGATTTGTTGGTGGAAAGAGTGACTATGTTACCCCATTAACTATGAATACGTAAGAGGACCCGAGTAAGTCTTCTGATAGTGGGATTGGTCAAGCAACAACAAGCTTCCACCCCATCCAAACACATTACTAACTCTGTTGGCAATCCACAACATCTCCCACCATTTTTCAGAAGTAATGCCACTTTCAAACTTCCTCAACCTCCGGCTGCCTCTCCAGTAATATCCCCAGGCTTTATCAGCTTACTGAATCCTTTAGCCACATTCCTTAAAAGGATTTCTAGGTTTTCTATTAACTCCATGAACGATATTATTGCTTTCTTGAGGTTCCTTGTAGAATTCCAGGACCATGTTTTGGTGTTTGCCCTGTTGCCCTCACAAAGTTTACAAATAATCTATTCTTACACAGTTGGTGTTCTATCTGATAAGATTGTTAAAGCTATATTGGAAAGGAGTTCCGCTGAAACCTTCCATGCTCACTTGTTGGCTAACTTTATCCCTGCGAGAGCCCTGTCATCTCTAATTCAAAAGTATTACTTCCGAGTCCAAAGGCTAGATTTTATTCAGGATAAGTTTTACACTAGAGTTTTTGCTTTGCGCTATTCTGAAGATCAAACTGTACAAACTATCATTGAAGGAGTTTCGCCCTCTTATAGATCATATTTGCGCTTTACTTCCCATCCTAAAATGTTTAGGGAACTTGAGGCCATGTACATGTCTGTGGAAGGAGTAAAATATGCCAATACTCTGCGAGTCGCTCGGGACCCACCACCTTCTTCTATTATTTCTCGGCCTCCACCTCACCGAACTTTTACTTCCCACAAATGTTATGTGTGTGGGTCTGTGGACCATTTAAGATATAATGTCCTCTATTGAAAACAAATGGATCTAAAATTGGATCTTCGTCTTCTTCAGGCTATTTCAAATGTGGATCATTTACACACTCGACTAAGAATTGTAAATTACCGAATAGTACTCCTTGTTCTACCTCTAGTAACAACAGCAACTCAATTTGACTAGAGTGTCTGGCTGAGTTGTCTCTCCCATCTGTATCTCCAGGCTCAGCTGAGTTGAAATCTGATGGTACTGTTTCATGTACTGAGGAAGGAAGACCATCTAAAACTTTCTTTGAAGATCCTAAAGAATGCTTGAAAATCGCCTCTAATACTCCTGGATTTTTGCCTTTCATCAAAATTGAAATAAACAATGAACTGGTTTGTGCCCTCTTAGATTCAGATTATTTCTGAAGAATGGTATTCGAATTTGAAGTACTGTTGTAAATTTCCTGAATAGGTTTCTTCTTCTGTAAAATGTGTTTCAGCTAACTCTTCCCCATTAGAAATAATTCGTTGCTGAATATTTGTCATGCCCTGTAATATTAGGGACCGATTTCATGTCTTACTCCGATTTGGTACTTGATCTTCAAAAGAAGTCATGCACATTCAAGTTTGATAATAATGTCTATATGCCCATTTTGACTTGTAATTCTGTTTCATGCTCGCTTACTTCACCTCTTCAATGTGAGTTTGTGTTAAACCTTATGCATCTACCTGAGGATCAGGCTAACCACTTTCGTAAATATGTCAGTCATTTTCCGAAGATTCAATTCCCGTAATATTTCCCCCTTATAGGTTATCTTTGCCTAAAATGAAAGTCCTCAAGGAAATTATAGAAAAGATGTTGAGTGAAGTTATCATTCGACCCTCCAAGTTGACGTATTTTTCACCTATTTTTCTGGTGCCAAAACCATTAGAGTGCATTGAATCGTAAGATTGTTCTACAATCAGTACCCCTTCCCGACTTGCATTCATCTTGTTCTTGATTTTGTAAGGCTAAGTTCTTCACCATCTTGGATCTAAACCGAGTCTATAATCAGATACCTCTGGCGGAAGAATCGAAACATCTGACTGCTTTCGCTACCAACTGGAACCTGTAGGAATACAACCACGTGCCTTCCAGGCTCCCCATGGGTGCAGCGGTTCTTACTAGGCTGCTAGATAGCATCTTCTCTGATATTAAATTTGAATATCTTTACCATTATTTAGACGATGTTGTTAATTTCTCTGAGACATTCGAAGAACATTATTAGCTCATATAGAGGAAGCTGTCAAAAGTATCTTTTGCTAAACCATCTATGTCCTTCTTGGGGCATATTGTGTCACCCGATGGAGATTCAGTCAATCATTCCAGAACGCAAGCCATCCGTTCCCTCTAAGATGTTAAAGGGTTGCTTGTTTGCTTGTTGTTTTAAGGGGCCTAACATCGAAGGTCATCGGCCCTGATGTTAAAGGGGTTGCTAGATTCACTGGCATGGTAAATTTCTTTAGGAAATTCATCTCCAACTTCACTAAACGGGCAGCACCATAAATCTTTACAGGAAAGGTGTCAAATTCGAATGGGGCCCTTCTCAACAGGCCGCTTTTGATGATCTCAAATTAACCCTCTGCAACGACCGTCTTGGCTATGCCGGATTTTTTTCAGCAAATTTATTGTACAGACCGATGCATCTTCATCGGCGATCGCTACGGTTCTTCTTCAGGAATCTGAACTCGGAAGACGGCTCATCGCTTATGCGTCTCAGACCTTGTCACCTGCCAAATACTCTATATACGAGTTCGAGGGACTGGCCGTGCTCTTTGCTTTGGAAATTTCCACCTTTACCTTGCGTATGTTAAATTTGAATTAGAGACCAACAATCAGGATCTGAAAATGTAGTCGCCGAAGGGTTACGCTGGATGTTTTCTAGTGATGTTAATGTTGTTGACTCGGTGGAAAGCCCTCTGCCTTCTCTTTCCCCTCCTTCTGGTATAAGTGCCATTCTGACTGATGCCCCTATGCTATATCATGACATAGCGAAATACCAACGGGAAGATCCGGTGCTGGCTTTCATTATGGAAACCCTTTCTTCTGGGGAATATGTCATCTCTTATGTTTTGAGGAATGGGGTCCTGTGCTGCCCCTCAAGGCACGATAAAAAGATGAAAATTGTTTTTCCAGGAGTTCTAGTACCTATGATTTTCAAATATTACCATGAGACCTCATTAGGGGGACATCTGGGCATATTTAAAACCAGAGAGAAGATAAGAGAATTGTTTATCTGAAAGAGTGTGGACGGTGAAATTAAAGAACTGGTTAAAGCCTGTAAAACTTGTTTGGTTAACAAGCCCAATTTGTTTACCAAAGTAGGGCTATTGTCATCACACCAAGCCCTAAGGAGTTATTTTATATCGATTATGTGGGACTTTTCCCACACTCTAAATGGAATGGGAATAAAATTTCTTGTGTGTGTGGATGTTTTTACATGATTCTCATGGCTGTTTCTGACTAGGCTTGCCACTGCACAGGCTACTATTTCTTGTCCCAATTCTATATTTGCATCTTTTGAACAGTGTCAATATATTGTTGCAGATAATGCTAAGGCATTCACTTTCAGCTTATTTATTAAGTTCTGTTTTGATCTCTCTATTTCACATGTCACTACATCGGCATATTACCCACAGCCATCTCTAGCTGAGTGGGTTAATCGAAATCTTCGATCCGCTCTTATTGCTTTCCACCATGAAGATCATTTTCGTAGGGACACGTCCTTACATTGGTTATCGTTAGCCTTTAACTTGGCTGTTCATGTGGCCCACACGTTTTCTCCAATATCTCTTATGTTGTTGCTTTTTGTTTTGTTTTTTTACGTCGCACCGTCACAGATATGTCTTATCGCGACATCTCTTATGTTTACGTTTGACACAAACACTTCCTTGTCAAACTTGTGGTCGATCAATGAGCTATTACCAGAGACGATAGAACCAGATAATATCCGGGATCTATGGAGAAAGGCTAGAAATAATCTTAAGGCATCTCATAAGAGAGTAAAAATGAGGTATGACCATGGACGAAAACCAACCAATTTAAAAGTTGGAGATCACGTCATGGTTAAACATTTTGTTCCCGCGGGCAAGCTTGCCCCCATATTTCATGGACTTTGTGTCATTCTAGATTTTTTCACTCCTGTCACCCTTTTGGTGAGTAATCCAGAGACTGAAAGGATTTTTCGTGTTCACCTGTCTCAAGTAAAGCCTGCGTAAAGACCTTTAGCTTTTTGATTACAGTATATGCCACCAAGTGATTAAGTTGCTGAAGTTGCTGAATTATATTTCTTTCCTTAAGATATTTATAAGTATTACTAGAAGTAAACGCCCTTTTGGTTGTCAAAAAATATGTATGTTAATGTATTCCTGCTCAAATGATTAAGTGGAAAACTTAAGGTTAACTTTTGTTTTGTTGGTAAAATTCTCTTGTAAAAACCTTCCCTTCTATAAATTCTAAGTCATTCTGCCATTAAAGCCCCTGCTTCCAAAACTGAGTCAGAAACACCATATTCTCCTCCTCCAAAGTTGCCAACCTTATCTACACTATATGTAGCACCGTCTGAGAAACAGTAACTGTTGCCTCAAAATTGAATGTTACAGTGCCCAACTTTCATCTGAGGCCATGTCATATCAACCTGGGAGAAATGCCAGTGCGGGGTATGGGCCCGCCTCGTTCTGACTAAGACTCCAGATTATCTGCCTCCTTTGGGACTATTTCATCATTGGGAGTTGCTGGGAGGCTGGACTCAACCTCCCACTCTATCCTTGGAGCAGATCATGCTACTTGGTCCTTGGCTGTCATCACCTTGGCTTCTGCCCACTATATATCAGGAGGATGGTATATCTCAGGGTACCTAGGGGGACCGAGCGGCCCCATTCAAACATCAGCAGCGCCGGCCGCTCTTGCTGTCAACCCTGGGCACTACAGCCTGGACTTGGACTTCTTCAGCAACACTATCAAGACTACTTTATTTCAGCAAACAAACAAGAATGGACTCTCTATCCAGATATACTCCAACTATATATTTTTCTCAAAATTATGTATCTCAAGATTCAAGATTTCAAAGCTATTCACACCATTGTAAAACCTTAGGGGGGCGGGGGTGGAGGTCTGTATCGAGGTACACCTTCTCCGGCCAGTTCGCGCCTTCTATAAGGCTATCTATGTAATCTAACCTGAACTGAGGTATTACTAGATACTTTGTTTTTCAACTGTTAGATGTCTCTGTTATTGGTCTAAGTGCCCCCTGTGGTGGGATCAATGATAATTAATTCTTATGAGAAAATTTCTTTTTACATTTAGCCAACCTTAGGTTTTGAAGATTGTTTTGTTCATGTATCAAAGTTGTCAACACTTCTTCTGATTCCTTCTTCAATAGCAATCAACCTATCAGAATTTTGTAAACATTTTCTCTAGCCAATTAAAACTGGGGCTGTGTACAGGAATCCAGCCTAAAGTTCTGGAAACTTCCCCTCAAAAATACTAGAAAGCTGGGTGCATTAGGGCCATATTGTCTTCATTGCTTCAGTTAATTGACTGTGGCGTGTCCTAAGGGAAGCAGGGGCTGTGGGCGGCGTTCGAAAGACCCAGCAATGCAAGGTAATGGCAGAATTTTCTTAAACATGTGATGGCTTCTGCGGATAGCTTGAGGGGAAGGTTTCAACCTCTTTTATTTATGTAAAATTCTAAATTTGGTGGTTCAAATGTAGAATTTTTGGCAAGTCCCTTGACTCTATTTTATTCCTTACTGGGAAGCCTGTAATGTAAGGGAACAAAGAGTGATTACCCTCAGTTGCTTCCCATTCAACTTGGCATGGGGTGACTACAGTTTTCTAAACCTCAAAAATTCTTAACACTCAATTGGTATTTAGTATTTCTTACTTAGTTACCCAGCTGCAAAATAGGCTTAACCTCAGTATCATTGAGTCGAAGAACTCGTCAAGCCATGTTCGGAGCGCATTTTCATCCGGAAATAAGTTCCTTGAAGATTGTTTGATAGAGAGCGGAAAAGGTAAAAATCTGAGGGTGCAAGATCATATGAATAATGTGGGTGCGGAATGACTTCCCAAGCCGACTCCTGTATAGTGGTTTTTCTTTTTGTCAGGTTAGCAGAGTGTGGTCGGGCGTTATCATGGAGCAGCATCACTTCACCCAGTCTTGCTGGTCGTTTTTCTTGGATTGTGTCTGCAAGTCATCTCAGTTGTTGGCAATAAATGTCAGCAGTGATGCTTACACCTCAGGGAAGCAATTTGTAGTACAGGACACCGTCGCTGTTCCACCAGATGCATAACATTCTCTTTTGTGGATGCACACAGGTCTTTGTGTGGTGAGTTGCTTTCTTGTTTGGGCTCAACCATTCCTTTCTTTTCCTTAGTTAGCATAAAGACACCATTTCTCGTCACCAGTAATGATACAGGATAGGAATGGTCGGTGTTGTTCCTGAGGCAATTGATGACGAGCAAGCAGAGATGCACATATGGCCTCCCGCTAACTCTTGTGGTTTATGCTTAGAGCATGCGGTACCCATACACCTGATTTTTGAACCTTGCCCAGTGAATGCAAATGTCGCATGATGGTGGAATAATCATAGTTCATCACATTTGCCAGATCTCAAGTACTCTGACGTGGATCATATTGGATTAATGCGTTTATACAATCCTCATCAAACCTCAAAGGTCTTCCTGAATGTGGAGAGTCACTAATGTCAAAACGATTCTCCTTAAAATGAGAAAACAATTTTCTTACCATGTTCTCTCCAATGGCATTATCCCCATACATGGCGCAAATGTTTCTGGCCGCCTCCTCTGCTTTCGTCCATCTATTGAACTCAAAGAGAAGAATATGTCGGGAATGTCCCAATTTCTCCACTTAGCGCTCCATTTTCTAGTGTCCACAGCTCCACTCACTATTTGCAAATGAGAAGACTTCTATATGTAACCTCAAATACAAACACTGAACTACAAATAAAAAATGGCAATCGATAAATAAACCCATAGCAACTGGAGTACCAACTCACAAAACAAAAACACAACGGACTTATGCACCAACCTAATATTTTCTAAGAAGCCTCGAAAGTTATATTTTAGATTGTAATCTGAACATACCATTCGCTGTTTAAATAAAGAATATGACCACAATAATGCACAGAGAGAGAGAGAGAAAGAGAGTGTGTGTGTGTGTAGAGATTTCAAGTGCAAAAATTATTCTAACTGTGTAAATTGATTGTGTGTTTGTTTGTCAGTGGTGGCTCGTGATCAATTCTGCCAGTGAGATCCGATATAAAGTTTTTTGGCCATGAATATGGGATTGAGGCAGGTATTTTTGAAACATGGGATTCTATACTGTGCCACAAAAACTCCAAAAGACACTACATATAGCAAAATATATCTGCCTAAATGTATACACTAAACCGTTAATAATAAAGAAATAGAATTGAACTCACCAAATGGCATATTACTTATACAGCAGTTGGACACACCTATTCTTTTGACTGGCAAACATTTCAATGACTCTGTTCATGAAGTTGGGGATTTCACCAATTTCTTCCTTATGAATTGAACAAGCAGTAAGTTAATTCATTCTTTTTTGACCCATAGTATTCCAAAGGTAATCCTTGACTATTTTTAATGTGCTGATACTTCACTCTGCTTCCGCTGTTGAAAGAGGAGTAGTTAGTGCACTTTTTAGAGTTTCGTGTACCTCAGAGAACAATTCTTTGAAGGAATGCTTCATGAAGAATGTGAAAAAATTACAGACTGAAGGAATATATTTAAATGTATCATTGTGATAATTCACTGAAAGTTCATTTCTAAATTTCTCTTGGGAAATAATGGACTGTAACTCAATAAAAATATCTTGACTAAATTTGTTGGGTAAATATCTCTGAACGTAGCAAACTTTTTCGGATCAATAATTTTAAAACTACTTAATATACAAGTCTATTGGAATTGGTCTCTCATTTTGTTCATCACTATATCACACACTTCTTTGGCATCTACAGTCAGATTTACACCAGAGCTGTATTTAGATCTTTTTGTTGTTAGAGTAGAACATTCATCTTCATCTACCTGATAACTTTCACTGTTTTCTCATAATTCAGAAACAGATAATTCAAAACGTAATGCATTGGATATCGCAACTGCATTGGGACTCTGTGTCTGAATGTGTTGTACAAAATATCAGCATGTTTCATCATCTCATAGAATAATTTCAGAAAAAATAAAAATTCTGAATTGTTAAGTACCGTAACTGTTTAAACCATAACACTCCCTTATTGTTACATCATCCCAACTGTCTTTGTTCTCAATCCTCTGAAAACATTCCAATAAATGTGATTTGGTTTCATAAACACTACTCACAATCTTGTTGAAGAAACTGATCACAATACATCACTTCTCTTAGGCGATGAAGAGAAAAGCTTAGTGAATCCAGTAATGTTTGTGAAGAACAACTTAACAGATTTTATATTCTTGCTACAAGCATTTTGTATTAGCAAATGTAGTTGAGCTTAACAATGAATGTACTTGGCCTTGCATCACTGCAGCTGTATCAAAGGCCTGTGTTATGAACTTTCCCTCAACACTGAAAGGTTCAAGCACTATTTTCAGAACCTCACTGAAACCATAGGCTGTCCTATGAGTAACATTTTTAAAGCAAAGGAATCTTTCAATATGATAAATTGACTTTGGCAAGTAATGTCTGTTGCTTCATCTGCCTGCACAGAAACAAAAGTTGCAGCATCGATAACTTTGACCAGGTCTTCAATGTACATTTGATACATACGATCTAACAGTTCGTTTTGTATAATGTGTGCTTTATATGTAGAAACTCATGTGCGAATTCTGTTCAGATGGTCATCTAACATACTGTCGAGATGACCAAGAAGATAACACATCTAGGAAATGACCACAGTTTGCTGAGTCCTGCATTTCATTATAAGGGCTGCCTGGCCGAGGCGGTAAAGGCGTGCTTGGTTCGCCCAGAAGGACGTGGGTTTGAATCCCCGTCAGGAAGTCGTAAAATTTAAGAAACGAGATTTCCACTTCCGGAGGTACATATGGCGCTGAGGTTCACTCAGCCTACACCAAAAACGAGTACCAGGTTAATTCTTGAGGGCAAAGGCAGCCGGGCATAGAGCTAACCACTCTACCCCATCACGTGCCGAGGTTAATAATGGTGAAAGCCTTTACCTTCCACTCCTCCAAGGACCTTCATGGCCTGTACGGGGGTGACTTTGCTTTGCTTTGCTTTGCTTTGCTTTGCTTGTATTTCATTATGGCCCCTCAGTGCTAACTCGTGAGTTCCACAAAATTCTAAGCACACTACTACTCTATTTAGTATGTGTGTATTTTTCGTGACTAATTCATTATGTTTCTGGATTGAGATTTTATATGCTGAGTCAATTTGTACACCAATGTTAACAGTCCCAAATATTTTGTATTTGCAGGCATTTTCTAAGTGTAGTGCACTTCCCTCGTGTGTTTTAATTCATTCAATTAAATATTTTAGATTCTTACACCCGGTTGTTGACCACAATCCTTTACCATAAAAAACACACAGTAAAAACAAAACAGCTTTGTTATCTTCACTCACTGTTAAGCCTGACATTTTACTGAACCATGTATTACAGAAAGTTCTCTTTTTCTTGCCGTCAAGTTGAGATAATGTGAAATAATTTGGTTAGTAAGTACCTAAACGTTTAATTTGAATCTTTTCTTCTAAACTTAATGAATTGAAGGGAGTTCTTAATAAACAATCCACTCGGTTCATCTTAAAGACACTTGCTTGTCCACCAGACAATTGAGAATTTCTGTACCACAATAATCACATTTCCGTGCAGCACGCCGACTTTGGGGGACAAGGCTTTTTCTGCCTCCCCCCCAACAAAAAAAATCCTTCTAGATGTTAAGTCCTCTTAAAACGTGGAGTTCGGAAGTCTTCAGAAACTGGTAAGGCATTCAATCTGGAGAAGGTGGCAGCTGGTTTTATATCAAGAAATGAGATTAGAAAGTGGGCATTCCTCCAGAGAACTACATTTCCCAATGGAGACTGTTCAGGCAGTACATCTGGTGGTAGAGCTTTTCACATTTTATAGCATGAAATGTATAATATACAGTACGGTAAGAGCATATTTATTAGGAAAATGTATTTATGGAGCAAATTCTAATTTTTTTACTTGTGATTATTTTTGATAGCTTCGTACATAAAAAATTCCTTCAAAATAAGTATTTATGCTTTTTTTCCTATTTGTTTTACGTCGCACCAACACAGATAGGTCTTATAGCGATGGTGGGATAGAAAAGGCCTAGGAATGGGAAGGAAGTGGCCATGGCCTTAATTAAGGTACAGCCCCAGCATGCGCCTGGTGTGAAAATGGGAAACTACGGAAGACCATATTCAGGGCTGCCGACAGTGGGGTTCGAACCCACTATCTCCCGGATGCAAGCTCACAGCTGTACGCCCCTGACTGCACGGCCAACTTGCCCGGTAAGTATTTATGAATCAAGTTCTATTTTTCTGTTTACTTGTGAATATTATTGAAAACTCCGTACATAAGACTCATTCAAAAATTTATTTGAGAAACACGCTCTATTATTGTTGTCTTTTTTCTGTTTGTTTGTGAATACTGTTATTATATAGAAATGTCTGCATTAATACGGTATGCCCCAAAATATACAGTACTAATTTTTACGCAGTGCGCATGCGCACGCCTGAGCATCTGCGTGTTGTTACATCGCCATGATGAATTGTTAGTTGTGTAATAAATGTTGTGCTCTGTGATTGAAAGTGACAATGGGTCTCGCGACGGAGGAAAAAGTGTTTATAGTGGAGTATTATTTTCGCTCGTATGGAAACGGTTATCAAGGTGGGCCGAGTTTAAAGTTAGTGATGGAACAATATCGTGAACACTTCAATAAGCCAGCACCTAACAACACAGTTATGCTATCTATTGTTCAAAAATTTCGTGGTACGGGTAGTCTATTGTGTCAACGCAAGGGAAGGTCTGGTAGGCCAGTAACTGTGTTCATAAATGAAAATCATGGACATGTCCTTAATCAGGTGTTGCAGTCTCCAAAGCGAAGTCTTCAGTGAACAGCCCCTGAAATTAAACATCAGCCCTATGTCACTTTGACGATTGTTTAAAGACATAGGTGGATTTCTGTACCAAATACAGGTTGGGCAACGATTGACGGAGCACGATGGGCATGTCAGCATAGAATATTGTGCACGATTTTTGGCCATGGTGTCCGAGGATCCAGATTTCTTGTTCAACGTGTGGTTCTCCGATGACCGAGCTCGATAGCTGCAGTCACTTAGATGCGGCCAGTATCCAGTAATCGGGAGATAGTGGGTTCGAGCCCCACTGTCGGCAGCCCTGAAGATGGTTTTCCGTGGTTTCCCATTTTCACACCAGGCAAATGCCGGGGCTGTACCTTAATTAAGGCCACGGCCGCTTCCTTCCACTTTCTAGGCCTTTCCTCTCCCATCGTCGCCATAAGACATATCTGTATCGGTGCGACGTAAAACAAAATAGCAAAAAAGGTTCTCCGACGAAAGTCATATTCACTCGGATGGTTTTATCAATCTCCAAACAACTCGCTTTCTTGGTTTCGAGAACCCAGACACTATAGTCCATAAGCCGCTCCATAGTGTGCGTGTGACGATTTGGTGTGCAGTGTCAGGAAATGGTGTGCTAGGTCTGTATTTTATAGAGAATGATGATGGTGCACCTCTTACTGTTAACCAAGAACTCTATAGGAACATGGTGATCAGGCCATTTATTCAGGATCTAAGAAGGTTTTGTCGTGCCAGGAACATGCAGATGAATAGAAAGTGGTTCCAACAAGACGGGGCGACCTGCCACACTGCTCGACAGACTATGGCTATGCTGCAAGAAACCTTTCCAGGACGAGTAATTTCCCACGGGGCTGAGTTCCCCTACTCATCACATTCCTCCGATCTCACACCACCTGATGCTTACGTGTGGGGAATGTTAAACAAGCAAATTTTCAATTGTTCAGGTCCACCCAAAATTGTGCCTACATTATGTCAGTAGATCGTCTCATTATTCAGGACTCTGCAGCAACCTATGTTCCAGAATATGTTGGAAAATCTGTGTGATCATTATGAACACTGCCTACAGCACAATGGAGCACATTTCAAACATTTACACTAACATCTCGATAAGTAAGGTAATGACAATAAGACTAACATAATTTCCAATACTGTATATTTTGGTGCATACTGTAGTTGTTCCTTATTTCACATGCCTGTGTTCATGTTAACCATGCCCCCCCAAATAATTACCCAAAGTCGGCGCTCCTGTTTCCGCGCACAGCCAAATGAAACGTGAAATACAGCCAGCGGAACGGGCCAGCTTCGTCTGGCCCCAAATGACACGATAACTCGCCAGCAACACCCACAAATACTGCCACTCTGCCAGGCAGCCGGGGAGGGAATGTAAGCCAGTCGACTGATGTGCCGCTGTGGACATGTGGGGAAGCGAGCCGGTTGGGGTCAGCAGAAGCTGGCCCGCTCACACGGAACCAAGGCCGTTGACTGACTATTAGCATTGAAAATCATACTCGCTTCATAGTGTTTGCAATAAAAACTACAAATAGTAAATTACAATGGATTATAAAGGTGGGGTCTGGCCCCTATGGCCCTTATGGTAGATCTGCCCCTATGGCCCTTATGGTAGATCTGCCCCTGTTGTTTGTAAATCATTTGTATCCACTGGAGGTAATCAAAGAGTTTCCAACTACATTCCCTGTCATTAGAATTCTATTGTGGGGGAAAATGTGGCACAAAGTACAACATGTGCCCGTTCTCATAACAAAGAATGGCGTGCCTGCCAGAGGGTTAAATACTGTAAATAAAAACTGTACAATAACCACCAAATGGATTGCCTTGGCTAATGCCTTAAATAAAAACCTAGAGTTTCAATAACAGTTAAAAGATTTTTTTGTTTTTGTTAACTCAAGAACTAGGTTATATTTACAAAATTAAAGCTTTTTTTAATTTTGCCAACTCAAAGACTGGACAGAGGCCTTGAGACAGTCAACAGGAATGATTGCCTGATGGTTCATTGGCCATTGGCCACTCAGTTTCCTTGGAGCTTCCAGGATATTCAGATAGAGTTGGCTTGCGTCTCTGTTGCCTGTGATAAGTATGGTACCATTATGCAAGGGAGGCCATCAAAATACAGATGTGGATTTTGTAATGAATCTGAGTTTGGGAATTGTTTTCATAGTAAGAATAAAGGATATACCAACTAATTCAAGGATACCAGTTGCAGTTCCCTTCAAGACTAATTTGTGCCACATACATGTGTTCATTTTATATAATGCACTGTGATTCCATTACAAATTTTTTGTGTTATAGTTTCATTCGTATATACTCCCATCAAACACCAAATTATCTCTCTCATTTCTGTTTTTGTTTACATGTCAGTCCTTTTTGTCATATTTTTTACTAGATATATAAAATTCTACTTATTGTTTGTCTTTCTATGTCTTTTACACTTTGTACAACCCCCTTGCATAATCTCTTGTCATTTCATGATAATTAATAATGGTGTGTAGCCTCCGGATAGATCTGCTGCAGATCTTTCTATAGGTGGAGATAGGGTCCTAAGATGAAATCAAATGCACTTCATGATACATTTCTTTCCCAGTAATGCCCCATCCTGTGTGATTCAGTAATTTCTTCACCCCATCCACCCAGAGGCCCTCATTTTGATGTTTCATGTGGTACAGATATGTTATCCCTGGAAATATACCTCCTACCCCCTTTAGTCTCAACCAAAACAATATCTGCCCATAATATAATTATAATTTCATGTGGCTATTTTTAGCTGAGTGCAGCCCTTGTAAGGCAGACCCTCCGATGAGGGTGGGCGGCATCTGCCATATGTAGGGAAATGCGTGTTATTGTGGTGGAGGATAGTGTTATGTGTGGTGTGTGAGTTGCAGGGATGTTGGGGACAGCACAAACACCCAGCCCCCGGGCCATTGAAATTAACCAATGAAGGTTAAAATCCCCGACCCGGCCAGGAATCGAACCCGGCACCCTCTGAACCGAAGGCCAATATGCTGACCATTCAGCCAACGAGTCAGACATATCTGCCCATATAATCATATCATCATATATATCATTCTCACTCCACTGTTTACAGCAAAACTTAGCAGTCCTATTATTATTTTAGTAAACCTACTTATAACTACATCCAGTGCTATAATTCCAACATCTACTCCCCAAATTTCTAAATAATAATAATGTTATTTGTTTTACGTCCCACTAACTACTTTTTAAGGTCTTCGGAGACGCCGAGGTGCCGGAATTTAGTCCCGCAGGAGTTCTTTTACGTGCCAGTAAATCTACCGACACGGGGCTGTCGTATTTGAGCACCTTCAAATACCACCGGACTGAGCCAGGATCGAACCTGCCAAGTTGGGGTTAGAAGGCCAGCGCCTTAACCGTCTGAGCCACTCAGCCCGGCCCCCAAATTTCTGTTCCATAACTTTTCTTTAAATACTAACATACATTTTTCTGAATTTATTTTGTAAACAACTTCTAGCTCTGTCTTACCTATCCACTCTGTTCATTCTTTGAAAGCTTGTCACCCCTTTTGCACACTATAACTCTGTTTTTTTAAGTTCTTTTTTAGATTAACTTTTTAGATTCAACTCTTTACAATAGTTTTCTATCTCATTAACACTATTTTGCATATGTCAGCATGAGTTATTCCAATCCCTAACTCCCCTTTCTATAAATGAATGAACAATGAACATGAACATCCACAGCCTGTTTCCAGTCATTCAACTGGGTCAGGATTGGAATGAATGAAGCCCCCATCTAGAGGCGAGGATAGGAATTGTGCCGGCTGCCAAAGCCTGTCACACTCCTGTGGGGCAATGATTAATGAATGGCAGATGAAATGAAATAATATTAGAGAGTTTTGCTGGAATGAAATATGACAGGGAAAACTGGAGTACCCGGAGAAAAACCTGTCCTGCCTCCGCTTTGTCCAGCACAAATCTCACATGGAGTGACCGGGATTTGAACCACGGAACACAGCGGTGAGAGGCCGGTTCATTGCTGCCTGAGCCACAGAGGCTCTTATAAACGAATACTTGCCCCAATTTGCCCTCTTGAATTTCAACTGTACCTTCATATTGTGATCTTTCCTACTTTTAAAGAAACCACTCAAACTTATTCATCTACTAATGTCATTCCATGCAGTCTCTCCACTGACAGCTCAGAACATACCACTTAGTCCAGCAGCATTATTCCTGGTGAGGGGTCCATGAACTGGAACCATACTCTAGTTGGGGTCTTACCAGAGACTTATATACCCTCTCCTTTACTGTACATCCGTACTACAATCCCATTTATGTGATTACCCCAATGAAGATCTTTCCTTATATTAACACCAAGGTACTTATAATGATTCCCATAAGGAACTTTCACCCCATCAACGCAATAATTAAAACTGAGAGGACTTTTCCTGTTTGTGAAACTCACAACCTGACTTTTAACCCCGTTTATCATCATACCATTGTCTACTGTCCATCTCACAACATTATCAAGGTAATTTTGCAGCTGCTCACAATCTTATAACATTTTTTACTCTATACAGAATAACATCATCTGCAAGAAGCCTTATCTCTGATTCTACTTCTTTACTCATATCATTTCTTCTTCTTCTTCTTGTCGTTTGGGCCTACTGAGGACCACGGGGCTCGTTTCGACTCCTTGTATGGAAATTCTGTTTTTTCTGTGCCCAGAAAGCTTTCATCTTCTGGCTGTGTGCTTGTTTCCTTTCCTTGGTCCACTTCGGTCGGGTGGTGTCTGTACTCTATTTGCTGGTGAGAGACTCTGGAAAGACACCTTGAAAGGTCAACTGCCGGAATAATACATGATCCTGTATGATTTGTTCTGAAATTCCCAGCTGTTCTATGTTGGACCACTGTGGTGATCCATTTATTTTTGGACACTTTCCCTCTGCCTGTAGTGGTACAGATCTTGCTGGTAAGTCTGTAAGCACTCATACAAGTCAAATGTCCATAGAAAGTCAATCGCCTCTTCCTCACGGATGTAACTATGTCTTCTTGATGGTCATAGATCTCATTGTTGTGCCTTATCCTGTAAGTACCATCCCCTTCTCTTATTGGTCCTCGTAAAATCCTCAGTATTTTTCGTTCCTTAATAATAATAATAATGATGTTATTTGTTTTACGTCCCACTATTTTTCGTTCCTTGAGCTCTAGCTTCCTCAATGGACCTTTTCTATTCATCAGAAGACACTCAGAGGCGTACAGTATGGACGGTCTTACTACTGAATTGTAATGTTGGAGTTTAAGGTTCTTAGAGAGGCACTTGGATGTATAGATGCTCTTACAGGTATGGTAGATCCTTTCCAACTTGGTGCACCTGGTGTCTATTGCTAATGTCTCATTCTCGATTGCTGATCCACTCCCCTAGGTACTTCACTGCAGGAACCTTATGAATGGTGGTGTTTTTCAATAGCATAGTAGGTGGGACTCCCTTTATGTTAGTCACGAACTCAGTTTTCTTTATATTGACCCTCAAGCCGGTTTTAGCTGCTATGGTAGCTCTGTAGCTGGTGAGTAGCTTCTTCTATGTTGTTGGCTAATAAGGTAAGGTCGTCGGCAAAGGCCAGGCAAGGTACACTGAGATTATCTTTCTTGTACCCAATTTTCAGTCTACTTCCTGGAGGTAATGTTGCAGTCCATTCCCTGATAATCTTCTCTAGAATGCAATTGAAGAGAATGCAAGAAATTCCATCACCTTGTCTAACTCCTGTTTGAATAGAGAAACTCTCTAAGAGCTCACCTCTGAACTTTACTTTGGAGGTGGTGTTCTTCAGCATAGCCTGGATCAGTCTGGTGGTCTTCTCATCCGGGCCTAATTCCCATAAGGTGGAGAAGAGGGCCTGCCTATCTATTGAATCATATGCCTTATGGAAGTCCACTAGTATGACTACCCATTGGTGTCCGCCACGATTCTTGTACCTCAGGATTGTCTTGAGGTTCTGTATCTGCTCTGTGCACGATCTATTTGCGCGAAAACCGGCCTGATATTCACCTAATTGGGAATCCAGTTGACTCACCAATCTGGTTTGCAGGGCTTTAGAAAAGATCTTGTACATAACCGATATTAGAGAGATGCCTCTGTAGTTGTTATTACCTTTCTTGTGTAGAGGATGAATCACCGCTGAGGTCCATTCCTCAGGTAAGGTCTCCATTGCCCAAATATCCTCTATGATCTGATGGATGCTTTGTATGGATTGTTCGTCAGCATGTTTCCGCATCTCCGCTACTATACCGTCTTCACCTGAGACCTTGTTGTTCTTTAGGCTCTTGATAATCTCCCTTATTTCTTCAATGGTTAGCGGTGTGGAGTCTCGGTTTCTGGAAAGAGGCTCAGAGAATGCGAGTCTCTCTTTAGGTTCCTCTGCATTGAGGAGCTGTTTGAAATACCCTGCAAGAGTATTGGTACAATCCTTGTTGTTGAACTGAAGCTTCCCATCAGGTCCACAAAGATGAAGGGTGGGAGCTGTGTACTTCGTTGTCTGATTTCTGAGAGTTCCCTGTAGAAATCTCTTGAGTTGTGCCTCTAAAGTCCTCTTCTTCCTGTTGTATTAAAGCCTTGTTATGGCTCCTCTTAGCCTGTCGTACTATATTGGCAGTTATTTTCCTTTGAGAAAGGAAGGCCTGGTAGTTAGCCTCATTTTTGCATTGGTTCCACGTGATCCAGGCTCTGCGTCTATCTTCTATAGCATGGTTACATGTAGTGGTCCCCCATGGATGTTTTCCTTTGTTGGATGAGGCAGGCTTGGTCTTCTGAGCAGCGTCCAGTAGAGCTTTTTGTAGGTTGGGCCACCCTTGCTTCTATGTGTTTTCTTTCAGAGTGACTTTGAAATCACAGTCTTCATCACTCAGTCGGAGGATGTTGAACTTCGGTATTTTAGCCTTTCTGCTGACATTAGGTGGCCTCCTCAATGGTTGTAGCATAGTTTTTACCAGAGATAGGTAATGGTCCGAGTCTAAGTTAGCACCCCTTAGCACCTTGACATTCTGAATCTCATTGTGATGCTTTTTGTCCATGGCCACATGGTCTACCTGGAATTCACCTAGTAGTGGATTTGGGCTCTTCCATGTCTTCGCCTCCCTAGGCAGGTGTTTGAAGGCAGTTGATTTTAGGAAAAAACCATATTTGTCACAAAGGTCTATAAGAGGTTCTCCATTCTTATTTGTCCTCTTATGGGCTGGGTAGAGGCCCACTATCCTGCGATAGTTTTTCTCCTTTCCTACCTGTGCATTGAAATCATCCATCACCTACCATTAGGTGAAGTGAACCCTATTATGTGATCAATCATACTATGATGAACAGCAAAGCCAGTGCCAAGAGGTGGGACTGTCTTCATCACCCTGATGCCTGGTTTCTCCTTGTATATTCTGTATCCTTGGGATTCAAATGCATCATCGTCCGTGAACCATGTTTCTTGTAGTGCTGCAATCTTGATGTTATATTTGTTCAGCATGGCTAGAGTCTGTTTAAGTTTACCAGTCTTTAGCAACGAGTTGATGTTCACTGTAGCCAAGTAGGTGATATTTCTCTTTCTTTTCTGCTGTTGTTTGCATGGTGGAGTACATGAAGGTGCAGGCTCCCCAGAATCTGATGACCTGCTTGCCCCATCACAAGTGGGGGTGGATTTGTTACCACCTGGGGTATTCTTTGTATTAATGTTTCCTTTCATTTTGAGTCCAACAAGTATGTAGATGAGGCCACCCTAGTGGGTGACGGTTTGTCTGCTCAAGGTTGTTAGCCCTGAGGATTGGGTGTTTGGTCCGCGAGAGCTATTTTATTTTGCTCAAGTCCGCCAGCAAGCTGGTGAGGACCCCCTATCCGCCACCTGGGACGCGCCACGTCGGAGTATCACCTCTCCGCCTGCTACGACACCATAGTAGGATCGTGGACTCATATCATTTATATAAGAAAACGTAAAGATCCAATAATACTGCCTTGAGGAATTCCCCTCTTAATTATTACTTATTAATTATTACTTAATTATTAATTATTATTCTCTGAGTTCTATTTTCTAGAAATATAGCCACACAGTTCTTTGGTACCGGTACCACATAATTCTAGTAAGTTTTCACTATATCTATTATTACCCCTTATCTTGAATTCTTCTTCTTTTTTTTTTCAGTGAAATGAAATGGCGAATGGCTTTGAGTGCCGGGAGTGTCCGAGGACAAGTTTGGCTCGCCAGGTGCAGGTCTTTTGATTTGACCCCCGTAGGCGACCTGCGTGTCGTGATGGAGATGAAATGATGATGAAGACGACACATACACCCAGCCCTCGTGCCAACGAAATTAACCAATGATGGTTAAAATTCCCGACCCTACCGGGAATCGAACCCGGGACCACTGTAAAGGCCAGCACGCTAACCATTTAGCCATGGAGCCGGACTTTTTTTTTTCAGTTAACATATCCTATGCCTTTAAATACATTTGTTTTCTCTCTGCAACCCTCATCTTGAAATCACCAGTGCATTTCCTCATATATATCCCTTAATCTATTTACGTCTGTTGCTATTTGCAGATGGTAAGCTCTCGCGACGGTTGTACACAAAATGACAGCATAAGTTTAAATCTCCCTTCAGGTTTGTCCCAGAGTATATCTTCTACAATTTTCTCTTCTCTTTCCTCCTTTATTAAGGTTGGTATTCCACCAAGACATCTCCCTCTGAGCTTACTATCCTTTATCTTGCTGTATGTTTTATAACCTTCCATATGGACTTCATATCCTGATGCAGTCCAACTCTGCATTTGGGCTATTGCTATTATTTCACATGTTCATTCTTGTTTATGAAATCCTCTATATTCACACATCATAATCTCCATTCTAGTTATCTTTTACTTTTCCCACCTGTCTTGTTGCTAGTCTTATTGCTTGTTACCCTTGCTTTCTATAAATCCATGTTGCACTACCCAGAAAACCTAATGTTACTAAATGTTCTGCTGATAGAACTCTCTGTCTTCCATCACATGGTTCAAAAATACTGCTCAACATCATCAAGAACAGATTGAAAGAAAAAGTGGAATGCTATGTTCAATGATGATCACTGTAAGGGTAAGGGTACCCAGGAAGCAAATCTGGCACTTCATTTAATTTTAGAAAGAAGACTTGAAATGAACAAGAAAGTGTACAAAGGGCACTAGGAAAGTTTTACGATGTGAGTGAATGCTTTAGACTTTTTCAAAATAATTTCCACCACACTCAATACACCTCTCCATACGTCAAAACCAGTCATGAACCAACTCTGCCACTTTTCTTAGGTTACATTTTCACACTCTTGATCCCATGCTGCCAGAAGCTCTTCGTCGGATGCAAAACGCCACCCTTTCAGCTTCATCTTCATTTCTGGGAAGAGTGTGAAGTTACATGGGGCAAGATCAGGACTGTATGGAGGGTGGTCAAGCACAGTCAACCCTGATCTGGCAAGAAAATCCATTGTTACATTAGCACGATGTGCTGGAGCACTGTCATGATGCAGGAGCCAAGTGTTGAGCCGTGACCTTGGACGGAGCTGTTTGAGAGCCTGGATGAACTGAGGCAGACAAGTCTCACTGTACCACTTCGCAGTAACTGTCCTTTGTGTTTCTAGCACAACCCGAGTCAGGATGCCCCGTTTAATGAAGAATACTGCAATCATCCTTTTCTTCACTGACCTTGACTTTCGCAGAGTCACAGGAGTACCCTCATCTTCAAACAGCCACACCTTGTTCTGGGATTTTGTTGGGACATCGTAATAATAAAGCCAAGTTTCGTCACCTGTAACGATGCTATTGACGTTACACGAAGTTCCGTTTTCAAACTGTTTTAGCATTTTTCGGCACCATTTCACTCGATGTGCCCTTTGTTCCTCTGAAAGTGAATGGGGCACCCAAAGGGAACAAACCTTTCTAACATGGAGATGGTCATGTAGAATTGAATGAATTGCTGGTGCAGGGATGTGGAGGGTCTCTTCTACCTGCCGATATGTCAACAGCGTCTGTTGCTGCAACATTTTCCTCACTGCTTCAATGTTTTCCTCAGTCACTGATTCAGACGGTCGCCCAGAACAAGGATCGTCAAATACAAAATTTCCCCTCTGGAACTCTTTGTACCAACAGAAAATTGTTGTCCGATGTGGACAGTCTTTCCCCAGCACTGGTAAACAGTTAATCCACGAGCAAAATTGTAGCGGCTAATTGCGCGATATTCACCTTTAGACCACACTGACATCTTAACTTGCTTTCAATCCCACTGCTTGGTAACAACTGGTGTGAAGGTCACGCCTTGCTATCTTCTAGACCGGTTTTCACCCCTCTTTTCACCCTTCACCATAACAAGGGTGTCCAGCTAACCGTTTTTGCGTATTGAAAAACTTTCCTAGTACCCTTTGTATGTGACCTTCATCAGCTTTTGATGCTGTAGACTGGCAACAGCTTTCTCAAGCACTGAAAAAGATAGATATTGACCGGAGAGTAAATATATACTGAACACCCCTAACTATACAGGGACAAGTGTTTTATATTTACTACCAGCTACCCGCTTCCCACAGGAACAGGTATAAATTTAAGGTGATAGGTTACTTTAAGCAAGGACTTATAAGAGTTCCTTGTGTATGATATCAGTAGTTCTTCCTCCAGTAATGAACATGAAACAATTTTATTTTCGGCCAGACTGAGTGGCTCAGATGGTTTAGGCGCTGGCCTTCTGACTCCAACTTGGCAGGTTCGATCCTGGCTCAGTCCGGTGGTATTTGAAGGTGCTCAAATACACCAGCCTCGTGTCAGCAGATTTATTGGCATGCAAAAGAACTCCTGTGGGACTAAATTCTGGCACCTCAGTGTCTCCAAAAGCCATAACGGTAGTTAGTTGTACATAAAGCCAATAACATTATTATTATTATTATTATTTTGTTTTGATGTAACACATGAAAGGGACATGTTAAGCTGTCCATGAGGAAAACATTCTCCACTTAGACCTACTCCAGCCACATTAAGTCTGATTCTGTACTTTGTTTATTGTCATTGCCAAAGCAGACTCTTACTGGGAATTGGACTCATTTGAAATCAGAAGGAAAATCTGATTTTTTTTTTTTTTTTTTTTTTTTTGCCATTTGCTTAACGTCGCACTAACACATCGAAAGTTTTCGGCGTCGGAAGGGTGGGAGATTGGGAAGGTAGCGGCCGTGGCCTTCATTAAGGTACAGCCCCAGCATTTGCCTGGTGTGAAAATGGGAAACCACGGAAAACCATCTTCAGGGCTGCCGACAGTGGGGTTCGAACCCACTATCTCCCGAATGCAAGCTCACAGCTGCGCGACCCTAACCGCACGGCCACTTGGTCGGTTCTGAAAAAATCATAGGGATTGTTGGTATTAAGACTGCTTCTCTTGTGCCACAGCCAGTTAAATTAGTAGCTTCAATCAAATAGTTTTTAAAAATGTTCACTACATACTGAATTCCATTGCATAACTTTGGCAGTTGTAAATTAAGTAATAATATAATAGGCACCCCCTAATTTTCAAATCAGTTTGCGTGGTGGCAAACCGGAAGGTTGTAAATAATTTAGAATTTTAGCAGGGTAATGAACAGCTTCTTCACTATTGACTGCTGTGTATACTGAGTAATATACTGTACTTGAACATAGGCAGTGACTTCGGAGAAAAATGACTCCCTTTGCCTTTGTGAAGTCATTCTTTTTTCTGTCCTGTAACATTGGAGAATTCCTTTGTTGGTCAGTTTCATTGTTACGTGATAAACGCACTTTCTCAAACGCAATGTACTACGACCTATATTAGCTTTATGTCCCAGCAGGATGGGTTATCGTAGATTTTATATAAATAACAAAAAATCGCTGGAAAACTCTTAATTATTGTCTTGTAGCATGCTCGCTGAAGTTGTTGATAGCTGGCACGCTAGCTCACAATCTACTCGGTTGTTCTGAAGCTGGTCATTTACATTCCTATATTTCAGAATGAAGTCTGTGCAAAAAAAATGAAAAATGTATGTAAATATAAATAAAAATAACATTCTGCAAATTACATTTTAGTCTACATTAGTTACTAAAGCTAGTTGCTTTACGTCGCACCGACACAGAGAGGTCCTATCGCGACAATGGGACAGGAAAGGGCTAGGAGTGGAAAGGAAGCGGACATGGCCTTAATTAAGGTACAGCCCCATTATTTGCCTGGTGTGAAAATGGGAAACCACGGAAAACAGTGGGTTTCGAACCTACTATCTCCCGAATACTGGCCGCACTTAAGCGATTGCAGCTATCGAGCTCGGTACATTAGTTACTTGATGGGGGAAAAACAATTTATTTTGATAAGGATTAACTAATTAATTTTTTTAAATGTTAAATTTAACTTTATTTTACTGCAAACTGTAAAAAAAAAAAAGCACTTATAGTGGACTATGTGTTAAAGATAGATACAGTGGACGCCGCTTATTATAATCACTCTGGGGCGAAGATGATTTGATAACATTAACTGATTGATAACAGTAGCCGAAAAATTGATAGGTAGGCTACTGTATTTACTCATAACCTACATGCACTACAATGGAACAGATGACAGTACACAGCACTGCAATACAGTTAACTGTTTTCAGCTATGTAAAATAGTGTCTAATTGTTGTTTGTTTCTGGTTGTCTCTCAAAAGTCCATTAATGAATCCTTCATATTCATAATGTTTTTGGAAGTCCTCTGACTTATGCTGAACACCTCGTCACAAGATATCTAACGTCTGTCACATTTCAGCATTCGCTGGTGTTCGGGAAGTTTCGGCAACTTCGTCATCATCAGCGTCGATATCTTCTGCTCCGTGCTCTTTACCTCTCATTTCTAATTCTGCGGAGGTAACTGCCTCACATATGTCGTCTTCTGTCTGTTTCCTTTCAGTAATGATGCCCTCTTCAGTGTTCATCCACTCCTGAAATTCATCTTCCGTCAAGCCTATTGGACAAAGTTCGACATTCTCCTCTCCTTCTGGTAACTCTCTTGTATGCACTCTACTAGCATCCTTGAGAACGAAATCCTTGAAAGCAAATGTGATAACATAAACCGAATTCATGATCACACTAAATGGAAGATTTTCATTGTTTCAATATTTGTCCGTACGGAACTTCATAAAAGTGATTATATAATACGGTTGATAACATTATCCGTGATTACAATAAATGGCGTCCACTGTATATGCTATCCTTTACATTTCTGTAGAACTTTTAATGCTGAATATTCTTACCCTCATAGTATAGATGTAGCTTAAGCTAAAAATGAGCACAAATGGCCATTGGTCATAGATGAATGTTTCTTCACATAAACCTCTCTCGAGAAATGCTTAATAGAATCGTGAAAACCACATCAAAATCCATCCAGTGGTTCTTGAGATTAGCCCTCACAGACAGACAGACAAACAAAATCGAGGACAGCATTTTATTCTAAGTAGAGATGTACTAAATGCATATAAACTGCCAAACGTCAACTGAAATCAATGAAGGCAGAAGGAAAAAAATAAGAAGAGGAGCCAGGCAGAGGTGTCAACTTTCCCTCACCTGTTTAACATGTTCATAGAGGAAGCAATAATGGTCATTAAACAGAGAACAACAGGGATCAAAATTTACCAAAGGCAGATACACTATATAAGTCTTGCTGATGACATTGCTATATTGAGAGAAACAGAAAAAAGGATTGAACAAAATGATTAACATATTGAAAAAAAGACATTAAGCATGGAACCTCAAAATGAATACTAAGAAAACTAATAATGTTATTGGCTTTAGGTCCCACTAACTACTTTTACGGTTTTCAGAGACGCCGAGATGCCGGAATTTAGTCCCACAGGAGTTCTTTTACGTGCCAGTAAATCTACCGACACGAGGCTGACGTATTTGAGCATCTTCAAATACCACCGGACTGAGCCAGGATCGAACGTGCCAAGTTGGGGTCAGAAGACCAGCGCCTCAACCGTCTGAGCCACTCAGCCCGGCACTAAGAAAACTAAAACCATAATAGTATGTATGCCCATTCAAACACACGCATCAGATGTCAGAATGGGCAAAGAAAAAATTAAGCAAGCAAACCAGCTTTGCTACCTTGGAAGTCTGATTACACAGGATAACAGAAGCATGTCAGAAGTTAAAAGAATGATAGCAATGGCTGAAAAAAGCTCTCCTAAGTAAGAAGGATTTGCTGACTAACAAGCATATAAGTATAGAAATAAGGAAGATCTTCATAAAAACTCTGCAGGAGTAGAAGCTGGACATTGAACAAACATGAAAAAGACAGGCTAGAAGCAGTAGAAATGTGGGTGTGGAAGAGAATGAATCTATAGAATTCTGGACAGAAAAGAAATCAATAAGCAACCTCATTATGAAATCAAGAGAAGAAATATGAAGTTCAGTGGTCACATCAAATGAAACAGCAACTTCCTCTGCAATTTTCTGGGAAGAGAGGAAGAGGACAACCAAGAGAGAGCATTTTTTTAGCAACTTACTCTACAAGAAGAGTTGTATATCTTATTCTGAGCTGAAAAGAATAGTTCAGGACAGAAACCTATGGCTGCAGCAACAAGGTTTGGCCTTCAGAATTTGACTGATGACATTGTCTCCTGTTCCTTTCCTGTTCTGAGCCACAAGGCTTTTAAACTCAAACATTTATCTCTGATCACTATTTCCTTTCTCCTGTCCTAAATGTGAGTCGGGCCAGTAATCAGCTTCTCAGACGTCCATCACTTCTGCATGTTGAGTTGGCTGTCCATTTCAATTTGCCAGCCCTCCACGCATTAATCTTCCTCAACAGCTGGTGCTAGGCTAGTAGAATTTTCACTCGTAGCAACTTTGCACATTCCTTACGCAGTCATACGAGCGCCCTCTACTGGAGTCAGTGAACTCAGCTGCTTATCCATTTCCTTTAGCTGAGTTGGAGTTCAAGTTCTCAACCAATCCCAATCATCTACTATAAAGCACTTACCTCTTACCTTACCTTACCTGAAAAGCTCTGCTTTTCCTAAATGGAAACAGGATTCCATAATGAGTCCAATTCCTGGTAAGAGTCTGCTTTGGCAATGGTTTCGTTTCTCCTATATCCTTTTCCCTTTTAAATTTTTGGCATTATTGTTTGCCATTACAACCAGTACCAGCTTAACTTTAATTGGCATTTTCCCTTTTACTCTTCCCAGTCTGTGCATGTCATCAATCTGTTTCACTACAGTTTATCTTCATATGGTGATTTAAAACTTTGAACACTTTATTCATGAAAATTTTCAATTTCTGATGTGTCATAGATGAAAATATTTTTTCTCCTTGATAATTTCTCTTGTCACTTTACTTGTCTCAATTCTTCCTCTAATCCCTTCACTTTAGCTTTCAACATTTCTACTTCACGGTAATTCTCCACAACCTTTTCCATTATGATTTTTCATTCTTCTTTTACACACTCTTATATCCTTCATTTCATTGTACTGTTCAAGGATTAGCTCCCTTTTTTATTTCACCTGACAAGCCCCTAACAACTTCCTCGATATTTTCCACCTTTTCCCAGCCAACTACTTCCACTGGTCCAGGACCAGAATTCATCTCTACCTCATTAAGACTAGCATTCAATCAATCAATCAGTCACTACTGATCTGCATTTAGGGCAGTCACCCAGGTGGCAGATTCCCTATCTGTTGTTTTCCTAGGCTTTTCTGAAATGATCGCAAAGAAATTGGAAAATTATTGAACCTTTCCCTTGGTATGTTATTTCCAATCCCTAACTCCCTTTCCTATAAATGAATATTTGCCCCAATTTGTCCTCTTGAATTCCAACTTTATCTTCATATTGTGATCTTTCCTACTTTTAAAGACACCACTCAAACTTATTTGTCTACTGATGTCCTCCCACGCCATCTCTCCTCTGACAGCTCAGAACATACCATTTAATCGAGCAGCTCGTCTCCTTTCTCCCAAATCTTCCCAGCCCGAACTTTGCAACATTTTTGTAACGCTATTCTTTTGTCGGAAATCACCCAGAACAAATCGAGCTGCTTTTCTTTGGATTTTTTCCAGTTCTTGAATCAAGTAATCCTGGTGAGGGTCCCATACACTGGAACCATACTCTAGTTGGTGTCTTACCAGAGACTTATATGCCCTCTCCTTTACGTCCTTACTACAACCCGGGCCGATGACCTTCGATGTTAGGCCCCTTAAAACAACAAGCAAGCATTACTACAACCCCTAAATACCCTCATAACCATGTGCAGAGATCTGTACCTTTATTAACAACCATATTTATGTGATTACCCCAATGAAGGTCTTTTCTTATATTAATACCTAGGTACTTACAATGATCCCCAAAAGGAACTTTCACTCCATCAACACATCATTTGCTATCATCATCTTCATTTCCCGTTTCCAGCTTCCTCGGTCAGTTTGTGAAGCAAGGACCTCCAGCGCTGCCTGTCTCTTCACCACTCTATCGTTTCTTATCTTGTCATTTTCCTCCCCTCTTCTCTACGCATTCTCACACTGAATCTGTCCACCTCTTTCAGGGTCTTCCTCGTGGTCTCTTTCCTGTTAACTTCTCTGAAAAAGCTTTTTTTGGCACTCTATCTTCTCCCATTGGTGAAGACTCCAACAGATGTATAAATAGTCATCAACAAAAACAGTGTCCAGCTCCATGGCTATGTGGTAAGCGTGCTGACATTTGGTCACAGTGGTTCTGGGTTCGACTCACAGCAGGGTTGAGAATTTTAACCATAATTGTTTAATTATCTTGGCACGGGGACTGGGTGTATGTGCGGTCTTCATCATCATTTCAATCCTCATCACGATATGCAGGTCGCCTAAGGGTGTCAAATAAAAAACTGCACCAGGCCTCTCCGGAGGCCACACGGCATTTTTTTTTAACAAAAAGAGTGACCTAGGCCAAGACAGAGATACAGCATATGCAAAGAACACTGCATGCACATAAATAGTTACTGAACAACACAACCACCTTGGCTGCTTTACTGACTAAGTGAAGAACAAATCTTAATAAATTGGTTTCTCAGTTCATAGAAATATGTTTAAACATTCTCAAATTGGGGCTTGCCTCAGTAAGCTACTAGAACAGTACAATATATTTCCCACAGGGAAAGTTGGCCGTGAGGTTAGGGGCAAGCAGCTGTGAGCTTGCATCTGGGAGATAGTGGGTTCAAACCTCACTGTCGACAGCCCTGAAGATGGTTTTCCATAGTTTCCCATTTTCAAACCAGGTGGCTTAATTAAGGCTATGGCTGCTTCCGTCCCACTCCTAGGCCTTTCCTATCCCATCATCGCCATAAGACCTATCTGTGTCGGTACGATGTAAAGCAAATAGTAAAAAAATATATATATTTCCCAATGATATTCTGTATTCTGCTACCCAGTGTTTGTATTTTTATTTTACTACCTCAACCAGTCACTCATTTTTTCATTTCCTCTATCACCATATATATTGTACAGTAATGTTGTTACATGACAATATTGTGTCACACTTCTAATGGAACCTTATTCAGAACTCCACTTATTGACTGACTGAAGGGAGGAAAAAAAATAATTAGGAGTTTCATAGCATATTGTGAATTGGTACAAAAAAAAAAAACACTGGTTGTAGTCATCCTTTGGATCTATTTTATTGAATACACCATTACATTGTGACATTAGCAAACTTAAAGGAGCACATGTTACATCTAGCCTGTGAAGGAGGGGGCGGGAACGATATATTATGAATACACTGACATGCTAAGAAGCCTGCATGTCAGAAAGTACCAAGCAGTATTCTTAACAGTCACACTTCTTTTGGTAGCCTCATAATGCTGACTTCAGTTTTGCCAACATAATGTATTTTGCCAAGACAATATGACATGGGAGTCAACATCTCACCAAGCAACAAATGTTGCTTTATACAAATAAAGATTTCTATAATCTTGGCAACTTTTACTTAATATGGATCTTTCCTTTTATAAGGAATGCACAACAATAATCTTATTCTCCAACAATAACACAAGAAGCAACATAATGCTGCTTCAATAGCTTACACATACAGAGGGACATATCAATTCCCCAAAAAATAAATGGTGCAGGGAGGGCACATAAGGAATTATCTTTGGCACTTAAAAATACCATACAAAGCATTAACCAGGAAGGACTTGCTTATAACATCGTGCTCTTGCCCATAGATACAAAAAGTATTTTTTGGAAGAAAATATGTCACTTTTTGTAACCATTTCATATTCTATGCATAGCATTGTTGCTTGTACTTTTTATATTTATAATCACATTTCCCATGGAATGCTACTGCACTAATCTCTATGCCTCACGCAAAACCACAAGAAATCTGCACTGAATAAACAAAATTAGGGAAGGAACATCTTCAGAGATCACAAACAAACAATTACAAGCATCGTTTCGAATACATACACAGCAACAAATGGAAGTGTGGTGTTTTAGCAATTTAGAATATAGTTTTCATCAGCTGACATAAGGACATGCATACTCTTATAGTAATGAAGATAACAACAAAATAAATAAAATGACAAAATACAGGCACTGAGATATATGTTATGGTTAACATTGATTGTATTTGGTATTGTGGTTATAATGTGCTTTTAGCTCTCTGTCTCTTAGCTCTACTTATAAATATACACACTGTACACTCACATAACAAAAGTCTGGAATTAGGAAATCAAAGACAAAACTTCTGTTGGAATATTTTATTTTCATTAGCTAAAACATCTCAATCTGCTGTATGTACTGTAAATAAAATTTGTGGCCATGCTTGTTTAACTATTCGCACTTCAGTTAAGTAAGAAAATTCAGGCATAATAGGAGAAAGGGCTATCTACCATCCATTGCAGAGCCGGTTCTGAGAGAGAGTCAGTGCCTGCACAGTCTTTAAAGCCACATTTGAATGTTGTAACGTCACCTCCTGGTTTCACGTTGGACTACGGAACACTAACATGATATACTGTACATGACATTACTTATTGCATCATGATATTTTTACTAGTCTATACTACATGTGTCACAAGATCAGATTTTCAGTGCCAGACATCCCGTAACCCAAGATACAATTTTTAAATCTACAGATATGAAATAAATGTGCCATTTAGGGTGATACCTGTTATTACCAAAACAAAGTCATTGTTTTATATTTTGTTCAGCCATTTACTAAAGGTATATTCAGTTAAAGTGTGTTGACATCATTTGATCACATAATTAAGTGGTCAGAAAATTGGAAGGCACTTCTACTTTTTGAACACATTTAAGCCAAGAATACTAACAACAATGGACAACCATTTCTACAAACATTTTTTTTTTAGTGTGAACTTTGCAGTACAACCTATTCCTGAAGACATCCACAATATTAGGTTAGGCACGAGTTGATGAATGCTATGAAAATTACCTGCGTCCACTAAGTATACAAATTTGTATGCAAAAAATTCACTTATCAAGAATATGGTTGTCTACAAATTCACTGTACTGCTAGTTCCTTTATTAGCTAGTGTTAATCATTTATTATTCATTATTTTCTTAAACTGATTTCATAAGCAAAATGAATTTCAAGGCCACTTTCTTTATAATTTGCTAGTTTCTTTTATCACTTTGACTTTTGTTTGTGTGTCAACAATTTCTCAATTCGAATGTGGCATACCCCAATGGCAGGAAGGCATTTTCAAATAATTTTCTAACTTTACTATTCAATATAAATTTTGTACATATCTTTTCTAAACAAACAAATCACAAAAATAATTATTGATTTTTTTGTTTGTGATATACCTTACGCTACAACTGACTAGACTATACTGGCATATACAGGGAAGGGGCTATAATAAACAGAGATGGCCACAACACGACACAAACTTCTGCTCACTACCTTTGTTCACTGACCTGCATCTCGCACTGATGTTCATCACTCTTCCTTCACCACAAAATAGAACTCATCTATAAAGTCATATACTATATGAATTCTTGTCATATAATAAAGTCATATACTATATGAATTCTTCTCCAACTTATCTTTATTGATCTTGGTTGCCTCACTTGGTGAGAATACTCTATCAAATAGATTCTTGATAAGAAATCTCCAACAATAATCACATATTTAATTTCCCTGTAAAGTATGTTGGCAAAACACACTCAGACACTTCTTTCACTATTTGCTATCAAGTCAATGATAGATAAGGAGTTGAAAATACAACCTAAAATATATGAACAACTTAACTTGAAATAATACAACATGGAAAGTATTGAGATGATATTTTATATGTGACTAGCTGTCACAGCAGAGTCAATAAAAGTAACTGATTTCTAGATACACAAATGAGAGTGTAATTGTCTTAACAAGGCTACATAATGCATGAATATCTACAAACTTATAATAATAATAATAATAATAATAATAATAATAATAATAATAATAATAATAATAATAATAATAATACAAGAGTGTTGTTATATCTGGCTTTGGTGTTTCTTCTAAACAATAAATGTATCAACGTAACACAAACATTTGCACATCTGTTATATTGTGATCTAATGCTGCGTTTGTACTGAAAACAACAGAAGCCTTTTGTTTCTAATGGAGTGAAAGGGCAAAGTGGATGGTTTTCAGTTTCAGCATGGGAATGTATGGCTCGCATGAGGATGACAGTAGCAACATGTACGTGTTACCTATTCTACTTGGCTAGACAAATAACTAATCCTTGATTGACTATCCTGTACTACTATGTAAAGTAATGTGACTGGTTCTATTGGTTTGTAATATTCTTCCATGTTATTGATTAGTGAAATATGTATATTTATGTATATGAGACTGTATATTTTCTAAATTAACTCTTCTGCCTGTAACAGAAACACAAACCACCCAGCCATGCGAGCCAACTGACAGTTACGGTAACATGTTGAAGTATACACATAAAAGGAAACATGCATCTCGCAACTTTTAACAATTCAATGGACTGCTAATATGGAGAAGGAAACAATACTGGACACATAGTAAATACTGCGCACATAAATACTAACTTTGAATATCGAAATATTCTACTAATGCTTTTATTTCAAATTAACTGCAGTATGTGTTTGTGTTTAAGTGTACTTGTGTGAGTGTGTGTTGAACTGAAGGTCTTGGGGAGTTTCATTTTTCTATATATATGTGTGTGTGTGTATTTTTGGGAGTTTGTATTTTTCTGATTTTTTTATTGGGTTTCTAAATTTTATCTACTATACAATTGTTTCAATTTTTCAAATCATTGCCACAAATTGGGCCATATTTGTATTTAAACCCTTTCCTGATATTTGTATCAACTTAGCAATAATTTTTTTTCTAAATCTACACTAATTTATTTTATCACATTTCTCTGTATCCTTGTGCTTCATTCTTTTTGGCCTTCCATGACAGGTTCTACTTTAACGGTCAATGACTCTTTAGGTTCTTTAATGAGACTATCTGGGGAGCCCAGTTGAGGACTCTTCACTATGTCTTCAATATCCTCTTGAAACAAGTTCTCTGGTCGAGGAGATGTGAAGGATGATGTTGGTTTATAGGTCATTCCACTAACTCCAATTCCTAGCTCCACACTATTAAGACTACCACCAACTGCCATACTGCTGAGTGGAGATGAGATGGGGGTTGGTCCATCCACGTTTCCCGGAGAACCTGATGGACTGCCCGTACGCAAGTCACCAGCGGAGCCCACAGGACTGGGCACACGCATGTTGGTTCCCGCTCCCAACGGACTGGGTAGTCCCAGCGGAGGCATGCCGTGGCCTGTCCCATTGGTGGGCAACGAATGTCCCACGAGCCCCAGGCTGTTGACAAGACTTGCCTCGGCACTGTGTTGGTGCTGAGCTGCAGCCACCATGCTGCACATCTGTTGTCTCAGTCCCTGTGCCACCACCGCTACTGCAGCAGCAGCAGCTGCACCAGGAGAAACCGTAGGTTCGGGCCCATTGCTGCACGCACTAGTGGAATAATTCTGGACACCCAGAGGTTCCTGGACAAAATAAATATCAAGTTGTAGATATTTCAGAGTACTGTACTGTAATATATTATCATCATATAATATGAACTCTTAGAACATAAGTTTGTAGAGATGAAACTTTACCTTTGAGAGAGGTTTATAAAGTACATATGTAACCCCAATGCCTAGCTCCACACTATTAAGACTAACACCAACCATCATACTGCTGAGTGGTGATGGGATGGAGGTTGGTCCGTCCACATTTTCCAGAGAATAAGATATATCATCACGGATATATATTTAGCACATTGTATTATCCTAATAAACTATTTAAGATAAATAATAAATTACTATATTAGAATACAGAATATAATTTTGTTAAAGATGACACTGTTTGTATTTGAGAATTTGAAAAGGAATGGAATACTACTATAGGCAAAAATACCAGCTCACATCCATCTCGGTAATCGGCTTGATGTCAGGTGCCCAAGGAACCATACGTACATTTTTTTGTCGAATTTTACAGTTCCATTGGGCCGAGTACAGATTTAATCTACAACATCGCCATAACTAACCTTTAAAAATTCCATCATGATTTTCAAGAAGGACTTCAAGTAAATGTTTGACATGCCTCATTATCTGCATTCGTACTTCTTCTTATGTAACTTCATGCTAGCTCATGTAAGCATGATCTGTTCAATGGTATCTATTGCTCTTTGTCCTTGGGCAACCTGCAGCTATTGCAGGAAGGTCTTAGAATGAAAAATATAAATATAATTTCCACATTGTGTTATGACCTAAAATATAATTTTGTTGAAGATGAGACTGTTTGTACTTGAAGAATCGAGCTTAACAGCTGCAGGCCTTTAAGTGCGGCCAGTATCCAACAACCGGGAGATAGTGGGTTCGAATCCCACTGTCGGCAGCCCTGAAGATGTTTTTCCGTGGTTTCCCATTTTCACACCAGGCAAATGATGGGGCTGTACCTTAATTAAGACATGGCTGCTTCCTTCCCACTCCTAGGCTTTTCCTATCCCATCGTCGCCATAGCAAAAAAAAAAAAAAAAATTTACTTAAAGAGAGGTTTGTAAAGTATATAAATTACAGCATAAAATTTTCCTACTCTATTATTTACTTAACAACTATCTAAGATAAATACCATTAATTCATAAATTATCTATAGCTCTACAAGGTTTATGTCACAAATAGATAAGAGAAAATCAAACAATAATATAAAAATTACTGAGGAGTGAGGCCATGCATGTTAACACACACGCCATGGCTATGGAGCCAAGCTCAGCATCTGGCAGACGAATGGGTTCAAACCCCACCATTGGCTGTCCTGAAAATGGTTTTCTTCAGTTCCCAGTTTTAATTCCAGGCAAATGCCAGGAAAGTTCCCATTCATGGGCCACAACTGATTCCTCCATCAACATTTATTTCATCTTCATAAGCTCCTTAACTGAGGTCGGAGGAAATAGGACTAAGGGGTAGATATACATACAAAATACAAATTAGGCTTACACATTTTTCTGGCATTTGTCCTTACAAAATTCAAATTTATAGAAACAAAGGGAAACTGCATTATTTACATAACCAATATCCATGGAGAGAACAATAATAAATAAAATAAATTAATCTATCACTTTTAGAAATATATGTTAAACTAAAAGTTTGTATGAAAACGAAAGTAATGAGTAATCTGATATCACCCAAGACCAGAATGACCAGCTTTTGAAACTAAAAAGCCCATAAGCAACACTAAATGGGAGAAAGGAGACGAGCTGCTCGGCTCAGTGGTATGTTCCAGTGGAGAGATGGCGTGGAATTACTTTAGTAGACGAATAAGATTGAGTGGTGTCTTTAAAAGTAGTTAAGATCACAATATGAAGATAAAGTTGGAATTCAAGAGGACAAACTGAGGCAAAAATTTGTTTTTAGGAAGCGGAGTTAGGGGTTGGAATAACTTATTAAGGGAGATGTTCAATAAATATCTAATATCTTTGAAATAATTTAAGAAAAGTCTAGGAAAACAGCAGATAGGGAATCTTCCACCTGGGCGACTGCCCTAAATGCAGATCAGTAGTGATTGATTGATTGATTGATTGATTGATTGATTGATTGATTGATTGATTGATTGATTGACAAGGAAATTTGCCAGATGAAAAATATGTCATTTTTTATTTATATAGTATACTAGCAATTACCCGCGGCTTCGCTCGCGTGGATTTCGTAATTTGATCAAAGTAATCGTTCCTCAGCATTGTACTAAGACAATATCTGAAAATTCCTGAAGTATAAAAATTGAGTTTCATTTACTCTAGAGATTCTTTGTAAACCATGTTTGTGGTATTAACTTTTGGGGTTATCTCGGTGTTATCATGGACGAACGCATGACTTGGTCTGCACATGTCTTACATATCTGTCAAAAAGTTTACTCATCTTTACATTCTTTATATAAATACAAACATATATTTCCAATAAAGCTTAAAAAGAGATTAATTGAAGCCCTTGTAATGCCACATTTTGACTATTGTGATGTTGTCTTCAATGACGTCAGGCCACAATTTTCCCTAAGGCTACAGCGCGCTCAAAATGCGTGTGTGGGATATATATGCAGCTTAAGAAAATATGACCACGTGTCACCATCTTTCCTAAAATTAGAGTGGTCGCGACTCCATGTTCGTCGTAACCATCATACTTTGTCTCTTCTCCACCGAGTTCTTACTACATCTTCCCCATCCTACCTTTCTTCACGTTTCCATTACTTCTCAAATGTTCATGACAGACATACAAGGACTCAAACATCCAACCTGCTCATCATCCCTCACCATCGAACTGCCGCATATAACAGCTCATTCTCGGTGTTTGCCGCACGAGAATGGAATCGTTTACCGGACGACGTCAGGGGAATAACAACTACAGTGTCATTTAAGAGAGCGTTAAGAGGTGCAACAGGATGCGAGTGACCTGTGAATTTCTAGCCTTTCAGTGATCGTGCTACTACAATATCATTACTAGCTATTATTATTATTATTATTATTATTATTATTATTATTATTATTATTATTATCATTATTGCTGTTGTATGTATGTCCTACTGTGGTGGAATTTTATTTCAGTTGTATTTTGATTGTGTTTTAATTGTGTCTTCTAGTATTAATTACGGTAGTATTACTTATGACTTTAATGTATACTAATTGGTTTAGTGTAAGAGAAGGCCTAATGGCCTTAACTACGCCAATAAAGACATTTATCTATCTATCTAACTGTACATGTGAGAAACAGTCTTCTCTCAAGTCGAAAAAATAAATACATGTTTATTTACTTTTAAAGGAGATTCCAAATACCTATTTCCACATCTGTAACATCTTCAGTTTTTCCAATAGACATAAGTATGCCCAGAAAAAGAACTGCCTTCTCCGAAAACAAAAACGTACAGGTTCCTGTATTTTTAAAGAACTTTCCAAATACAAAGTTTCTTGTCTCTAACATGTTAAGTTTTTTACATGTAATGTAGATATACCGGTATTCATTTTAAAAATTCACCCGCTTTTCCAATTCTGTTCAGTCCCTTAACTGGATTTTCCGAAAACCAAAAAATAAGTGTTTCATTACTTTTAAAGGAGATTCCAAATACCAGTTTTCATGTCTGTACATCTGCAACACCTTCAGTACTTTTTAGATAAAGGTATACTCATACGATTAATTCAACTTCTTCTTCACTTCTTTCCACCCCTCTCCTGCCTTAAGTGGACTTTCCGAAACAAAAATTTGTGTTTCTTGATTTTGAAAGGAAATTCAAAATACCAACTTTCACGTCTGTAACAGCTTCAGTTTTTAAGATAAAGTATCCTCATAAACATATTTCAACTCCTTATTTATTTTCAACCCCACACCCCTTACGTCGATTTTCCGAGAAAAAAACCAAAAGCGTGTTTCTTCATTTTTTAAAGGAGATTCCAAATACTAATTTTCATGTCTGTACATCTCCAGTTTTTGAGATATAAGTATACCCATAAAAGTAATTCAACTCCTTTTTTACCCCCCCCCCCCTCCTACCCGTTAAGTGGATTCCCCCGTCCCCAAAAGTGCGTGTTTCTTCATTTTCAAAAGAGATTCCAAATACCAATTTTTACGTCTTCAACATTTTTAGTTTTTGAGATATAAGTACCCTCGCACAAAGAATTCAACTAATTTTTCAATTCATTCACTTCTTACTATAAGTGGATTTTCCGAAGACAAAAGAACGCGTGTTTCTTTACTTTGAAATAAGATTCCAAACACAAATGTTCATGCCTCTAACATGTTCAGTTTTTGAGATAGAAGTATCCTCATAAAAAGGATTCAACTCCTTATTCATCCCAGCCCGTTAAGTTGATTTCCTCCCACCCTCCAAAAATGCATGCTGCTTAATTTTTTTAAGGTGATTTCAAATACAAATTTTCACGTGTGTAACCTTAATCATTTGAGATATAAGTTCCTCCAGAAAAAGAATTAAATTTTTCACTTCCTTTCACCCTCCCCTTAAGTGAATTTTCCAAATAAATAAAAAACTTGTTTATTTACTTATAAAGGAGCTTCCAAATGACAATTATCACGAATGTATCGTCTTCAGTTTTGAGATATGTGTATCCTCATAAAAAGAAATAAAACGCCTTTTTCACCGCCCCCGCCCCCAAGTTCATTTTCCCCCTCCAAAATGCATGTTCATTTTTAAAGGAGATTCCGAACACTAATTTTCACGTCCGCAACATCTTTAGTTTTTGAGATATAAGTATACTCATACACAGAATTCAACTAATTTTTCAGTTAATTCACGCCCCTCCCTTAAGCGGATTTTCCAAAGACAAAAGATTACATGTTTCTTTACTTTGAAAGAAAATTCCAAATACAAATTTTCAAGTCTGTAATATCTTAAGTTTTTGAGATGTAAGTATCCTCTTGAAAAGAATTCAACTCCTTTTTCACTCCACCCCACCCGTTAAGTTGGTTTCCCCCCACCCAAAAATGTGTGTTTCTTTATTTTTAAAGGAGATTCCAATAACCAATTTCCAGGCCTGTAACCTTCAGTTTTAAGATATAAGTCTGTCCCGAAAAAGAATTCAATTTTTTCTTTTACTTCCTTTCACACTCCCCACTCAAGTGAATTTTCCAAAAACAAACAGTACCCGTTTCATTACAAGCGCTTCCAAACACCAATTATCACGACTGTAACATCTTCATATTTTGAGATATATGGATCCTCGTAAAAGGAATTCATCTCCGTTTTCACACACACCCCTTCCAAATTGATTCCCCCACCAAATGCGTGTTTCCTTATTTTTAAAATATATTCCAAATACCAGTTTCACGTTTGTGACATCTTTAGTTTTTTGGTGTATATATACATTCTCATACAAATAATCCAACTAATTATTCAATTCTTTCACCCCCCCCTCGTTAAGGGTTTTTCCCGAAAACCAAAGAATACGTGTTTCCTTATTTTTAAAGGAGATTCCAAATATCAATGTTCACGTCTGCAACATGTTAAGTTTTTGAGAAATACTGTAGATACGCTAATTTTAAAAATTCGCCCCCTTTTACACTTCCCCTTAACTAGATTTTCCAAAAAAAAAATACTAATGTTTCCTTACTTTCACAGGAAATTCCAAATACCAGTTTTCAAATCTGTAATATGTTACGTGTCTGAGATCATTTGCAGATATAGTCTTTTTAAAACTTCACCCCGTTTGTCACTCCTGTTCACCCCCTATTCATCGGATTATCCAAAAATGCAAAAATACGTGTTACTTCATTTTCAAGGAAAATTCCAAATTTCAATTTTCACATCTGTAACATCTTCAGTTTTTGAGATATAAGTCTCCTCATAAAAGGTGTTCAACCACTTTTCTCTCTTTATCACTCCCCTTAATGGGATTTTTGGAAAACAAAAAAATACGTGCTTCTTTATTTTTAAAGGAGATTCCAAATACTAATTTTCACGTCGGTAAAATCTTTAGTTTTTGAGATATATGTATCCACATACAAAGAACTCAACTTTTTCAGTTAATTCAAACACCCCCCCCCCCACCTTAAGTGGATTTTCCAAAGACAAAAGATTACGTGTTTCTTTACTTTGAAAGAAAATTCCAATTACAAATTTTCATGTCTGTAACATCTTCAGCTTTTGAGATGTAAGTATCCTCATGAATAGTATTCAACTCCTTTTTCATTCCCCCCCCCCCTGTTAAGTTGGTTTCTCCCCACCCAAAAATGTGTGTATTTTTAAAGGAGATTCCAAATACCAGTTTTCACGTTTGTAACACCTTTACATATTTTTGGTCTATATATACATTCTAATACTAATAATTTGACTTTTTCAATTCTTTCACACCCCCCCCCCCCCCCCGTTAAGGGTTTTTCCCGAAAACCAAAGAATACATATTTCCTTATTTTTAAAGGAGATTCCAAATACTTATGTCGTGAGCATGTTAAGTTTTTGAGATTATACTGTCGGTACTCTAATTTTAAAAGTTCACCCCCATTTTCAGTTCCCCTTCACTGGATTTTCAAAAAAAAATTTGTGTTTCTTTACTTTTACAGGAAATTCCAAATACCGGTTTTCAAATCTGTAATATGTTATGTGTCTGAAATAATTTGCAGATATAGTCTTTTTTTAAATTCACCCCGTTTGTCACTCCTGTTCACCCACTATTCATCGGATTATCCAAAAACGCAAACATACATGTTTCTTTATTTTCAAAGGAGATTCCAAATTTCAATTTTCATGTCTGTAACATCTTCAGTTTTTGAGATATGTCTCCTCATAAAAGGTGTTCAACCTCTTTTACCCCTTTTTCACTCCCCTTAATGAGATTTTCTGAAAACAAAAAATGTGTTCCTTTATTTTTAAAGGAGATTCCAAATACCAATTTTTATGTCTGTAAACTTGTAAGTTTTTGAGATATAGATATCCTCATTTTTAAAATTCACCCCCCCCCCCCTGTTTTATCCCCTTAGCGACGGAATATCCAAAAATCCTCCCTTGGCAAGCACCTACATGTTAATATGAATGTATCCCAAAATTTCATTTCTTTATGTCCAGTAGTTTTGGCTCGGCGATGATGAATCAGTCGGGCAGTCACTCAGTCAGGACAAGTCATCTATATATATATATATAAAATAGCTTGTCCTGACTGACGCCAAAACTACTGGGCATGAAGAAATGAAATTTTTGTGATCCATTCATATTAACATGTAGGTGCTGACTAAGAGAGGATTTTCGGATATTCCTTTGCTGAGGGGGTGAATTTTTAAAATGAGGATACCTGTATCTCAAAAACTTAAAAAGTTTACAGACGTAACAATAAGGTGTTTGGAATCTCCTTTAAAAATAAAGAAACACATTTTTTTCTTCGGAAAATCCCATTAAGGGGGGGGGGGGGGTGAAAATGGGGAAAAAGATTTGAACACCTTCCATGAGGATACTTATATCGCAAAAACTGAAGATGTCACAGACATGAAAATTGGTGTTTGGAATCTCCTTTGAAAATAAAGAAACACATACTTTGGTTTCCGGAAAAACCCTTAACGGGGGTGAAGTGAAGTGAAGTGAACAGGAGTAACAAACGGGGTTAATTTTTAAAAGGACTATATCTGCAAATTATCTCAGAAAGGTAACATATTACAGATTTGAAAACCGGTATTTGGAATTTCCTGTAAAAGTAAAGAAACTATGTTTTTTGGGAAATCCACTTAAGGGGAACTGAAAAAGGGGGTGAATTTTTAAAATTAGCATATCCACAGTATATCTCGAAAACTTAATATGTTGCAAACGTGAAAATTAGTATTTGGAATCTTCTTTAAAAATAAAGAAACACGTACTTTGGTTTCCGGAAAATTGGGGGAAAAGATTTGAACACCTTCCATGAGGAGACTTATATCTCAAAAACTGAAGATGTCACAGACATGAAAATTGGTGTTTGGAATCTCCTTTGAAAATAAAGAAACACATACTTTGGTTTCCAGAAAAACCCTTAACGGGGGTGAAGTGAAGGAAGTGAAGTGAAGTGAAGTGAAGTGAAGTGAAGTGAACAGGAGTAACAAACGGGGTTAATTTTTAAAAGGACTATATCTGCAAATTATCTCAGAAAGGTAACATATTACAGATTTGAAAACCGGTATTTGGAATTTCCTGTAAAAGTAAAGAAACTATGTTTTTTGGGAAATCCACTTAAGGTGAACTGAAAAAGGGGACAGAGTTATTTTTGTACAATGTATTATCTCTTCGATACAGTACTTAGGTGCGGTTATGTTATCGGATCTACGTGAAACGAAACAAGCTTACGGCTTGTGTTATTTTCAGTAAATATTATAGACAAAGAACTATGTTTAGTTCAAGTCGACGGAATTTTGGTACAAGTCTGTACCGTATAAATAGTATAGCTCAGTTGGATTGAGATTTCTACTAATATGGAAAAATTCACATCTCTGAATTTTCTCTGCATACGATCAACGCTGATCAGTTTTTACAAGTATAGGGCCAATGTCTAATTTAAAGACTAGGCAAGTAGGGAGTGTTAGTCCAGATAGCCCGTACCATATCAGAGAAGGAAGGAAGGATGTCCATGGAGCAAAGTCTACATCGAGAAGAAGAGTACGAGTAACCACGGAAACCAGATGACTTCAACGAAAGCTGCAATTGGTGAGCTTCAATTAGATAAAGCAAGCAATAGTAAATTCAGTAAATTATAAATTCCTCCACGCTTTAAGGAAACTTTTCCGATTCATCTCATTTTTTTTTTTGTATAATAAATTCATTTGTATTTTATATTGCGTAAATTTTCTTTCTTAAGCGATACTTAATGGTTAATTACTTAAAATCCTACCCCTGTGATCTAAGTATAAGTCTCTATGCTAGTAAATATAAATTTTGGTTTACAGTTTTGTTTAAAACTGTAACCATGGCACCCAAACATTACATAGAGAAATGGGGAACCATGGAATGTTAATTGTTTCTATTTGCGTGGCAATTTGCGGGCAAGCCACAAATAGTTTATTTAATATTCATGTGTCCCAAGATAATAACTTTCATCTCCTCAAGTGTTTTGAAGAGAGGGAACAGTTACAGTGTGAAAGGAAGTGGAAACAAATTTAATTCTTTTTCTGGAGAAACTTATATCTCAAAACTGAAGGTTACAAATCACCTTGAAATTTTTTTTGGGTGGGGTGAAACCAACTTAACGGGCAGGGTGAAGCAAAAAAGAATTTAATTCTTTTCATGAGGACACTTATATCTCAAAAAATGAAGATGTTACAGACATGAAAATTTGTATATGAAATTTTCTTTCAAAGTAAAGAAACACGTACTCTTTGTCTTTGGAAAATCCACTTAAGGGGGGGGGGGTGAAAAAATTGAAAAATTTGTTGAATTCTTTGGATGAGGATACTTATATCTCTAAAACTAAAGATGTTAAAATGTGAAAATTGCTATTTGAAATCTCCTTTAAAAAGTAAAGAAACACGCACTTTTGGGGAGGGGGAAATCAGCTTAACGGGTAAGAAAGGGGAGGGAGTGAAAAATGAGTTGAATTACATTTATGAGGATACTTACGGTATATCTCAAAAAATGAAGATGTTACAGACGTGAAAATTAGTATTTGGAATCTCCTTTAAAAATAAAGGAACAAGCATTTGTTTTTTTTCTCTTCGGAAAATCGACGTAAGGAGTGTGGGGTTGAAAATAAGTAAATAAGGAGTTGAAATATCTTTATGAGGATACTTTATCTTAAAAAGTGAAGCTGTTACGGACATGAAAGTTGGTATTTTGAATTTCCTTTCAAAATAAATAAACACGTACTTTTGTTTTTGGAAAGTCCACTTAAGGTGGGAGAGGGGTAGAAAGAAATGAAGAAGAAGAAGAAGTTGAATTGTTTTTAAGCGTATATTTACATTTATATAAAAAACTGAAGGTGTTACAGATGAACAGACATGAAAACTGGTATTTGGAATCTCCTTTAAAATTAATGAAACACGTATTTTATTGTTTTCGGAAAATCCAATTAAGGGGCTGAAAGGAATTGGAGAAGCGGGTGATTTTTTAAAATTAGTGCCAGTATATCTACATTATATGTTAAAAGCTTAACATGTTAGAGACAAGAAACTTTGCATTTGGAAAGTCCTTTAAAAATACAGGAACATGTACCTTTTTGTTTTTGGATAAGGCACTTAACGAGAGGTGAAAAGAAGTGAAAAATAGTTGAATTATTTTTTATGAGGATACTTATAGCTTAAAAGCTGAAGATGTTACAGACATGAAAATTGGTATTTGGAATCTCCTTTAAAAAGAAAGAAACATGTATTTTTGTTTTCGGAAAATACACTTAAATAGGGGTGGGGGAGGTTGGAAGGACTGATCAAGGGGTTGAATTCTTTTTATGGGGATACTTACGTATATCTCGAAAACTGAAGATGTTACAGATGTGGGAATAGGTATTTGGAATCTCTTTTAAAAATAAAGAAACATGTTTTTATTTTTTTAGACATGAGAGAAGACCGTTTCTCACATGTACAGTTCTATGTCGCATGGTCATCTTAGCCCCAAAAGGTATTATCACAACCATGGTTTACAAAGAATTTCTGGGGTAAATGACACTTAGTTTTTGGGTGAGATTTTATACTTTAGGAACGATTAATTTGTTCAGATAACGAAATCCACGCGAGCGAAGCCGCGGGTAATTGCTAGTTTTATATATATAGATTGGTAGCTGTGGATTCTATTGATGGTATTTTGTATTTGTATTTTCTGACAGTGTTGCCTGAGTTTAGATACAGATGGAGAAGTCCAGAAAAGATATCAAAAAGTGTTTTCACAAACAAAACCATGTTAACTTAATAAAGTGAAGACCAATACTTTTCATCATTCCATAAATGTTCATAAGGCGAAATGCACACTCTACACTTGCATTTTTTACTAGGAAGAGAGAGAGAGACACACACACACACACACGCGCACACGCACACACACACAAACTTGTCAGCTACACTGCTTTTTTTTTTTCTCAATTCCAAGTACTTGCATACATACTCACAGCTTCTTCTAGCTCAACAAATAGTTTGTCGTCAGGAAGTGCTATATATTTAGAAATAATCTTCATGCTTTCTTCCAGTTCTCTCCACAGAGGATTCTTATGGGTGATCCATTCAAAGACTTTGAAATCTTCATCTTGCTTTGTCCACCTCATCATATACTCAGCTTAGTTAATGGAAAATCCATCAATGGAACTTGAAAACTGAGATAATGTAATGATGCTATTGACAAAGCAAGTCTTAGACAGCCATTGTTTAAATTTACTGTTCTAGAGTTTTCCACCTAATCTATATATTTCTTCATTTTAGAAGAAGCTTCCACACTAGAAATGTTTCCTTACTGAAGAATTTTGATGGACTCTTCAATTTAATATGATTCACAAGGTTTTTAAATTTCACTTTCACAAATGAGCAGAATTTGTTCAGCGTTCATAATTCTTATGGCCGATGGGCTGCACCTTGTGTACTAGAATGGCACCCCACATCTGCTAACATTTGGTGTACACCATACCTACTACAACACTCCATACTGTTGAGTTAACGTTTGAGTCGCTCGTCTTTAACAAAGAAATTGTCAGAACTATAGTTGCTTGTCAATTTTCTGCCCAATTTGCAAAAGAACATTGTTTATTCCCTTCCTTTCAAGCACTACTAAAATTCATATTAGCATTATCAGTTGACAATGCTATGACTGTCCAACAAGTCATATTTTTTCAGTACAATGTAGATTATCTGGATTTCAGCAGTTTCGCATCCAAGATTATTAAAGTCAGTTATTCTTACTTGTATCCCTAAGTTAGGAACAAAATACCTCACAATGCAAGGAACTATTTTAAGATATTTATGGTTTGAGTAATCAGTCATTATAGAGATGAACCTAGCTGCTTCTAGTTCATTCACAATTGAATTCATTTTACATTCACTACAATCATTCACTACTGGAAACAAGAGTGCTCCAACAAGATTTTCTGTACATTACTTTAAAAATCTAAGGTGGGAGACAAGGTAGAATGTAATACATTTTCAGTATCACAAACTGGGTTAGCAGATAATAACAGCAAACATGAAAATGCAATGTCATCATTGTCATCCTATAAAATGATGATGTTTTTCAAGTGCAACTGAAAGTAAAGTTGCTGTTATTAAAAACTTTTCTAACAACTGAAAAAGTGCAATCCATCAAATGAAAACTCGAGTTATATTTGACGGTGTGATTCGTAAAGGTTCCTCCCACTGCAGATTGCATTTAATTCTTCTTTACCCATTACTAGACTTGAAAAACAACATCATTTTATAGGATGACAATGATGACATTGCATTTTCATGATTTTCTGTTATCATCTGCTCACCCAGTTTGTGATACTGAAAATGTATTACACTCTACTTTGTCTCCCACCTTAGATTTTTAATGTAATGTACAGAAAATCTTGTTGGAGCACTTTTGTTTTGGCAAACTGTAGAATCCCCCAAACCTGACCTAATATGGATTGAACGGGTGCCGAGTAACAACAGGGTTTGAATTTTACCAACTTCTCCATCTTCTATCACAATTTTATTTACACTTTCCCCTTTATCCAGTCTTTTTAATGCACCGAGTTTAATTTACATAGTCATGTTGTTTTGTTACCTCTTTTTCTCACTCAATATTTTCACTAACAAAACAACACAGCACTCAACTTGAAAACTTCCCTGCACAATAATTCACTTAGAAATTTGAAGTCCAATCCTCAAAAAGTTCAACTGAAAGCAATTTGTACAGATACTGCATGCCATTCAATCTTTATAATTCCATTTTTTGATGGAAAGTCTGCCCCATATGATGACCAGCAAAAATAGAAAGGAATATAGTGAGTGATGAGTAACCGCGGTGAGCTTTTTCACCTTCAAAAGCTGCAACTTGGGAGTAGTTAGGAATTTCCCCACACACTAGTCACTTTCACCAGGAATGATGTTGTTTAATACAGTACAGAAATATAACAAGTACTGATATAATTTCATGAATTATCTGCTATGCTCGATTAAAAGAAAAACAGCACAGTTTCTCACTATTTACTAACAGTACTACGCTGGTGTTCTAACAATGCCAACATCCAGAGCTGGAATGACTCGGCCACAGACAGCGGGGAACACTGCTCTGCCATTTTCCGGTAAGTGTGCATACTTCCCATTCCTATCAGCACCTCACAGCAGGAATCAAATAGTTGGAATATTATGATGAACTAGTGAGTCACATACCAGTACTTATCAGAACATGTATGAACCAGAGAAATGACATACTAAAAAAGGCATGTTATATTACTCCCAAGCTACTTCCCACTAACATTCATTAAAAATCCGATTACCTCTGCCGTGTTTGAACCTGTTACCTTGGGATCCAGAGGCCGACATTCAACAACTGTTCTACTGACATAGATGTCTTGCATTTGTGCATGTTTCTCTTAAAGCTGACAAAATGTGACTATCAGAGCTGACTCAAAGACAAATCACATGAAAGAACATAATTTTACAGGCTTACTACCAAAACCTCAGTTTATTATGAACTTCATTAGCTAAAGAACAATCACCATATTCATTACCGGAATTCGGCCATAGCCAAGATGAGGTTCCTCCTTGATGTGCTGGGTATCTCGGAACACCACAGCTCGGATCACACCTCTGATATGCTCCTCCGGCCAGGTACCCAGCAGAATTCGCTGAGGACGACCTCGCCCTTTGGGCCGCAGATCTGCACAAACAATGGTCACAATCAAGCTGCGATATTTAAGAGAGATTAAAAATACACAACAGGTATGTTGCTCTGCAATAGCAAGATAAAACCATGTCACTATTGGGAGGTTACTAAAATCTTACATGAAGTGGGCAAACATATATCTACCGTTAAACGACAGAGAAATGGAAGTGAATATAGCTCATAATAGGTTTAAAAGGAAATCATGTGAAGAATTAACACTGCCACCCAATAAAATTGTTTGTCAATCACTGTTAAATGGTACCAATACTCATCAGTATTTCGTCTGTACAAATAGATGACTTTATGAATGTTTGTTTAGTTAGTTTAGCATACTGTACAGAGCTAGAAAGATGCACATACCAATATAGCTCTGCGATCAGAACTAGAGGCATTACAGCAATTAAATAATGTGTCAATACAAACAAATGAATGCGAACAGTTTTGTCATGTATATTTCGATTCAGGTATCTCTACCTTTTTACATGTAAAAGTAATTTGCAGTATTTATGTTCAAACAATTATTTTACCCAATGAAATGTTTTATACGTGTGCAAAAATATTTTAAGCAGATCTATATGATTCATATGTTCTCTGAGATGAATTATATTCAAGTTCTTTACTGTTTACTTCAGAGCAAAAGCATTACGTTTTATGAAACCATGTGGAGACTAATTAGCACATTATGCAACAGACACTTTGATCGTTTAATAAAAATTGCAGATTTTGAAGCTGCAGTGCACAGAGCTATAAGAAACCGCTTCCCTAATTCAACTCTGAAATGTTGTAATTTTCACACTGGACAATCTTGGTTCCAAGAAATAGTGAAAAAGTATTTAGGTAAACATACGGACATGAAAAATGGTTGTCAGTTTCCGATGTCAGGTGTATGATGCATTTCTAAAACTTCAAAGCACTGTTCCCGATAGTCCCAAACTAATGTACTTCTCGACTAACTGAATGCCTATTCTTTGCACGGATAATACGTTATCCTTTCTTTATTAATCACAAAAATTAAAAAATTAAAAACATAATTTGTACCAAATTACAGCCCTCTTACTTTTGTGAAAAGTGTGCGATTTAGTGATTATGTTTACTTTTCCTAATTGGCATATAAGGAACACCTGTGAAAAAATTCAGCCCTCTAGCTTCATGGGAAGTGTGAGAATTAATGACATTGTAATTAGGGCAGTTGCCTCGATTAAGTAAACGTCGTCATGCGCTCTCCTAGTCACATACAGGATGAACCGAAGTTCGCGCACTCGGGCGTCGCAACGCGACTCCTCACATGCCAGCAATAAAAAAATGTCTCTAAGTTCGTCCTGCGAGTATATCCGGCAGAAAAAGGACGTTGAAGAGTGGAAATCTGGCAACACTGTAACCACATGTATGGTAACTACCTCTGTTAGCACATATTAGTCGTGCTGTACAGTTGGTGCAATGGATAGAGTTTTGGGTTAGCATGCAGGAGGTCAAGGGGGCGATCCTGGGTTGAGGCTTATGTTTTTTATTTCGTAAATGTAGTCCAGGTGGTATGGTATCTGGCATCTTAATCGTCAACAGCGAATAATTCACGCCCACGACGTGGAAAGGGCGTCTTTCAAAGCTGACCAATGAAAACGATTGTTCGTCCATTTCTAGGATCGTACTATGTAAGTGCAAATGGTTTCTAGAGGACCCGCTGCAATCGCTGTATAACAATGGTTTCACAAACAATATATCCCTGTTCTATTCACTGCACAGAAATAATTCTCCTAATTTACTTGGAAGTGTATATAAATATGGACATAATGATATGCCCCCGAACAACCTGGGAAAACTTGTTCCTCCTTGCACTCGTTAAAGATTTCAGATGTTTTTCTCGTTTAATTTGCTGCTGTACAATAAACTTCCTTTCCGAACTCCCTTTAATACTGCACAATTTACAAAATAAAAACACGCCCATTTGTCGTAAACACATTTTTTTTTTTCAAATTCATTCTCTACCTGATTGAAAAATACATTTTGTGGTGATTTCACTTTTGGCATTTTTCTTGCACCGAACTACTTGGGAGGATATTATAATATACTGCAACTGTTGTTTCCAATCCCTTCTCGTTTTCGTTTGTGCTTGGCCTTGAAGTTCGCAGGGATGAATAACTGGCCGTATAAGCGGGTACGAAGGCTGGTGCATTCCTTGTGATCGAAACACGTTAGGAAATATTCTATCCTTATCATTATAGGTCTGTGTTGTGTTCCTGCAACTATCTTGGAAACACAAGACCCACACGTATAAATCCTTTCCTTACCCTTTCTTAGTCAGCAACAATTGCTGCTCAGTTTCCTTGGACTTGAAAGATATTTTCGTAGGAAGTGGGTTCTTTAGTGATATCGTGTTTAAGCTAATCACCCCAAAAAATCCTAACCCTGGTGATGAGTGAGTGGGTGAGTGAGTGAGTGAGTGAGGGCTTTTTGCATACAGTAAGGTATGCCAAACTTTCAGGATGCATTCCTGTCACGTATATGGATATCGGTACAGAAAAGCTTTATTTTCATGTTATGACGGCGTCTTGTCAGTCTTATACGGCGTGGCCATACAGGATCAGTCCTACGTTTTGTCAATCTTTACTATAGCAAGAAGGATAGTCCGCAAGTTACTAATTTGTGAAAATTTTGAAGTGAAATTAAATTTGTGTGGAGAGAAAAGTTGGTGTCATGAGATAAATAATAACAGGTGAAGGTATGCCAGTATCATATGTTGTTTCCGAAACTTTCGATGGACAATGAAGCTATTTTCCTAGCTCTTCAGTATATCGAAATAGTGCTTTGATATTATTCATGAAAGTATTCGAGATAGACTGTCAAAAGTGAAATTAAATTACCGCGATCCAATTTCTACGGAGGAAAGGCTGGTAGATCTATTAAGTTAATATTTTTGTTTACTGATGATTTAGTTTTCATAACAAAAGCAAAAATTTACCGATAGATACCAAAAAATGACAAATCACTGTGCGTTAATTACTAATGAACGAAAATTGTGCTTGGTAGTTACCCATGCCAGTGTCAGTCAGTTCACTCCATGCTGATGCTGTTGTACTTGGCGAAGAGAAGTTTGACACTGAAGCACTGGTAATTTCTTTGTACAACATCTCTTCAAATTTCATCATTTGTAGAATTTCTCTCTCTCTTGGAGGGGATTTGAAATATTTCAACATGCTTTATAGCAAATCCTCTTTATCGTTTGTGAAGTCCCTATCGAGAAGCTTTAGTTTGTTATCGTCAATCTCCAACATGGACCGTCAGCACAGATCGGTCCCTGTTTTCTTTAGGGCTTTCCTTTGCATGTTTCTTTCTGTAGTGTCGACTTTGGGATTTGTGTGATGTCTTGATTGAGTGTGCTCTTGAACTGAATTCTGTACTGGAGTCGTTACCAGTATTTAAAATATGATTTTCTTTCGCATGGGGAAAAGTACTGCGTATTTATACAGCATATAAATCCGATGTCTACTCGTGACGGCGTAACATCAACAGATAATTTGCCTGGTCGTGAGACAACACCGGTGGACCGTAGTCCAGTAACACTAATTAACAACCGTTGCACCTCTTCAGCGAAACTGATATGGCAGAGTACACCATACCTATACTGGCAGATTTAATTACAAAAATAATTATTTGATTCCATTTAGGCCTTCTGCTTATCAGTTTCGATGTTTTATACTACACACACGCGCGCGGTAGGTTTGAACCAGCAATCTTAGGAATCTAGTTGAAAATACAAGACAGCCGTGAAGATATTTTCCTATTTTCACACCAGGCAAATGCTTGGGTTGCTACTATCATACTGTTTTCACTTCATTATTATTATTATTATTATTGTTATTATTATCATTAGAAATATAGTTCAGCATTAAGACAGTGATGCATTTGCGTAGCAAACTGTTCACTATTATAAAAAGTGGATGCTTCTACTGTATTCTTCATCATCCTGAAAAAGATGCTGGCGATATTTTAAAAGTGAACGAGGAAGTATTTTTTTCATAATTTGTAATTTACACTGTGAGGTTAAGTTAGTTTTGCGAGTTTGTAGGTATTGTAGTTCTGTAACTTTCAAGAAAGTAGTATAATACAGGGATTCGGCGGCCTCCTCCTCCTCCGGCTCTCTGGAGAGGCCTCCTCCTCCACCTCAGCCAGTGGCCTCCCAGTGGCCACCTCCACCTCCACCTCAGCCAGTGGCCTCCCAGTGGCCTCCTCCACCTCAGCCAGAGGCCTCTTCCAGTGCTGCCAACTTAACCTAACTAGCGCGAGATAAACAAAGCCACGTGCTTTTTGACAGACAACAACGCACCGCTAACCTCAGTACTGCCATCTTGACGGGCCTAAACCTCAGTAGTGCCAACTTAACCTCACAAGCGCGAGGTAAACAAAGCCACGTGCTTTTTGACAGCCACGTGCTTTTTGACAGATTTGTAAACAAAGCCACGTGCTTTTTGACAGCTGTCATCGACAACAACGCATCGCAAACCTCAGTACTACCATCTTGACGGGCCTAAACCCCAGTAGTGCCAACTTAACCTAACTAGCATGAGGTAAACAAAGCCACGTGTTTTTTGACAGCCACGTGCTTTTTGACAGATTTGTAAACAAAGCCACGTGCTTTTTGACAGACAACAACGCATCGCTAACCTCAGTACTGCCATCTTGACGGGAATAAACCTCGGTGGTACCAACTTAACCTAACTAGCTCGAGATAAACAAAGCCACGTGCTTTTTGACAGCCACGTGCTTTTTGACAGCTGTCATCCGCCATCTTTAAACTACAGAGCGCTGTGCTGCCCTCTTTCGTCACCTGTCATCGGCAGTGCTGCCATCTTGACGGGCCTAAACCTTAGTGCTACCAACTTAACCTCACTAGCTCGAGATAAACAAATCCACGTGCTTTTTGACAGCCACGTGCTTTTTTGACAGCTGTCATCCGCCATCTTTAATCCATAGAGCACAGTGCTGCCCTCTTTAGCTACTTACCTTTGAAATGTGGTGGCGGATAATTTGAAAAATGCTTTTTGACAGCAGCCATCTTGCATCGCAAACCTCAGTGCTGCCCTCTTTAGCTAGATACCTGTGGTAGCAGACAATTCCACGTGACAGCAGCCATCTTTAATCAAGAGAGCACCGTGCTGCCCTCTATGTGGTGGCGGCAAATTGAAAAATTCCACGTGCTCTTGTTTGGAAACAAACTCACGTGCTTTTTTGACAGCTACCATCCACCATCTTTAATCAACAGAGCACAGTGCTGTACTCTTTAGCTAGATACCTTTGAAATGTGGTGGCGGCAATTTGAAAAATTCTATGTGCTCTTGTTGGGAAACAAAGCCACGTGCTTTTTTGACAGCTGTCATCCGCTATCTTTAATCAATAGAGCACCGTGCTGCTATCATGCGGGCAATTTCGTCACCTATCACCCGCCATCTTTAATCTACAGAACACCGTGCTGCCCTCTTTATGGCTACTACCTTAAGCATGTAGTAGCGGGCAATTTGAAAAGTGCTGTTAGCTATCATCCGCCATCTTTAATCAAGAGAGCACCGTGCTGCCATCTTTAGCTAGATACCTTTGAAATGTGGTGGCGGCAAATTGGAAAATTCCACATGCTCTTGTTTGGAAACAAACTCACGTGCTTTTTGACAGCTACCATCCGCCATCTTTAATCAACAGAGCATAGTGCTGCCCTCTTTAGTTTGAAATGTGGTGGCGGCAAATTCCACATGGTCTTGTTTGGTAAACATAGCCACGTGCAGCTATCATCCGCCATCTTTAATCCAGAGAGCACCGTGCTGCCCTCTTTATCGCAGTAGATGTAAATTCGTCACCTGTCATACGCAGTGCTGCTATCTTTAGCTAGATACCTTTGAAATGTGGTGGTGGATAATTTAAAAAGAAAAATTCTACAGCAGTCCTCTCTCGACGCTAATTGCATAAGATGGCGGCTATACATGACTCCTTAAGGGTGCTTACGCAAGACGGCTGCTATACAAAGGTTCTTATGAGACGCCCTTGGGATGCTTGCGCAAGATGGTGGTTATACAAGGCTCCTTATGAGACACCCTAGTGATGCTTGCGCAAGATGGCGGTTGCTCTTATGAGGCGGCTTAAGGGTCCTTGCACAAGATGGCTAGAGACGCCCTAAGGATGCTTGCGCAAGATGGCGGACACAAGATGGCGGCTATACACGTCTCCTTATGAGACGCCTTAAGGGCGTGGCGGTTGCTCTTATGAGGCGGCTTAAGGGTCCTTGCACAAGATGGCTAGAGACGCCCTAAGGATGCTTGCGCAAGATGGCGGACACAAGATGGCGGCTATACACATCTCCTTATGAGACGCCTTAAGGGTGCTTGCGCAAGATGGCTGCTGCTCTTAGCTTAGAGGCTAACGTGTCGTGCTAGTTCGATTCATTAAATTTAGGGCTTAAATGCAAAATGTTAAATATCTCGAAAGCAGTGCACCGTAGAGCAAAACGGACAAAATTTTTCTGCCTAATACCTAGGTTCGCAGTATGAGGAACAAGAAAATCATAGTCTAATGATGGGATCAACGGTTCGGTTCCTACTTAGGCCCTTTGGCATTTGCTCTGTTTTAGCTTGTATTGAAGCGAGTCTTCGTAACATGATCAGGTTTAGCTATGGTAGAGAGTATAACGTGCCGTGCAGGTTCGATTCATTAAATTTGGAGGCTTAAATGCAAAATGTTAAATATCTCGAAAACGATGCATCGTAGAGCAAAACGGACACAATTTTTCCGCCTAATACGTAGGTTCGTAGTATCAGGAACAATAAAAAACATAGTCTAATGATGAGATCAACGGTTCGATTCCTACTTAAGCCCTTTGCCATTCGCAGCTATCTATTTCTACAAGATGGTGGCTGCTCTTATGAGAAACAAGATGCCTTGAGACGTCCTAGGGATGCTTACGCAAGATGGCAGACACAAAATGGTGACTATACATAGCTCCTTATGAGACGGCCTAGGGGTGCTCGCACAAGATGGCGGCTACTCTTATGAAGAAAGCTAGCTTAGAGGCTACTGCGCAAGATAACAGCTGCTGTTATGCATGTGGTGGAGGGCAATTTGAAATTCTATGTGCTTAAACAACAGAGCACCCTGCTGCCCTCTTTAGCTGAAATGTGGTGGTGGATAATTTGAAAAATTCTTTTGACAGCTATCATCTTTAAACAATGGCGACTATACATAGGCTGTTAAGGCCTTATCATTCTCCTCCTCCTCCTCCTCCTCCTCCCCTCCTCCTCCTCCTTCTCTACCTCCTCCTCCGCCTCTTATGTCAAGGCATAGCTTTATATCGAACAAGTTTAAACCTGCATCGCGAAGGCAAGCGTGTGCAGCGATAACATTATTGCGCATGTTTAGAATTTCGAAACATAAGAAGAGTAGAATCAAACGCTGTACTCGATACGACATGTGATCAGAACATTGATTGATGCGTTCAGAAAACAAAATAAGTGATCAAGACTAGAATCGAACGATGTACTCAATACATCATGTGTTTAGAATATGTCAGGGGATACGCTTGTTCTAAGAAGATCAGATTGAAACATAACAAGACTAGAATAGAACACTGTAATCGATGTTGTTAACTTCAACATGTGATCAGAACATTGATTGATGTGTTCAGAACACAAAATAAGTGATCATGACTAGAATCGAACACTGTACTCGGTACAACATGTGATCAGAACATTGATCGATGTGTTCAGAACACGAAATAAGTGATCAAGACTAGAATCGAACACTGTACTCAATACAACATGTGTTTAGAACATGTTAGGGGGTACCCTTGTTCTAAGAAGATCAGAATGAAACATAACAAGACTAGAATCGAACACTGTAATCGATGTTGTTAACCTCAACATATGATCAGAACATTTGTTTGATGTGTTCAGAGCAAAAGTACAATTTTGATGATTTGCGCAGCTAACTCGCTCGGTAAACGATGTGGCCAAAGTATAACTTCAAATTATTTACCTTCCATCATTCGTCTTGTGTGTAAAAATCAGTCGAACAAGCTATCGCATAAACATAGCTGAAAAAAAATCGTGATAGGGTATGGAACCCAGGGGTTACATCTTGTCAGAAGAGCAAAAAGGATGAAAGGACTCTTCCTCCTCCTTACCGCACATTCCTTGGCTAAAGGGCTAATGGGCTAAAGGGCTAATGGGCTAAAGGGCTAATGGGCTAAAGGGCTAAAGGGCTAAAGGTGCAACAACCTCGTCGATCGCTATCAGCAAGAACGCTTGTACTTTGTAGAAAATTAATCTTTATTTGTAAATGGTTTCATGTTCAGAACAAGGAATGGAACCTAGGGGTTACGTCTTAACGTAATAAAATCCCCGAGGTGCGATGAGTTACGTTTTTCGAACTAGTGTTTGGAACACTGAACTTTTCAAGATGATAGCAGAGAGTTTAGCAATGTTCTGTTGTTGGATTTTAAATTCCGCGCTACAGCATGCATAAGGTGGCAGCCTTGAGGTTTACCGCCGTAAAGATGGCAAGAGTGAGGTTAACAATGTTCTGTTGTTGGATTTTAAATTCCGCGCTATAACATGCATAAGGTGGCAGCCTTGAGGTTTACCGCCGTAAAGATGGCAGCAGTGAGGTTAGCGACGCTCTATTGTCCTTCAAAGTGAGGTTAGGGTTCGTCAAGAAGACAGCTGTCAAAAAAGCACGTGGCTATGTTTACCAAACAAGAGCACGTGGCTGTGACGTCACGGTCACGTAGTATACCGCCTCAGCATGCAAAGTTTAATGTCTACAACTACGTAGTAAACATTCTGCTATGTTCACAAGATTTTTTACACATAACTATTCTTTATGCTTTAAGTTCATTCACATAGGCTATGCTAAGATAGCAGCACAAACACATGCGAACTTTGTACATTCTAATGGAATAAGTTTACTACTATGTGCATCATGGATACATGATGTGTGTACGCATTTAAACTTGACTATACGTAATGCTGCTGCTTTGTTTACAAGATTTTTATACGTTGCTATTCTTTATGCTTTAAGTTCGTGCACACACAAGCGATAGTCGTACGCTCTGGCAGGAGAAGTTTAGTACGACAGTCGATGCATACATTATCGATAGGTGATGTGTACACGCTTTAGAACATAGCTCATCTTTATGCTTTAAGTTCGTGCACATGGGTTTGGGATACACAAAAGCGATTGCTATATGCTCTAGCGGAAGAAGTCTAGTACGATAGTCGATGCATGTAAAATCGATAGGTTATGCTAAGATAGCAGCACACTTACATGATTTTAGCACAATCTAGTGGAAAAAGTTTAGTATGATAGTCGTTTCGTGCAAAATCATTAGATAATGTGTAAACGCTTTGAAACAAGGCTATTCTTTGTACTTTAAGTTCATGCGTACAGGTTATGCTAAGATAGCAGCACAATCTAGCGCAAGAAGTTTAGTACGAGATATGCAAAATCGATAGGTGACGTGTACACGCTTTGAAGCATGGCTATTCTTCGTACTTTAAGTTCATGGGTATAAGTTATGCTAAGATACCAGCACAATCTAGCGGAAGAAGTTTAGTACGAGATTCGATGCATGCAAAATCGATAGGTGATGTGTACACACTTTGAAACATAGCTATTCTTTGTACTTTAAGTTCATGTGTATGAGTTATGCTAAGATAGCAGCACGATCTAGCGGAAGAAGTTTTGTACGAGAGTCGATACACGTAAAGTCGATAGGTAATGTGTACACACTTTGAAACATGGCTATTCTTTTTACTTTAAAGTCATGCGTATAGGTTATGCTAAGATAGCAGCACAATCTAGCGGAAGAAGTTTAGTATGATATTCGATACATACATTATCGATAGGTAATGTGTACACGCTTTGAAACAAGGCTATTCTTTGTACTTTAAGTTCATGCGTCTTAGTTATGCTCGCGATAGTCGATGCATGTAAAATCGATAGGTTATGCTAAGATAGCAGCACACTTACACGATTTTAGCACAATCTCGTGGAAGAAGTTTAGTACGAGAGTCGATGCTTGCAAAATCATTAGGTAATGTGTACACGCTTTGAAACATGGCTATACTTTGTACTTTAAGTTCATGCTAAGATACCTGCAAAATCTACCCGAAGAAGTTCAGTACGAGATTCGATACATGCAAAATCGATAGTTGATGCGTACACGCTTTGAAACATGACTATTCCTTGTACTTTAAGTTCATGGGTATAGGTTATGCTAAGATAGCAGCACAATCTAGCGGAAGAAATTTAGTACGATATTTGATGCATGCAATAATAATGTGTAATGTGTACCCGCTTTGCAACATGGCTATTCTTTGTACTTTAAGTTCATGTGTATAAGTTACGCTAAGATAGCAGCACAACCTAGCGGAAGAAGTTTAGTACGATATTTGTTGCATGCAAAGTCGATAGGTAATGTGTACACGCTTTGAAACATGGCTATTCTTTGTACCTTAAGGTCACGCGTATAGGTTATGCTAAGATAGCAGCACAATCTAGCGGAAGAAGTTTAGTACAAGAGTCGATGTGTGCAAAATCGATAGGTGATGTGTACACGCTTTGAAACATGGCTATTCATTGTACTTTAATTTAATGGGTATAGGTTATGCTAAGATAGCAGCACGATCTAGCGGGTGAAGTTTAGTTCGATGGTCGATGCATGTAAAATCGATAGGTCATGTGTACACGCTTTGAAACAAAGCAATTCATACTGCTGCTCTGTTCCCAAGACTTTTAAGCATAGCTAACCCTAATACTGCTCTTAACGACGTCGAGCTAAGGATTGATTACGTGACCGTGACGTCACAGCCACGTGCTCTTGTTTGGTAAACATAGCCACGTGCTTTTTTGACAGCTGTCTTCTTGACGAACCCTAACCTCACTTTGAAGGATAATAGAGCGTCGCTAACCTCACTGCTGCCATCTTTACGGCGGTAAACCTCAAGGCTGCCACCTTATGCATGTTATAGCGCGGAATTTAAAATCCAACAACAGAACATTGTTAACCTCACTCTTGCCATCTTTACGGCGGTAAACCTCAAGGCTGCCACCTTATGCATGCTGTAGCGCGGAATTTAAAATCCAACAACAGAACATTGCTAAACTCTCTGCTATCATCTTGAAAAGTTCAGTGTTCCAAACACTAGTTCGAAAAACGTAACTCATCGCACCTCGGGGATTTTATTACGTTAAGACGTAACCCCTAGGTTCCATTCCTTGTTCTGAACATGAAACCATTTACAAATAAAGATTAATTTTCTACAAAGTACAAGCGTTCTTGCTGATAGCGATCGACGAGGTTGTTGCACCTTTAGCCCTTTAGCCCTTTAGCCCATTAGCCCTTTAGCCCATTAGCCCTTTAGCCCATTAGCCCTTTAGCCAAGGAATGTGCGGTAAGGAGGAGGAAGAGTCCTTTCATCCTTTTTGCTCTTCTGACAAGATGTAACCCCTGGGTTCCATACCCTATCACGATTTTTTTTCAGCTATGTTTATGCGATAGCTTGTTCGACTGATTTTTACACACAAGACGAATGATGGAAGGTAAATAATTTGAAGTTATACTTTGGCCACATCGTTTACCGAGCGAGTTAGCTGCGCAAATCATCAAAATTGTACTTTTGCTCTGAACACATCAAACAAATGTTCTGATCATATGTTGAGGTTAACAACATCGATTACAGTGTTCGATTCTAGTCTTGTTATGTTTCATTCTGATCTTCTTAGAACAAGGGTACCCCCTAACATGTTCTAAACACATGTTGTATTGAGTACAGTGTTCGATTCTAGTCTTGATCACTTATTTCGTGTTCTGAACACATCGATCAATGTTCTGATCACATGTTGTACCGAGTACAGTGTTCGATTCTAGTCATGATCACTTATTTTGTGTTCTGAACACATCAATCAATGTTCTGATCACATGTTGAAGTTAACAACATCGATTACAGTGTTCTATTCTAGTCTTGTTATGTTTCAATCTGATCTTCTTAGAACAAGCGTATCCCCTGACATATTCTAAACACATGATGTATTGAGTACATCGTTCGATTCTAGTCTTGATCACTTATTTTGTTTTCTGAACGCATCAATCAATGTTCTGATCACATGTCGTATCGAGTACAGCGTTTGATTCTACTCTTCTTATGTTTCGAAATTCTAAACATGCGCAATAATGTTATCGCTGCACACGCTTGCCTTCGCGATGCAGGTTTAAACTTGTTCGATATAAAGCTATGCCTTGACATAAGAGGCGGAGGAGGAGGTAGAGAAGGAGGAGGAGGAGGGGAGGAGGAGGAGGAGGAGGAGGAGAATGATAAGGCCTTAACAGCCTATGTATAGTCGCCATTGTTTAAAGATGATAGCTGTCAAAAGAATTTTTCAAATTATCCACCACCACATTTCAGCTAAAGAGGGCAGCAGGGTGCTCTGTTGTTTAAGCACATAGAATTTCAAATTGCCCTCCACCACATGCATAACAGCAGCTGTTATCTTGCGCAGTAGCCTCTAAGCTAGCTTTCTTCATAAGAGTAGCCGCCATCTTGTGCGAGCACCCCTAGGCCGTCTCATAAGGAGCTATGTATAGTCACCATTTTGTGTCTGCCATCTTGCGTAAGCATCCCTAGGACGTCTCAAGGCATCTTGTTTCTCATAAGAGCAGCCACCATCTTGTAGAAATAGATAGCTGCGAATGGCAAAGGGCTTAAGTAGGAATCGAACCGTTGATCTCATCATTAGACTATGTTTTTTATTGTTCCTGATACTACGAACCTACGTATTAGGCGGAAAAATTTTGTCCGTTTTGCTCTACGATGCATCGTTTTCGAGATATTTAACATTTTGCATTTAAGCCTCCAAATTTAATGAATCGAACCTGCACGGCACGTTATACTCTCTACCATAGCTAAACCTGATCATGTTACGAAGACTCGCTTCAATACAAGCTAAAACAGAGCAAATGCCAAAGGGCCTAAGTAGGAACCGAACCGTTGATCCCATCATTAGACTATGATTTTCTTGTTCCTCATACTGCGAACCTAGGTATTAGGCAGAAAAATTTTGTCCGTTTTGCTCTACGGTGCACTGCTTTCGAGATATTTAACATTTTGCATTTAAGCCCTAAATTTAATGAATCGAACTAGCACGACACGTTAGCCTCTAAGCTAAGAGCAGCAGCCATCTTGCGCAAGCACCCTTAAGGCGTCTCATAAGGAGATGTGTATAGCCGCCATCTTGTGTCCGCCATCTTGCGCAAGCATCCTTAGGGCGTCTCTAGCCATCTTGTGCAAGGACCCTTAAGCCGCCTCATAAGAGCAACCGCCACGCCCTTAAGGCGTCTCATAAGGAGACGTGTATAGCCGCCATCTTGTGTCCGCCATCTTGCGCAAGCATCCTTAGGGCGTCTCTAGCCATCTTGTGCAAGGACCCTTAAGCCGCCTCATAAGAGCAACCGCCATCTTGCGCAAGCATCACTAGGGTGTCTCATAAGGAGCCTTGTATAACCACCATCTTGCGCAAGCATCCCAAGGGCGTCTCATAAGAACCTTTGTATAGCAGCCGTCTTGCGTAAGCACCCTTAAGGAGTCATGTATAGCCGCCATCTTATGCAATTAGCGTCGAGAGAGGACTGCTGTAGAATTTTTCTTTTTAAATTATCCACCACCACATTTCAAAGGTATCTAGCTAAAGATAGCAGCACTGCGTATGACAGGTGACGAATTTACATCTACTGCGATAAAGAGGGCAGCACGGTGCTCTCTGGATTAAAGATGGCGGATGATAGCTGCACGTGGCTATGTTTACCAAACAAGACCATGTGGAATTTGCCGCCACCACATTTCAAACTAAAGAGGGCAGCACTATGCTCTGTTGATTAAAGATGGCGGATGGTAGCTGTCAAAAAGCACGTGAGTTTGTTTCCAAACAAGAGCATGTGGAATTTTCCAATTTGCCGCCACCACATTTCAAAGGTATCTAGCTAAAGATGGCAGCACGGTGCTCTCTTGATTAAAGATGGCGGATGATAGCTAACAGCACTTTTCAAATTGCCCGCTACTACATGCTTAAGGTAGTAGCCATAAAGAGGGCAGCACGGTGTTCTGTAGATTAAAGATGGCGGGTGATAGGTGACGAAATTGCCCGCATGATAGCAGCACGGTGCTCTATTGATTAAAGATAGCGGATGACAGCTGTCAAAAAAGCACGTGGCTTTGTTTCCCAACAAGAGCACATAGAATTTTTCAAATTGCCGCCACCACATTTCAAAGGTATCTAGCTAAAGAGTACAGCACTGTGCTCTGTTGATTAAAGATGGTGGATGGTAGCTGTCAAAAAAGCACGTGAGTTTGTTTCCAAACAAGAGCACGTGGAATTTTTCAATTTGCCGCCACCACATAGAGGGCAGCACGGTGCTCTCTTGATTAAAGATGGCTGCTGTCACGTGGAATTGTCTGCTACCACAGGTATCTAGCTAAAGAGGGCAGCACTGAGGTTTGCGATGCAAGATGGCTGCTGTCAAAAAGCATTTTTCAAATTATCCGCCACCACATTTCAAAGGTAAGTAGCTAAAGAGGGCAGCACTGTGCTCTATGGATTAAAGATGGCGGATGACAGCTGTCAAAAAAGCACGTGGCTGTCAAAAAGCACGTGGATTTGTTTATCTCGAGCTAGTGAGGTTAAGTTGGTAGCACTAAGGTTTAGGCCCGTCAAGATGGCAGCACTGCCGATGACAGGTGACGAAAGAGGGCAGCACAGCGCTCTGTAGTTTAAAGATGGCGGATGACAGCTGTCAAAAAGCACGTGGCTGTCAAAAAGCACGTGGCTTTGTTTATCTCGAGCTAGTTAGGTTAAGTTGGTACCACCGAGGTTTATTCCCGTCAAGATGGCAGTACTGAGGTTAGCGATGCGTTGTTGTCTGTCAAAAAGCACGTGGCTTTGTTTACAAATCTGTCAAAAAGCACGTGGCTGTCAAAAAACACGTGGCTTTGTTTACCTCATGCTAGTTAGGTTAAGTTGGCACTACTGGGGTTTAGGCCCGTCAAGATGGTAGTACTGAGGTTTGCGATGCGTTGTTGTCGATGACAGCTGTCAAAAAGCACGTGGCTTTGTTTACAAATCTGTCAAAAAGCACGTGGCTGTCAAAAAGCACGTGGCTTTGTTTACCTCGCGCTTGTGAGGTTAAGTTGGCACTACTGAGGTTTAGGCCCGTCAAGATGGCAGTACTGAGGTTAGCGGTGCGTTGTTGTCTGTCAAAAAGCACGTGGCTTTGTTTATCTCGCGCTAGTTAGGTTAAGTTGGCAGCACTGGAAGAGGCCTCTGGCTGAGGTGGAGGAGGCCACTGGGAGGCCACTGGCTGAGGTGGAGGTGGAGGTGGCCACTGGGAGGCCACTGGCTGAGGTGGAGGAGGAGGCCTCTCCAGAGAGCCGGAGGAGGAGGAGGCCGCCGAATCCCTGTATTATACTACTCAAGAACAAAACTGTCATATCTTCAACTGAAAGGGTACTATACATACACGATGCTCCAAAGTCATTTGTTTTGTTTTGTTTTTGTTTTTTTCTGGAGAGAAGTATCCTATAACAAATATCAGCGATAAGGATCATCTATCACGTATTTCAGAATGACATAAATTATTTTTACAGTGACTGTCGCAAAAGTACTAAGTAGATGTCGATGTCAAGGTATAATGGACCGGCTGCTTTTGACTGGATCTGGAAAAATGATATTTAATATATTTTGAAGTAGTGCCTGTATGTGCAGCTTTCAACTCCGTAGGTTAGCAGTGTATCCCAGTAGGTTGGGTAAGTTATGGGATTTAGGATGCTTCTTCATGTACAGTACATCCTTACTACTAGCTACATACAATTCTGTTTTCATCTTGCTAAGATTTCTTTTCACAGCATTCCTCTGATAATATTACTTAGTTGTTCTGCTCTCCCTGGTTTCTTGTATTCTCTGTTTAGTAACTTAACAAAAGTGTAAAGTTCATTTTCAACTTTGCCTTCTGTTTCCTATCTATCTATATTTCTCTACTTTTACAAAACACGTGACGGAACTCAGAATGAGGTAAAAGTCAAAACACTTCTAAAAATTACACCGTTAGAAAATGTCCACCACAATGTTTCTGGTCAATATCTGCGATTTTTAGTGATATGGTTATACCTCAAGAACACTATAAAATATAAATGGTAAAGTATTATCACCTTACCTGCACTTCCATCTACTGAAGGCCCCAACATGTTGTGCACACGATTAGCATAGAGAACAAATGTTGGGTACGGTATGTCGTACTTCCGAGCTGCCTGGGATAGGGAAAGGCCCTCCTTCAGCACAGAGAAGATCGCTTCTGCCATAGTCTCAGGACGCCAAGACTTGAGAGGTCCCCGCTCTCGAAACCGCAAGTTGTGCACCAAGCTCTGGTTGGTGTTCCAGCATTTCTGCCACATAGATTGAAGTTGGTATTGGTAGCTGTCTGCTGGAAGATCGGAAAGAAAACAAAAAACACTAGTCATTTTGGGGAATAAAATAAGTGCTGTAAACACAAATATACTGTACATATACCACATAAAAGAAACCTCTTTACCAATATAGGTCTATAAGAAAGCCAATATTTATTGCAAGTTCAACACGTAGCTACTATTAAAGGACTAAGCTAAACTGTACGTTTTAATTAAACGTATTATGACAACATCTGAACAGAAACGTAAAAACTATGGCAGTATTTGCAGTGCTAAGGTCGCTGAAGGAGGCTTCCTCCCCAATTCTTATGTTTCTTGGCCTTTTCCAATTACCTGAGGTCGGAATTTCTTTATGGCTTTGTCCCATTTTTACAGCCAGATGCCTTTGCCGACACCAACCCTATGTGGAATGATATATTCATTATTGCGTGTTTCTGTGGGGGTTTGTAGTGTGATGTGTATTAAAATGAATACAACACCCAGCGCTCGAGCCAGGGGAATTAACTACAAGCAGTTGAAATTTTCGACCCGGCCGGGAATCGAACCCGGGGCCTTTCTGAATGTAAGGTCCCTATGCTGATCATTTAGTCAATAAGCCGGGCTGTTAAATACTATTCATAATAGGCTATATATAGTACCCCATGGCGCGACAGTCCCGAATGACCTTGGCCTACCAAGCGATCGCTACTTAGCCCGAAAGCCTGCAGATTACGACGTGTCGTGTAGTCGGTCGCGGCGAATGCTCTCGGCCGGCTTTCTTGTTTTTCTAGACCGGAATATAGGCTATATAGCAGATAAAGGAAAAGAAAGATTCGTGTTTAAAAGATTATAAATATGATTCACTGATAATAAATACTTATTTTGTAGACAACAATTACACATGCCTTCTATGTAGCAAATCAGTAGATCAAGATGAAAAATATTCAAAATGTGTTAAATAGAACCTAGGCATAATACTTAATGTAGAATACGTTTTTATTAAGACCAACTAATCAATACGAAAATGTCAATTAAAATAATTTAGTTCCATAATTCAGTAGAATAGTATGTATTACTACCACTGAAACACAAAATTATACACCTAATAACAGAGCAATATAACACAATTTTCATTTTTACGTTTTAAATTTAGTAATCAATGGTCATCTTCTTTGGTTCTGAAAGAAAGACTCGAGTTTAAAAGATTACTTATTTTATAGAGACAACAGTTACAGTTATAAACCCTATCAAATAAACTACAGTATTACGTATAACAAATATTGTCCCAAGCATTTGATGGAAATGTTACACACAAACTACAGTATTATTTTAACAAGTATGTTTAAAAATCTGTTAATTAGAAAAGGTCATAAGTCACTTTTTGGTGAAAATGTGTTTATGGTGGTAAACGCTTCTTTCGGTGTAGATGCATCTTTTAATCGTGAAAGGTAGTAAGTCTGACCCTTATAAGTGTATGAAATCATTCCGCCTTTCTGCCGTTTATTTATGGAATAACAACTAAAGTCAGCACACTTAGGGTCTTCCATAAATAATTACGTTAGTGTGCTAATTGTTGAAAAGCTTACTTCTGTGATCTTCCGTTGTTTTTCCTGTTTGCAGCTGGAGATACTGCTTAATATACCGTATTTTAATGTGGAGGGAAACATTGGTAAGTTTACTGACTGTGTAGTAGTATGGATTCCAACGATGTTAAACTTACAGGTTTACTTACAAACAGGCGTTAGGTATTCTGCAACAATGTTCAGATACTTCTGTTATTAAATTAAATAATAGAGGTACAAACTTCCATTGCAAAAATGTACCAAATATATGGAAAAAAGTGAATGGTATTAAATACGATATTACAACAAATTTGAAGAAAATTGTACAGGTTTATTTATGAAATGACGTAAGTCAAGTATTCTTCACACATGTTTATAATATGCTTCTGTTAGTAACTACATAGGTGAGGTACATTCATTGTCAACACTCGCTAAATGTGTGGCGGAAAAAAATCAGTGCTTAAAATTTTCATCAATGATGCTTGGGAAGATTTATTCAGTTTTTCTCATACTTCTCAGCAGCTGACTCTTCTGACTTATGCTCCTTCATAAATAGCCGATTCTAAATATATACTAATTCTGAAATATTTTTCCAAGTATTTGATGGAAATCTGAAGATAATTTTTACACTTATTTTGCACAGTCAGTCACTGTTATAAATATTGGTTACTTGTCACAACTATACATATTTCCGGCTCCTTGGCTTCGTTCAGAGGGCCTCAGGTACGATTCCCGGCCTGGTAGGGATTCAGTCGCGTCTGGTTAATTCTTCTGGCTAGGGTGTTCGTGTTTGTCTCATTATACACACAGCACATCACACTACCAACCTCCACAGAAATATGCATAGTGAACACATCTCTACACACAGGGTTGATCTAAGGAAGGGCACCCGACCGTAAAACTGAACAGAATCCACCAGTGCAGCACAGCTCGCACTCGTTACCAAACCAGGGTATGGGAAAAAATCGGCGGGATAAGAAGAAGAAGAAGAAGAAGAAGAAGAAGAACAAGAAAGTAAAGCTATACACATATATGGCAATTCTGTAGTTTAGATTTTGTTCATCCGCTTGAACACGCAAAAGAAGTGACGCACGGAGGATGTAGAGTAAAACACTGCTTCATTCTTTGTCCAGTTAACTAAAGAATTCAAATGAAGCAGACAATCCCTCTATATACTGTCTAACATTGGAATCTAGTTCAAAAAGTAACAAGACATGTGTACTGTTCTCATGTCCTGTCAAACCAGAGCTGTACACCATCGCTTATGCTCATGGTCATTACATCGAATCTCATATCAATTGAACTGGCCCACATTCAATCGCAAGGTGACGGTACTGGTGGAGAAACGATCAAGCAATGAGGTACGTGGTTTAATCCGATGTTTGCCACTAAAGGACATATTAACCCCCGGAAAAGTCGTAGAGTTGCTGTGAAGAGGTGTCGTATTAACTACACCAGGCCACATTCAGTCAATCGCGCACGTTCAGGTGCTACGGTGCAACCACTGAGAGGTACTAGCTCATTCTGTACCGATCTGGAATAGACTGAAAGTTATTCACCTCCACCTTCGTGGAGTGGATTAAGAAGCAATAGTGTAGTTCAGCTACGTCAGCGCCTGATGCTTACTTCTCATTTCTTCTATGCCGATAAATTCCCTGGTATGTCGTTAAAGGTCTTAGACCAGCTCGCGGAGTATGTAAGAAAATAACATGTATTAAGTCTATAATATGTGTTATGTGTGTGTGTGTGTGTGTAGGGCATAAATTTAGATATTTCCTAGAAGGAATTTGACATTACAGGCCTCATTATCCAAATCGTTCAATAAAACGTATTATGAATTATACATAATGTATAAAATACACATAGACCGGGCTGAGTGGCTCAGACGGTTGAGGCGCTGGCCTTCTGACCCCAACTTGGCAGGTTCGATCATAGCTCAGTCCGGTGGTATTTGAAGGTGCTCAAATACATCAGCTTCGTGCCCGTAGATTTACTGGGACGTAAAAAACAAATAACATTACAGTCACAAAGTTAAGGCGCAAGTTTCGAAAACTGAACAAATAAATTCACTTTCACATAATTGCAATATGACTTCTCGAGTCTTTTTAAGGTAGGGAAACGAGTCAAATTTAATAAATACTCGTATGTTTCCATAACATCATAATATATTACATTCCTAAGACAGTTATTACTGTGCTCTACAAGTACAAGTACCAGTGAATTTACTACATGTCAACACAATCATCTATTTGTAACTAGCTCTGTGGCCTCTTTTAGTTTTATACTCCTTATCACTAAATTGTTAGAAACTGAGTCTCGGTACCCCTCTACTTCTCTCACCCTTCATGGCCGACTCCATTATTCTCCTAGGTTCTTCCTCCATTCTTCCATCATTCCGAGAACCCTCTTGTCATCAGCCCCGCCTGTTTGTACCAGCTACTTTCATGTCTGTTACTTTTAAATTAAGAATATGATAACCTGAGTCCACCCTGCTTTTACTTCAGTAAAGCAAACTTGGTCCGAAAACAGACCAGTATAAAGACAGTTTCGTCCAGGAGGTGAAATATTTCTTAGAGAACAATGTTGATCGCAAACGCGAGTTCACCGCATTAGCATTGCTGCACCTTGATTCGATCTCACTGTATTACCATCCTGGGAGAATACACCTCCTAAATACTTAAAAACTGTCTACCTGTTCCAGCTTTGTATTCTCAAACTGACCTTCTGTTCCCTTAGGTTACTTACCTAATGACATCACTTCAGTCTTCGAAAGGCTCCTTTTCAGACCACACACATTGCACCTATTTTGGAGTTTCAAGATGTTAGACTGCAGGCTCTCGGCACAATCTGCCATTAAGACCAAGTAGACGGCATAGCCCAAACTGCTTACTACACTTCCACCTGACTGAATCCCTTCCTGATACTTTATATCTTTCAGTAGATGATCCATGTAAACTATAAACAAGCAACCCTGTAAGTACCTTGAACCAAGAATTCATTATAGAATCAATTCTCACTGCAACTCAATTATGAGCACAAATTCCTCTGATTACTCTTAATAATCTGCCATTAATCCCACCAGAACGGCGAACATACTTTTCCTTCTCTAGATCTATGATAAGAACATAACTGTCTGGGGCCGATGATCTAGATGTTAGGCCCTTTAAACAACAATCATCATCATCATCATCAAAACTGTCTATTCCTCTCATACCAATTTTAATTACTGAAAATCTGATTCTGACAGCCCCTCTGTGGTTTTTATCCAACTTGCTCTTAACCACTGATCGCACGCTCCCTTTCAAGATGCCAGTCAACACGTCCCCTGGCATAGGGATCAATGAAATACCTCGATAGTTATTGCAATCCTCACTGTTCCCTTGCTTATAGATTAGGTGATTTCGTCTAATCAGAACGTACCTTACTAACATTCTATGCTAATTAATCTATGAAGCCACTTAATCCCTGCCTTCCCACTATATTTCACCACTTCAGATCTAATTTCATATTTTCCTGCTGTTTTATGACAATGGATTTTCATAATAGGTACTCCTTCTACCTGTCCAGTGATTCCTTGGTACCTATTATCCTCACCAGATTTATCCAAAACATTATTCATTTCCTTTTTCCCTCTCTTTCTAGGTTTCCCTGCTGCTTGTCCTAGCCTTTCCAAGTTATTACCAAAATCTTCCCACGACTTCTTCTTGGATTCAACAACTATTTATTTCGCTCTGTTTTTTTTTCATTTTTTTCTTCTACGTACAGTTCATTGTCGGCATCAGTCCTTGTTTGGAACCATTTCTGATACGCCTTCCTTTTAAGAATACAAGTTGCTTCATAAGTCCACCAAGATGTTCGCTTTTTTCCAAAATTTACACACAGTTGTTCCTAGGCATTCCCTTGTTGTTTCTACTATAGCATCCCTATATGTCACCCATTTTCTTTCTATATTCTAAACCTCCTTAGTGTCTATTTTTTGGAACGTTTCGCTTATCATATCCATGTACTTCTGTATAATTTCCTCATCATGAAGATTTTCTACCCTTACTCGTCGGCAGACAAATTTCACTTTCTCTGCCCTAGGTCTGGAGATACTTAGTTCACTACAGAGCAAACAGCGGTCTGTATCATAAAAATCCCCGAAATACCTGCACATTCCTAACAGATTTCATGAATTCGAAGTCGGTTATGATATAATCTATTACGGATCTGGTGCTCTTACACTCTCATGTGTAGCGGTGAATAGCCTTATGCTTGAAGAATGTATTCGTAACTGCTAATCCCATACTAGCACAGAAGTCCAGCAAACGCTTCCCATTCATACTATATTCCATACCTTCCTTACATTTACCCATCACCTTTTCGCATCCTTCAGTTCTATTCGCAACTCTCTCATTGAAATCGCTTAATAGCACTATCCTGACCTCGCTGCTGGCCCTGATTACGATGTTACTTAGTGCTTTATAAAACTTGGCAACTTCATCCTCATCTACACCCTCACAATTCTCGTTCTAATTCCTCCAACAGTTCAATCTACCAACATAATTCGCTCATTTACATGCCTAACAGAAACTACGCTGCGTGCAATAGCATTCCTGAGGAACAGTCCTACTCCACACTATCCCTTATCCCTTCCTCGTTATCTCCCCTTACTCGTATATCATTGACTCCTAACACATCCAGACGCATCCTTTTGGCTGACTCATCCAGTTCTACTTTCCTTCTTCTGCAAGCCGCATTAATATTGATAGCTCCCCATTGAATTACACTTCGCTCACCAAATTGTTTCCAGAGAGTTCCTCGCTTGTCAAATGGAAGCGGGACTCCGTCACTCCCATTCATCCAAGGCTTGTTTAAAATGTTCTGACCTCGGTAAATTCTGTAAAGCACAGTCCCGATGAGGATCTTTAACGGGTTAGGGACCACCGGTGGATTGTATAGTCCTAGCCACCGGAGCACAAGACGTGCTGTCACTCAGAATAAGTCCAAAATGCTCACTCCTATTCCATGGCAACTGGCAATCTGATACACAGGACCACTAGGCTACTCAACCGCTGCCCGTGGTTCGCGAACTAGGACGTGACTACAGTAACCCACACCACGAAACATAGTGGATAACAGTTGAGTTTGTTTCGAAATAAGGAATGTCTGGACACGACCTTAGCGGTTCTACGAAAACAGATTTCTTTCGTAGGTTATAAAGTATCATATGATGCGAAATTGGCATAAATTATGAAAACACGCATGACGTTAATACTAATCTATATGCAGCGAATATACAGTAAATGAATAATATGAATAGAAACAAGATGCTGTAACAACATTAAAATTGTAAATTCCCTCTTTTGTTGCATCTGATCCAAGCGATTTCATGAACAGCTTGTTTATAAATTGAGTTAAAGCATACGTTAAAGGAAGGGCCCAGTTATGAATTTATTCATCAAGGATGTACCATCTGTTACAAATATATATATATATATATATACACACACACCCATTCTTCTGAAGAGCAATTGCTATGAGCATGTTATTAATATTCTATTAGATCCTTGCTCCTAACTTCAGTACTTAAAGTCTGCACATTATTATTATTATTATTATTATTATTATTATTATTATTATTATTTCCGATGAGGCCTGCTAAGCACCACGTGCCATTTCCAATTCAGTTCTTCATAATTTGTTGTTTTCTCTTCCGTTCTTTCCAATATTCTTTCATCCTTTCATTACGGGGTTTCTTTCTGTCCTCGGACCACTTCGCACTAGGTTTCTTGTTCAGTCTTCCTTGGAATCCTTCCATACTTACTACCCTCTTTCTAAAAACCTCTGCCCATAGTTTCTTCTTCTCTCACACAGTATTATTTCTTTCTAAATATTTCTCTACTTCTTGAATCCAGCTAGTTGTTGCCCTTTTGTCCCAAAGGTACTTGACAATCCTTTTTGTTAATCTGGAATTATCCATTCTGTAAATACGTCTTCTTTTTCTTATGGTTTCTGTAATGTTTTTATGTTCCTGTATATTTCATCATTAGATCTTAATTTCCATACTTCTGTTGTTTTCACAGGGCCTAAGATTTTTCTCATGATTCTCCTTTCTAGAACCACAAGCTTATCTAACCTATAGTTTAGTACCATGCACTGACTTGAATAGGCATATAGGCATTCCGGTTTCACCACTGTAGTGTAGTGCCTTTTTTAAGATTTTTAGATTAACATTTTTTGTTGAAAATGAAATGGCGTATGGCTTTTAGTGCCGGGAGTGTCCGAGAACATGTTCGGCTCGCCAGGTGCAGTCTTTAGATTTGACGCCCGTAGGCGATCTGAGCGTCGTGATGAGGATGAAATGATGATGAAGACGACACATACACCCAGCGCCCGTGCCAGCGAAATTAACCAATGATGGTTAAAATTCCCAACCCTGCCGGGAATCGAACCCGGGACCCCTGTGACCAAAGGCCAGTATGCTAACCATTTAGCCATGGAACCGGACACATTTTTTATTATATAAATTATTTGTGATACCATATGCTCTCTCCATCTTGTGTACCCTTTCTTCTACTGCAGATTTGTCTGACCATTTTCTTGAATTATTTTTTCCAGATATTTCAACTTCGTTACTCTATTACCGTATTATTATTATTATTATTATTATTATTATTATTATTATTATTATTATTATTATTATTACTGTCGATCTTGTTATTCCGCCCAACATCTTATGTTTAAACTATGATACATAGTACAGAATCAGTTCACCCAACTATTAACTACTATTTAATGTGAATAAGGTGCATAACCCCGGAGGAGTGCGACAGGCTTATGTAGCCGGCATAATTCCTCTCCTCGCCGCTAGATGGGGGCTTTATTAATTCCATTCCTGACCCGGTCGGATGACTGGAAACAGGCTGTGAATTTTCATTTTCAAGTTCATAACTGAGAAAAATTCCCTTTATTGTTGATATCGTTTTGAATTGCGTCTTTATTTTACAGGTTCAAATGCACAGTACTCCTTACCATTTAACTTCGGATTATAAATACACTGTTTGTCGTTATTTTCTGATATATACCTCTTGTGAATCTTCAATTATTTGTCTGTTCATCTAAAAAGAAAACGAGGAGTTTATGTCCATTTAGAAAACATTTGTGTAAAGGAACTCGATTTAAATTTAAAATAAATTACTTCAGCCATATATAACCGGAACGTTTCTCAACGATTCTCAAGAACACGTAAATCTAATGTAATTATGAAATTACTAACGGCAAGAAACGCGATGATTCAACCACAATAACTGGATAATTCTGGCTAATGCTAATTTAAACAATTTTGAAGTTCAACAGACAAACCTTTTAATGTATATTTCCTTCATTTTTACAATAATGTACCTTGTTATACCCTAGACTTGTATTAACAGTGTGTGCAATCTGTTTATTTATTTATTTATCTATTTATTACTGACTTCTTTCTGCGATGTACAAACGAATTACTTAACGGTGCATGAAAAGTTCAATCATTGTATTTAATTATCACTCATCTTCCAGTTTAAAAGCACAGCTTTCATTATCCTCTATTTCAAATAGCACAAATAACGCAAATGAGAATGTAATCATGAGGAACTGTAGCCTACATGAAGTACTTTGAAACATAGTTTAAAATTAAAAATCGTATCGTAATAAATGCATACCGGTAACTTCCAAATACGCATAGATAAGTACAGGACATCTGAAAGGGTATAGGACATCTCAAAGGGGTAACACTTCATTAACTCATATCGAAAACAGTATATACCGGTATAAGAACATTCAAAATATGGTCATCGTACAATCTTCCAATCAAGTATGCAAGAATGTTCTCATCTAAGGTACAGCGTTAATGTAATGAGAAAAGAATAGTGCGGTGATAAATGTCTAAAAGTTGAACATTCAGATATCTCAACAGATAAAAGAAGCAGCGACATTGCAAACGGAAACCACAAGAATAATATTATTTATTGACATACATTTAAGGCAGCACGTTAGACATTTAAAATTAAACTAAATAAATAAAAAAATACTGCTCATACAGGGAGAGGTTTCCTTAGCGTATATCCATTCTTCAATGCCCTTTTTTTTTCTTTTTTTTTTTTTTTCTTTCGTGATTCTACCGGTCTGAGTGGTTCACACGGTAGTGTTTTAGCTTCCTGAACCCAAGCTGGTTGGTTCGACCCGTGCTCAGCCTGGAGACGTTTCAGGTTGCTCGAATGTGCCATACTCGTACCAGTAAAGTTACTGGTACTAAAACTCCTGCAGGACAAAACGTCCGGCAATTCGTTCCCGAAAAGCGTAAAAGTAGTTAGTGAGACGTATTATTATTATTATTATTATTATTATTATTATTATTATTATTATTATTATTATTGATGCCTGGCTTTGTCAAGCACGAATATTTGAAGTACTGAAACGGGATATAGAATATTCAGCTTCAGGTAACACACATGGGAAGAAGAGGTTTGTCGCATTTTTCCACTTCAATCGAATTCCTGCAAAGTCGCTTTTAGTTAATTCAAGTGCCACCTCGTATCAAGCATACCCTTTTCGCTGTTATGTAGCTTTGCCGTCGTGCCGTTGATATACGATGCGCAACTCTATCGATTCATTATAATATTTCGTGTTCCTTTCCTATGATTATCTTATTTACATGTGCTACTTTTCTAAAATATCTGAGTACAAAGTTGGGATAGGAAAACCAGAGTAACTTAATGTTTATGATTAGTATTTCTTGTCATTAAATGACAAATTTTGTTCTTGCTCTATATACGCTGTTTGTATTACGAACCTCATTTTTCCGCAGAGAATATCGCTATCTGTCCGTCGTCGTATTCAACTTTCATATTCGAAATTCCATGTAATATTTACAGTTTGTTAATTTTTCCTTTTAATCAATATTAATTCATATGGAGAACCTTATTCCTATTCCTTCACTGGATTTCCGTATAATAATAATAATAATAATAATAATAATAATAATAATAATAATAATAATAATAATAATAATAATAATATTTTATGTCCCAACTACTACTATACAGTTTCCGGAGACGCCGAGGTGCCGAAATGTTATCCTAAGGGGGCTCTTTTGTGTGCTGGTAAATCTACGGACATGAGGCTGATGTTTTTAAGTTTATTCTTACGACTTACGTCACCGGACTAAGCCAGGATTGAATCCGCCAGCTCGGGCCCAGAAAGCTGGCCCTCAGCCTTCCGAGACACTCAGCTTGGCAATGATTTCTTTCTCTTTTATTTCCAGAAACATAATGTGTTTCACTATCTAATAACAATACAAATCAAATCCGACGAGGCAATAACACATAGGCAAGATGAAGTTTGATGATGATGATGATGATGATGCTTGTTGTTTAAAGGGGCCTATCATCGAAGGTCATCGGCCCCCTGAAATTTGTTTGTCCAACCCTTGTCTCGTCTGTCTACGGAGTCTGTTATGAGGCGAGATGAATTTGTCTTACCGGGTTTTTATGACTAGATGCCCTTCCTGACGTCAACCTCATCAGAGGAGTTAATGAGGTGAAACGAATGACGTGATATATGACAGTAGGAAGGGAGAGGGTGAAATTCGGTGCCGGCACATAGCCTACTCCTGTCAAATAGCACCAAGAGGTCTGCTCAAGGCATAACGTCCCCATTCGACGGACGAATCACCAAAAGCGTCTTATGCCCTCACTCCATATGAGCACTGCGGAGAGGTCTAGTGATTAGACACTGTAAACCACCACCTCCCGTTCCATGCCGGCCAACATTCTGATGGTGATTTTTTTTCGACCAACGGGTCTCGAACCGGCTAACCACGGTGTCAGACCGTTTAGACTTCGTCTTAACGATCATGGCCACCAGGCGGGCTATAGGCGAGCTGAAGTGGTAAATATAATACCTTCTTTATTTGTCGTACACGGTTAGAATCAACAGGAGACAAGGAGACTTAGTTAGCGGTCCTACGTACTTACGTGTTGGTGAAATCTAACTGATCTGACTGATGTGGCACCTGTATCTGTACTTTTCTAATATAGTATTTGGGGATTGGATAAGAAGGAAGTGAACGTTGTCTACATGTTACTATCAGCATTGATTCCTAAGAACGTTTGGTATGGCTGAAACTGTTTTGTTGCTATTAATGAAACTCCTCCGTGACGTTATTGACTATTTCACGACCATGGAAAGGATGACGATCGTCTAACTCCTGTATGAGTTTCTCAGTTTCAGCTGCTACTTGCCGTCGGATTGGAGGTGGAACTATGCCACGAAATCATGTTGTATAGTATTTTGACGTTCGTTGATCTGAGGCAGCCAGAAACCGCACGGCACGTGTCGTTCAAAGCAGTATCCGCTTTCTTAGAATGGGCAGAGTTGACCCACACAGGACAAGAATACTCTGCTGTAAAGATATAAATAAATAAAGGGCCAAGGCAGTAGTTCATACATACAGTTGCTGGATGTGTTCCCCAGCTTGACCCTGTTAGCATATGTAGTATAAACTACTCCAGGCTCGGACCTTCATACTGACAGGATGGCTATGTGCTTTAAAAGTCAGAGCCGATCAAGCCGAACTCCACGTTATTTTACAACAGGAGTGAACTCAATTTGCCTTCCTTCCCACCAACTGATGTTAAGTTTGGGATTTGCAACACGATTACGCAGTTGGAAAAGTGTAGTGTAAACTAAGTTTTGCTAGGATTTGGCTTAAGGTAGTTCTCCTTGTAATACTTGGACTATCCACTGAGGCAGTTCTGCAGCCTGGATTCTAATTCCCAAAATGATCTGGACTGTGAGTTCCAACACCAAGATCGTCAGCAAACAAGAAACGAGAAGGCGGTGTCTTGGCTAAGCCTGGAGACATACTTGATCCTGTTCTTTTGATGTTTTATATTGTTTATATTTCGATTTCATTACCCTTGGATTATTTACAAGATAACTATTGGATATTTTAATAGTGTTTGTTACGCATGTTCGCTGCATATGGTTGCCATACGCACATACAGTAAGTCGAACTCATCCTGATGTCCATCGCAAAATATAGCACAGGGACAGCCTACCACGAACTACTCTGCCGTTCACAACGCGACGAACCTATAATAACGAAGAATTTCTCTCTCAAAATGAGAGTAGAAAACCGGTGGGACCAATAGACGAATATAAAAAGAGTATGTATCAGTGGAACTATAAGTTTTCTTATGAATTGAACACAGATCAGTTCGACAAATCTGTCAACGAATTCGCTGATTTTAGCCGAAACCATAGGTCTTCTACCAGGTCCTAAACACCCGGTCAAAAATACTCTGAGGCAAGAAAAATGAAGAGAGATACAAAGCTACAGAGAACATACAAGCAACACTCAAATCCGCAGAGGACAACAAGTACCGGTATCAAGAAATGCAGTATTTCTATTGCAACCAGCGAAGAAAAGCCATCAGGTACAGTAAGTTCTGAATGACCAAACGACTCTCTGCACGGCTGGTGTCGAGGATATTGAGAATCATGTTTCATTTATTTCTGTCACACCTAACAACTGTTAACGCGAACATTACGACGGCCTGCTGACTGGAAGAGAACGTGCTGTACAAGACGAAACCTTCGACATAACAGTGCCCAAGACGAGGTAATTCTGGCTATGAAAAAATTGGCTGTAGACACATCAGCGGGACCCGACAGAGTACTAGTCAGAGCTATCAGAGACGATACGGCATCAAAATTGCCAAATTTAGCAAATACGGCCAAAATTGTTACTATAATGTTAAAGACTGGACATGTTCCATTATTGTTCACAAAGGCGCGCACCATTTTGTTACCTAAAAATGGAAATCGAACAGAAGTGTCAGACTGGAGGCCAATCACTGTATGTTCAGTCCATCGTCGTGTCATCGAGAAGGTCTTCAACGTAAGATTAACGAGTTGCATCCAGTGTAGCGAACATCAAATAGGATCTGTGTTAAACTCAGCAAAACACAAGAAACAAGTTGTTACCCTGATCTTCTTAGACATAGGTGAGACTTTCACACTTAAGGAAAACGTCAACTACGCCAAGCAAGATGAGCAATATAATTTGCAAGCTTCAGGAGAATAATACAACTCAAATCCAGGCCAATTTCAAGAAAACTAATCCCATTAAATTACACCGTAGTGTATTGCAAGGATCTCCATTGTCACCAGTTTTAAAAAATCTCAAAACTGACAACATTTTTCGAGAAATCGATGAAAAAGTGCTATGTGACATGCATGATTATTCTCTTGCAAACAATATTGGGCCTCGGAGATGATACGGTTACTCTAGAAAAAATTGAGACTCTGCAGTAGAACTAACTAAACTAGCTTTTTACAGATTTCGTTAACTTGGTCTAACAGTAAATCCTGAAAAATCTGAAGTTATTAATATCAATAGAGGAGATATAAATGAGGGCCCATTACAGTCGAAGAACGTACGGAAATTAAGTGTATTTCGAGGAACGAATGTGTCAAATACTTAGAGGAAAATTATGCAGATACTACGTTATTCGATTCCACTCCTTCAGTAGAAACTCACCTCGTTATCATCCTGCCCCTGGCTTCAACCGGATCAGAAAGGTTCAATTCTAGATTGTTCACTTTACCCTACGTTGACTTACCAATTCCTGTGCGTTCCACGGCGGTTCTTAGAAAATCCTGATAAACTTGTCAAGAGTGCACTAAAGGAGATCTTATCGCCTCCTACTGACACTCCGGATTCTATGATTTACTCAGATAAATGATACAAAGGGTTAGGTGTTTTAAAGCAATCTGGGAAACCTTGTTCCAGCTTATAAACAGCTGAAACATTTTGAAACGGGAGGGTAACCATTATACTGAAGCCACTAGAAATCTAGATAAAGAAATTAACAGGTGCTTAACTGAGCTAAACGTAAATAATAAAACTAATAAAAATAATAATATGAAAAACATGCGCGGTGAGTATGACACCAGGAAATTCAGAAAAAGTTACGAGAATCTGAATTTGACAAATGGGGCCAGTTGAGAAGCAAAGGTCGGGGAGTGTGTCTGTACACGGAATTCCATCCTGCAAACTGCTGAGTTAGAAATCACGTTGGCCTTTATAGCACGGAGAGCAGAGACTTATTGAAAATGACATGTAACGCTGCACCTGTAAGATGATGATGATGATGATGATGATGCTTGTTAATTAAAGGGGCCTAACATTCAGGTCGTCAGTCTCTATCACCTGTAAGAGATGTATCGGAAACGTCCCTTGATGGTAACCGCTGGAGATGATGCAGTGAAACTGAAACTTTACCTCACGTCTAGGGTTCCTGTGCCTTCGGTGAAGCTCTTCGAAACACAAGACATCACAACATCAGATCGTCCATAGCACAGACACTCCTTTAGAAAGGATTTCAAGTGCATGAGGAAGTTCATGGCATTGGAGTAAATGGCAGCACGAGAAGGAGAGACCTGATCGCCATTAAAGGGAGAAAAGGATATACTGGGTGGTTCACAGCCCCTTATTCTTTTCGGAGGTAGGTAACCCAACTGACGCATGTATCACAGTCATCCGAAAAGATTAGTACCTGCTTCTTTATAGCCTTATTTCAGCTATACCGTTTATATTATGTTTGCATTTATGGTAGAAATCATTAGTGGCAGTATTATTTCTATCATTTAAGCTATAACGAATGTGTAAAACGATCACAGCTGCCAATAAAACTATCTTACGTTTAGACAGGAAGTGTAGTAGGTTCGATTCACAGGCTGGTAAACTTACTTTTTGTCCGTTAACGCCGTTTACAGTGACTGCAAAATGGCCGCATGTTATTCTGTGCCAAAGAGTGAATTTTTACTTGGTCCTTTACTCCCCACTGCACTTGAAATGGACCCTGTCTTACCCAATGAGGATTCTCCGCGCTCCAGGAGTGCATATTGCATATTCACGACGCCATTGTTGTGAAATCGTGATTCGTCTGAAAACAGGACTCTTGACAAAAAGGTTGCATTATTCGTTACACTGCCTGATGTCCATTGAAAAACTGTTATTCTAGCATCGAAATCACGTCCGTGGAGCTGCTGGTGTAACTGCAGATGGTATGGGTATGCACGGGAACTGTGCAGCCTTCCACTACAAGTGGAACAGAATCCCAACGCCTGAGTGTGACTGTGGCGCTACACAACAGACAGTGAAGCACACCATCGAAGAATGCTAGTGACTTTGCTTTTGCGACTCCAGAGGCTATAGACTATATAAACAATTTGGACATACATATACAGTGTAGATCTTATAACAACTGATGCTGTATCTCTAGCCATATGCTAAATAAATAAATAAATAAATAAATGGGTGAAATTTATTGTTATGCAGTATACGCATAAATGATGACCAGCTGATGTTTGTCTGTTGTCCAAGTGTCCGTGTACTAAGACGAGGGTTGTTCTGGAAAGCGTACAAAACAGCCTCTTCATGTGGACCAGGTACCCTTCCAAGTGTCCCAGCTGACCGCAATCTTCGTTGAAGGTTTCGGAACGAATTGGTAGTTCGTAGTCTTCTGTCAGGAAACCGCTCATGATAGAGACATTGCGACTGGACTGCGTTCTGCCTTGTTTCCCCACAAATGTGTAACATGTAAACGTACTCGTCATTGGAGTACATCGTGAGTGAATGAATACGTGCTATGATGTGACATGGTAAGTGTGCATAAACATTGTATGTCTGTTAAAATGGGGCAAGTTCTGTTGGTCAAAAATAAAAGAAGCATGCAGAATTTTGGAATCGAACCACTACATTACCGGGATTCAGACACTATGTATCAACGGCCCTTAACCGACTTAGCCACGAAGACTAAGAAGGACTATAATGATGCTAAAGAGTTACTACTTACGTATAGCCGTCCCACATCGAAAGTTAATATCCGTGTCAAAGTCTTCAATAATGCTTTACAGTGTTCATTTAACTTTTTACCATTACGTAGCATAGGACTACATATTAATTCGACCCTACTCTCTCCATAAATTAGTAACAATTCAACGTTCTCTTCATAGGAATACATCGTGAGGAAAGAATAAGTGCTGTGATGTGACCTGATCATTGTGGATTATTATCTGGGTGCATTGGGCTCGGGAGGATGCTGGCCGTCCTGAAAATGGTTCTCCTAGGTTTTCCATTTTTACCACCAGGCAAATGCCGGAACGGTACCTTAATAAAAGACCAGGGCCGATTTCCTTCCCAATTCCTCCTCCACCTCTCCTTAGGGGAAAGACACCAAATAAGAGCGCGGCCCTTAAAACCAATAGCAAAAAGTATTGATTATTATTGTATCTCCGTTAAAATGGAGCACCTCTGTCGTACAAAAAATGTGCCTTATGCTGGACTCGAACGACTACGCTGACGATATGCACACACACCTTGTGTTCCAGCCCTTAACCGCTTCAACATACGTGATGCTTGTACTGGCCGTTCCACCTCGAAAGTTAATATCCCCGTCAAAGTCTTCAGTGATGGTTTACAGTGTTCATTTGACTTTACATTACAGAGCACGTGGCATAACCTGTTAATTCAACCGTATTACGGGCACCTGTGTTATTTCAAGGCGCAATAAATCACATGTTTGCAGAATGATCCTTAGTATTTGGCGTGGAATTGTGCACAGTAGTTTTTCCTTTGCTAGGTCCATGGATAAATTTTAAGTGATGACACACAGGTAAGGGAGAGCTTTATCGACCATACGGAGAAACTTCAAGTTATTTGGTGTTCATAAAACTAAATTATAAGGATATTTAGGTTATACGTGTTATTGGGGTTGCCTATCTGCAAAAAAATAAGGGGCTGGTGAACCACCCGGTATATTAGACGCACTCTGACCAACAGACGAAGTAGACAGAGAAAATAAGTCTATCTACCTGCATTGCCGTATTATATGAATAAATACCAGCTGGGCGACTTAGAAGTGAAGGGCCTTATGACCAATGCAAGAGGGACAATTCCTTTTTTTTTTTTTTGCTAGTTGTTTTATGTCGCATCGACACAGATAGGTCTTACGGCGACGATGGGACAGGAAAGGGCTAGAAGTGGAAAGGAAGCGGCCGTGGCCTTAATTAAGGTACAGCCCCAGCATTTGCCTGGTATGAAAATGGGAAACCACGGAAAACCATTTTCAGGGCTGCCGACAGTGGGGTTCGAACCTACTATCTTCCGAATACTGGATACTGGCCGCACTTAAGCGACTGCAGCTATCGAGCTCGGTGGGACAATTCCCGAGAAGACGATACATCTGATGAAGACCTTCAACATCAGTACAAAGGAGTTCATCGACTGAGGGCTGAAGGCGCTCGGGGGTTCCCTTGTGATACTCGGATACCGCTTGTATTCGTCAGACTGAGATCATGGACTAATAATATACTTTTTCCAAATGAAGTTGTTTTAGTGTATTCTTTGTCTTAGGCTGTCTCCAAGTGGAGGAAGATTTTGAAAAAGAAAAAATCCACACGCAACATTATCTTCCACCACAACAACACGCAGTTTCCTATACAAAACATAAGCCGCCCACCCTCGCTGAAGGGTCTGTCATACAAGGGTTGCAACAGGCTACAAATAGCCACACGAAATTATTTATTCAGAGTAAAAATTGAAGAGAAATGATGCAAGGACACTATGCTGTGGGCGAACATTTTTCTGGTTCCTCCAACGACTTTCTTTATCACTTGGAATCTTCTGTTATTTTAATCAGCAAATCGGCTAACTTTTTCGATACTGAACATACTTAAGTCTTTTAATACTCTTAGGAAAAAGTACGAGAAGAGAATGGAAGAGCTGAAAGAGTGTAATAAAGATCTTCAAAAACAAAACAAAACGAATGGCTTTTCTTTAAATGTACCCTTTTCAGGGCAAATTAATCAGCTTTCATAGTGATTTCACTGAATATTGAAGGATTCTTATCAAGCAAAGCTGAAGTACTGGCTGATAAGGGCTCGAAAATTAATAATAATAATAATAATAATAATAATAATAATAATAATAATAATAATAATTAGAGGAGCCGTAATGCTCCGCACCATTCCTTATAAATAGATCTGTCTTGAAATTGCTCCATGCGCTGCCCGGGTACTTCATCAATGTCTAGTTTTAGGATTTGTATTAGCTCTTAATTATACGTCAAGTGAAATATTTTGTAGATTTTTAAACTGTGATACTGATATTTTGGGAACTATTTTGTAGTTTTAGAGTTACTGTTGTGTTTTTAATTAAAAGCTTTAGTTTTGAATTATTTTGTTTCGCGTGGAGTTTCATCCGTGGTGCAGCCCCTGTTGCCTTGGAAGTAGCTGATCCTTTCAAATAAATAATAAAACTAAGTGATAACCATATGTATTTACTCTTCGTCTTATAGATATGATGTACATGATTCCAAATGTCATTGAGACTGTCACCAATTAGCCCACTGAACCCGAAAACTGAATTTAACATTAATCTCGAGAATTTGGGACACTGTCTTTCTCACCCCTCCCCCACAATGCCGATGGTGGCTGAATTTAAACGGTATCCAGAGTTATCACAAGTCATCCCATCGACCCCAAAAAGTATGGATTCGACACTAATATTGGTCATTTTCTATGAATTTTAAATGTCACTCCCTTCCAACCCCCCAACCGTTGGGGTGCTAGGGGTATCTTACCCCCACAGTATTTTCTCCATATAGCAAGTCATATGTGTACGACGTACTTCGGTCATTTTGGACATTTTCTTTTTCAACCCTTTTCACCCCACACCCCAAAGCCGATGGTGGCTGAACTTGGAATTTAATGTCATCTCCAGTGTCACTATTTATTTCAGCAACCCCGAACACTGTGGTTTCCACAATAATATGGGTAGTTTCCGATTATTTTTACATACCACTCCCTCCCCATTCCCTCCCTTCTCCCCTTAGAGATGCCAGGTGTGTGTTAGGATGGTATTACACTATCAAAGAAATTTTTCGAAGTTCTTTTGTAAAATATTTTAATTTTTATAACTTTTTTAACTTTTCATATATTACCATTACACTACATAAAATATTTTATTGTAGTTCAGAAAAATGAAATCACAGTTGTGCCCATGTCTGGCTACTGTTAGCTTTTACTTGTACTGTTACTGACAAAAATTCTCAAAAATGTACCGGAATGTTTTAAATTATCACAGAAGTGTACATCACAAGTTCTACATCTGTCTGCTTCTTCATACTACCCATTTTCATGTGCAAAACTATGCATCCTTCCTGTATAGTATTTTTTCGCTTCCGCTATGTTTAAATACACTACTTCCTGTCTTAGATTTCTTTTATATTCCTGGTGCCTTGTGTTGCAACTTTGCAATATTTCATTTTATACTCGGAAATAAGCAGTTATGTTTTTCAACTTTCAAACTGAACTTACTATCCGCCGTTTTGGATGTAACAAGTCAGATCTTTGACTTAAGTTAGCAGGATGCTCATACCTTTTATCAATGAAATGATATGAAATATTCCTCTATTACACTGTCATATATTTTATAAAAGATATTTTACCAAAGATACTCGACAAATTTCTTTGATAGTGTAGGCCTAATACCAGCCTTACTCCCCCTGCATTTCTCTCCACATTGTATTAAATCATAGGAGTGCCAAGTTTGGTTGACATTGCAGGTTTGCCAATATACATATTAACAAAGTTTACCAAAACAGCTGCATATATATATATAATATTTCCTTGGCGTTTTCCCGTCAAGATGCGAGGTCCGCCATAATTCTATATCAGGACTTCCACTTCACCCCGTCAATTGCATCAGCAGGTCGTATGTCGACATGCCACATATCCTCCCGGACACAATCCATCCAGCGTTTTCTTGGCCTGCCTCTTGGTCTCCGTCCATCAGGGCAAAGTGCGAGAGCTTCCTGCGCAATGGATGTCGGGTCAGCTCTGGCCACGTACCCATACCAGCGGAGCCTTGTTTCTTGCATCTTGTGCTGTATAGGGGCGACTTTGAAACAGGCTCGGATGGTTCCATTATCACCCTAATCGGGGCTTCGCCTACAGGGGACGCTCTAGCTGCTACATGCTCATTTTTTGCTCGTAGTTTAACGACGCACTAACACACTGAAGATCTTCGGCGACGGAAAGATGGAAAAGGGCTAGGATTGGAACGGAAGCGGCCGTGGCCTAATTAAGGTACAGCCCCAGAGTTCGCCTGGAGTGAAAACAGAAAATCACCTTCAGGGCTGCCGACGGTGGAATTCGAACCCACCATCTCCCGAATGCAAGCTCACACCTACGCGACCCTAACCGTACAGCCTACTCGCTCGGCCTTATTGTTATTACGTATTATTAAGAAGTAGAAGAAGAAATCGGAAGAGCTCGTTATCAGTAGGTATCGCAACGAACAAAACAAGGATAGGATAGGTCTACAAGGTGTTCCATCCGATGTTTCTCGTAAAGTAGTCAGATCATTTCCTCTTCTTTGATTGTGGCGCAACAATTGTCCTAAATTCTCACAGAAGGCTGGAATCGAACCTGATGAAAAGAAAATAATAGGGAGAAAAATAATATGGTCATTAACCTCGTGAACCAGCAAGAACTGTGACTACTACCGTGTATTCGTTCAGTAGAGACATCTCCCGAATGCACTGTGACAGTTACGTGGCCTGAACCGCGTTGTCAACTCGCTCGGTCAACCTCCACAGACTAAACTTACGACCTCAGTATTTCGAAAGTCCTTTTGACTGTTAACGGAACACTAAATGTGTATTATTATTATTATTATTATTATTATTATTATTATTATTATTATTATTATTATTATTATTATTATACATCAATTTAGGAAGGCTCGGCTTGTGCCGGTTACATAATGGGCTGACTCGGCCTAATCAAGGAGTCACCGTGTATCTACAAATATTGACAACAGAAATAATTACAACATGTACATTCATACAATAAATATGTACAGATGATGTCGCTAAACAACTTCTTATCTCCCCATTTTGGGAATCTGTTTTTCAGTATTACTGGAACTGCGGCCTGGAACTTCATGCTATTTGGCGTAAGTCAGAGGAAAAGTCGTTCCTAGAAACTTTCCCGCAATGTGGCAGGTGTTCAGGAGGGTGCCTTTCTGTAGTTCACCGTACATGCAAGCACAGAAATGGTGTCCCGACGTAAACAATCAACACTACCCCACTCCAGTACAGAAAAGAAGGTGAGGGAGTGAAGGGGGTAGTGTCGAAGGCCACTGCAGTACCGAAAAGGTGGGGAGGGAGTGACCGGGTAGTGCTGAAGGCACAGTGTGTGTATTGCTATACATCCACCACTGTGCCCTTTTCAATCGCAGCAGTCTTGTAGCGGGCTGTCTACCTGCAACAATGCGTTAAGCGTGGAGGTGGGGGTATACCATGCTTTGTTTATAGCGGGACATCATTTCTGTGCTCGCGTGTACGTGTGATGATGCAGGTTTAATGCGGCCAGAGAGCTGTGCAAACTTTTTGGAATAACACCGGTACAGGATATTACTATTGTAACTGCGGTGACTGATTTTAGTTTCCACAGACGTTGTATTTCTATTGCCAGTTCTGTGTATTTTGATATCTTTGTGGCTATTGTTGTTTGCAGATTGGAGGTGTTTGGACAAGCAATTTCTATAAGGGACGTGGATCTTTTTGATTTATCGATTAGAATAATATCTGGCCTATTGTTGCTGAGCGTGACATCGGTTATGACTTCTCGGTCCCATAGTAGTTTGTATGAATTTTCGAGAAGGGGTGGAGGTGTATATTTCCAATATGCGGTTGATGACTGAAGAAATCCACATTTTACAGAAAGTTTCAGGTGAATGATTTCAGCAACCTGATCATGTCGGTGCTTATAATCAGTGTTGGCCAAGTGTGGGCAGCCAGAGACGACGTGCTGTATGCTCTCTGTAGTTCTGGAACAGCAGCGTCAGTTGTCTGTGACAACTGTTGGATCATTCATGATGAATCCATTATTATTATTATTATTATTATTATTATTATTATTATTATTATTATTATTATTATTATTCTTTTTCTGCCGCTTTTCCCACACCTGTGGGGTCGCGGGTGCGAACTGAGTCGCACATGCGGATTTGGCCCTGTTTTACGGCCGGATGCCCTTCCTGACGCCAACCCTCTATGGAGGGATGTAAGCACTATTGCGTGTTTCTGTGGTGGTTGGTAGTGTAGTATGTTGTCTGAATATGATGAGGAGAGTGTTGGGACGGACATATACACCCAGTCCCCGAGCCAGAAGAATTAATCAGAAGCGATGAAAATCCCCGACCCGGCCGGGAATCGAACCCGGGACCCTCTGAACCGAAGGCCAGGACGCTGACCATTCAGCCAACGAGTCGGACATTATTATTATTATTATTATTATTATTATTATTATTATTATTATTTCGTACTTGTCAAGTGTCCCGATTTGGTCGAGAGACTCCTGAATTTTTGCATTGCCTCCCGATCAGTTAATTGTTTCTCCAGATTTTACGTCAGAACTAAAATTTGTTTTGAAACTCTAGCCGTTTCAGAATATTGCTTCAGTGGCTGAAGGTCCTTCTCTTATTGGTCACAGTGAATGCCACAAACTCCTTCTCTTAACCGAGCTACAGAAAGAAGCCCGGCGACCGACTTTGCAGTAGCTCCTGCGTTCCATTCAAAACACCCTTCAGTGTGATTGTGCATTTCAAGTTCCTTCCCGTTATGTAGGGCCTATCCCGTTTCAGAATATTATAAACTGTACTAAATAAATATATTACATTCAGTAATTATACAAACTGAGCAGCGTCCATCTAGAACTTAAACTGTGACGAGTAGGTTACAGTAATGAAGTTGAGAAGAGAAATACATATGGTACTATGAAGTAATGACACAGTTTTTCAGCGACTTTAAAGAAAGAACATCCCAGGAAAAACGAGATTTGTAATTAAAGTATTACAAATATAAGCGACATCACTTTTATTAAATGATCAATATGAGATTTTGCTGTCCGACTCGTTTGGCTGTATGCTGAGCACAGCGCCCTTCGGTCCAGAGGGTCCTGGGTTCTTTTCCCGAACGAGTCGAGTTTGTTTACAATTTGCTTCAGGTAGCACCGACACAGATAAGTCTTATGGCTACAAGGGTGTAGGAAAGGGATAAGAGTGGGAAGGAAGCGATCTTGTCCTTAATTAAAGTACAGCCCCAGCATTTGCCTGGTGTGAAAATGGGAAACCACGGAAAACCATCTTCAGGACTGCCGACAGCGGAGTTCGAACTCACTATTTCCCGAACGCAAAATTATAGCTACGTGGGCCAAACCGTGCGGCTGTTTGCTCGGTCGGGGATTTTAATCTCCTATGGTTAATGCCACTGCCTCGGGGACTGGGTGCTTTTGTTCGTCTATACATACAACACACTACACTACCAACCATAACAGATACATGCAATAGTAAATACATCGCTCCGTAAAATTGGGTCAGATCCACATAAGGTGCCGACCTCAACTGATTGGGAAAAGTTCCGGCAGAATAAGAAGATAATGGAGATTTTGCCAATACAAGGACAGGCAGGCATAGAGAACAATTTTTAAGGTTGTTACGAACGTTCCTGATTTTACTTTAAAAATGAGGGTTGAAGGTGTCTCTCTTATTAGCTGCTGTGTGGCAAGAAGTCCTGTTCTCATCGGCGACTTTAAAAAGGAAGATGAATATCGCGGTGCTCAAATCTGGTGCTCAGTGGCACTCCTGAAGATGGTCTTCCGTGGCTTCCCATTTTTACATCAGGCAAATACTGGGGCTGTACCTTAATTAAGGCCACGATTACTTCCTCTCCAATCCTACACCTTTCCTGTCCCATCGTCGCTGTAAGACTGTACGTGACAGTGCGACGTAAAACAAATAGCAAACAAAATAACGTGTCAAATAACCCTAAAGACGTGGGTCTTTGTTCGTCTAAGTAGTCTGAAATGTCGACCAACAGTGCAAAGATTCGATCCCATAACCTTGTGTATGGGAGCCGAGTACACCAAGCCTTAGCTTCATACACAAAATAACTAAGCAGGAACATCTTTCATTACAATAGCCACAAAGAAAATGATACAGCATTATAAATGGAGTTTTTAAATATTTGTGGCTTAAAGGAAAAAGGTTATCAAATGCTGCGATATTAATGAAACAAGGTTATGGATGAGTTTCACAAACTAAAACAGCAATCAGAAAGAGATTTAATGATTTATTACGTTTAGACAAAGTTTCTTCTCCCCTCTCTTTTTCTTCTGTTCTAGAACATGGTAAGCGATTGTCTGCATGAACCTACTCACCTCCTCCAAGAAAACAAAAACATTTGTGGCCATCTTCCCATCAAGTCATAAAAATATATCGAGATTCCTATGACCACAGCATAAACAACTATTAAAACGTTTTCGTTTCTTGAATAAATCAATACTAAATAAAAGTGCAGATACATCCAAACTTTTCCGTTTGTCGATTATTTACTGTAGACTGATAATGAGAAAAAGATCGCCTCTACTTTCAGCGAGTTGAAGAAATATTATGACAGCTCTGGGCCTCCAGGTGACGTGTGCAACAGTTCTAGAAGTCCTAAATTGTTGAGGGGCGGCCGTAACCATGGCAATGCGCATTATGTTTTAGAAGTTATATCATGATCAGGTGGTGGTGGTGATTATTGTTTTAAGAGGAAGTACAACTACATCATGATCATACAAGATACAAAATGTAATTACCAGGCGAGTTGGCCGTGCGGTTCGGGGCGCGCAGCTGTGAGCTTGCATCCGGGAGATAGCGGGTTCGAACCATACTGTTGGCAGCTCTGAAGATGGTTTTCCGTGGTTTCCCATTTTCACACCAGGCAAATGCTGAGGCTGTGCCTTAAGTAAGGCCACGGCCGCTTCCTTCCCACTCCTAAGCCTTTCCTATCCTATCGTCGCCATAAGACCTACCTGTGGCGGTGCGACGTAAAACAAATAGCAAAAAGAAAATGTAATTCGCCTATTGTGTGTGAACGAAACGGGTTTGATAACTTATTGTTGTTACATCTGTGGTTCTGTGTTTAACTGTAGTTTGGTCTAAATGAGGTTCACATTACAATAACTTTGAAAGTACAGTACAGTACAGTACAGTATTCTCATTATTAATATTATCACGAACATCTTCCATCAGGGAGAGGAAAAAACAAAATTGAGCAGTTCTTCTGCCGTATTACCGTTACTTTCGGCACGTAAAGTGATAGTAATGGCTAAGCATCATATTTTAAGTTTCCCAATCCCTTGGGACTGATCGTTTCAACTGATGTTTCATGATCCTCTCATGTCATGTATAAAGGCAGTAAATTTTCACATACCACTCCTAACGCAAGTGGCGGTTCGTAGCGTTCACAAGAGGTAGGGCACGTCGGGACTAGTAACTCAACCGATCTTAAAACTGTGCCATCAATACGGCGATAACAACGTCATCAACACGATGGAATGGCCTCACCCACGCGGTAGAAATGAATGAAAATATGTTATTTCAAACCAGAATTTATTTTTGCTCCAGGGACTCTTAACTGGGAAGAGTGGCTTGGCGACCAAGGGGTCCTTAGCTAAGTCCTGGCATTGTTTCCACTTACGTGTGCCAGATTCCTCAGTCATCTATCCTAGCCAACCTCCCTCGATCGATTCTTGTTCTTTTTCGACCCCGACGGTATTAGAGCATTCGAGGCCTAGGGAGTCCCACTTTCACGCACTTCGTGGCCCTTCACTGTGTCCGATACCTTCAGTTTGCGAAGTGGCGGATCCGTTCCATCTGTTCTCTCGGTTAGTGTTAAAAGACAATGATTGCCTAGTTGTACTTCCTCTTAGAACAATAATCACCACCACCAACTTAAACCAGAATTCACTTACCCCTAGACTACACCAGAAAGTACAGAAACAAAGAAAAAACACTGCTTTACGTAACCATGAGGATTTTAATATAAAACGTTCTACAACATACTGAAATATGTCAGGTGTATCAACCATGCCTAACCTAACCTAAACTCACGGCACTACAGCCCTGAAGGGCCTTGGCCTATCAAGCGACCGCTGCTCAGCCCGAAGGCCTGCAGATTACGAGGTGTCTTGTGGTAAGCACGACGAATCCTCTCCGCCGTTATTCTTGGCTTTCTAGACCGGATCAATCATGCCTACACAAATATATAATAAGCTTACATGTGTAAATTACATGTGTAACTGACCATCCCACAAAAGTATATGAAGAAAGGATCCAGTAGAAAATATAAACAAAATCTTTCTAAAAGAGATTGAAAAGTACCTCATAATTTTTTAGTTTGAGATTCATTTCACTTACTATAACTGGCACTTCACACGCATTCAACGCTTGAATATTCCCAAAAAACTTTCCTAAAACGTATCGAATACCGACATTCAGCGTAACTGCGCAGTACAAGAAACACATTCGCGTTTGGTTCAGCCTGGCCAACACCAATTGTATGGAAAACGGTAGAACACGAAACGAAAATCCGCTAAATTACCTGCCTACGTGGGCTATATTATAAAGGAAAAAGACTACTACTTCACCACGAGAAGGGGTTCAAATTACAAAATCCCTACACGAACAATACATATTTCTTCGATTTTCATTGCTAAACATGTCTCGAACCCACTAGATCTAGATGGTACGGCGGGGCTCCAAGAGAGTGACGGACCTTTCTCAGGCCAGGACATGTGTTCCCGTGATTTTAGTTGCGGAGAAGGTGAGTGAGGAGCGGCCGCGGCCTATAAAACGAACTGTTCCAGCATTCGCCTTGAGAGGGAAGGAAACCGATTCTCAGGACAGCCGACGATGGGACCAGCCCACCTCCTCCCGAATGCAGTGCTGTAAAGCCACAGTAGAGACGTGGCCACTGTTCGCCAAAGCTACTCTGTTCGGTGACTAGATCTAGTGAAAAACCGATACACTGGCTCCACTGGTTTGCAATGAAAGCAAATACTGCAGCAAAAAGGTTCCTTTCTTTCTACGGAAATTTATCTTTTCTGTTTATATTTTCCCTTATAATATTTTATATATTTTCTATCATAAGCAAGTTTTTCTTTGTTGAAGAAAGAGGTAGGAACTTTCAAAAAAAAAGGGGAATGAAAAAATCAGCGACGATAAGTTATTTTATCTTTGCTGATTTTTTTAATTATTACGTAAAGAGTAAAGAATGGCTAAAGAATGCAGATGTAGGAACAGTGGATGTGGCCAGGCATTGAGAGAAGTATGAGGAAGGAGATTGAGAGTTTGAGGGAAATAATTAGGATTCTCTCGAAGGACAGAAAGGGAGGTAGGCCTCCCTCAAACAATGTACGGTGTACGGGATACGGTAGGTGTAGAAGAGGGATGGGAAGGAAAGGGGGGAGTTGTAATGAAATGGCGTATGGCTTTTAGTGCCGGGAGTGTCCGAGGACAAGTTCGGCTCACCAGATGCAGGTCTTTTGATTTGACTCTCGTAGGCGACCTGCGCGTCGTGATGAGGATGAAAATGATGATGAAGACGACACACACACCCAGCCCCCATGCCAGCGAAATTAACCAATTATGGTTAAAATTCCCGACCCTGCCGGGTATCGAACCCGGAAACCCTGTGGCCAAAGGCCAGCACGCTAACCATTTAGCCATGGAGCCGGACAAGGGGGAGTTGTAGAAGACCAAAAAACCAAACCAAACCAAAGCCAAAGCGAACAGCCCCAAAGGGTGTTGGCCTACCAAGCGACCGCTGCTTAGCCCGAAGGCCTGCAGACTACGAGGTGGATCACTGCACGACCAATCCTCTCGACCGTTATTATTGGCTTTCTATACCGGAGCCGCCATCTCACTGTCAGATAGCTCCTCAATCACGTACGCTGAGTGAATCTCGAATCAGCCCTCAGATCCAGAGAACCTCACCTGACCGGGAATCGCTATCCCTACACCGCGGGGCCGGCTGTTGTAGAAGATAGGTGGCCTACTGTTTTAAGGGGAAGGGCTCTATTCTGGAGCAGAACTCAGGATAGGTGTCGGTGATAAATCGGTAGGAGTCACTGCAGGTAGAACAGCAGAGGGGAAGATGAGGAACAGGAAACTGTTGCAGAGGAGTGCAGTAGAAGGAAAAGAAAATGTCGGAAAGGGAAATGAAGAAAAAGATAGGAAAAATAAGATAGAATACGGTCATGGGAGGGAGAAAAGGGAGGATGAAGTAGCTTCTGCAGCCGTCAGGAAAGGTAGAGGTGACTGGGAGGGGAGCGGATCAAATGAGGTGCGTAGGGTTGAGGCTCTGGTCATGGGGAATTCCATTTTTAGACATATGGGGAAAGTGTGTGGAAGAATGAGAACCAGGGTGGAGTGTTATCCAGGAATTAGGTTAAGGCAGATGTTGAGAAAAGTAGAAGAGAAGGAGAAGGTGGCTGACGTTGGCAATGATAATAAAGGTAGAGTATGATGCATTTTAGGTTCATTTTCCTTTACACATGCACACAGGAAAATGAACTCAATACGAAAATATATGTGGCTGGGAGGCGCGACCAGTCTTAAGGAAAACAATGGATAAGAAGAGCATTGTCACATTCGCGATTTTGGCATAGCAGCGGCGATACGAGCTGTTGACGTAGTGTTCTTTCACCTTCGTCTGAGGCGCACGATTGTGCCCGTAAATACACCTTTCATATTGTCGCGGGTAAAATAAAAAATGCGACTGCTTCTGATGGACAATGTTATTTAACCAGACATGACATTAAACCACACAGGATCGAGCGATGTGGCTCCGCGGCACGCCCCACCAAGCTGTTGGCTTGCATTCGGGAGATGGTGGGTGCATACCCCTCCATTCACAGCCCTGAAGATAGTTTTCCGTAGTTTCCCATTTCCAAACCCGTAAAATGTTGGGATTGTACCCTAAATAAGCTAAGGTCGCGTCTTTCCCAGTCATAACCCTTCGCTATCCCATCGTCGCTAAAAACCTATTTGAGTTGGTGCGAAGTTCAAACACAGTAAAACGGAAAATCCACACAGGTTAGACGTCAGGAAGAACATCCAGCTGTAACACTGGACCAAATTCACATGTGTGGTACAGATCACATCTGCGTCCCCGTCAGGGTGTGAGAAAAGTAGCAGAGAAAGAATAACAAGAAACACGAATAAACACCCAAAAAAAAAAAAAGCCTAGTGCAGGAGACTGTTATTAATATCACACTGAATGTGTGAAAGTAAAGGTGGTGATAGTGGAAGTGATTCTTCTAAGAGGAAGTAAAACTAGGCAACCACTTCCTCTTAACAGAAGGGAAAAAGGAAGGGGTTCGACACTTTGAATACCGGCCTTACGTTGTAGGGGTAGCGTGCCTGTCTCTTACCCGGAGGCCCCGGGTTCGATTCCCGGCCACGTCAGGGATTTTTACCTAGATCTGAGGGTTGTTTCGAGGTCCACTTAGACTATGTGATTAGAATTGAGGAGCTAACTGACGGTGAGATAGCGACCACATGACACCCCGTAATCTGCAGGCCTTCGGGATGAGCAGCGGTCGCTTGGTAGGTCAAGGGCCTTCAAGGGTTGTAGTCCCATGGGGTTAGTTTGGTTGGGTTAGTTCGATACAGTGAATAAGAAAAAAGAAAGAGAACTACTTTTTCGGTTTTCGGAGACGCTGAGGTGCCGGAATTTAGTCCCGCAGGATTGTTTTACGTGCCAGTAAATCCACCGACACGAGACTGACATATTTGAGCACCTTCAAATACCACCGGACTGAGCCAGGATCGAACCTACCAAGTTGGAGTCAGAAGGCCAGCGCCTCAACCGTCTGAGCCACTCAACCCGGCTCCTAGAGCTGATACCGCCAGGATCGGAAAAGAACAAGTGTTGACCAAGGGAAGTAGGATAGGAAAGGAAACTCATCGCTCATCCGTTTATCCTTTACCTGTTACCTACGACGAGATTAAAGACGTACAATCGTACAGTTCGTCATTGTGAATTTCTGGGCACAGTATCTAGTAGAAGGTGGAGGACCTCTGCACGTCAATAGCTCATGTGTCATACGTAGCATGTCTTTTGGCCTGATTCAAACGAACAGGAGAGTCTAACGCTGACAAATGAAGCACGTTTGAATGCCTGCATTTCATTTCCTTGAGAAGTACTTGTCTGATTTTCAAAAAAAAAAAAAATCATAACGCTGAATTTGTAATGAGTAATGGCCATGGGATTAAGCCTAGGAGTAGAGAATGAAAATTATATTTAAAATTCAAAATACCGATATCTCAGCAGGTTACCTTGGAAAAGTCCGGCTCCATGGCTAAATGGTTAGCATGCTGGCCTTTGGTCACAGGGATCCTTCGATTCCTGGCAGGTTCGGGAATTTTAACCATAATTGGTTAATTTCGCTGACCCGGGGGCTGGGTGTATGTGTCGTCTTCATCATCATTTCATCCTCATCACGACGCGCAGGTCGCCTACAGGAGTCAAATCAAAAGACCTGCATCTGGCGAGGCGAACTTGTCCTCGAACACTCCAGGCACTAAAAGCCATGAAATGAAATGAAATGGCGTATGGCTTTTAGTGCCGGGAGTGTCCGAGGACAAGTTCGGCTTGCCAGATGCAGATCTTTTGATTTGACACCCGTAGGCGCCCTGCGTGTCGTGATGAGGATGAAATGATGATTAAGACGTCACAACACCCAGCCCCCGTGCCAGCGAAATTAACCAATTATGGTTAAAATTCCCGACCCTGCCGGGAATCGAACCCGGGACCCCTGTGACCAAAGGCTAGCACGCTAACCGTTTAGCCATGGAGCCGGACACTAAAAGCCATAAGGCATTTCCATTTACCTTGGAAAAGTATTACAATTTCTTAAGCCCTTACTACCATTAATGAAAGTGTAAAGAGAAGGCCATTGCGACCATTTACTTAAAAACGAAGAACGATATGGGTTATCAGGCAGATTCTGCATGTTCATACGAACATAAGGTTTATGATTTAGAAAACCTTTAGCTCATAAAAAAGTTAATTAGTACCTCAAAGCAGTGGTTAACTACAATGTATGCCTCTAAATGAAAAAAACAACAATCACACACACACACACACACACACACACACACACACACACACACACAGCCACAACTACACAAAAATATCCGATTATACACAACGTGTTTCTGAAACAATGTTCGAGAATTTATGATCGATTTTCCTACCTAATTCTTTATCGATCAAACCTAGCATGTCCATAGACAAATTAATACGGAGTTCCAGGAAATTCTATATGATTTATTGTTTTGGTTACATACACAATAAATGAGAAATATTAATTCAAAATAATTTAAAAATTATACTTAATGACCATTTCAAATGTAGCAATCAAATCATAGTGTTCACTTAACAATAATCTATGTACAGGGTTATTCACCTAAGACGATACATGAAAATAACGTCTAAACCATTAAAGATATCAGTATTCTGTTTTCATATTCGTAAATGATACCCAGGGGCCTGTAAAATAACGTGCTACTGATTCTCACGTTCAACTGCGTACAAGTTGAAATATGTAAGTATTTTCAAAATCGGACAGTTACTTTTTGAGATTAGAATGAGCAGTATGCAAACTTAACGGAATACGGCAAAGGAGTGTTCGCGGCTGTGTGCAGCCTGGTCATTCCAGCTCTGGAAGTTTGGACTCTTAGATAGGCAGCTTAGTACTGTTCGTTAAAAGTGAGGAAATGTGTAGTTTTTCATTTGATCGAGTATTTCATATGATAGCTTTGCTTTTAAGCGCGACATTCCTACTAACGCCATTGTAATGACCTATGTTGATTTCAATTGGGAAAATCACTAAGTCAGTCTTTCTGAGGATGTAAAAAGGCAGGTGGAGAGTGAGCGCCTGCCATTATAATGAAAATTCCACAACTTGATTGTGAATGATGGCAGGCAAGAAGGCCTACCATTACAATGAAAATTCCCTAACCCAGTCTTTACATGCCAAAAGACGTTTGGTGACTTCCCCATCGCGTTTCTGGGGTAACGGTAAGAGCTATGCAATTAAATAGTCTTACTCAGAATGTGTACACTACTTAACCTAGAATTATGTATACAATGTAGAATTTCATAGCGAAACACGGGTATATCAGCTAGTGTCAAATAAACAAAGGACTCTCTAAATAGGAGAAGTGTTATCAAACAATTTTGTTCTATACTAAATACTTTTACAGTTCAAATTAAACTAAATTCAATTCAAAATTAGTGTAAACATTATTTTAATTCATAATATAATTTCAGAGTTATCAAGTTCAGATCTTGTAACGTTGTAACCACTCATTTTCGTACAGATATATAGATAAGTGAAACTATGATTGTTTGTTTGTCTCGAATGGACTCAAAGACTACCGGACCGACTTCGCTAAAACTTTTACGATTTGTTCTTATTACTCCTGAGAGGGTTTAGGAAGTGGTTTGAACGAAATCCGATAGGTAATTCTTTATGCTGAGTAACTGAATATAACTGATTGAATTACAAAGACGCACCAAGATTGGATCGACCTGGACGGACAGATTGTCGCTAGGCGACAGAGACTTGCTCTGTATCATGATAGTCCGGTAAGAAACGCTGTATAAAGGAGGATGGGAACACGCCGCCATGTTTTACGATGGGTGGGGGGTGGGGGATCACACATAAACATATAGTCTTCCACACTCTCGTCATCTTCAAAACGTTGCCCCCTAGAGCTTTTTTAAGCGGTCCGAACAAATGGAAATCGCAGGGTGATAAGTCCGGGCTGTAAGGAGGATAATCAAGTGTAGTCCAGTGAATTTCCAGTAGCTTGGAGACAAAGCTGCAATATCGGGCCACGCATTGTCGTGGAGTAGGATGACCTGTCGAATCGGTTGGTCTCGGCTTTTGCGGCGATATGCAACCCTTGCCTTGTTCAACAGCTCGCAGTAGTACGCACAATTGAGTGTGCGTCGCTCATGCAAAAGAAATCAAACAGCAAAATGCCTCGCCGATCGAAAAACGGTTGCAAGAACCTTGCCAGCTGACATTTGAGTCTTGGCTTTCGCTGGTGCTGCCTCCCCTTTCCTCCGCCACTTCTTACTGGCTTGTTTGGAGTCGGGAGTGTAGTCCTTGACCCATGTTCGTCGCAGGTGATGATCTGACTGAAAAATGCATCACCTTCTTCCGTAAACCTTGCTGTAAGCCTCTGACAGACCTCCAAACGTCTCAACTTCAGATTTTCGGTCAAAGGACGACGGACCCATCTGGAACACACTTTACGGAACTGTAGGGCGTTTGTAATGAATGCTTAACAGCTTCCATAACTTGTTCTGCAATTTCTGATACTGTCGATCGTCGTGAATAATGTCTTTAATCACATGAATGTTTTCGTCTGTAATGCTGGTCCGAGGACAGCGATCGTGATGATGATTTTCCACACGTTCTCGTCCTTCCTTAAACTTTTTATGCCAGGCAAACACACGCGCCCTTGACACCGAACTGTGCAGTCAGTCTCTGGCAAATTTCCGCCGCATTAACTCCTTCACGAGCAAGAAATTTTATAATTATGCGTTGCGCATGGAAGGGAGCACCTGTTGCTCCGACATCGTGAGCGTTACTGACGAAACGGCGGGAAATATCTAATAGCACGCTCTCCCCACTCTTAACTGTCCAACCTAAGCATAGCAGAAGCGAGGGGCCAGTCCTACCAACTGTTGATGTTCAGGAACAAAAATCCCATTTATATTTGATCGATCTTCGTATGAAGTACCTTCCTTGCTAGAAGGTTCACGACCATGGCTGAATATAGGAGGATGGGAACACACCGCCATGTTTTATGAAGTACTTTTCTTGCAGGGACGTTCATGTAACTAGGCAACTCGTTGCCTGCCATTTGGAAATGAATAGTGAAATTCTGGATGTCGTTTAATTCCAAGGTCAGCCTCAATCGGCATGGAGCGGGGAGGGAGGGGAGGGGGTTGACAAGGGGTGAAAAAAGAAAATGTCCAAAATGACCGAGGTTATGAATGGATGCGTGTACGTGTGTATGTGTTCCAGCGTAACTCTCAACCAAACTTGGTAAAAATATGACTTACCAAGTGAAAAAATACTGTGGGCGCAAGACACATCTAGGGAAGGGGGTAAAATATAAAAATAACGAAAAACGACCTATATTAATGTCAAATTCATAGTTTTCGGGACCGCTGAGATGAATAGAAAGACTCTGGATGTCGTAAGTTCAAGTTTAGCCTCCATTGGAATGGGATGAGTAGGGGTTAAAAAGAAAATGTCCAAAACGACAGACTACGGATGTAGCCTATCTCTCAACCAAAATTGGTACGCATGACTTACTATCTGAAAAAAATGGTGGTGGTGGTGGTGGTAGGGAGGGGTTGAAATGTAAAAATGTACGAAAACGTCCTATGGGCCCTATTGGTGTCGAATCCATATGTTTCGGGGTCGCTAGACCCAATGACAACTGGAATCGTGTACATCATACCTTTAACACGATGCGTAAATTCTGTACATTCAGTTATCACTTAATTTGATTATTGGTTTGAAAGGATCATGTACTTCCCAGACAATCTGGGCTGTTTAATGCGAAACAAAATAATAGAAACATAGAACAAACAACAACTCTAAAAGTACAAAGTAGTCCGTAAAATATCAATAAACGTCACAATCAAGCAATCTATAAAAAATCACCACACATAATTAACAGGCAATAAATATCTTAAAAATAATAATTCCAATAAATACCCGGACAGCGCCGAGTACTGTATCTTGTCATTCTATAAATATGATTTAAGAAGCCTCACTCTTGCTAAATGATCGTTCTTGCAATGCCTACTCAAGATAACAAAAGGAAATACGTCTGCCTCAGTTGACAATCCAGAACGTATTCAAGCAGAAATGTACAGTCGGAGAAAAAGAAACTAATGATTGTGTCACAGAGTGAGAGAAGGGCGCTAATAAATGTATTAAAAGTTATTTACATTAATTTGCTATACCATATCTTTATTACTCTTAGCAAACAAAATTACGGTCTCCATGCAAGAGTTCACCTTGGCATGCATTAACAGACTGACTCATGGAATTATTCTGCTTATTCATTCTTTTCACTAGAATAAAGGAGTGAACTACTATATGGAAAACATGAATGTGGCATAACACTTTACTCGGCTCTAATTCTACTAATTCATATCATTCACAGGCAGGACATCAAGACGAAATACAGTAGAGTATTTTTTTTTTCATACACGCCATGAAAGCCCTTGAAGGAGACGAAAGTAAAACCTTCTACCGTCCTTACCCTCGGCACTAAGTGAGATAGAGTAGTTAGCTCTGCCTGCAGTAGGAAAAACTTTACGAGCACAATTTTCTATACCGGTGTCACAAATGAATGTTTATTATACATTTTGGAGAATATAGAGTAAATACGAGTAGTAGACACATTATTTTAATACAGTGGGTTCAAAGACCGGCCTATGTTCAGGAGGAATAACAAATGATGCCAGGTAGTATTTATTGGAGGCTGATTAAGATTTAAATCTATAAGCTGTGTTGTTTTTTTCTATTGTGAGGTAATGTAAAAATTTTAGAACAACGATTGAGGATTACTATAAGGTCAGCATTTACCTAGAGATCTTAAACATGTTTATACACTGTTACATACTGTTGTACATTTCAACACTGTGTTTCCAAGCCACCACAGCCCTCTATTTGCAGTTGCCATTGTGAACTCTCCTGTTTCTACGGTCTCACACCTTAAAATCAGTACAAACTGTGTTTAGCCATAGTCTCTTCCGTAACTCAATCAAACCGATGTTATCACCAATAGTTCTTCCTCCAAATCCAGCAGTCCGTCTTCCCTTCAATTATCTACCACATTACGTTAAATGTATGCTGGTGTATTTTATATGCAGTAAATAATATGATGAATTAATTTTAACTTCAGATGCAATTGGCGATAAGAACATAACTTGGCAACCGTGAGAAAGATATAATTCCATTTAAATGAACACTGTGAACGAGAATAAATCCCAAAATAAGTATAAAATTAATTTTGAAGTCGTCAAGATAGCTTCAGAACGCCATAAACTCTTCGAATGATTAAAAGAAGAATTTTGACAAGCGAAATTCCTACAATAAAATGTGATTCAATTAAAGTACTCCATCCGTTTGACAGAACCTGAGTGGATATCCTTAATATTTACAGAAAGTTGTCAGTTGGCAAGGGTTGTAGCTCAGACGGGAGAGTGGATAGCTGCATCGTTCGTAGAGTTGAGGTTTGAATCCCTTCTGCATTTCCCTTCCCACCCGCTTCAGGCAAATGCTCGAGAAACATATTTTGTACATAAAAGTTGCATAGATGAAAATAATTACAAATATTATGCACTAGCGCAGATACTAAAATTACGCAGGTTATGCAAACGAACAGCATATTATCAACGATTTCCCTAATAATAACCGTACGGGCTGAACTACCATGTTTCAGACATTCTTTATTTTACACTACTCGGACTGCCTACGTGTCAATTTCGACATTCCAATTTACTCTACCAGATACGCGACCTATGGTTGATTGTATTTCTTCCTTACCTCGAAGGCTGTATGATGTTTTGATAGCTCTGGTTCTGCTCTAACAACTACAGTACGGTATTACTTTCTTCACATGTCTCATAGTTATTTTCCAGCTGTAGAGTCGGTCGATTTGTCTCTTAATAACCTGGAAACAACATATTTTTCTATTATTACTCTTCTTTCCGATGAGGCCTGCTAAGGACCACGTTCCAATTTCAATTCAGTTCTTCATACTGTGTTTTCTCTTCCGCTCCTTCCAATATTCTTTCATCCTTTCACTATGCTATTTCCTTCTGTCCTCGGACCACTTCGCACCAGGCTTCTTGTTCAATCTTCCTCGGAATCCTTCCATACTTACTACCCTCTTTCTAAAAATTTCTCTGTCCATAGTTTCTTCTTCTCTTATATTATTTCTTTCTAAATCTTTCCTTATTTCTTGTATCCAACTAGCTGTTGCCTTTTTGTCCCAAAGGTACTTGAAAATCCTTTTTGTTAATCTGGAATCACCCATTCTATAAATATGTCCGAAAAATTGTAATCTCCTTTTTCTTATGGGTTCTGTTATGTTTTCTATGTTCCTGTATATTTCATCATCAGATCTTAATTTCCATACTTCTGTTGTTTTCACAGGGCATAGGATTTTTCTCATGATTCTCCTTTCTAGTACCTCAAGTTTATCTAATCTATAGTTTAGTACCAGGCATTCACTTGCATATAAGCATTCCGGTTTCACCACTGTAGTGTAGTGCCTTATTTTAAGATTTTTAGATAGACACTTTTTGTTATAAAAATTCTTTGTGATACCACATGCTCTTCTTTTTCTTATGGGTTCTGTTATGTTTTCTATGTTCCTGTATATTTCATCATCAGATCTTAATTTCCATACTTCTGTTGTTTTCACAGGGCATAGGATTTTTCTCATGATTCTCCTTTCTAGTACCTCAAGTTTATCTAATCTATAGTTTAGTACCAGGCATTCACTTGCATATAAGCATTCCGGTTTCACCACTGTAGTGTAGTGCCTTATTTTAAGATTTTTAGATAGACACTTTTTGTTATAAAAATTCTTTGTGATACCACATGCTCTTTCCATCTTGTGTACCCTTTCTTCTACTACAGATTTGTCTAAACATTTTCTTGAATAATTTCTCCCAGATATTTGAATTTCGTTACTCTTTCTACTGGACCAATATCTGTTGCCGAAAATTTTGGAGCATTCTTGATGTTTGTAATAAATTTTGTTTCTTCTACGGAGATTCTCAAACCTGTCTTGTTGGCTATTTCTTCCAAGAGATTGATTTGCGTTGTTGCATTTGTTAGGTTTTCTGACAATATAGCGAAATCGTCTGCAAATGCTAAGCAATTTATTTCAATGCCTTTGCTTTTTCTCTCCAAAGTTATTATTATTGTAGATTATACCGAAAGCCTCGAACTCGAAAATAGGTGCATTTAATATATGAAAATTAGCCTTTCCAAGACTCACGTTATCTCAGTAGGGAAGATGATTATAGTTGTTGTTGTTGTTCAAAGGGGCCTAACTAAATTGCTGTCAGTGGGTAAGAAATCCAAGAAAATTAATGTCAGATTGGAAATACAAAGCTGGTACAGGTGAGTAATTTCAAGAATTTTGTATGTGTGTTCTCCCAGGATGGTAGTATATAAAATGAGATTGAATCAAGATGCAGTAAAGCTAATGCAGTGAGTTCAATGTTGCGATCAACAGTATTCTGTAAGAAGGAAGTTAGCTTCCGAACGTAACTTCAATTTCTGTATTTAAGCACAAATTTGTAAAATATTTACGTAAGATGCTATGAACATCTGAATCATCTTAAATATACAACTTCTATACGTTGACTGTATCGCACCTCTATAATGAGTTTAATTCACTTTCTGTTTATTCTCATGTAAAACATCAGTGCACTTAAGATTCTGTGTTATCTCCTAATTCTGCTACATGTATATCAGATATGTATTGCACCTATATGAGCCACTGCTCAGGTGCCCTTTACGAAATAATTTTTTTAAAACTATATTTACATCGGTCTGTTTCCAGACCAGCTCTGCTTTACGGGAGTGAAAGCTGAGTGGACTCATAACATCTAATACGTAAGTTTAAACAAACAGACATAAAGTAGCGAGAATGATTGCTGGTACAAACGCATAAAGCGCTTCGGCAGTGGGGTAATGTGAGGCGAATGGAGGAGGATAATGACTGTTATGGAGGGTAAGAAAAGTAGAGGCAGATCAAGATGACTATGGTTAGACTCAGTTTCTAACGATTTAAAGAGATGAGGTACAGAACTAAATGTGGCCACAGAACTAGTTACAAATAGGTTTATGGCAGCGGTTAGTAGATTCACAGGGGCTTGCAGAGTGAATGCTGAAAGGCATAACAGTCTATAATAAATATGTATGGGTATGCATACATAGTATAGCCTGTGCGTGTGTACGATCATACGAACAATATAACTGGTTAACTTAATTCTGTAAACGCCAGGTATATTTTGTATATTTGTCTCTTTCTCAGCATGAGACCGATTGGGTGATGACTGGAATGTGAAGGAGAGTATATCTTTACTGAACGAATAGCGCTGTGTTGCAAGGTCAGTCACTAAGAAACCATCAGTCGATCACCAACAACGTGAGTACAGTGTCTTATAATTCAATTGGTATAATTCAGTTCTATTATTATTATTATTATTAGTATTATTATTGTTGTTGTTGTTGTACCGGGAGGTACACCCCAACGCCGCGCATTTAAATCTAGCGCCTGAAAGAACTCCTCTACTTGTGAAACAGTGAAACTGAACCTGCACCAACTTATAAATTTACTCAGAAGATGTCACCACTAAAATATGATGTAATTTTGCTATTGTGAAGTTTCCTGAACTGACTGTATTTTTACTTGTTTTGTTTGCCATTCATCAAGAAGTTTGGACATTCTTCCATAGAGGTCACTACTAAAAACTATGATCATGCAACCTGGTGCGAAGTGAAAGAACTTTGGATTTAAAGAAGTTTTGTATTAATAAGGTTTTTTTCACTAATTGGTGTTCATTTATTTTTGGGTTGGCAACATTTATCTTTTCTCTCCGCCAGTTTTGAATCCAACCAATCAATAATTTCTGTAATTAATTTTCTACCAATCACAGTCTTCTTCTTCTTCTTCTTCTTCTTCTTCGATTTTGAGTGTAACTTTTAAATTAACCAATAAAATTGAGAGAGCGTGGCTAGTTTAATCTTGAATGATCTCGAACTTTCCCCGAGGGTTTATCTGTCTGTCTGTTAGGTCATCAGCCCAGAGGCTGGTTGGATCCTCAAATAGCACCACCAAAGGTTATGCGGTTATAACGAAACCGCCAAAACCAATGGCAGCACCAAAATGAGGCGTACTATGCAAGGCGAGGAGTGAGGTAGTTTGCCATTGTTTTCCTCAATGGGTCAGAAAGTGCTATAGCACCACGACTGACCCTATGAGAAACACCTTTCATAACACTCAGATGCACTAGTCGTGCTCTGAATGCCATTACTCAGCACCACCCATACCCCAGCAGCTTCCATATTGTCACAGCCATGGATGAGACTGGGACTTCGGTGAAAGCTACACTTTACTCTGGCCTGTGCCAAGAGATGGATACAAAAGTACTGTATCCATCAAGAAATGGCAGCAGGCAACGAGGGTTTATAAACTGCGGATTTTCACGTCTCTTAGCCAATTGATCGTCATATTACTGAGTGTGTGTGTCAAGCAGGAGGCCTCTTCGTCAGCTGCTAGAACTTCTACCAGGTAATGGCCAGATAACATCTTTCTTTCTTTCTTTCTTTCTTTCTTTCTTTCTTTCTTGCTAACTCCGCAGTTTAACCCGAGGGAAAGGTCCGAATCATCTTCAATTATGTAACCTTCTTTTCTAAAAATGTAAATCCTCTTTCGGCTAATGTAAAAACGTCTTAAAAACTTTAACTGTAAATCGGGGATAGAGAGTGATGTATCCTATCGAGCTCCCCTTCATCTTGGTTTGAGGTGCCACGGTTTTGTAATCTTTCGTTTCTGCTATGTATTAAAGTTATTTCCATCCGAGCAACCTCAGTAGTTTGGGAATAGCCCCTGTTTCGTCGGCCAAGCGCCCTATAGGTTTTAAAGGGGGTTTTTTTTGGAGCTCAGTCTTCGACTCCATTCAAATTGTACTCGGGCCGTTTATTTAACCTGTTCACTTTTCACTAAGGCCCTGCGGGTTGGGTACTAGCTACCTCTGTGTAATGAGATTTCTATTTGTAAATAGTGCCTTGTAAGGCCAGAGATTATTATATTTTCATGCAATGTTGCCTTGAATAGGCTTGGAAAACTGAGAACCTGTTAGCTCTTTTAAATGTTATGATTGTAACGAGTGCCCCTAGAAGGCTAGATATTGTATTATGGGAAAAACTGCTCCATGAATTAGGGGGTTTTCTGCCCTTTGGGTAAATTTTGTGCTCTTTGTAATTTTGAGCTTGCAGCTCAGGAAATGTAAAGTAGGGGCTTAAAACCCAAGGTGTTAAGGTTCTGAATCTTGGATTTTATTCCAATATTGTTCAATGATTGCTACTTGTACCTGCAATATTGTCATAAAATCTTGCCATGTGTGAAGTTCTGGAAATATAACCTTCAGTTTAAGTTTTAAATTCAATTCTTGACATTGTAGTTAGACCCAATCACCCCGGCACCTTCTTTCACCTCTGCGATCCACAAATACCCCGGAACAATATTATTATTATTATTATTATTATTATTATTATTATTATTATTATTATTATTATTATTATTATTATTATAGCCGGGCTGAGTGGCTCAGATGGTTAAGGCGCTGGCCTTCTTACCCCAACTGGGCAGGTTCGATTCTGGCTCAGTCCGGTGGTATTTGAAGGTGCTCAAATACGACAGCCTCGTGTCGGTAGATTTACTGGCACGTAACAGAACTCCTGCGGGACTAAATCCCGGCACCTCGGCGTCTCCGAAGACCGTAAAAGTAGTTAGTGGGACGTAAAGCAAATAAGATTATTATTATTATTATTATTATTATTATTATTATTATTATTATTATTATTATTATTATTATTATTATTATTATTATTGTCATCATCAGCCAAATTGCCACCGGTCGCCACTGGTGAATTGCAATAAAAATTTCCTCGCTCCCATTCAGTACTGGAAGCAGGTCCGGACTATTTAACCTTTTTCATACGCAATTCAGAAGCGGTTAATAGATTCACAAGGGCTTGCAGAGTTGAGACATTCACTTATTCTCCTATGTACCTCGCAATGTAGTGTGATATGAGAACGACTTGGTTTTGAAAGGACCTGCAAGGATAACATTACAACTGGCAGCTTTTACATATAGGCTACTGTCCACTCCAGAAACGATCACTCTGCCTACTTACTAGTCTTTGTCCTCTTCACCACAGTAAGAAGTCCAGCTCGTTGGAATTACCTGAAACGGCTATAATCCTTATTGACAAGCTCACCTTACAAGTCCAGTCACCCCATACAGCAGCTGCGTACAGACGGATAGGTTTGACTCCCACAGCACACGATGACTGTTCCTTGGTTCGAATCCAGAGAAAGTTCAGTAATTCACACAGTCAAACATAATGAAGAACTTAACACTGACAACTAAACAGCAACAGCTCGACAGTGCTAACCAGGAGCGCATTACTCCTCACAACAACGTCTGGAGCTCTCTACTCACACAAAATGCTCCACATACAGACTCCAAGTCGGTCTACAGTCCACGGTAGTAACACACACAGTACTTCGTACTCCAATTGACTGGTGGAACACCCACCAAACACTTGATACTCCAACCCTGCAACTCCTTGTTGAGACTCCGCTGGGACGCCGCAGTCCAGCTACCGAACTCCAACACTCACTTCAACAAAATGACGTCCTGTTAGCTGACGCGGCTGGCCACAATTTAATGTTGTAGTTCTTACGTCCCACTAACTATATTTTGAGGGTTTCCGCAGACGCAGAGGTGCCGGATTTTTGTCCCGCAGGAGTTCTTTTACCTGCCATTCAATCTACCGACACGAGGCTGACGTATTTGGGCACCTTTAAATACCACCGGACTGAGCCACGATCGAACCTGCCAAGTTGGAGTCAGAAGGCCAGCGCCATCTGAGCCACTCAGCCCGGCAGCCTCAATTTTGTAGCTTGGATGATGAGTAGCGGAATGTTCGCTACGTGGCTAGAGACGGAACATTCTCGTTACACCTCCCAGAATGGCACGGAGAAACCAGACAACGAAAGGCCGCCCATTCTCTCAAGCTGGAGATCCCAGGTGATTTACTACACTAGTGTCCAAAAGTTAAGCATAATCACTAAGCGAGGCCATACCGCCTGATAGGAATGTCAGACGGATTGTTGAACAAACGGAAGCTGACTCACACACCATATGTCACACAATTTGTCCAAAAAACCAGTGTCACAAAGGTTCTGATAGCTAAGGTACACCTTTGACAACAGCTAACAAAACTTGGCAATGTCTTCCACAACAAAATATGCTGTTAATAGGGTGTATAGTTACCCCTAACGGCACAACATGCTTCGCAGCGACGTGCCATGCTCTCTATCATACGGTCCAAGAGCTCTGTGGCAGTCGATCCAATTCCTCCGAAAGGGCAATGCGAATGTCTTGGAGGGTTCTTGGTGGAGGCTGACGGGATGCAATTCGCCTCCCCAATGCATCCCAAGCATGTTATATAGGATTCAGATCTGCAGACATCACTGGCCAGTCCATGTGATGAATGTCTTCCCCAGCCAGAAATTCATCCACCAGAGCAGCGCGGTGCGGTCGGGCATTATCGTCCATTAAGAGGAAGAGGAAGTCTGGACCAACCGCACCTCTGAAGAGTCGAACATGTGGTCTCAGTACCTCATCCCTCTATCTCTGAGCGTTAACAGTGTTCCTCGGACCACCCATGAAGATGTGCAGGTCCGTACGGCCATTCAATATAATACCGCCCCACACGATGACACCACCACCATACTGGTCCCGTTCCACGATGTTTCTGAGGTTGTATCGGCTACCTGGTTCTCTCTAGATTAATGTGCGACGGGGATCGTTCTGCAAACTGAAGCGGGATTCATCTGTGAAGAGCACATGCCTCCATTCATTCATTGCCCAGTTTCGATGTTGACGGCTCCACAGTAAACGGGCCCGTCTCTGTACTGGAGTGAACAGGACACACACCGCTGGACGTCGGGCAAACAGCCCTGTTGTTCTGAGCCTCCGATACAGAGTTTGCCAGGAAACGGCAACCCCTGAGACGGCTGCAAGCTCCACCGACAATTGTCTTGCAGTTGCACTCCGATTTCATCGGGCGGTTAAGGACAGATGTCGGTCATGCTGTGGGTCGACCTGTACTGGCCTACGACTAACATCTCCTGTGTCTCGAATTTCTTGCACGGCAATGATACGCAGTTCAAAAAATTAGGGGAACATGTTTTGTAACGTCTGATATGTGAACGTTAATTTGGTAGATGGGGTTCCAATGGTCGTAGTACCTTGATACCTTAGCTACTCAGGGTATGTAAAATCGAAGTTATGCTCTATCTGTAGGCGTAGCAATTCATTCTACTGTCAGGTAAACCCGCAAAACAAAGAGAATAGCGGTGGGTTCGTGTGTGAGGTACACAGACTACTGCGGTCATATGAGCACGTTGTACGTCAACTAGCACATCCCATAAGACATCTTAACGAGGTTCAAGTCGCAAGGGCGGTCACTTTGATACAGGAAGGAGGGACTTTTCGTCGTGTTGCGGTGGATGTCTATGTCTCTCCGTCAGTTATTCACCGCTTGTTGAATCGCTACAATGAGATAGGCCAGTTCACAAAGAGGGTTGGACATGGTCATGGACGCATGACAACCCCACAGGATGACCGACGTGTGACCATCTGTGCGTTGCGGCGTCGTTCAGCGACTGCCAGAGAACTGCAACAAGACCTCAGGAAGGTCACTGGAGTCACGGTGTCTGACCAGACAGTAAGGAACAGGTTAAGAGAAGTGTCCTTACGACCCAGACGTCCTGTTCGAGTGCCCCGTTTAACGCAAGAACATGGCACAGCTCGCTTTCTGTCTGCCCGTACATACGTCAACTGGCAACTTCGCCAGTGGAGAGTCCAGATTTCCCCTGACACAGCATGATGAACGTCAACGTGTATGGAGACGCCGTGGTGAGTAGTACATGCCAACTGTTCTCCAGGAAGGCGACCGATTCGGACAAGGTTCTGTGATAGTGTGGGGTGGCACCAGTATTGATAGCCGTACGGATCTTGTCGTCGTCCGTGGTAATCTTACCACTACGGGGTACATCGAGCCGATACTGCTACAGGATGTGTTGGTTGCTGCATACGGTGTTGGCCCTGAATTCGTAATCATGCACGACAATGCCGGGGCTGATGCAGAACGCATCACCAGAGCTGTCTTGCGAGAACTGGACATTCAAGGGATGGAATGGTCAGCAGTGAGTCCCGACCTTAATCCCAGCGAGCATATGTGTGGTATAGGCTTGACAGAAGTGTTCGTGGGCGTCCTATTCCACCACAGACTCTCCAAGACATCGAACAGGCTCTCATTGAAGAATGGGACCTGATACCGCAACGTGACCTCCGTCGACTTATACGGATCATGCCACGTAGGTGCCAAGCTGTGATAAATGCTCATGGAGGACATACACCATACTGAAGCTCTCCAACTGTGATAAAAATCCATCCTGGAGGACTGTTATCACTTTGTTTTCGCCTCTATTTGGACATTTCCGACTGTGGTCTGAAAATGAACGCGAATCCATCGATGTTGTTTTGTATACTTCAACGGTAAAGAATAAAGGTTTAGTTGGCAATATACCTGGGTGTGGGGTACTGTTTTGTGGAGCATGGCATATGTTTAAAAACACGTTCCCCTAATTTCTTTTGAACTGTGTACTCTCGTTGAACTTCCCATGCTGGTCTAATAATTTTTAATGGATCCTGGGCTATATAGGGATCGAACATTCCAGGTACCAATTCGGAGATGAGTTTTTAATTTGTATTGTAAAAGAAAGCGGGTACTATATTCTATAGTTGAGATGATAGCAAACATGAGTTTGGTACAGGCTTTCTTGTTCATAAAGATTTGAAACACTTGGTGATTAACTTCACGCCTATAAACCCGAGGTATAAATGTTGATGTCTGTGAAAATCTTCGCATATGCAGAGACATTGTAGCACGAACAACACCAGCATTGAAGGAAGCCTTCACAGCCTCAAACCAGGCAAGCAGGAAGATGGGCCTAATGTTAAATGAAGACAAACAAAAATATATGGCCTGTGGGAAAGCCTATCAGTGCGGATGGATATACATGTGAAAGAGTAGATAGTTTCAAGTATCTTGGTTCCACAGTAAGTTGCTTGAATGATGTCTCAACTGAAATTAAGATCACGCTGATCTCAGCAAATAAGGCATACTTTGCCTTGAGCAACTTATTCCGGTCAAAAATCTTCAGCCGCCCAACAAAACTTAATATTTATAAAACCCTTGTTAGAAAAGTCCTCACTTACGCCTCAGAAACAAGACTCCTGACGGAAACCGACGCAAGCCTGCTTGATGGTTTCGAGAGATAAGTTCTGAGGAGGATAATTTGTCCCATGTACGATAAAGAACGATGGAGGGCAAGGTACAATGAAGAATTGTACACTATATACACCGACGCTCCAGTAACAAAAAGCATACGATCAGGAAGGATAAGATGGGGAAGTAATGTGGCAACAATGGAGGAGTCTGAGGTGACAAAGAAAATTCTCTTTGGAAACCCAGGAGGACAAAGAGGACGAGGTAGACCTAGAACTAGATGTTTGGACGGAGTGGAAGATGATCTACCTGAGCTGGGATGCAGAAGCTGAAGGAGGGCAGCATGTGACCGTGATGGATGGAAGAAGCTCGTTGGAAAGGCCAAGGTTCACCCTGGACTGTAGCGCCACAGTAGAAGAATATTATTTATGGGAGTGGCTGTACTTCCCACGACGCATTGCAACGACTTAGGCCTTTATGTTCCTGTCTGAATATAACAACAATCTGGGAAGTCATGGAGCTTCGGATTACTTTTTCAGTATCCAAATATCCTCCTACCGTTACTGCCCTAGAAACTTACCTGTCGTGGCCATCCTCAGAAGTGCTATCTATGTTTCTGTTAAGCGTTAACTACCACATGCGCCGATAAGTAGTCCTGGGTTACCGACTGCTGAAGAAAGAAGAAAGGTCTTTTGATCTTAATTTCTTACTATTTAAAGTTAACCATCATTACCCAGAGAAAATAAATGTCTACACATAATATAGAGAAATTCACGCAAAAATAATAATAATAATAATAATAATAATAATACTTTTTTCCCTATTCTTTATAAATTCATTCAACTCAGACCAGTTAATCTGCTATATCCCGCTCTACCAGCCGATGAGATATACTATTGAACATAAATAATTGAAAAATCTGAACGGTTCCGTATCTAGAAAACTAATTTTTTAAATTGTACGTGTGCTAAAAAACTTCAATTTCTTTTTTAAAATGTTGTTTGTCTACCCCTTAGTCCTGACTCTTGATATAATGTCGGGGATGAGATGACGTGAGATGAATTTATTTTATGGCCGGAAGCTCTTCCTGTTGCCAACCTCGGTCGGGGAGCTAATGAAGATGAAATGAATGATAGTGAATAAAATTGGGTAAGGAGGTGAAAGTAATCGGCTGTGGTCTATGAATTGGAACTGTGCCGACATTTATCTGGAAGTGAAAAAGGGCAATCACAGAAAATCACTCTCGGGAAAACCGATGGTGGGGGTCGAACTCACGTGCATCCCGAGTGCACAGGCTCCAAAACCGTAGTGCGTTAACACGCGCGGCATTCCGCTCCGTTTCATTTCTTCTTCACATTCTAGACATTTTCGATAATATTATAACAAGAGATCTCAAACATATTTTAGTACTTGACTGTAAACACGAGGAATAAATATTCATCTCGAATTCATGATGGACACCACCCTTCGCCTCTTCCTTTCGTCTCAAGTTGTTGAACGTGACTGTTGGATAGTCAACAAATATGCCAGTACGGGTTGGACGAAAATTCCCTTTACATTGTATACCCGAGACTGTACATAGTTAGGTGTAGACCAAACTTTTGATGGATCTACAACGTCTGTATATATCCCTCCATGTTCGATGTACAGGTTCATGCGTCGCCACGTACTTTAGTGCTATGCGGACTCCATCTTTCAGCTGATCTTTATACACGTATCGCCGTTTACGTACTTCTTCGTTAACAAGACCCCAGAGCATTCTGTCTGGTGTGGTGAGATCGGGGCTTCGTGGAGTTCATGATAATGGGGCACGAAAGTCTTGTGATTCACGTCGGAAAGATTGGTCCGGAAAAAGTTCCTTCAGCTTCTGCGGACAATCACAGCAAAATATGGCAAAAAACATGAAAGACGTAAGTCCTTCCGCATGTGGTCTCACTTGGTCGATCGCGAGACGCCTAACTCCACTGAATGTTCACTAGTTGACTTTTTCGGCGATCGTTCCATTAATTCTATCAATGTAACAGAAGTCTCGGTGCAGGTGCTTGGTCTCCCGCTACGTGTCGCATCATAAACACTTCCTGTCGCAAATGCCTTCTTTCCGCATACCAATAACGTTTGCAGCGATGGCAACAGTTTCCCAAACGCACAGCAAAGTCTCTCATAACGCCTTTCATTGTTTCATGTGTGGCTGGACGTTAGTGTGCATCCACACCAAAGCCACCAAACGCTCCTCAACACTGAAATGACTTGTAATCCGTTTGTACATACATATACTATCGCTACAGACCATTATGCACTTCAGCGTTCACACTGCAAGCCTCTGTAAATTTACTAAACGTCGCCACAATCCTCTATTTGCAACTAGCGCTGTGGCCTCATTTGGTTCTACATACCTCATATCTTTAAATCGTTAGAAACTGAGTCTAGCCATCGTAGTCTTGGTCTCCCTCTACTTCTCTTAACCTCCAGAACAGAGTTCATTATTCTCCCAGGTAACCTATCCTCCTCCATTCGTCTCATATGACCCCACCACCAAAGCCGGTTTATGCGTACCGTTTCATCTGTTAGTGTTTCCTCTTAAAACAGTAACCACCACCACCACTTGTATCCGCCATCGTGTTACTCCTGACTAAACCGAGCAGAAATAATGAAAGCTATTTTCGACTCAAGAACATTATTGTCAATTAGTGCGTTTAGGGACTGATTATAAAATAAATATTCAACAAATGTCTACACATTATTTTTTTATTATGGGCTAGTGCAAAGGGACTCATCACCCACCCTGTATATCTTGTATTGGTTAATTTTATTACTTAGTTTGGTTAGATTTCTATAACGTGTTTTGGATACGATATGTTTGACTGTCAAGCATTGATTGAAATTTGTGTCAAAACGCACTAAGATGTGTGATATTATTTGGTTGGCTTTAAAGCCCCATTTCATTTTCTTGTAATTCTGTCTATTGGACTCTTGGTAGTACCTGCGAATGACGTCGAGCGCTACACAACGGTGGAGTTCCTCCGCTGCCAGGACTCCGGCGCTATCTAGCCTTGGGCGCGGTACTCCTTGTGCCGTCAATTGTCGAGTTTGTGGCGACAGTGGATTGAGAGTCGCCTGTTTTTATCTGGATCTTCGGAGAAGGGGCATCACACCTGGCTGCTGCTGCTAATGCAAATTTAAGGGAATTTTAAGTAAAAAATAGGAGAGATGTGGACGATGTACGACTTGGGTTGATTAAATCGCCATCCGGCGATACGCCAAAATAATTCACGAATTATTATTCTTAATTTAAATGGATATAATCTGTAAGTAACATACTCGGTCTTTCTTGGTCCCCGGGTTGAATTCCTGTGATATCTACACACTGGTAGTCTGGACTATGCTTGGTTTCTTTGGACTGTGTACCCCAAAAATTACGTTTGGTGAAAATTATTTGACTTCCATAATTATTAGGCAAGTACTGTCTGAATGGGCAACGTCCTCTAAACTTCACTAATTGCTCATCAATAGCGATATACTCCCCAACCGAATAGGCACAAATAAGATGTGTGTTCAAAACAACGTAAATTTTGTGGATTTATTAGAAATAATTTTCGGGGCTCTCCTTAGAATTAATAGACGAGTAATCCTTGGTTTTAATAATTTTTTCTAAAGGTGATTAAATGAGGTTGTAATTGCCGATATGTCTCGCTAACTGTATGTAAACCAATGAGTTGAAAATCGTTTCTTGTGACTAACTCGCCTCATTTTATAGCAGCCATGTTCCTTTTACTTGATCACGTGATCTAGTTGCTATGACTAGTTTCGAAAACGTTTAAGGGTGGGGGGGGGTGTCCTTTGTTGTGTAATGACATTTGATGTTCGACCATTGAGTCTATGTTGGACTGGATTTTCGTTTTGATTTGTGATGCCTGAATCTGTGTGTGATACTGGTTTTAATTGGATTGATGTTTTAAAAATGTATTTATTTCGGGAGTATTAACTTACTTGTTTTTCCCTTTAAGTTTCCTTTTGTTCTGATTTTACATAATATATGCTTGTTCGTCACGGGACCTTTTCTTGGTAACATATCATTATCCTGCATAACTTATCAATTACATTGGAGGAAGTCATATGGAAACAGAAACAGAAAAAATCGACATTACAAGACGGTCGTCAAACCTGCCAGTGAGACCTCAAACCTCAATTATAAAGGGGATCTCGAAAATATCAAGAAAGCTGAAAGGAAAATCATCCGAAAAGTCCTTGGCCCAAAACTTACAGATGAGGGATATCGTCTACAATCGCACAAGATCACAGAAAAATACTCAAACATTGAAACAGATTTCCGTAAACGATGATTGAAATTTTATGGACACATTATGAGATTAGATGACCACTGACTAACAAACAGAATATTAATGTACTCACTAACATTAAAAACAACGGTGTGAATCAAACAAGTCCAAACTGATCTCAATAACGCCAACATCACACCTACAGATATTGAAGTCCGCAAATTTTTTAGACATAAGATCCACACTTGGGAAGTTGCTTCAGAAGACAAGCCCAGCAGATCTACGAGAAAATGGACCGACGAACGTCGAGATAAATACAGCGACATGATGAAATTAGTCTGGAAGACCAAGAAAAATAACAACAGCAAATCATAATTTGCTTTAGGTGACCCTTTATGGGTCGAAACAAACAACCTAAATAAATAAAAGCTGAAACTCTACAATAAAATTATCCACCCTGAAGTCCTGTATGCCGTATACGTATAGTGTGTATGTCGCTAAATAGAAAAGGCTGACTGAAAAACTAGACGTCAGACAGAGAAGAATTCTCAGGAAGATCCTAGGCCCGGTACTCGAAAATGAGGAATACCGGAGATGCGCCACGATTCCGAGCTCTACTCCCAGAGAGAGAGAGACTCTCTCTGCCTGTGCCAGGAAAAGGAGGGTAGCTTTCTTCTATGGCCATGTGGTAAGGTTATCTCCCAACAGAAGGGCAGAGAAGAACTGAGGCTGACAGAGTAGCAAACAGACAGGCTGTGAGACTGATCCTGAAGAAAGTACATGAATATGAGGAAAAATCACTGAAGAAGAAAGGTACGCCCCTGGTGGAAGGTAAGAAAGTGGCTGAGAAGATGCGACAATATTGGGTAAAGATCAAAACCCAGGAGTTGAGCAAGCGTGCTCCCAAGTAGACCTATTCGATATAACAACAATAACAATAAAAAGAAGAAGACTGGTTTTGTGCCTTACTAACTACTTTCACGGTTTTCAGAAACGCAGAACGAACTGCACGAGAAGTAGCAATCAATACTGTTGAACATACACGTTTTATGTAGAAATGTTATTTATTATTGCTGTGTAGTTTCAATGCACCACGTTTAGTAATTGTCCCTGAGGTGCATGACACATTTCATTTCTCCGTCGCTAGCTATTGAGGAAGCAGGGTTGTCCATCCCTGACCTCGCTGTTGGCTAAAACCCGGTCAATAGATTCATGATATACGAATAATTCATGCGTCTAAAGCAGGTCCAAATTGTTATTATTATCATTGTCATTATTATTCCTAGTCTTTTCCCTATTACCTGGGATCGACACTTCGAATGGATTCAGCGTAGTTTTAAGGCCGGATGCCTTTCGTGGCCCAACCCTATGTGGAGAGATGTATTCACTATTACGCGTTTCTGCATCTTGTCGTGTAATATGTTACATGTATTTGAAGATGTATAATAAGACGAACACAAAAAACCAGTCCCCGAGCAAGACGAATTAAAAAGACACGATAAAAATCTCGGTCCGGCTCAGAAATGAATTCGGACCATCTGAATCGAACGTCAGTACTCTGAACATTCAGCCAAGTATAAAGCAGATACAAATGATCTACAGAAATGGTACAAATGATCTACAGAAATTCGAAGAGGTGAAGTTAACATCTTGAATCTCTACTAAGTGCCCGTACCGATATTCCACTGCTCTAGTCTCTAATAAATTGTGTCTTAGATTACACGGGTATAAAGGCATGTGATGCTATTACATTCTTGAAGAATAAGATACTACTCAAACTTTTACTGTCCTCCATATTTTGCACTCCTTAAGAGATTTACGAATCCATCTCTATTCGTCACATTATGTGCGATAAGCATCTTAAACTTCAAACTGAAGCGAAGACGAAGGGTTCTGACTTACCAGTTCTAACACGGCCTTCAAAGAATTACGATAACAATACAGTCGTCCTGCATAGTTCTATATTGTCCTTACATTACAATGTAAAATTTTAAAGACGAAGCAAGAGGTAAAATCGTTCAAGTGTACAAAATAAATTAGGCGCAATGATATAAGACACAATGCATTTATGTAATTGCCCATTTTCAAAAGAATGCGCATTGGAGAGATACGCGTCATAGTTCGTGGTGTGGGTTCCTGAACCACGTCCTCGTTCGGGAAACATGGCCAACGGCTGAGTGGCCTAGTAAGTGGTCGTGACAATCAGCATACCAGTATTCTGAGTCGTGGACCCCGTTGTGTTCAGATTGCCAGGAATACTCGATCCATCGGAGGTCCAAAAGTCGTCGAAGTGAAAATTCTTACTGGTGTGTCTGTTCCTATTTCCATCATAAGAAAGTTGTAGAAAAACACAAGAAACGCATAATAAAAGACTCATGGGACGTACTGATGATCGGATATCGTAAAGCTGTGATCCCATATGTACATGATGGGTGTTCTATCGTTAATAATACATATAAACAAAATGGAAATAGTCTCTCTTGCTCAGGTACCACACAAATAGCCCTTTTTGTTTAAACACATCGGAAATAGCCCCTTTTGAATGGGAATGAGGAAATAGCACTTAACAAAACAGCAACTCATACATCATAGATTTACCTGCTTTTATAACAATTTGGGTTAATATGTAGGCTACATTAAATAACAAGATAACTTGACACTCGACCGTCATACACATCATGTTCGGTGTAATTACAATCAGTTCCTCCACAATGTCACACAAATCTTATTGTAGGCCTAATCAATTACAGTCAGTATCTTCACGATGTCTGCGTATCCCCATTGCATAATGTTTGTTACAACAAAATATCAACAGAAACATGTACCTCAGCGTTAGTACACAACCGACAAAACCAGGAGACCATCACATTCGTACGTCACCTACATCAGGTTCTACACAATCACAATCTTCATTAGCTTCACAATCATGCATCTCATGTTTGTCACATCAGGTAAGATTACGGCATTTATAAACGCCCAGTTACAGCAATTCACTCCACATTTCTCCAATTTTTTTTTTCAAGCAGCTGTCTCGCATTTCTCTTCTTGTTTTCTTGCTTGACGTTCGTCGGGCGTCGTTTACCTCCTTTAAGTAGTTGAATACCTTTCTCCGTACCAGTACCAAACCTATAATAATCATGTGTAACGATGCTCAAGTTATTCCTTGGACCCCTTTTAATGATCATTTGTTTCACCGATTGAATCTCGAGTGCTTTTTGTTGTTGTTGTTGTTGTAGTTGTTGATAAAACTTTTAACCTTTTAAAATAATAGAGGGCCCCCAGTCTGCTCCTAGGATCTTCACAATGACTTCTTGAATTTCTTTTTGTCGTTATAATGGTCTATTGTTTAATGTCCTTTTTCAGTCTCGAAATACCCGGTCAGCTGGGAGGAAATTACGCATTCCGACGAGGAAAAACAAGGATATTAATCGCAAATGGTCAGGCACCTTATTGTGAAGCCAAACTAGCAGAATGTGAATGACATGGTTATTCCTATTCTGTGCTCCACATCCATCACAGAATAGTCTTAGGGTATGGATATTAGAAGGTTCTGTCAACTTGGACAGATATTCCATGAGAGCCGACCCAACTTTTACTGCTCCTCTGTTGTGTGTTTCTAACCAAATGAAAAATGTTGGATCCCTTCCAGCCATTTGTATGATACATAGGCCTATATTGTACAAACGTATTAGCCTTGACTAGTATGCATCCTGGATAGGTGTCTTTGGCAAAGGCTGCACTTTTGCATATCAAAACAAAACGACATGCTGTTACCCACGTCTTAACAAGCCAGTTCATAGAAAGCTGTAGGGTGTGGATTCTACTTTCTAACATTAACTTCCGTTTTGTGACTGGATTTGTCTCATTCTACAACAGGCATGTACTGCATACTGTATATCCGAAACAGGCGTTTTGAATCTGATATTGTATTTCTTTAAGAATATGCTTGGTGCAGTCATTACATCGGAGCAACTTATTACAGTTTAGTTGGGACAATAAATAGATCCGCTTACTTTTATGTCTATTGTATTGGCTTTCAGACGCAGGTAAGCTGTTCAAGAATTTTCTACGGTTATCCTTTTTCGCTATGGACTTCACTGGTTTTCTACCTCCACCTCTTTTTCTGTTGGCGTTCCATCTTCGAGAAGGACTTTATTAAGGTTTTCTGGTTGTTTACGCGAAATGCCGAATGTGTTTACGAAAAAATATTTGAAAACTTTTACCATTCGCTTTGTTTTCATATTCTTGAGATAATATGTAGCACTCACCTTATGGCTTCGTACAGTGAATCTCGGAGTAGAACGGCCTGTTCTTCGCGGTGCAGTAGGGCCCAATATTCTCATCAAATAAATCTTGTTGAACTTTGCCTTTTACGCTGTACATTCGTCTTCTGTTTTCAATTACTTCTCATATCGAAACAGCAACACATTTAAACTAGCTCTTATTCTTGTGGTGGCATAGCACATTGAAGTTTACACACAGGGGGCCGTTATCAGCATATCTGTGTAAACAAGAACAATAACAATGCTAGACTAGGTTAGGTTATCATACTGGGACTAATAAACTAGAGAAAAGGAGCTCCTGTTTTCACGGTATAGCCTACATACGTTTTGCGATGTCTCGACAGCGCTGTGTTGCGTTCCTCGCGGCGACTGCCGCTGTTAAGTGCTCCAACATTCCTTTCACTCTAAACTGAATGGTACTGCATTACCATCACACAGGTACGAACTTGCACAGATCACAGAAAGGCGCATTCAAACTACGAGTGCATTGTATCATACCGTGTCTTTGAGGCCGAGAGTACACCTGCCTGCCAACAGGTGTCGCCACACACACTCTCACCTACCTCCGTGCCCGGTCTTGGCCTACAAGGAATACTCCGGTATAGCTCTCATACGTCAATGAAAACCCAGAAAATACGCCATTATGAATGGGAATATTTTTCCTATCACCCATAATGCGAAGGAAATAGTCTAGTTTCTTCCCGACTTTCATTCGGTCATTCCGAAAGCACACCATGTTCACAATACATATAGGACCTATAGACCCGGATCATGTTGTGAGGTGTGCGTTTACACAAGAAATGAAACCTTTTTGGTCTGGAATGCACACGGAATTCGATAGTTTTAAACTCTTGCAATGCATGTGGACAAAATACTAGTTTATTTTTTCAACAAACACTCCTCACATGTAAGTAAGACTAGCACCCTACTTCACAGAAATATAACAAGCATGTTCCGAGTGTTTTAAGTAGGCCTCAGACCAATGGGGGTGATATAGTCCCACTTTCAATTGAAAGGCCAGGGACCCCATGAAGAACCAAATGAAGTCGATACGGCGCTATTAATACCAATGCGACTTATGAAAGAAAGGAGAGAACCGAATGCGTTAGCAAAGAGGATGCGTCTGGATGTGATAGGAGTTAATGATGTTCGGGTATACATCGAGGACCTTTATTATCTTTTTCGGATACCCTCATGCTCCCAAAGGACGGAACTCTCCATTTTGCCATCTGACTGGTGTTAAGAGGAGTTGTCTAGTTGCACTTCCCTTTAAAAAAAATAATCACCACCACCACCATCTCCACCATCACCATCTTAACGTATGTTAAAAAGGGAGAGGGTATATATACTATGCAATGAATTGTTCATCAGGAAATTCGAAACACACAACACAGATTCTGTTGGGCACGCAAATGAACGAACTGTGTGGACAGATTTGACGGTTGCATAAATTAGGACTAGAATTGTTTCAGTGTATTCGCCATGGGAATGAGCTGTTAAGAATGCATAACACAAGATTTATGAAGCAGTAAGAGGTGTCGTAGTTAGGATCAAGAGTAAGAATTGTGGGCGATTTCAATATGATAATAAGAAGGGTATCTACAGGTACTTTAATGAAAAAAAACAGGTTCGAAGAAGGGCATTCCAGGTTGCATTACGTCGCACCGACACAGATAGGTCTTATGGCGATGATAGGATAGGAAAGGGCTATGAGCGGAGAAGGTAGTGACCGTGGCCTTAACTACAGCCACAGCATTCGCTGGTGGAAAATGGGAAACCACGGAAAACCATCTTCAAAGCCGTCGATAGTTGGGTTCAAACCCACTATATCCCGAATCGTTAATGAACAAGGAGAGTGTATATATGAGGATTTACAGAATACTTCTGCATTTAGTTAGCAATACGTTAAGATAGTTGAACATAACGATAATGTCCAGGTAGAGGAGGAAAATAAGACTAGAAAAGTACTGAAATATACCAATGATACAAGAGATATTTACAAAAGGATACAAAAGCTGAAAAACAGAAAAGAAAATGAAACTGAGAAGATTTCTGGGCAATGGCCAACAAGAACAATAAGAGGCTGTTCAAGCTGATGAAAAGAGAGACCCGATTTTGAGGTCAGAATTCGACAGAGCTTTAAGAGACCTAAATAGGAACAAGACATCTGGAATTGATGACATACTCTCATATTACTGACTGCCTTAGGAGAAACCAGCATGGCGAGATTATTCCACTTAACGTGTAAGAAGTATGATGCAGGAGAAGTGCCATCCGATTTTAGATAGTAGTTTGTTATATCCATTCCCATGAAAGAAGGTGCTGACTAGTGTGAAAACTACTGCAGTAATAGTACTCACGCCGGCAAAATTTAAGAATGAAAAGACAAGTTGAAACTGAGTTGGGAGAAGACCAGTCTGGCTTCAGAAGAAATGTAGGAACACGTGAGGCAATCCTGACTTTACGTCTGATCTTAGAAGATAGCATTAAGGACAAGCCCACGTCGCGTGTGGCGTTCGTAGCTGTAGAAGAGGCATTCGATAATGTTGATTGGATCAAACTATTTGGGATGCTGAAGTGATCGGGATCAGATACCAAGAAAGAAGAATTTATATACAATCTCGGAATTATATACAATCTGTACAAATATCAGCTGGCAGTGATAAGAATCGAAGGTTGTGAAAAGGCAGCAGCAATCCAGAAAGGAGTGAGGCAAGGCTGCATTTTGTCCACTTTCCTCTTCTTTATGTGGAACAGGCGGTAGAGGAAATGAGGAAATAAAAACTCTGAGATTCGCAGAAGATCTGTAGAAATTGCTGAGTGTTATGGACTGAGTCTTGGGGGAGGAGTACAAAATGAAAATAAAACAAAAGTAAGGGAGTGCAGTCGAACGAAGACAGGTGATGTAGTGACAACGGAAGCGTAAGTTTAAAGGCAAATAAATAGCCTTCCGAGTACAGTATATTTTCCGTTACTATTTTCCGCGCTTCCTTTATCATCACTTTCATTTTTAGTCTTTTTTCGCAGCTACTGCGCGCGCGTGTGTGTGTGTAATACACACATATACTTCTAAACCATTAAAGATATCAGCATTCTGTTTTCATATTCGTAAATGGTACGCAGCGTCTTGTCTAAAATAACGTGCTACTTAGTCTCATGGGGTGATTAATAACCGAGATATTGATACTAACTCCATACCGGTATTTTTAAATGGAACGGCACAAATTTATAAGCTGATTTAAAAGTTCATCTGCGTACAAGTTCAAATATGTAAGTATTTTCAAAATCGGACAATTAATTTTTGAGATATAAATAAGAAAAGCATGCGCGGTTTTGCATGCCGCATCAGACGGCGTGAAGTCGGGCAAGGACATATTGAGGCGCAAGCTGCTTCCTCGCCTTGATTCCAGCCACAGAACGGATACCAGGCATGTACTGTAAACATAATGTGATGTACCGTAACATATCCTGGGTGTGCAACGTTATTGTATGACTGGCAAACACACAACGGGGAAAGGAGATTAAAGTTGTATTGTTTTGTTTTGACATGTAATAGGCTGCACTCAGTTGAGCGTTTTTTCTGACGGATGGGAATGGGAAGGATATGGAAAGAAAGTCGGCCGTGGCCTATCACAAAGGTACCTATCCGGTATTTGCCTGGTGTTGAACATGGGACACCATGAAAATCAATGTCAGGTTGGGCGAGGCAGGACTGGAACCTACGCTCTCCCGAATGCATGCTACTACCGTCGCGCTGGAGCTCTGCGGAGATTAATGCGTGTAAAATAAAACATAAATAATAGTGTTGTTGCCATCTCACTATGATCACTCGAACCCTGGATCCCGCCTTAAAAGGCGGGGACGCCTTATCAGAGCTAACTGGCACTCGCGTGGACAAGCTTAGCATTTTAATACCTTTGTAACAGTCCTTTGAGGGGCCCAGTGACGATCTACGCGCTCATTGTAAACATTCGGAATGGAAACTCAAAGACTGCCTGTATGGTGCAGTTATACAATAGAGTAACGGAGTGCAGAATTTAAAAATAAAATGTCGATACCAGTATCCGAACGCCGAATCTCGAGGTTGTTTAACCAAGGACCTTTTTTCCCTACACTAACAGTGACACGCCGTGAAGTGCTTCAGATCGAGCTTCACTTGCCAGGCATGTCCGTAACTTCACATATTTACTAAGCCATTATGGCAGTTTCTCATCCATTGCATTGTATTCTTGTATGCTATTCTGACAGGCGGACAGTTGCTATATGAACTAACAGTCACATTTCGTTAGGAATGTGTCGTTTAACAACGAGTTGCATCGCGATTTGTAGCAACTGCTGACCCGAGAAAGATGATATGCCTGTGTAAAAACAATCGCATTATTATTATTATTATTATTATTATTATTATTATTATTATTATTATTAACATTTTTCATCCGTCAAACTTTGATTGTTCAACTGTACAATTTTTCAAAGCAATTCATAATAACGGAAAAATTAGTAATTTCCTGTTTTGGCCACAATAATATTGCTGCTCCACCATAAACTGATCAAATAATATAGACTACAGTTACCTTTGAACAGCCCGGCTCCATGGCTAAATGATAAGCGTGCCGGCCTTTGGTCACAAGGGTCCCGGATTCGATTCCTGGCAGGTTCGGGAATTTTAACCACAATTGGTTAATTCCCTGGCACGGGGACTGCGTGTGTGTGCCGTCTTCATCATTTCAAATCCTCATCGCGAAGCGCAGGTCGCCTACGGGGGTCAAATCAAGAGACCTGCACCAGGCCTCTCCGGAGGCCACGCGCCATTATTATTATTATTATTATTATTATTATTATTATTATTATTATTATTATCCTTGAACTTAAATATAGAGTTTCGAGAAATTCTGTACTGTCAATCTCCCGTAATGTCGTAACAGACAAAACTGAACTGGTTCTACTTTCGACTTTTGTATATCCAGTCCGAGATAAAAATTAAGTTTTGGCCAAATATTTCAAGCGTACAGACAGTTTTTCAATACAAACAATATTAACAGAGAAATTTGACATTTTCTTTTTGGCCCTCTTTAATATCACTGCAGTCTAGATATTTTTTAAAACAAGTAATCGTTGAAAACAACAAACACGTCGGAAAGACCGCGTAGGATTGTTTAATACCTGTACCGGTATTATAATTGTTTTCTTGTGCGGAGACGATTAAGAATAGATATAATTATTTACGACTGTACGACTGTAGCGGAGTGGCCACGCGTGTTAAGGCGCGATGGCTATGGAGTGGAGCTCTGCATTCAGGAGACGCGAGTCCGATCTCCACTGTCGGCTGTCCTGAAAATGGTTTTCTGTGGTTTCCCATTTTCACTTCCTAGCAAATGGTGGTACACTCGAAATCGTTAGTATCTCGTGGCCAAAATATTAATTTCAGGCAAGAAATCAGTACAGTCCTCAGAACCACCCAGTACCTGCTTACACACACACTCTCTCATTGGTCACATCCATCAGACGCGTTATCACATGCACACATCTGAAGAGTGAGGGGAGGTGGAGAAAACAGAAGTACGAGGATATCTAGCATGAATGAAACGCACGCGGAGGAGAAGGTACTTGCTTCCCAGCCTGCCCACGTGTCCCACTGGCTCGACAATGAAGGGAAGAGGGAATGAAGGGATTAACCACACGCCTCCTTCAAGGCAACAGACGTAATGTGTATGACAATTCATTGAGGGTCAAATTCTCCAGTTTCTTTGTAATTCTTATGTGCGAGGTATGGCTGAAATATTAGCGGTCTCGACTATGTCTTCATTATAAAATAGGGCCGATGACCTTCGATGTTAGGCCCCTTTAAACAACAAGCATCATCATTATCAAAAAACCATTGTAAGAAAGAATGACCCTTATTTTCGTCAATATAGGCCCTGTTAAATACTACTACTACTACTACTACTACTACTACTACTACTAATACCACTACTACTACTACTACTACTACTACTACTCATAATAATAATAATAATAATAATAATAATAATCGTTATCCTCAAACACCAAAGTAAAAATAACCTGGCATTAATTTATTATGATTATCAGAGACGCAAGGGCGTTTGGAAAACCGTTCCTATGAATTTATTGTCAGCGCTGATCAAACAAATGTCATATACTGGGGTGGGATTACATCGTGTACACTTCATCGCAATTAAATTACAGTTAATTAATTGTTTTCCTTGATTAGGAAAAGCTAGTATAGCCAGAATCTTTAACCATAGAAACATCTTAATCAGTTCCCGATAAAAAATGGAGTTTGGAGTGGCCTCTGAGTGCGCAACGTCGCAAGCCACACCACTTGGAAGACGAACATACCTGACGTTGTCTTGGTTACTTCTTCATCCTCAGGGTTGGCCAAAATCTTCGCCCAAACGTTACCCGTTTCCTTTCCCACCCGGAATTCTTGTGATCGCGATTGTACAGTTCCAATCTACAGGCCACACCCGATTCCTTCCACCCCTTACCCAAATTCATTCACCATCATTGATTTAATCTTCATTCGCTTCTAGACTGTTGTAAAAATATACATTTATCTCACGTCATCCCCGACCCCGTATCAAAAAATGGGACTAAGAGGTAGACAAACAACGTACAATTGTTGATCAACACTAATTTCATCTCTTGCATTTACTCTTTGCGTTATTATACCGGTTCACAATATTGTGTACATTCGTAAATACTTCTTCAGCATAGTTCATAATACCATTATATAAAATGTATCATTCACAGAGGAACGAATGTTAATTTATTCGGATGCAAATTATGTTATTAACAATAGAATAGTAAACAGAATAACTGAATTATTTTACCATATGAGATTTCCTATTAGGATCCACTAATTATTTATCGATTAATACCGACGAATTACCTGCAGTTCATCTACTGTTAGGAAGTATTTAACACGTATAGCAAGGTTTTCATATTGTAGCTCCTTCGACAACTCTATTAGTGCTACCTCTTCCAATTACCACATGCAAGCCAGTATTTATGTCACTGTTGATACCATGATCATAGCTACGGGGCCTCCAGTTTGACATTTTTTCCTGGGGACAAAGGTATGTGATGGACAGAGAGGGGAGACTGCTGAATATCATTTAATGTTACTGGCTTTCGGAGACACCGATGTGCCGAAAGATTGTTCCGCAGGAGTTTTTTTTTTTTTTTTTTTTTTTTTTTTTTTACGTGTAAATACATCTACCGACACGAGGCTCACGTATCTGAGGACCTTCAAATATCACCAGACTGGGCCGAGATCGAACCCGCCAACTTGAGCTCACAAGGCCAGAGCTAAATTGCCTGAGCTCCTCAGCCGGTCACTTCATGCTGAAGCCATGACGGTTGGCGAGAACTTCATTATTATTATTATTATTATTATTATTATTATTATTATTATTCTACGAAGTTATGAAGTTCCCCACCGATTCCGGTACACAATAGTAGTTCTATGTCATTGACGCAACAGTCTGTAACCACACTGATTCAGCATGATGGACAACTGATGAACTGATGACACGAAAGGTAGTAAGCCTAGTCACAATAACGTTGAGATTAGAAGTCGTTTTTGGTCAATACACCTTGACCCCTTAGTCCAGTATTACGTCACTTGTTCTAAAAATAAATTATATTGGCGCTTGGGTCTATATTTTGCGAATTTTTGAAACGATTTTTCCAGTGTCCTGCGTATTCCTTGAACTAAACCTAAGAACTACTATAGTTTGTCTACAAAAGAAGTGTATTCAGGATACTCATAATTCACACACATGAATGGGAAAGCTACACCACCACATCGTATTTTGTGTAAAGTAAAATAACAGACAGACGAGAGTTATTTCGTTTGAAGCAATGCTTTCTAGATGTTTACAGTCAAATATTCCTATCTAAGCAAACTAATTGTCTATCTTTATGCACGATAACCCACAAAATTTTTGTTCGCTATTTAACGTCGCACCAATTCAGGCTTTCGGCGACGATGGGTTAGGTAAGACAGGTACGAAGCGGCCATGGCCTAAGATACAGCTTTAGCATTTACCTGTTTACCTGGTTTGAAAATGGGAAACGAAGGGAAACCATCTTCAGGGCTGCCAAAAGTGAAGTTCGAACCCACGATCTCCTGAATGCAAACTTACAGGTACACAATCTGTACCATGCAGCCAACTCGCTTTAAAATGTGGCACTAGGTATAATATTCGTCCACACCAAACACAGTTCCTACACTGGATTGTCTTGCTGTCTGAACTATCTATTAATATATGTTATAGAAAGTAAATTGCTACAATTCATTAGCCTAACACTTTTCCAACCAGTAACATACGGTACACAAATATATCATTTTTTCTTGTCCCCTCACGGCGTGACAAATTAAAACCCGGGAAGAAAAGCCAGGAAGAGCGAAAATCGGATAACTTTTAAAAGATACACAATAACTAAAACGAATTCAGAAAAAACGGAATATAATCCAATCATGGAATGGATAGACAACAATGGGCACAATATACAAGTGTCCAATCGATGCTGGCTTCGAAAATACACCTAGAATTTGTGCTACGGGTGCATAGATTTTTACTTCGTGTGGAAATTTACTGCTTCCCACAGATTCTACAGAGGTAAAATGTAACTGTATATCACTACATGTACTCGAAAACTACTTTCGTGAATAAATCCATACGTATTTACATGTTTGAAGATTTCGAAGGATACATTTGCAGTTCATTTAGTAGCCTACCTTTATTGTAGAGACATGAGGCATCGCTGAACACACAAATATTTTTTAATGTACCTTCAACAGATTTTAAGATACACGGGTGTGTCTGAATTTGGCACTACGGGAGCTCTTCTTTTTTTTCCTATCTGTTTTACATCGCACCGACACAGACAGGTCTTATGGCAACGATGTCAAAGTAAAGGACTAGGACTGGGAAGGAAACGACCGTGACTTTATCTAGGTACAGCCCCAGAATTTACCTGGTGTGAAAATGAAAAACCGTTGAAAACAATCCTCAGAGCTGCCGACAGTGGGATTCAAACCTACTATCTCTCGAATGCAAGCTGATAGCTACGTGGTACAAACCGCGTACCAAACTCGCTCGGTTCTTTAACGTGCCAGAAGACAATGATACGGAGTTGCCGCATTAAATGTCACCGAGCTCCGTTCAAGTTCAAACCTGCTATCTCGTAACTACGAAAAACAATGGCTAACCGACTGCACCACTGAGGTCAGCTCGCAGGGTAGAACTACTTGGCGTACGTTTATTATTAATCTGCTGATAATATATGTGACTTTAGTGCCTACAGTGGTGTAAATTTATAATTATTTGACACTAGAATTGGGAAGTAAACCGAGAAAGTTAACTACCCAATACGAGTCGAGTATCTGAAAATCATATGGCGAGTTCGAACGTCCCCGTCCGCAGTCCTGAAGATCATGTTCCGTGATATTCCATTCGAACACCCGCAAATACCGAGGCTGTATCTTAATTAAAACCTCACCGAAATTCCGCCTGTGTTACGACTTGTATCTTATGTATTATCCCAGCTTTCGTCCAGAAGGTAATATACCTCGTATTTTACAGCTTCTATGGCTCACATTATACGCCTCCAGAAAAGAGAAAATTCTCAAGCGCATCTCAATGTTGTTCTAGTTGATATTATTATGATTATTATTATTATTATTATTATTATTATTATTATTATTATTATTATTATTATTAATAATAATCAAATTGCATATACATTAACGTAAAAGTTCACAGTGTGGTTTCTGTACTCAAGTCCAGGTTCGTGAACCGCAATATCTCGCGTATACCGGTTTGTGGGCAAAATCAGAAAATACAGTGGCCACAGAAAGTATTCGTACACTTATAGAAAGTGATGGAACATCATTACGACTTACGAGCTGAAGTCAGATTTATAAACAGCATAACGAAATGCATCAGATATACACGCTGAACATGCAGATCGTTTAAAATGTATGATGATCGGCACGATACTGCATTCAAACTGCACATCGTACCGCCAAGAAAGTATTCGTTCAGTGCGGATGTACTGCCTTTGTGATTGGTTAAATCAGTTGTCGCCACAGGCTTAAGCCGCTGTGCCTGCAGGAGGGGTTGTTATCTCTTCAGTCGCTGCCGTTGCCGCAAGGTTATTTGGTACGGGGGCGAAAGACGACGGAACTATCATTGAGTCAATGAGAGAATATAGTGTTACTGTATAAACAAGGTAAAAGTTGTCGTCAACTAGGAAAACAGCTCGCATTAGCTTTACCACGGTGAGTTCAATAGTTAATAAATACAACTACAACGGACAAACAGAAAACAAACCCAGATCTGGTCCTCCAGAAGAGCTGACAGTATGGGAGCGACGCATTATTGTGCGATCGGCACGAAAGGAACCGTTCCATCGCTACAGACCTCACTTCAAGGTCCAACAAAACGGTGAGTGTGCAAACTATGAGGAACGTATTTCACAGTGCGAACCTGCGTAATGGTTGTCCACGAAAGAAGCCACTTATAAGTGAAATAAATAAGCAGAAGCTCCTACAGTTCGCGAAAGAGTGTTGTGGAAAGGCAATGGACTTTTGGAACACCATTATTTTTTCTGAACAAGCGAAGTTTACACAGTTTGGAACTGGTAGGAGCAGGAAGGTATGGCGGAAGCCAAACATCGGACTTGCGCCTCAATACGTAATCCCCACGGTAAAACACGGAGGAGAGAATGTGATAGTTTGGGGCTGCATGGCTGCGAATAGAGTGGGAAACCTGAAATTTATTGATGGTATTATGGATGCCAGGAAGTACATAGATGTATTGCATCATACTTTAAACAGCAGTGCACACAAGCTTCATCTGGAAGGAGTCTTCCCCTTCCAACAGGAGAATGAAACTAAGCACCGTGCAATGATAAGCCGTGAATGGTGGTTGTACAATGCCCGAAGAAGACTTTTCACTCCACCGCAGAGCCCAGATCTCAATCCCAGAGAGAACCTATGGGATCATCTAGGCAAAGAAGTGCAAAAACGCCACCCTACTCATAAAGAACGTCTTATAGAGATACTCTCAGATGCACGGTCCAACATATCTGAAGAGTACACCAAACATTTAGTTAACTCAATCCCACTACGTCTGGAACAGGTTATCAAAGCTAAAGGCGTGCATACAAAGCTTTTTTTTGCTTTACGTCGCACCGACACAGACACGTCTTATGGCGACGATGGGATAGGAAATGCCTAGGAAGTGGAAGGAAGCGGCCGTGGCCTTAATTAAGGTACAACACCGGATTTGCCTGGTGTGAAAATGGGAAACCACGGAAAACCATCTTCAGGGCTGCCGGCAGTGGGGCTCGAACCCACTATCTCCCGATTACTGGATACTGGCCACACTAAAGCGGACTGCAGCTATCGAGCTCGGTGCTACAAAGTATTAAAACTGTGTTTGAACAAAGACGCCAACAAGTGTTTGAATTATCTAGTAGTGTACGAATACCTTTTGTTGTGTTAAAAGAGGGGTTTATTTGTTTATTATGTTAAGTGCTGTAAATTCGATAGCAAATGTAAAGCGAGGTGTCTTTTCTTTATACATATGTCTCACTGGATGTGTTTATATTAGTACATGGTGCTTAATATACGAGCTACACGTTAAAATGTTGGTGTACGAATACTTTCTGTGGCTACTGTACATCCCAGTTGCGTCCCCGCCTGCATATTAGGACATCCAAGTTGCGCCCTGCCCTTTTAAATCAAATTTGCCTTCCCATATAATCAGACTAGCAGTGTCCACCAAGTATAGTAGGTCTACGACTTAGGGGTTAGAAATGTGTGACATATACAGTGCCTTCAACTATTCTCTCCGCAGCGAGCAATCGGTTCCTAAGGCTCACGATAGCAAGTCAAGCAGGTCATCGCATGCCATCTCGCGTAAAGTAACGAGTCTCGCGGGTTATGCGCAAGCGGGATATTTAAATGATCAATGAAAAAACCTGCAACCTGTTATCCAGTCATTGACCAGGTCAGGGATGGAATGAATGAAACATATATAGGCTGTTTTTACAATGGGGTCGCCACTTCCAAGGTGATTTATTAACGAGTGATAAATGCTATGAAATGATAATGGAGAGTGTTGCTGGAATGAACGATGACAGGGAAAACCGTAGTACCCGGAGAAAAACTTGTCCCGCCTCCGCTTTGTCCAGCACAAATCTCACATGAAGTCACCGGGATTTGAACCACGGTATCCAGCGGTGAGAGGCCGACGCGCTGCCGTCTGAGCCACGGAGGCTCTTTAAATGATCAATATGATGCAATATTCATGTGATTAAACAGTTTAAAATATACATCTTAAACTATTGTAATGAGTTAGAAAGCTTTTCTTTCACAAGATATGTTGAAAATGTTTTCCTCCATTCTGCAGACACACTAATCGCGCAACGTATCTCAGTGTGGCAAAGAGGTATTTGAAAACTAGTCCCAAAATTTTTTTTAACAATTTCACTGTATTTGTCCCGTTGTCGAAACACGTATTCCAATAAGAAGCTACGCTCTTCAATAGTTAATATGTCCGCAAAAGACTATAAACTGTACACTGCGGCTGCATTCCACTTCCTAGCAGGTAGCGCGGGGGACTGCTCTAGCGGAACAGAGAAAGTTCTCAAGCAGGTAACAGAACAAGAGTGCGGGAGGAAGACGTGAGAAAAGTTGTCAAGTAGGCCGCAGATACCTTACGGCTTACAAGCACGCGGTACGGCTCCATGGCTAAATGGTTAGCGTGCTGGCCTTTAGTCACAGGGTTCCCGCCTTCGATTCTCGGGAGGGTCGGGAATTTTAACCATCATTGGTTAATTTCGCTGGCACGGGGGCTGGGTGTATGTGTCGTCATCATCATTTCGTCCCAATCACGACGCGCAGGTCGCCTACCAGCGTCAAATCAAAAGACCTGCACTTGGCGAGCCGAACATGTCCTCGGCCACTCCCGGCACTAAAAGCCGTACGCCATTTCATTTACAAGCACGCCCGGAGAGAACAGATGAAAACACTGACGTTGAACATTTACGGCAGAAATTTGTATGAAATGACTTTAATATATTGTAACCAGTCGCCTTCCCCTTGTCCAAGGTGGGTCATTTTGTGTTGTGTCAATTCCTCGACTGTTTTCATGCTTTGCCTCATGTTTCTCGCATTCGCACTGTTCATGTTTACGCAAGTCGTGGTTTGTACCTCATTGATGACTTATATTAATTAAAATATGTTGTGTTGTCAATGACAGAACATAACGTTCAGGTTGGAATGGACAATTTCGTAAGCATTCATCGTTCGTCCAAGACCAACGACCAAGAAAGAAATGGAAGGCTAGAATCAACGAGGCAATGAGGAAGAGAGAAATATAGAAAACGAAAGTGATCTCCCGTAGCGTTCATAAATTAAACATATTTTTCAATTTTTTAACTAAGAATCTCCCCGCAAAAATACAAAAGCTGATTCCGGATTGAACCCATAACCTTCAATGCAGAGAGAGAGAGAGAGAGAGAGAGAGAGAGAGAGAGAGAAAAAACAGTGTCATTTCAATTATATTTGCTGGGTGCGAAGCTGGGAATCCAGGTGATGTTCCAATCCGTTCCCACGAGTTCGTGATGGTGGCCTTGCCATGTGTTTTGAGATTTATACGCAACTTCGGCGGAACTATTTTTCAAACAGTTAAGCCCTTGCGGGATATTAAAAATACAGTAGTATATTTCAGGGAATGAAGAACGTATACTTACCAGTGTAATTATATATTTCTAATTTGAGCAGAAGGAGAATACTTGAAAATCCGCGCCAATTCAATCAAAAGGATGACGGCGTCTTAGACTGAAAATAGCGCGACGAACGCCATAGGGCCGATTGCAGATATGATGGCTAGTTTTAAGCCTTAGACAACGTCTAAGTCGAGCACGATCTTCCATTGCATAAACAATGTTCGGCCGGTGTTTAGTTAGACGTCATTTCAAGCTTCAATATTGGTTCGAAAATGGAAATAGAAGTAACTTCCATGTAACTCTTTGCTTGTCGCGAGCAGTTACATTCGTCGGTGCGTACGCCAAACGTTGGTCAGCCATCGTCTTCCTACGCATTACTCAAATATGGCTAAGAACGAGCATGACTTGCCCACATATAAGAATATCGCTTTCGATGGAAATAAAATCTCATAAAATTCTCGATACTAAAGCGACACGCTACCGTACGAGGAAGTGTAGTTTTGATTATAGAGTTGTTACGGTGAGTGTAATCGAAATAGCTTCTGGGAAGGGAAAATGAAACCGTATTACTGTGTAATCGATGAGTTGTACTGGCCATATACTCGTAGATGTAGCTTGCATTCTAGAGATCGTACGTTCGAAACGTACCATCGGCAGCCCTGAAGATTGTTTTCCGTAGTTTCCACATTTTTACAACAGGCAAATACTGGGGCTCTTCCATACCAGTCCTTGCATTTTCTTATCTCATAGTTTCCAAAAACTTACCTGAATTACCGCGACGATTATCCGCAAAAAATAAAAATACCTCTCACACACAACCTACTTTTTAGTGTCACTACTATGTGTGCTTCCTTGGCAGTAAATGTTGCTGTATGTGACAGCCCTCTGACGATCGGTACACGTTATTCTGATATGGATGTAGTCGAAGTGACCTATAATTCCAGGAAAATTATCTCAAATTTAATCAAATATACCGGTTACCAAGAATTGTAGTCAAGTTAGTTACCAGACTGTCCCTTGTGTCATAGGTTTCATGGTAGCCTACATAACCTCTAATTGTCATTCACTCCAAAAATTTGAGGTTAAACAGTGTTCTTCGCAGTGTTGAAACATACGTTTTAGACAGTTTCTAAGTGATAAATAACGCCTTTCCAATGCGGCAGCCATACTTAGACCTTGTTTAACCGTAAAAATCGTCTAAATACCGTTTCTGCAATAGGTCCAAAGAGTTCAAAAGTCAAAATCATGCCACCACAATATTATAAGTACCAGATTCATGATGGCTGGATTTTTCCAAGCCCGTGGATACTAATTCTAAGGTTAAATTTTCCGAGCGACGAGACTGATGAGTGTGCCAATGTTGAATTATAGAAAATTCTGGAGCGGGTAGCAGAACCAATAAAACTAAGGAAGCCATATTGATATTCATAATTCCAAGAGATTCCCGACGCGAATCAACGCGGCTCCCCACCAGGTCAAAAAGGGTTGATTTCAAGCCAGAATCCAAAGTGGGGGACTTAGTTATTGAGCGAGGTCGGCAGCAGGAACATAGCTGCAGAACACATCAAAACGGGTCTTAAAATTCGGAAGTACGATGTAGGAACTTCAACTCTTCGGAGCTACCAAAGATAAGATGATGGTGATTGTTGTTGTATAAAGGGGCCTAACATCTAGGTCATCGGCCCCTAATGGTACGAGATGAGACGAAATGGAATAACAATTAAAATTCGAAAATTCATCCACTGACCAGAATTCAAAACATGACGATGATGAATGAATATGAATTTAAAATAATGAGCGAATCCCACTTACAATACCGAAAATTAAAATAATTCCAAAATCCATCCTCTGACTAGAATTCAAAAAGACGACGATAAAGCAATGATTATGAACGTAAAATAATCAGTGGACCCCACCTGCAATGTCCCACCTTCCCATAAAGTAACTTAAACAATGATATAAACTGAACAAGGAACTGCTTCCAAAGCAAAATCCTAAATTGATGATGATTGTTGTCTAAAGGAGTCCAAAATCCAGATCACCGCCCCTCATAATGGTACTAATCGCTGGTAAAGCAGAACTATGGTGACTCTCATGTAGCGGTACTATACACAAGTGTTCCTCACATAGTGGTACTAATCACAGGTAATGTACTACTCACAGGTAACTCAGATCCATGGTGTTCCTCACATTGTGGTACTTATCACAGGAGCTGCCCACAAAAGTGGTGTTCCTTACATAGTAGTACTGATCATAGGCAACGTAAACCCACTGTGTCGTTCATACAGTGGTACTAATCACAGGCAATCTCATGGTTCAAAATCCATCATCCCTTGATACCCCTTTTAGTCGCCTCTTACGACAGGCAGGGGATACCGTGAGTGTATTCTTTATCTGCGTCCCACACCTACAGTGGGTACTACCCAAGAAAGGGATAGTATTAGATAGATAAATATTAGCATTATGAGTTACGAAACTTAACCTTAATTTGTGGCTAGTCAGTTCCAACCTTTACTAAGTGAATAGAAGCCTAAGACTTCGACTTTGCAACATTTTAAAGTCGGACCGCTCAATTCAACGTATCGTCTTAGATATATAGGACTGTTAACAGGTTATTCATTGCGTGTAGTACGACATATTTTGTTCAACGGTCTGGTCCTTCCAGTTGTGAGTCAGCGTTAGATACTTTCAACAGATGGTCATATCTGGCTCCATGGCTAAGTGGTTCTCGTGCTCGCCTTTGTTCACAGGGGTAGGGTCGGAAATTTTAAATGATTAATTCTCCTGGCACGGGGACTGGGTGTATGTGTCGTCTTCATCATCATTTCATCCTCATCACGACGCGCAGGTCGCCTACGGGAGTCAAATCAAAAGACCTGCACGAGACCTCTCCGGAGGCCACACGGCATTTTTAACAGATGGTCATTATCAGACGGGAGAGGACAGTGGCAGCTCATTTCCCACGCAGGCAGAGCAGATCATATTACGTGTCCTGTACTAAAAGAGGTAATACGTGTTAGGGTCTGAACATATTTCAGTGTCACGAGTGCGTACAGCAAGATTGAAGAATATGGCGTGTAAATATTTTCTTTTTTTGTTTTGTTTGTGTCATTATTTTCAGGTATATACAATTGCCAAAGTAAGAAACAACCATAATGAAAGCCCACAAGATTGTGGAGCCAATGTATAACATCAAATGATTTTAAATGAGAAGGATGATGGCCTAAATTTAACGGAGATCGCCACGGAATCACGATGGAGGAAGGAATTTCAACATCAGGTCTGTGACTTAAAGATAACCATTATGTAATTATGTACCAGTGCTATGCCAATGTTACAGTTGTGTGCGTGATGAATTAGCCATGTTTGTGTAAATATGTGTAAATGCCATCGTTCTAATTTACGTGTGGGTAAACGATCGTACGAATAGCGACAGCCGCAAGTTCAACCAGTCTCGCTGTGGTTGTAGATAAAAACCTGTTAGTTATGCCCATGTCAAGACGTTGTAGTTTCATTATAATTTAGTTAATATTCGGGCTGTCATGACCGCGCTTCATGACGCGCCCTTCCGTCTTTTAATTTGGAGCAAACGAGCTCAAGCGGGCTTCGAACCCACGACTTCCAAGATAGAAAGGTCTTGAGAACTGTATTTAAATTTAAGGCAAGCGTCTCTACATTATCACGAAATAGTGTGTCAAGTGTTGGTGTAGTGAGCATGTGTGTGACAGTTTAATTTGAGTAAAACAGAGCATTATTTAATGTATTATATTCAGTACGAAGCAAAGCCTCGGTGGAAAGTGCGTTGTGTGCAACATGGTGAAATACTGTGACAGCGTTTTGATGTCGCCAGACTTGTAGATAGTGCCGAGTTTGTCACGCAGAACTGTAAGTAAAACGCAGTATTATGGCGTTGTGGAAACGTACTTGTTCGAAGGGCTTCTAGAACAATCCACACCCTTACAAGATGGGAGAATCACGAAGACAAATACACAGGGGCGGTGCGTGGTACTGTTGCAGTGTTGCACAACTTCCAATAACTGTACACTTCATGCCATATATCCTACGATTAAGCAGTTATCAGATATCCCCTTTATCCTTTTTCTATAAACTATACTTTATTATTCCGTCCCATACTATGTGAACAGATCTTCAAAATATACAGCTTTTTATTATTAAGGAGATTACACACAGAAACAAAACACACTAGCTCCTCCCAAAGATATCCAAGAAGTACAATTAAAGTTCTGTGATTCACGCTGGTGCTGCCACACTTCATTTGTCGTTTTCTCTTCTTTTGAGTGTAATACACGTAACATATATGCTAATGTTAAAAACAACCATCTATGGTCGTTCGATGTACTAATGCTTCGTAATGCACCAATAAACACTGCCGGCTTCGAATCAAACTGAGGGGGTTTGTTTTCGTACGGCAGCTTCCAAGCGGAGAGTGCGGCGCCTAAGCCTGTATAACATCAGGCAGCACGCTCGCCTGTATCGGTCTTGGGTGTTGCACGAGACCAGCAACCCCTATCGAGAAACAAATCCAAATATCGCCGTTAGATGGCACCATTCTGCCGAGATGACTTCATTCCTGCTTTCTCTCCTCTCGCAACGGTAATTTCTGTTCCACGCCATTAGGGTACGCCATACCGGACCATCCGCAATATCACCAACCTTTTGCATCTATGAAAAGCAGGAGGGAAAATTTTCAGAGCGAGGTAAGAACAACCGTGGTTATACTGTAGTCTATACTTGGCCTCTTATTTCCTGTCTTTTTTTACTTGCCCGATGTATTTCAGTTTTAATAGGAATATAATTCATTATTTAATTAAGGATACTAACATTTTTGTGACACCCAGCTTCAGATACCACCAGCCACCACCACTCTCTATACACCAGTCACGTGTAGAGAGAAGGGTAGTAATTCTAGAGGAATAATGACAACATCGAGAAGGAATAATTACGGAGATAAAAAGTGAATTTCTGGGGTGCGCCAGAGAGAAGTTCCGTATAAGGTGCCAGGGCAGGGAAGTCCGTACAGAAAAAAAGCTCCGTAAGGTGTCAGAGAGTCAAGTACGGCAGTTATTAATCAGAGATTTCGGGATACTCGGTGAGCAAATGAAGTTCGCACAGAGAGAAAGTATACAGTAAGGGCAGAGTAAAGATCGTATGGGAAGGCTGTTGAGGGCCGAGAAAGGATGCTCTGTTCTAAGACAGCAGGGCCGCAAATGGCAGTTAACGCGAAGTAATTATGTTCCTTAAGCCGGAGAATATTAGAAGTGGTGTAAGGACCAGTAGGAAGGTGCTCAAATAGAATTGGACTCGGTGAAGAAAGGTATCTGTAAAGGCAGGCTTCAACCTTCATACTTCAGGTTAGGAGACCACACGAGGAAAGGTTCCGAACTCAAGTCTCAGAGTGTACATAATTCTTCTGGAGAGTCAACTGGACGACAGCCCAAAGCAGAAGAGAAAAGAACCTCCGAGTTAAGTATTAATTGCATTTTATGGAGCTATGTTTGAAAGTTGAACTTCAAGAAATTTTTAGAGGGAACTGGAAGGACTATTATAAGTAACTTACAGGAATTTAAGAGTTAGGAAGTTCCCTCAGATACGATACTGTTTAGAGAGTGTAGTTGTATACTGTATATAGTGCTTGTAAATATTGCTGAAGTTTAGTAAAATAAGCTGATGTATAACTGGTGTTAGCTCAATCTGATTGTTCACAACTTAAGCTGGATTCGAACCCAAGCCCCCAGTCTGTCCAATCCTTAGAATCATGACAGAGTAACGAGGATGAAGCTTATTTATCAACCAGTGTCACTAAAATATATAGTCACTTTTGCTTCTCGGGACTGTGTGTTGGACATGTTTGATATTCTATATGTGTATAGTGGTTCTTCTATGCCAGAATTTGTAAACTTTGTGATATTAAATACCTCAGAGAATAGGGTAATCGTCGCAGTATATGCACTTTTCTCGTAAGTCACAGTATTTTCTGTAGATCTGAGGAGGTTTTTTGTGTCTTTTGTCAACTCAAAGTTAAAAGTCATCAGCATCATATGCAGTTTAAGGGAATTTGAGTAAAAATTTTGGTTTAGGATGGATAGTGGGAGATTGTCAGGGAGTGGATATCCCACGGTTCGATCGCAGATCTGTTCGAGAGTATGTTGCGGGTGTGTTTGGGGACGCGTGTATTCCGCTCTAGTTGCTGTATTCCCAAAAGGTATGATGTTGTTGAGAAGTAAAGTTCGTTACCGTCTGGTGTTGTTTTGTGTCGGAGAGGCATTGTTGAGTTAGGTCATCTAATAGTTCAAAGTGACGTGTTTTACATCTCCAATAACCTGGTAGATCTCATCAAGAGACAGTGGTAATAGTGGCGAGAATCTTATTTGGAATTTATTGTTCGTTTAACATTGTCAGTGAGGAGTTCGCATTTAGTCTAAGGAGAGCTTGCTCCCTTGTGTATGAGAAATAACGGATTAGCTGAGTGTTTTCTCAGGTAGAACAGCTGGGAACTGGTCATTTATAGGCATTGGGAGCCTTGAGGTTAATAAACGCATGGTATTTTTGATTCCCTGACAGTATTCAAGGGAGACTGACTATTAATTAATTTCAGTTATTTAGTGGTTGAGTGATGTGTATTTATTCATAATACTCACGGGAAGTGATAACTTCAACGGTCTAGAGTTCGTTCTTTCGATAGTTTTGGGGGCAAACGCAGTGAGACTTGCTGAGACAATGCTGTTCTTATGTAATTCCACGGAAGTTCATGTGTAACATTTTCGTTCAATGTACAGCATTAGATATTAAAGATACTCTACCGTTAGGCTAACGTTGGAGTTACATGAAAGCTACTTACGTTTGCAAATTGATATTGCACTGGATTAGTGATTAACTACTGGCATGGATGTTGGTTCGTGTATTGGCAAGGTCATGGCAGGGCGGACAGATTGATGCAGCGGGGACCCTCACCCTAATTTCTTGGTTGATCACCAGGCTCGCACAAGGGATTTTTTTTGTTTGCTATTTGCTTTACGTCGCACCGACACAGATAGGTATTATGGCGACGATGGGACAGGAAAGGCCTAGGAATGGGAAAGAGCGGCCGTGGCCTTAATTAAGGTACAGCCCCAGCATTTGCTTCCTGGTGTGAAAATGGGAAACCACGGAAGACCATCTTCAGGGCTGCCGACAGTGGGATTCGAACCCACTATCTCCCGGATGCGAGCTCACAGCTGCGCGCCCCTAACCGCACGGCCAACTCGGCCGGTTCACAAGGGATTAGTACCGCATGAGACTGCATGCCTATACATTTAGTACAAGGGAGTACCAAGGTAGTTAGTATATAATTGAGAGGGTTTAGGATATTCGTGATTTGGTATAGGATTGTTTTACAGTATGTACATGAAGTTACTTCATGGGGGACATTTCATTTAGACATTACCCATAACCAGATTTTTTTAATGATTCCATTATTAGGTTGTTTTTCTTAAATCTAGCATCGGAACATTGACGTAGCAAAAAATAGTACAGTACACGGTAGTCATGCATAGGAAATTCTCTTACAGACACTCCAAGAACCACGCGTTCGTTCTCACAAATGAAACCAACCTAATAAGAAATGATCTAGTAAATATGATAAAAGTTAACCAAGTGTCTAATTAACTACATTCAAGGAAATCCATTTCGTCGTTTCGTAATAGTTTTTTTAATCTGCATGTGAAATGTTCAGGTAAAGTAAATAAAAACGCGATGAGTGTTAAATGAAATTCAAGTGATTATCTTGAAAGTTAACCTGGAAGTTTTAGATTTAATGTTGTTGGAAATTAACTTCAATAACGTAAAGTCAAGGGGACCGCTCTATTTGACAGAACATAGCTGTGTATAATGTGATGTTGAACATTGTTTCATTTTTGACGATTTTGTTGTTTTGTATTTGTTAACACAAGAAGTGTTCAAGTTTAGGTGTCACGTTGGCCATCAGCCTCAGTAACTTAAATATTTATCATAGTATATGGTATTTATCGGTCCATGCCACAGGATTAGCTCATTTCGACTCAATTAAGGGTCCATGCAGTGTAACAGGCATCCTGCGTTGGTATCACGCTGGTGGACGACTATAGCAAGAATCCCAAGCTCGGTTCCCGACTGCTGGACTATCACGAGTCAAGATGGATTAACATGCGATCTTACAAGGAAACCGAATAAGAAGGACTTCAAGGCTATTGTTTATCATAATTTAATTAATGGTTTTCAATTTAAATGGCCGTTCAGGCATCAAATAAAGTCACATCCTGACATCGTGCGATCTCATTTCTGTAAATCTGTTCATTCTTAAACCTTATTTAAATCCACGAAGCCATCAAGTTTATTATAAAATCTCGTCACATGTTTCTCGTCATTAATTTGTTTTCTGAATAAATAACTGAGTTATCCCAAATCAGCCTTTAATTCCAAGTACACTGACTGACAGAGCAAATGCAACACCAAGAAGGAGTGGTTCGAAAGGGATGAAAGTTGGGGAAAAAACAGAGACGGCACGGACGAATAATTGATGTTTATTTCAAACCGATATGCAGGTTACACAATGCGCAAGGCATCGACTCAGTAGGATGTAGGACCACCGCGAGCGGCGATGCACGCAGAAACACGTCGAGGTACAGAGTCAATAAGAGTGCGGATGGTGTCCTGAGGGATGGTTCTCCATTCTCTGTCAACCATTTGCCACAGTTGGTCGTCCGTACGAGGCTGGGGCAGAGTTTGCAAACGGCGTCCAATGAGATCCCACACGTGTTCGATTAGTGAGAGATCCGGAGAGTACGCTGGCCACGGAAGCATCTGTACACCTCGTAGAGCCTGTTGGGAGATGCGAGCAGTGTGTGGGCGGGCATTATCCTGCTGAAACAGAGCATTGGGCAGCCCCTGAAGGTACGGGAGTGCCACCGGCCGCAGCACATGCTGCACGTAGCGGTGGGCATTTAACGTGCCTTGAATACGCACTAGAGGTGACGTGGAATCATACGCAATAGTGCCCCAAACCATGATGCCGCGTTGTCTAGCGGTAGGGCACTCCACAGTTACTGCCGGATTTGACCTTTCTCCACGCCGACGCCACACTCGTCTGCGGTGACTATCACTGACAGAACAGAAGCGTGACTCATCGGAGAACACGACGTTCCGCCATTCCCTCATCCAAGTCGCTCTAGCCCGGCACCATGCCAGGCGTGCACGTCTATGCTGTGGAGTCAATGGTAGTCTTCTGAGCGGACGCCGGGAGTGCAGGCCTCCTTCAACCAATCGACGGAAAATTGTTCTGGTCGATATTGGAACAGCCAGGGTGTCTTGCACATGCTGAAGAATGGCGGTTGACGTGGCGTGCGGGGCTGTCACCGCTTGGCGGCGGATGCGCCGATCCTCGCGTGCTGACGTCACTCGGGCTGCGCCTGGACCCCTCGCACGTGCCACATGTCCCTGCGCCAACCATCTTCGCCACAGGCGCTGCACCGTGGACACATCCCTATGGGTATCGGCTGCGATTTGACGAAGCGACCAATCTGCCCTTCTCAGCCCGATCACCATACCCCTCGTAAAGTCGTCTGTCTGCTGGAAATGCCTCCGTTGACGGCGGCCTGGCATTCTTTGCTATACACGTGTCCTGTGGCACACGACAATACGTTCTACAATGACTGTCGGCTGAGAAATCACGGAACGAAGTGGGCCATTCGCCAACGCCGTGTCCCATTTATCGTTCGCTACGTGCGCAGCACAGCGGCGCATTTCACATCATGAGCATACCTCAGTGACGTCAGTCTACCCTGCAATTGGCATAAAGTTCTGACCACTCCTTCTTGGTGTTGCATTTGCTCTGTCAGTCAGTGTAGTTAGGTCTTTCCTGAACATCCAACAGTTACGTCGGCAAGTGACGAAGCGCCCTTAAGCGACCGCGAAAAGAAGAGTCTAACAAGAATGCCACCGACCAAGCCGAGGTCAAGTATGATGCGACATAACCTGATTAAAGGGTTCAATATATAAAGCAAGTAAGTAAGTAAGTAAGTAAGTAAATAAATAAATAAATAAAGCAATATAATGTATAGTAAAGTAAGTTGAATCGGAAAGGGTTGATATGAAAAAAAGCTACGGATAACGCTCCACGGTTGTCGGTATTAGAACCGAGCATCAAGAACAGAATTACTAAGCGACATCATCTTCAGATATTTGTAACATAATATCATGTGATAGTGAAGTAACGTGAGGTATTAATCAGTCGGAATGGTTTGAGCTGTGTTTACAGGGAGATGCATTTTTGCACGCGTTTCAAAAACAAGAAGCAAAAAAGAAGAGGTCATAAAATAATGTAAATTACTTTAGAATTGAAAAATATGGAATGGAAAATAAGTTCGGAAGGGGATCCACACCGCTTTCCGTATTGGGACCTACAACTACCTGCGCATTTTCGATTTTTAGTTAAATAAATTGCTTAGATATTTGCCTTTATTGCTGGCGGAAGAAATAAAGTCAGCAAAGAGGATGTGTCTGGATCTGTAAGGGATAAACGATATACGGGTATGGGGAGATAACAGCAAGAGGGGAATGAACAGCGAAGCGATGATGGCTACAAGGAACACGATGGGTGAAGATGTGTGAGCACCAACGAAACGATGCAGCGTAGGAGTATTTGCACTCTACAACCGGTCAAAAGTCAAAAGCGCCAAGTTAAACTAAAATCCTTTCAAACGTATTAATCTTCAAGGTCGATAACCGGTGCATCTATCGGCAGCCAAAAACCTTCCCCTCTGTTCATGCCTCTTGTCGCACAGTCTTTCGTAACCCAGACATAGTTGCTCTCGTACGTGAAATTTGTTTCTCTCGGTTAAGTTTAGATAAAAGAAACACCTATTGAATATTGTGAATATGGAAGTGAACGGTATGTACTTTATCTTACAACATAATTTTATTGTTTAAATTGTATGTTTATACACAGTATTTATATGTTTGTTGTTACCTCAAAATTACGAGGTATCAATGTTGTTATTTACATGTCGGGTTTTGTCGAGCTATATTCTTTTACAGGCATGAAATTTAGACTAATGACAATTGTTAACACAATAACAGTGTCCGCCTTCATCCGCCATTTTGTTTTTATTCATTCAAACTTAAAAGTTAGTTAAACTATTGCAACATAGCAATTTTTCGCCTTTCTCTTGTAGATTCTTTGGAAACAGTCAAGGAATTTACCAGAAGAGCACTGGATGAAAGGTTTTCGTTCATAGGAAGAAAAAACTTGTAGAAATCACAAAATTTCCAGATGATCAAAAAAGCGTGTTTTAAGTTGTACTTTGAGGTATTTCAAAAGTGACTTCAAGGAAAAATGAACAGCCATTAGTCACAAACATGTTTTTTTTAAACTTGCTTTACGTCGCACCGACAGACTACAGATAGGTCTTATTGCGACGATGGGAAGGAAGCCGCTGTCGCCTTAATTAAGGTTCAGCCCCAGCATTTGCCTGGTGTGAAAATAGGAAACCACGCAAAACCGTCTTCAGGGGTGCCGACAGTGGGGTTCGAACCCACTATCTCCCGGATACAAGCTCACAGCTGCGCGACCTAACCGCACGGCCAATTCTCCCGGTAGTCACAAACACGAACGTTTCTTGCAAATCAATGAACAATGGCTTAAATCTTCGATAGAATTGCATTACTGGTCTGCGGAACATACGCATAAACCGGGACGACCTCCTAAAACACTCCAAGAATAAAGTGACCGCAGAAAGCGTCGGAAAGAAACATCTCAGGAACTACGAGACCAGGTATCTGTTGAGGAGCTGACGTATGCAGCTGGCGAGAGTCAGCGCACTTCGGGTAACAATGACGCGTTAAAATGAATACAAGAAATGGTCTCCTCGCTAACCAGAGCTGCAAAATTGCGCAAAGGTATTATTTATGCTCAAAGGCAAACCACTGTTAAAAATTATACACCCCAAGAGGCAATTTTTGTAGAAGGCGATTTCAGTCGAAGACAGTGGGAAGTACTACACGAGGCTAACAAGAGATTCTACCCTTGCTATTTCCTTATTTTTTAAAAAGGCACAGAAGGAATGTTATCGCAATGAATAATCGATACAAGTGACTGAAACCTGCTCCGAGATTCAACTACAAGCGTTACTTCACCACACTGCATTGCGCCTGTTTAAATATATGGCAGAAGTTGTAGAAACGTGTTCAGAGAAGGAACAACAAAATATGGTGTTAATATCCAAAAGGGACTGTGACGGATCGCAACAGACTCACTTTATACAACAATTTCAAAGCAATACCGACAGTGACGAAAACATTTTTCAAAGCAATATTTAAGATTGGTTTTTATGATTCACGGAGAACAGAAGAAAATTTTGTGGCAATACGTAGTCCCTTCTTCTGTCAGATTCTGTAGATCCATACGTATACGCTCTATCATTGTATCAAAAGATGTTACCAAAAATTAAATCGAAAATTAGGCTGAAAATCTGAGCGTAACAGAAGTATCCACTCCGAATGGTATATGCAAAATGAAGCATAATATGATGCTAACAATAGTAGATGGGAAAGTCTGCAATACTGCGACTGATAATGCATTCACCATGCGATACTATATTTGCGGGCAGACATCCAAAGATTTCAATAAAATGAAGAGGAGAAATCAGTGTCGAAGCACTGAAGTTTGGATTCTTTATTCTTCATTCAAAAATACGTTTCTTCAAATCGCTATTGCATTTAGCGTATACACTAACACTGAAAAGTTGGCAAACGCGTACTGCCGAAGATTTAAGGGGAGTACGTACCTCAATTTTTGCAAAAATTTGCGAATTTCATTTTAATGTATTTTAGTATTCTTTGGTATGTGTACAATAGAGCACCGTTTTTTATTTCAGTGAAATCGCGTTACAAGTACCCATAATTTGGATATTCCATGGCCCCTCCCATTTACAAATGCCACGCCCTCTTCTGACTGTAGGCTGGGTTTTACTTTTTGATAACTTTCTAGTTCTAGGAATTAAAAGTCCATTAGTGAACCGCATAGACTATGTTGGAGTTTCTCATCAGTCGAAATCGTATGAAGAAAAGTTGCCCACAGCAACAAATATCCAAAATAGCACAAACGGCATCAGTACCGAAACTTGCCCAAGATTAGACAGAAAAAGAGAACAAACTAACATGAAGTTTTCCTAGACATAATTATACCGTATGATGTACAGATAATATCTAGGATCTGAATACGTTTAATCCACCTTCACAATTTTTTACAGGTAATCTCTTTAATCCAACTTCAAGTTCAATATTAGACTAGATTTTTTTCAAGGTTTTTATGTTAGCTTATTATTTCGGGTTACTGAGTTGCTTGTCGTGGTTCTTGGTGCACGTATAATAAAGACAAGGATACCTACAAACTCCATGGACTTCCAGGAGGAGTGATGCTTCTGATTAAGCCCATTTATAAGGATCTTGCCCATCCCGATTTATTGAAGAAATGTTTGCATGGGAAAACCCAAAATGTAAACGAGTCTTTTAACAGTGTTATTTGGAGCCGTGTACCGGTACCTAAAAATATTTTTGTTGGATATAAAACCTTAAAATTAGGAGTATATGATGCTGTTTTATCATTTAATATGGGAAATTCAGGCAGAATTAAAGTTCTAGAACAGCTGGGGATCCAACCAGGGTGGAATTCGCTCAGTGCGTTTCAAGCTTTTGATGTTCGTCGGACCAAAATGGAGGATAAAAAGCTGTTTATAGTGGAAGCCAAGATAAGTAAGTCAATGAGAGCAATGAAAAGGAGTCTGGAGGACAAGTAGAATGAGGAATATGCAGCAGGAGGGTTCTAAACTACACCTCAACTAAGATTTATATAAGCTAAACTTTAAAGTTAATTTTCTCTGCTTTTTTTTTTCTTATATAGCTACGCTCAGTCAAAAAACTATAAAAGGTAGAAATCTGAAATAATTATCAGTGATACTTCCACACCTTCTCTCTGTAAAGCTACCAGGTTATTTTAGATATGTTAATATATGAGACCAGAAAAAAATATTATTACTCAAATTTTTCATGAAAATTTTTTAAATTTGGAAAAAAAATCCCAAAAAATAACCATGCATCTAATCCTAAAACTAAAGACAGCACTGTAAAGAACAAAGTCCATACAATAACACTATAAAGTTTCAAATCTGTAGGACAAAGGACCTTTTACCGAGCGTACATAAAAATGGAGAAATTACCATTGTCAGCATAGGCAGTACGTACTCCCATGTTAAACAAACAAAAGAAAAATTCAAAGCTTTCAAAGAAGAAATATGTGTCCCCGTAGACATCCCCAAGAAGGGATTTGGGAATACAAATGACGGCAACACATCCGGGAAGATTTTTTGCCGACCTAGAATGCTCTTCTCGAATCACTGGTGTCAATGTGGATTTAATTAAGCGATTCAAAGTAATCCTGGAAGTGATTTCAAGTGGCAACAACATTTTTACTTAGAAACTTGATACCTTTGCCCGTAAAACTGCAAAAATGTACACAGACTTGTATGGCTGACATCCTTTGTCACAAAGTTTTACTGCATGGCGCGGAATGCAATTCTACCTATAAGCCAGTTGTCGGAGGAGGCAGCTGAGGCCAGCAACAAGCACATACGGCAATACAGGGTAAATTTTGCTGGTAAATTTTCATGTATGGATTGTAAGAGAGATATACTGCACAGATTGTTACGAAGTTCAGGCCCATATTTAAGTCGTAACAGACCCAGGCATCATAAGAAAAGTGTCCCATTTTCGCAAGAGGAAATCAGCCTAATGGTCGCAAACACACAGTCTTTACCTCCAGATGAAAATGATAGCGACGAAACTGTAGAGGAAGGCGAAGATGGCGACTAAGAGGACGATAACCAACAGTTTGACACTGAGTAAAGATAGGCCTATATTGCAATAGTTTTCATTTGAAGTTTGTATATCTTGTAAATAAACATCTAATTAAAGCCATTTTTTTTATTATTATTTGATAACATTGCGACAAACATAAAATATTCGACCGTTTGTTATGGCAATTACTCCTAGGTGCGATGCATAGTTAGATTCAGACTAATGATTTCAAGGTGAGAGATGCAGAAGCAATCACTGTGCTAGCTGCAAAGAGAAGGCCGTGGAGGAACTTAGTAGACGTTTGTAAATTGAATACAGAAAAGTATAATAAAATGTGCATTAAAAATAATAAAAATATACTGTATATACAGTATATTAAAGTTATTTGAAAAGGATTTCGTTACGTCAGATAAAACTATGCATATTGTTCATAGTTGTCAGCAATAAAAAATAAGTGAACGGTTCTTATAAGCCCATAAGATATTTCTGAAATGATACCAGATTTTAGCAGAAAAACACTCTTCAGTTTTTAACAAAGCACCTCCCATGAAAAATATAAAAATGATTCAGTTTATACAGAAACAACACTGCTACTTACATAACCTGTAATTCATGCCACATTCCACACTGCAGTTGAGAATTTATACATAAATTCCTTCTTTAATCCTACCAATAACATTCAAAATAAAACATTCATAAATAATTTAGAAGATTTCATGGGCACATTAACAATATGATCAGATTTTGGAGTGTATCAATAGCTTACCTTCCTCTATTTACTCCGTCTACAGAGTTATTTGATACAATTAAATGATTCAACCGATTTTATAAAATACACACTGCTTTAATTTTCCTTTTCAGATTAATGTTCTTTTAAGATCTCGTTAAATTCATGCTTCTGTTCAGTTCGATCTGATATTTGTGATAATAAAAGCACGTAACTTAATTCTCACGAAAATACTTCACAGGTATGTGATGTTTATGATCAATGTCTTATAACATATCTAAACAAAATGGTCTTCTGATAACAAATGTTCTGTAATGGATACTTATTTAATACAAATGGCAAGGAATCTAAATTTTGTGTGTGGATAAGTATTCGGTTCACTACAGTGCATGCAGCAGTGCTTTCTGCCTTTCCCTTAGCAAGCATACGCCATGTTCTTTGGCATCAGCATCATACACTGCTCATCAATAATTTGAGTTAAGATAATACACTTCGCACACAGATAAAAACAAACTACATTAAACATTGAGAATTAACAAGAAAGTTATTCAAAGAATAGTTTTATAGCATATTGGTTAGTCTGAAAGTAGCAACAGAGATTCATGCATTACCAGAAGTTATACCCCTACCCTAAACAAAAACAAAAATTGGACAAATAATGTTGGCTCATTTTGATAACATATATTTTAAGAAAGTTTAAATAAGATGTTCAGAGACTTTACGGAATTATTTTAATTTATGCTTTATGAAATGAATATTAATCAATTCAAGGTATTACACTTTGAAAACAGAATCTGAAAACAAGTTAGCTTTGCCAATAATTCATCCACTGAGCTAATTCCTATGCCATGCTGACTGCACTTACCCACATCATCCTGTTTCAGGTTATAAACCTATGTATTACATAAGGTTACCACATAGTTCTGATTCTTGATCATATTTTAAAAAAATGAATTGTAATACTTCTTCTTAATCGCTTGGTTTACCATATTCTTGACAGCTGCATGTAGCATCACACGCAATTCACATACTCATATGCATAAATAAATAAACAAACAACAAAAGTTACAACATGAGTATTTATGGTATCAATTTATTTGTAAAGAAAAGCTAATCTAACAAATTCATCATATAAAAAATTAATAGAGAAACTTTACTTTGGAATGGACTGATAGAACACTCAACACTTATATTTAATCATTACAAACTAATGGAAGAACTAACAGAATTATTAGAAAAATGTAACCACAATTATGTCATGGAAGGATACTACAAATGGTTCATCATTAAAATGACCCATACAGTAGGTATTCTAGGACACATATTTCAAACCAAATACTCATTAGAAATAATTCACAACTAAGTAGATTTAATATTACTTGACATTTTCCAATTCTTGTTTGCTTGTCATTAACTGCATTCGTCTCCAAATAAATCAGGCACCATGTACATCAAGGAGACACAGGCCATGAACGGCAATCAATACAGTACTTCCGTATCTTCTGTTTTAAACTAAAAATGAATTAACTAACTAGATACCGTACTTAAACATGTATATTCTTCTGTACATTGAAACAACACACATGTGAATTTCAAAAGAAAATGAATTATCATTAATAAGGTCAATATTTTACTCCATTAATGTTAACAATCTATTCCTTAACAGTAAGGCTGAAGTGAGAGGTTAAGGGGAAAAAAGCAAAATAAAATAAAACTCCACATCCTGTACGCTCACAAAAGAGCATTTCATACTCAGTTAAAAGAAAACTGATAAAAGCTTCTTCTATAGTACTTGGGATTAATGTCACATTTTTCTTCAGAATGTATTTTGTGAATTAACTCCAATTACTACTTTCACTATCACCCTCACTTCATTTTAAAAACATTCACTACTAACCTCTCTTGTATGAAAATGCAACTTAAAATGAGTCATTGCTTGGAATGAATGTCAACCTACTTAGTTGACCCAATGATCCAATGGTACAGATGAACATACATTTTTTAAATCAATCAATCAATAAATAAATAAATAAAGAAAGAAAGAAGCAACTCCACTGACGAAATACAATTTGACTGCAATGTTTTAAGACCTGTGTAGTCATTCTCAATGTAATGCTAACCATTATTTGCAGGTGTTAATAAACAATAAATACTGAGATTAAGCAATAAATAAGTAGGAAAATTGAGTCTCTTGAAATCTCAGAATAAAGAGAAGCATGCTTTATTTACGTCTAAAGTCTCAATAAGGAAATAAAATTAGGAGTTCATTTCACACTTATACTGTTCAAATCACACGGCATTCACTACTTTTTCCTCAAGCTTACTTTAACAGTTTATATTATTTGCATTCTGTGTCTACAAGTGGGACAGAGGAGAGATTAGTTGTTTACCTTATCTGATGCAGACCACATGGCACTCAATTTTATACAGAATAGATGCTACCAGCACTTATAAAAATATGTTTGAATTGCCTAAGATCATGTGTGCTTCATCCTTGATGAATTATCAATCCAAAAAGGATAACAATTCTACCCTCTAGTCCTCACCATTACCTAAACACAAACCAATTGTAAACAAGTTTATTTTTTAAAACAAAGTGGAAGACGTTTTAATTCAGAATGTGGACATACTCCTTCACGAGCATGTTGAGCAAGATCTAAGTATCAAAATATATTGCTTTAGTGACTGGAGTACAGTGTAAGACTCAGTTTCTTATAGTAAAAGGTTATGTCATCCTCTATACACAGTTAATAACCTACACTCCACAGAGCGGTCAAATTGATGACACATGTAATTTCAGCTATAAAATTATTTAGTAATAATAACCCTTCATGTCAGCTCCTAATGAGGACATTATTTTCATCAGCAATTTTGCAAAGCTTTAAAACATCCCTCAGCACCATAACAATATCAGCATCCAGGTTTCTTTGTAACAGAGTATTCACAGTCTTTTCAGTAGGTAGAGTATCTTTAATCTTGAATCTCACATATATGTACTCAACTGCATTACACAAGCTAACATGAATGTGCATTAGTTTTAGAAACATAATCTTAACATCAGCAAAAAATAAATTTAAGAACACATGAACAGGCAAAAGCTGTGTTATGCACATAAAATTATAATTTAAATGAAGTCAATAAAAAATTACAACAGAAAGTAAACTAAAGCCAAGATACTGACAACAAACATGCAAGATTTCCTGAGAACGAAGAACTCACTTTAATCATAAACAGGCGGGTAGTAAAAATAAAAATAATGTTAAGAAAACCCAACACAGCCTTTTACAATGGGCTGGGAGTAGCACTAGGAATCCTCACTGCGGTCAAAGTACAAGGACACAATGCTGTGCTTCTTGCAGAATGCCCACCACCACCGGAAGCCTGCAAGGCCAGTAAATTTGAACTCTGGGTCCCGAGCCCTTCTCAATTTCTCTACAAATGCCAAAATGGATTGCAGAGATTTTTTGGTCCTACGGTTGTATGGTTGTATGGAAATCTCACAACAGAATTCTAGCACAGCACTCTCCTCCCAAGGTGTCAGACCTGCTTCTTCCAATACCACCATACGTTTAGATTTGCCAAGAATATTATCATAGAGCGTGCCCTTAGGAATGCCATAACGCGTTGATGCCTGGGTGAATCGCATCTTCTGCGTTACTACCGCATGAATAGCTTCCTTCAGCTGAGCCTGCGTCCAGGTGGGCGCTTTCAGTTTCAGGAGTGCGGGGTAATCTAAGAAATACAAAACAAAACAAACACTAATTCTACTTTCTAAATAAAACTTAAAAAGAGCAGCTTACTACAAAAAACAAAATAAGAAAAAGCAAAATAAATTGAATGAGAATAAGCCATCAACGAATTCATAAAAGTAGTAGTAGTAGTAGTAGTAGTAGTAATAATAATGATAATAATAATATTTTTAAAATACATGAGATGCATCATATGTTACTAAGACAGATCATCAATCCTTTCTAGCTTGATGGTAGATGTAGATTCGCGAATTGTGGCCACATCTGGCCCGTAGCGATAATTGCATGAGGCGCGACTACTGACGACGCCAAGGGCTCTTGTACGCCTCCATAGCGTCATCACTGGGATGTTGCACTTCTCCGCAGCAGGTTTTATCGGTGTTCCTTGCTTTACCAGTTCTATGGCAGCTAACAGATCATCTTGCGTCCACTTAGAGTTAGCACTTTTCGACATCTGCAAGGCTTTCCATGCATGAGGCTGCAAGAAGGGAGCTTGCAACTGTTGAGCTTGGTCCAGAGAAGAAGTGGAGAGAGAAGAAGAATAACTAGAGCTCTTAGGCGCCAGATTGGGCTCTGAAATTAAGAACCCATGACAGTCAGCAATGTGCTACGTTCTACTCAGCTACATTCCCAAGAATTACACACTAAAGTTATTGCAAAGCTGAGCTTGGCTTCAAGGCCATTAATTTAGCTAATCGAGGCTTGAGTAAAAATGAAAAGAAAAAAGGCCTCATATTGAAAATTAATCTATTACTTCTTTTCGTTATCAATTATTCAAGTCTGAAGCTTAAGATAAGAAATGAGTAAGTGAAATGTTGTTCATAATTCATTCATAATTCCGATTTTAACAAAAACTTTCATGTTAAGTTGCTTCCATATGTTATACACACACACATGCAATTCAGCAGGCACAAACTTTGCAATATAGCACCTCATTCCCAAGCTTGCTTTTTGTTTTGGCTTTTGCTTTTTGTTTTTGCAAAACATGCACTAAGAGGGATGATCTAAGAATACAGTGATTTGCTGTTGGTGTCCAACACAGTCAGTCTTTGTTTCTTTTTATTCTTGCACGTTCTTCAAAGTTCTTTCACTGACAGAAACATGTTATCAACGCTGTCATGTTCATCACAGTTGAGTCTTCTTTTCAATGGTGTTCCATGCAATGTCCAAACGAGGTCACGTGTTTCTTGTATTCATCATTGATAACCTGTCATTAAGATCAGAAGAACACATTCTAAGGGATCAGCACAAATGCAACATATTAAGGGGGAAAATAAGTGCCAGCGTACTGTTCTAAAACCACGGGCATAAATTACCAAGGATCACTTCCTGTCACAAAAAATGGAAAGTAATTCTGACTGAAATATTATTACATTAAGTAATTTGGTTTGAGGATTAAAAATAATTGTATAGTACAGGGTCTTCCATTTTCTTTTGAAAGATCTGGCGGTAGGCGGTAGCCGACCAGTCCAGGCTGCTGGTTTGCATTAGCATAGTCTGACTTACAACTTAACCGCGATTATGCTGGATATTACAAGAGTGTGCAAATTCAAAGTATAAAAAACGAATGAAGGACATTTACAACTATAATATAGTAGTTAAAGTGATACATCGATCTTAAAAGCATGTACAGATGGTGTTCAAAGATTGCTTTCAGTCCATCACACACGAGCTCGTATGGCACGAAATTTTTCGTAAACCAGTTTGTTCCGTCTTCGATTAAATTTTCCTTTATAGTATTAAACATTTAGTAAATGTTCCTTATTTACACTTTGATGCTATGAAAGTGTTCCTCAAATTCTGTCTGACACTAGTCAGCTGACTCGCTCCATAAAAAAGGGCAACAGATACAAAAGCTGGTTTATCCTTAATTTCTACACTTGACTAACTTCACACTAATTTCAATTCTGAAAAACAGCCGTTTGTTTTTAGTGTGAAACGACGGATGCAGTTATAATTTTATTGAAAACAGACGGTCGGCAGGGAGCTGCTTTAGTCAACCGCTGCCAATGCTCAGCAGGAGGCGTTGCCAGTAATTCCTGTTTGTTGCTGGCGCGTTAAAATGAACGAATGGATGAACCTTTGGTTGCACATGCTACATATCACTTTAAGACCATGAGGAAAATTCTATAATTTATTTTCTAAAATGGCTAGCTTTGATATGAGACTGCATTTGCCAATAAAAATTAACCATGCCTTTTAATATCTGGTGGGCTTCTACTAAAATGATGTAAATGGAAGGTAGATTGCAAGGATTCGGATGAGGTACTAATATCAAACTATATAATGCAGTAACTTGAGGAAAGGGGAAAAAATCGAAGGCCATGAGTAAGTTAAAACAGAAGAGGAAAACTGTTTAAAAATCAGGAATAGTATTCACACACTTCGCACTACAACATCAAAATGACAGTCAAAATTCATTAACACTATTTAGTATCAAACTATACAAACAAAATACTACTACTAATAGAAGCAATTTGTAAAAATCGCATTATAGCATGCATTTTATTACTGGAAAATACTACAGTAACATGTTGAAAGTTTAGCTCATTCCAATAATTAATATCTATGACTAGAATAAAGTAAGCGAAAAAGCACTGCCCTGCACTGAGTGACCATTCAACTAGACATGATATAATGTTTTTGAAAATCACATCATGATTGTTAAGTCATTTATTCAAATGGATTAAATAAAGAAGAAAAGGGGGAATAAGCCTGTGATAGAACTATAAATTAAAAACTCAACATCATTCTCACTCAATGTAATGAAAATAATATTACGATCAATGTTATTACGGAACACAAAACGAAAAACATCATTATTGATGTCAGTAGTAATGCATTTGGTACATTTCACTTCTGAATATATGTATATACAAGTTTGTCAGATCCACTAGAGGCCAAAGCTCTAGAGCTGACAGAAGATACAGAGCAAGTAGGCTACTTACTGGCAATTGACGACGTAGAAGCGCCGAGCCAAGCATGCGACGATTCCAGTAGTTTGGCCTGCAACAACAGAGATCAGTTTATTTTACTATACACTAACTTTTCTTCCACGTAGTTATGGACAATAAGCATAGCAAAGTTAAAAAAAACTCAATAATGGTGGAGTACGAGATGTTCCTTGAGTGCGACTGCAAGTGAGGAAAAGCAGACCATATCGCCGCTGAATGTCCAAGGAAATCATACTTGGGGCCTTTGGAAGATTTTGTGTGGGCTGGAAATGAGACTTAAGTGGTTGGACAATTTAGATTTTAAGTTTAGGAATTTTTGTGAGTTTGGTCGATTGTAATTTGTAGGCATAACGTTGTATGCTAGCAATAAATAAATAAATAAATAAATAAATAAATAAATAAATAAATAAATAAATAAATAAATAAATAAATAAATAAATAAATAAATAAATAAATAAATAAATAAATAAATAAATAAATAAAATGAATAAAATAAATAAATAAATAAATAAATAAATAAATAAAATGAATAAAATAAATAAATAAATAAATAAATAAATAACCATTTTCTTACAGATTACAGCCTTCGGAGTACTGACGCTGAGCTGAGTGACGATGCCATTTGTCTATTACATTCTTTTTTCAGCATGAGAAACTACCACCGATTTCAAAAGAAGTAAATCTATATAAATTGAGACATATACCTCAACTTCCATAACCAAACATAATCCTCATTACACTATTAAGTTCTGCGTTATGCAGATACAATTTAACAGTCTCCACAAGCTGTGCTTGTTCGAAATAAACATGCATTATACAACATTCGAATGGACTAGAAGTGCGAAGGTAGCGGACGTGGTCTTACTTAAGGTACAACCTGGTGTAAAATTATGAAACAATGGAAAACGATCTTCAGGACTGCCGACGGTGGGATTCGAACCCACCACATCTTGAATTCAAACACACACCTACCTCACACCTACGTGACCCGAATCGCGCAGACATTTCGCTTGTTAGTCTACAATTTAACGTGATAATTTTACTATTACAAGCTATGGGAGTTACAGCCTAACGTAGAATCGGAACTAAAGGGACTTTCCAATTTAAAAATTGCACACATATTTGGCGCGAATTCCAAGTGGGAATGTATTGTGGATAAGTTAGGGACAATGTCACTGGGCTATCATGCCCCCACCAATAAACACACATTAACAATGGTCACTTTCCTCAAGAATCAGAGTAAGACTGTATTACTACGCAAATGCTGATCTCGTTATCACAGCCTCGAAACCTCCCGTTTTACGTGGAATCCGAATCATGGCGATGTGAATTTTCTCTTCAAATTGTCCACATGTATCGGTCGGAACTCGACCATCTAAACGAGAAACTAGCGACGGTGTCTCTCATCTATCACACCCCTATTTTCCGTGAGAAAAACTACTACTCAGTTCAAATGAAGTAATGTATGTGTTGCACCAAACGTGCAATTAAGAGGGCGATAGATGTAAGTTTTATGAGGAAATTTCATTTTAGTTTAAGTTGGCCACAGCATTGATCAAGCAGAGGGTACCACGAGTCCGTTACTACACGAAGGAAAGGAGGAAAATATAGATGGTACTGGGCTAGGCTAGTGTAGCCCTTTAGGCCTACTAGCCTTGGGTGCTCGGCCACTAGATACGGATGCTTATATTGAGAACAATGTAATCGCATAAGGAACTAGCAGAATGTAGTAATTCTGTTTGAATTTTTCGATGATGAGGTGGTTTACGTACTGATAGCCTAAAACCAGTTAAATAAAAATTGAATGATGTCGTATCATAATGAACTTTTGTCTTATCCGGTTAAAATCACTCAATTTCATCACATAATTGTAATGCACTAAACAACCAAGTCACCGCGACCTGTCAGCCATAATGAACCAAATGCATGCGCCTCAGTAAATAAATACGATTCATCATTCACTTCTTACATTGAAGTCGTACAGACACATGTATATGAGTATATTCTGGGGAAAAATATACAGTTAACACGTATAATTTTCTCCAGAAAAATTCAAGGCTAAATTTCAACTTAATTTTCCGTAAATATTTCTTGGTGGTATTTATATCCCTTTAACGACCAACTGTGCTATCCACTCGATCACAACATGCAACAATACAACACTGAACATTAGACCAATAAATTATTTTATTTCCTTTACGAGATTTATAATCGAATAGCAGACTTAATTCTATTAGATTTTCTTTACAATCTCAAAGTAATCAGAATGTATAATAATATTACATATCATTCCTTACGAGGTATTTATGATGGAATTATGGTATATAGCAGCATTATGGAACTTGGACACAATGACTTTGTTCCGGTAGGCAACTATTCCTTCAAGCGACAGGATTTCCGTTGAAGTCATTTACATATTATAATTATATATAACCAACCTCCAAGAAAGAGAACTCCAAAGTATGACCAGGGGGTAATAAACAGAAGTCACGAGCTACCAGTAGCTATGTGAACTTTTAAGAGCGACATAACACATGCAATTCAAGGACAGTGTTCAGGTAACTGATTTGTTCCATTGGCATTATTAGTTTCTGTGACTGTTTTGTATCGGGTAGGCAGTGAACGCAATGCGTTACAACATGGTGGTATTTTCTGTAGACTTCCTTCTAAAATGGAGAAAATACAGTTCGCTTGAATTTAACCGTGTTTTTCCTTTCATAAACACGCCAGCTAGCAGTATGGACAGACAATATTACCATAAGCTCTATACTGGATGGGATTATTCTCTTTGGCCGAATAATCAGCCTCAAGGTCTTCGGTTCAAAGGATCGTGGGTTCGGTTCCCGGCCAGGTCAGGGATTTTAGTCGCTTCAGTTAAATTCCTCTGGTTCGGGATTGTGTATGTGTCTCCATGCACTCCTCTTCATACACCTACAAGACACTGCACTACCAACCACCACAGAAACATGCAAAGCTGGGCTGAGTGGCTCAGACGGTTAAGGCTATGGCTTTCCTAGTCCAAGTTTGTAGGTTCGATCCTGCCACAGTCTAGTGGTATTTGAAGGTGCTCACATACGTCAGTCCCGTGTCGGCAGATTTACTGGCACGCAGCATAACTCCTGCGGGACAAAATTCCGGTACTTTGGCGTCTCCGAAAACCGTAAAGAGAGTTAGTGGGACGTAAACATAATAACATAATAATAATTAATAATTAGAAACATGCAATAGTGCATACGACCTTCAACACAGAGTTTGCATCAAGGCCATTAGACAGTAAAACAGAACAAAGCTCAAATGTGTGATATAGGTTGACCAAGGTGGGGAAAAGCGGTAGTAGAAGAAGAACATTGTTCTCGTTATATAAACAAGATAAACATTTTTCTGGAATTATAGGTTTTGAAAGAATGACTGTAAAATGTTCGAAGCATGCTGTCAAGAACACTGGCATTTGTACTGAAAGAGGATGAAAATTTCTCAACATGTAAACCGAAAGTAGGCAGACATTTATTTGGCTTTCACCATCACATCATTATAATCATCATCATCATCATCATCAAAATGTTTACCGAAAAAGTAGTGTTTCCACCTAATCAGACTACAATCAATGCTCAACAAAAGCGAATGCTCTGTAATTACATTACAGAATTTAAAAATCTTACGAGAAAACACACCAAAGAATTACCGTATCTAAAAAAAAAAGACATATTAAATAGTTTCATTTGTGGCAAAGCATATCTCAGCAATCAATCTCAGGTATTTTCGAGCGAGCTTACAATCGCGATCAGTAACCTAAGCTTCAAATGCTCAACATTAGACGACTCCTGCCTGGTACATCGTGCTGGGCTGCAGTAAGAGTAGCTGTATGTACACAACCACGATAATTGCTAATTAGCCACAAAATATACTACTTTAGGGTTCAGCAACGAAGGGATCTGTTCAACTATTTCCGTCATTACAAGCGAATCAATTCTTGAAATAACATCGACATTATGAACATTAGGTTATCACTTTTACCTTTTATGCAACGATAAAACCGGATCTTTATACTCAGTGTTCAGCTAGATTCGCTTAACAATAGGCATTTTATTTTTCTGTAGTCTTCTCAGCGAAAATCTTTCTAAGACAAGTTTGAGTACAAATACAATAATATATATACTACGAGCCTGATACTTAAGACAACGATTCTATTACTCAAGCAACGCCGCCAAGTGTGCGAAAGATTGAAAGGCAAGAGATACTTGCGAAATAATAGTTATAACTTGTTTCTTAAATTTAAGTGTAATACATGTCAACAGACACGTCTAATCAGAATGTAAAACCTAATAACTGACTTTTCTTTTTACGCGTAACTAACATCAAGTATGTTCATGAGTATGTGTTACAAACTCAGTTAAAATGTGCAATGATACAAACACGTCAAAGATTGATGAAACGGGGGTTAAGATGGTCAATGCCCCATACAGTTAACAAAGGTACACAGAAAGTCCATTGGCGAGTCAAATCTTTCCTCTAGTCAGCAAAACCGAAAGGTATTGTGTCGTAGGATCACTCGTTCTCGTTATATGCAAATATTATTTTTTTCCGCTACTTTTAAGGCTAGACAAACCCACGAAGCATATATTTCGAGAATCGAGTTGGAAAGGAAACAAAATGCCGAACACCATTATCTCTCTTATCATCGCCTAGCCAAGCAAAAGTCAGCTGTATTATTCGAGTGCTAGCGAAAATTGTCCTTTCTCGCTCTACCTGTTCTCATTCATTATGCTTACTAAAAGCCGGCATCAAGTGTATCAGCATGACTAAGAGAGTGTCGTTCACGGGCTTTAAAAAGTTGTGTTTAACGGAGAAACCACAGATGAAATGTGCCTTTTAACTAGAAATGAACACTGAGACTATCGAGAACATTTACATTTCTATTTCCTTACATTTCCGCTCAGATTAATTCCTTCTATGACTATTATCTCTTCTGAAATAGATCATCACCTCTAAATCCAATTGAAGAGAAAAGGACGACTGCGATCAAACGCAAATTTTACGACAGAACATATTTCCTCTCTTTCGGCCTTTAGCCCATCAGTGCTTTCTTTCAAAATCGAGCATTAGATAATGTGTGGCTTCCTTAAATGCAGACAGTACCAAGAAAAAAACTGACATTAATTAATGGCGAGTCTTCGTTTAATTCCTAATCTCTTACCAATTGTTAGAAGTTGGCACTACATGCGGTTTCGGCCCTCTCTTACGGTCGAATGTCCTTTCCGATACCAAGCCTATGTGGAGGAATATATATTTACTGCTGGGGGTCTCTGAGGTAATTGGTAGGGTGATGTCTTGTATGTAGGTCTACAGTAGGCCATATGAAAAAGTATGTATTAAAACGAATACAAACACCCAGTCGCCAAAACAGATCAATTAACCATACACGGATAGAAAATCCGGCCTGGCCGGGAATCGCACCCAAAACCCTTTAAAGCAAAGGCCGCTACGTTGACCATTCAGCCAAGGAGCTGGAGGGATGGCGAGTATTAAAGCCACTGTAGTTTTACAGCTTCGAACGCCAGGTTTTACTTGTAGGTACCTTTCTATATCTGCCTAGTTATTTTTTCCTGACCCTTCATACAACTATTCTTAGTTCCACAAGCTATAGACCGTACTGTCTAACTTAGAACAAACAGCACACCAAATATGATATAAATTGAATTGACCGCCGCGCGGGGTTCGTTCTCCTGTAGTACTCTGAATAAAAAAGGAAATCCGTCTGGTTGGTAAAAGTTCAACTTCATGTTACGGAAGAAAGGCAGACAGTCAGACTAGGAGAAATACCCAAGCCGAAAAATTTACCACAAACTGTATCTACTAATCTGTAGCTACTGATCTAGCTTGAGAAATGAGACGATAGTCGATGTAAAGAGGAACAACTCATGCTAAAGAAGAAAACTACAGTTCGCCTGGTATGCAGGACGTAATCCCATCACGGACGGGTCATGAAACACACGAACGAAGCTTATCGACTATGGTAAGGAGCGACATGCGGTGAACAGTAATTACATGTGTTACGCACGGCTCTTCAACAGGGACAACAGCAGCCGTAACACCAATCATCGTGAAGTGCGGCCGTTACTGCCATGTGACGACACATGCGCTGTCATTATTTATAGCCAGAAAACCCTCACTACAATAAGAGCTACGGATGCCCCAGGCACCACTAGTTGGAAGAGGATAAATTTAAGATTTGCATTGATAAACAGCGAAACGAAAACAACATCACCACCAACAACAAAATTAACTGAAAATAGGATTGTATAAGTGTCCTTCTACTTCACAACTTCCTATTTTTCCTTCCAAAAGGGAACCCCTAAAGTATGAGCCATTAAGAAAATTGAGTACTGAACATATAGAAAAAGAGCAAGAAATATATAATTATAACGATATTCAAACTCTTTAGACTTTCTCAATCGTGAAATACAAAGCGTTTCACTCCAGCGCAGCACTGGACTCATTCGTTGAACTGTCACACCTCTTCAAGACAATGGTGCTAGTATGCCGTTAAGACGCCACTACAAGCTTCCTTTTGAAACACACGCAGTCACAGCGCACTAGGAGATATACGCACCGCCACTCGAAGAAATAAATTGTTTACTTTAAATTCACGACAGTTCTCTAAATCAGGAAGATTTTTTTCGTCGTGTTAGCAATTTTCTGATGTCATATAATCTACTTCAATTTAGTTTCACGGACAGTAGTAGTAGTAGTAGTAGTAGTAGTAGTAGTAGTAGTAGTAGTAGTAGTAGTAGTAGTAGTAGTGGATTCACATGCGATCTTCGTTTTATTCAAACGAAAAGGTGCTTGGGTGGTCAATGAAATTGTTGCTGTGCGTTCCTTCCAGCAAAATTAATACTAAAAGCACACCATGTCACGAATGTATTGTGTTCCTTAACCGGTAATTACAGAAGTAAGTCCAGTGTTGCACCCTAGCTGCAGCAGCAATAACAGCCGCCGCAAGCCACCAGACCTTCAAGTGGAAGCCAAATAAAGCTGTGCTCTATGTTCGGCTATTTTTACTCAACCTCCTGCCACGACAACAGCTTCAATAAACCTTCTTCACCCTCAGGATCAGGCGTCCGACCAAGTCCTATGCTCATTACCCCCAGCTAGAATCAATACGACTGGAACATTACGTAACGACGTAGGTAAGTATGCCAATGAGAGAACCATCTACCTCGATTAAAATTTCACATTATCCTGAGAATAAGGAGATTATCACGGATTTTCAGCATCCGTGACACGGTGTCTGAATTTTCCTTGATGAACATATCCTTAACATTTAGCTTCTTCTTCTTCTAACGCTTTTCCCACACACTGGTGGGTCGCAGGTGTGAACTGTCACGCATGTCGATTTGACTATGTTCTACTGCCGGATGCCCCTCCTCATTCCAACCCTTTGCGTTTGCGTAGTGGTTGGTAAAGTGGAGCATTGTATGCCTATGAAGAGGAGAGTACTGGGACAAGAGAAAGATTAATGAAACAGATATTACTTTTTATCAACAAACTTGAGAAGACCAACACCTCAAAAAGATCAATAGTAAAAATCATCCTCCGTTTTTAGGTGACGCTTTGTTCAATATGAAAATAAAGATAGGCTACATTTTCTAATAGCTACAAAAAAAGTTTTCAAGAAAATGGGTCATCAAAACACAATAGGATAATCACGGATGTATGTTTAAAAAACGTCCACTAGCAGCAATAAAATGAAAAGTTACTCCATTCAAATCTTTAAAGAACGATGCCGAACGAGTTGGCTGTGCGGTTCCGCCCATGTAGCTGTTAGCAGGTCCTGATGATGGCTTTGCGTGGTTTCCCTTTTTCACGCTAGATAAATGGTAGGACCGTACTAATTAAGGCCACGATCGGTTCCTTCCCATCGTCGACATCTGTCTGAATCGGTGCGACGTAAAATCAATAGAAAAAAAAAAACAGGTGACAAATTATGGAGCCCTAACTGCGCATAGTATCGCTTCCTTTGCTTTTGACAGGCTCTTCCTTTAGATTTTCTAGTCCGACCAACCTTGGTCAACATTTATTACAAGGATGATGTCCTCAATATTAATGTCCCTTCAACTGCATAATTAATTATTTAATACAAGTAGCCGTGATTTCTTTGAAGGAAATGAGAATTTCCCTGCGGCATACTGAGGCTGTACTGAACGTTTTTAAATATTTTATGATAGGCTAATTTGCATTTTATGATCGAATTCCACATTTTAGAGACGCACTCATGTTCAAATAACATTTTTAAAGTTATAAAGATGTCCATTATTTGCATTTTGGCACCCCAAATATAAGCTGTTCATTTGCATGTGAGCCTTTAGTAAAAATCAATCAGGTCGACAATCGCTGTAATGTGCGGATATGCATGCAACTCTGGTGCCGACCGGAACCACAGGAAAGGTGGCAAGTTACCGCAATTTTTAGTTAATGACTGGTAAAGTCGATAAACTGGGAGCTTGAATTACGGCCAAATATAAAGTGTACTAACTATCGGTATCATTAACACAAATTATTCTCTAGACGGGCGTGTACTGAACATGTGTAATGGCCTCAGAAGATGAAAACGACCGAGATTGCAGGGTATGTGTGGTTAGCACGATATCGTAAAATAAATAAAGTGTAATAAAGAGCTATTCATTGCAACAATTTTCCAAGGATACTATGCGCCCTACGGGTACTAATTTTCTGAGAATGTTGGCTTCATAAGGCAGTATCTACGAGGGAAAAGGCAATCCAAGAATTTAGTTTCTAACTGAAATCAAATATATCTCTCATTCCGAAGTCACTCTATGATGTGCTAGTTTGAAAATCAGGCATTTATAACCCATATATGTACTAAAAGTAGCATAATCAAAGTAAATAAACTCTAGGAAAAAAGAGGAAAAGCAACGAGAAGTACAGTTTAATACTTTGTGATGGACTATATATGTTCCTGAAATGACTAAGCATAGACAACAGAAAATCTCACACACGAATTAGCCGGGAATACCACTGCTAGAGGAATACAGCGATACTACAATTATTTGGCTTTAAAAAGCCGTTTCCACGAAAGAATTTCAATTTATATACATCGGCTGGCCCTCGATGCCCAAACGTCTTCCAACGGCCGCGATGCCATTTCAAAGAATGGACACGATCAATCTCGATGACCGGGGAAGCCTAAGCTGCCATAATACTATGAACGACTTCCCCAATGAGCACTCAGCCTCTGCTGGAAATCTCCACTGCAATTTCTAATTTACTTTTTTTTTTTGTTACTGGCTTTACGTCGCACCGACACAGATAGGCCTTATGGCGACGATGGGATAGGAAAGGCCCAGGAGTGGGACTGGAAATGATAAGTTTACAAAAATAGTAAATTGATATTTTAAAATTTAAAATTTTAACACTGAGTATCTCTCTTATATCTCCTTCGAAATCAGGGATCAGTTTCTCCTACGGGGACCAGAACTGCGAAGAAAATTTCGAACTGCCGCTGGAGTCGTCGGCATGGCAGCACAGACAGCCATCGACATAACAGTAATGACACATCTTCATATGATCAGAAGCAGAAATTATTAACGTGGGAATGGGCTTGATGTCAAACGAGAGTAAGACTATTTCAAAATTTATGTTGGTTTTTAAACTGCACTCGATAATCGATATCAAACACGCCTCTTTTTCGTATAAAAAGCTCCGTGACCAATTGTTAAGTCTGTCCGAAGCTACTTTTGTTTAGAGATGATTCCATGAATAATAAAAGGACGCGGGTAGTAGTTCTGAATATCACAAGCCTTCCAACAATTTGGAGTGGCACGCAACCGCGTCCAGTCAGCTCTTTATTGGTTATTCTGCTGCATTAAGCAAGTGGGCGGAATATGTTCTACGAACGTACCCGACAGCACTAACATGAAGACACTAAACACGTTATGATAATACTGTGCATTCTATTACATTTACTTTCAAACTGGGGGCAGGAATGGTTGTAGAAATACATGCCATGTTATAAAAAAATGTCACACACATACGGATACGGGTAAATAACCACTCTCATACAATGCAATTTAAAACTGAAACCACACAGAAGAGAATTACGAACAGCCCAAACTAGTCTTAGTGTAGTTTCCCTGCAGAGGTGGACGGCGATAATGGAATCGTGATTTCAATTTGGAATTATTAACATTTACTAACATTACCTCTCTTGTCCCCCATGTCCTAATTATCTTGGTCAGATCTTGCCTTCGATGTCACAAGGTATTCAAGCTTTAAGGTGCCTTCGATTTTCAACTTTATACACCCATTTCTCCGCCAAGATAATTCTTCGAAGGGCTGGGACAAGGTCTTACACTCTTCTATTAGGGCTTCTGGATTAAATCCACCATAAACTAAAGTCTTCTTTCTTGGCCCTTTTCAAATTATCTGGGTTCGGCACTAACGTGGATTACGTCTGGATGCCTTTCCTGACGCCGACCCTATGTGTGTTTCTGTGATGGTTGATAGTGTGATGTGTTGTATGTTAAATGCAGATATATGTAGAGTAAGACTTGCAGTCCGGATATTTACGTCCACTCGAATATCGTCCTTGTTAAGAGAAGGAAATATCATAGGGCTTATCTTCTTATCTGCCTTAACAGTTGTGACTCGTGACCACTTCAGGGTAGTGCCTAAATTATCTTTCCCTACGCACAATGACTCCTGCCAGTATGCAGGGTAGTATAAGTGAAGTGGTAAATTACTGCAAACATTGGACTTTAAAAACGAATACACAGAAAACAATGGTATGCAAAAAAAAAAAGGCTATAAATCAAAGAATGAAAAATGGTGGATGGGTGAGGCTAAATTAGAAGTTGTTAAGAAAACTGAGTACCCGGGTATATGAAGAAATAGAAAATGGTCAGAACAAATAAAAAGAGCAAAACTAAAGGGTATGAGTGCATTATCAGCTATTAACATGTTGGGCAAAAAGATGTCAAACACTGAGTATAAGATGCATACAAATGTATTTAATGCAGTATTTAAAACAAAGGTATTGTCCGGAGCAGAGATCTGGGGAGTTGAAGAAAAAGTTTCTACTCTTGAGGTAATCACAAGTAAATTTGCTAAACTAATAATGGGACTACCCAACTGTATACCACTTGTGGTGTAAGAATGATGTGCAATAATATAAGTCTGCAGGGAGATATAGTTAAACAAGTAAGTATTGGTTAACACTGAAGATGGGATCAGGTGGCGAAGTGTTACGGATAGCCTAACAGCACCAAATAAAATACCAGAACCAAGGATACTGGATGGATGAGGTAAGCAACATTTTGGAAAAGATAGGAATAGGATACTACTGGAAAAGGGATTGCTCAAAGCAGCAAAGAATGTGTGTATATAAAAAAAAATCCTAGGGGTCAAGGATATTGAAAAACAACAAATTGCTTCACAGTGTAAAAATAATAGGTCGCTAGCGGAATTTCGTAATGCGATTGGGAGAGTGAGGACAAATGTAGATAATATAACAAAAATTGAAATGAGGGGAATAATATTGTGATTAATGGGAGTACACGAAAATAAAGCATACAGACAGAACAGGGACATGTTTATAATCTTCTAAAGAAACGGGATGGGCACATCTTATAAAAGATTGTTTAGAGACAAGGGAAATAAGAGAGAAATGTATGAATGAGGAGGATAGGAGGAAAATTGATAACGAAATTCAGTTGTATACTGTTGTCAAGTTATTGAAAGGAGAGTGGATGTACCCGGGAAGAATTGCCAAATTATTAAACATTATTAAGGGAATGTGGAGAAATAAATTGAAAGAGATAAGAACTGATACATGGTAGTTAGTGACGGAATTGTGCGTAAGGTAACCTAGACAATATAACTTTGTTGAAGTCTAGAGCTATTAGGTACGTAGATTATACTTATAGTTTACAGCATATAAATAACGAACCGTCATATTCTATTTAAATTGCCTGTTTTGATAACATAATGTTAATAGCCTATTCATTTGAGATGTCGGGCGTGGTATGCAGGGACTGAGGATGACTACTGTGGCGGCCTACACTTTGGGAAGTCACGTTTCCGTAGTATCCGATGGACCTCCTTAGCATGTTCAAGAAGCCTCCTGTTTTCTTTTTCTTTTTGATTTTTTTAAGTTCCGTTTATTAGCATAATGTTTCTAAAATTCATTTCAGGCAATTCTTTCTCTGTTCAGTTCCTAAATCACTCAAGTGTTAAATTAGGTTTAAACTTACGTTGTTTTCCGGACACTTCTTTATTTGTGCTTTCCCTGTGTTTTATAATTATGCGATAGGATATCAACTTTTGTGTACTTCATGTAACAAAAATAATAAAATATTACAATAAACAATACCCTCTTCCGGATCTGTGGTTTCCGAGATAATGGGAGATGGGTATTATCTTATCTTATCTAAATTACCCCTCACATTCTTTAAACATTTAAACAGCGACAATTTTCAAGGCTTCATAGTTACATTAACAGAGATAGAGCTGATGTAAGAATACCTAAAGAAAGTTTAGTGAAAGTGTTAAATTAAGAAATAGCATTAAAGAGTTTGGGGAGAAATGTTTCTCTACCGAAGAAAAATTCTCTTCTAAAAAGTGTGCGAAGTTGAAGTAACTGCTATAAAGCGTTTTAATGTCCAGCAGCATAGCGACACTGCTAGACACAAAAATGCCAAGATGAATGGAGAATAAGAGGTATGTATTTTTTAAATATTCAATTAAATATTTGTACTCACGGCGGAAAATCCGATAACTAATACGATTTTCATAGGTTTGTCACCGTTATGCTAGACTACAATATTAATTAAATTATATTCAGTACTGACCACAGTTTAACAATTGATATAGAGACTAGTGAAATTCAGTTGAAAGATCTAGTAAGGAAATTAACGGAAGTAATGCAATACCTTTGTATAATGGATGTCATCTTCAGTATAAAAGAACTAGTGGCAAGAATCATTCGTTGGAAGTAGATGTGTTTAAGTTTCTTTTTTTTTTTTTTTTTTGCGTCATATTAGCAATTTTTAAGAGCAATATGCCAGCATATTTGGGCAACCTTTTAGGTCTTAAAACATCCGAAGCCTAATAATCACACACCCAGGCGCGTAGGTCACCCATGGGCGTCAACTAGAAAGACCTGCACCAGGCCTCTCCGGAGGCCAGGGACCATAAATGCCCTTGGAGGAATGGAAGGTAAAGGCTCCCTTTACAGAGCCTTTACCTGTAACCTCGGCACTACTGTACGTGGGAAAGAGAGATACCCATATTTACCCCCAAAGAACTAATCTCGTACTATTGGGGTAGGCTGAGTGAACATCAAGACCATTCGCCAGAAGTGAAAATCTCGTTTCTAAATGCTTCGACTTTCTAACGGGGAATCGAATCCAAGTCCTTCCCATCTTTACCACCTCAGCTAGGTATCCTTTTTTTCTCTTAGGGTTAAGGCAGTCGCAACGTGGGAGTACACTAGAGCGGCTATCACCTTGTGTAAACAGCTAGCCCTCAATGTAATGGTAGAACAGAAAATATACTGGATTTCGAAGTTTTCTCTTAAAACTATCTATGCTTCCAAATTATCGCACGATACTTCATTCTTCCCCAACCATCAACCAAAGAAACATTAGTGCAACCAATTCAACAAAATGTGGATAAAGAAATATTTAACAGACTGGATCATTCTTGTTGGTCGATTCAGGACAAAAAGTACGATCATCTTTGACTAGTTTCCAATGAACCGATTGTTCCTCTCTCTCTCTCTCTCTCTCTCTATATATATATATATATATACACACATTTTTGCTTTTGAAACGTTCTGATAGAGTAAGGCGCCAGGCTTGATTTCTAGATGAGGAAGCTATTAGCATGTCTCTAATCAACAAACAGTGAACACAAACTGTTTAGCAAATTAGGGAGTTCTTGTCAAATCTAACTGATGTGAAATAACGCATGATAGTCAAAACACAATCGACACAAAATCTGATCCGATCAGTTTTTCAGATCAATAAAACATATTTAGAGGAAAAATACATAAGTACAATCCGAACAAGAATGTACGATGAAAACCATTCTATACATAAAATATATGATCGCTTTGTAATGTAAAGAGATGGAAAACAGTTATTCAAATTCGACATAATCTCCCCTGATTAAAATAGAGTCTATGAGACACAAGTGCAAGTAAAGCACTCGAGGATGATGAGAAAGTAGACTCTAGCGCCTCGAAACAACAATCAACATGTAAGCTAATAGCACAAGTAAACACTTCTTCGCAAGTGGAACTGATTAAACCTTAAGACATATTATACTGAATTAGACAACCCGGCTCTTGCATTAAGCAGCCTATATGAAGGGAGTATCTGGCGGGAGCTTCTTTTGAATGTGCCGCACTAACAATAGTACAGACTGGTCCTCCATGGTATACGAAGATTTTCCTTTCGAAGACCTATCAGGATACTGACTGACAGGGCAGACGAGGTGGTGACACGATTTCTAACTGTTAGCTTTCGACGATCTGACTATCCAGTTGTTTCGCTTCTAAAAACAACACTCACCATCATCTCATTAGATAGTACAGCGAAGAACACTGAAAGGGAATGTACGTGGCTCGGACAGCGAGTCTTTCACTGGATTATCACAACGTTTTAGCTGCCTCAGTGGATCAGTAGCAGTATGTCCAACTTATGATATCAAGTTCGCGGGTTCGATCTCGGCTGAAAAAGTGACCTTTTGAAGGACAGTCAAATATCTTGGAACTCCATGTCACTGTTGTTGGCATGTTAAAGATCACCGGTGGCGCAATCGGTGTCATCCGACAAAATTACTTTAACTCAGTAATAGTACCCGTTCCAGTAGAAGTCCGCTTTCCTTGCTGCTAGATAGCAGCAGAATCTCTTTTTCTCTTTTCTTTTTCCTAGTGATTTAACGTCGCACTAACACATCAAAGGTTTTCGGCGACGGAAGGATGTCGAAGGGCTCTAGGATTGGGAAGGTAGAGGCCATGGCCTTAATTAAGGTATAGCCCCAGCATTTGCCTGGTGTGAACACGGAAACCACGGAAAACCTTCCACCATCTCCCGAATGCAAGCTCACAGCTACGCGAGCTTAACTGCACGGCCAATTCACTCGTTAGGCATCAGCAGCAGCAGCAGCATCATCGGGAATGTCGAAATTGGTAGGTAGATCGCCTAGATGGCATAACTTCAGAAGGTCTGCTAAGGCCACTGGTACGTTTTTGCACGAGGCTCAACATAATATTTTTTACTGGAAGCCACTTTCGTCGCAGAGTGGTTAAGTCAACTTTCCGAAAGCTGCACAGTTCGGATAAAGGAGGTTCAAACCCAGAAATTGTCAGTAGTTGCCCTGATAGTGATTTATCCTTGAAACCCCTTTACATACAAATTTAACGCATATTAAAGGCAAGTACCGGTACCTAAATCATAATCAATTGACGTGGACTCTTTCCTATATCCATTTAAATCTCGGGCAAAAAGCAGGTAAGCTCGCAGTTTTAACAGAAAGTTGATCTAGTGGCAGAAAGTCCTTGACCTATCTCGAAGATTTAAAATTATAGACGGAATTTGAATTGTGGTCGCCTTTACGAGAAAAATAGCAATGCTATCACTGAGCAATTATACACTACATATATAGGGCCAAAACTGGATAATACTGTTTGACTTTTAGATAAACGAAATCACAACAATGTAAAAGAATGTAATGTACAATTTTTACTTTTTCTCGTGTTGCACAATACTTCCCACCAATGACCAGCAATGCACGGAAAGTTAACGTTAGAATATCTATCTACTTGCAATATGTTTGTCGATGAGAATGCGAAGGGCGGGTTTCGAACATGACCAATAGAGAACAGGGGAAGCTATGGTTTCACACATATTTCAGTTCCGTTTGCTTTGTTCAGTGACAGTATTTGACATTGAAGCCGATACAATACGACCAGTTAGCTCCAAACCAAACAGCACGCGTTTTCCTATAGGCAGGGAGGCAGGCAGCAAACGCATATTGACCAAGAAGCTCAGGCAAGCAGGCAGGCGAGATGGTGAATGAGTACTCACCCTACTTAAAACTTGTGTGCGAGTGAGCGAGAGAACGTTGCACAGAGCACACAAGAATGGCTGTGATACAATCCAGCAGCCAGGCACACACAGTTTAACTTTGTACTTATAGGGAATTGGGAAGCCGCGTACATAATCTGTATATTTACCGAGTTCCCCGACGTCTATATATAGGCTAGTGTATAATATTGCATTGTCTCGCTGGAACAAGAGGGAACGGCGCGGGATTATTACTGAATGATAATCTGTTTATTTTCTATTCCAATAGCTTCTCCCCTCCACAAACAAGCAAACCTTCGATTCCGATATTCGATACACACACGGCTCAAAGCGAATTGGATGAATTCTCATTTCTCTGTGCAAAATATAGCCTCACCTTGGCAATAAACTAAGTAAATATAAACACAGTATTGCATGTGGAAATTGAACATGTACAACATGTACAGCAGGAGAAGAAATTCCAATACCAGTACCGAATTTCAGGGTTTAAAAAATGCACAGTTGATAAACGAGAGAAAAAAAGCTTACTGCTACTCGATATCATACTATTAGAGGACAAGACGCTCCGGGTTCAACATCCCTCAGAGCTCGGTGTAATGAAGAATGAACTGCTGGAATTAAAATTTTAATAATTTTACAAGATCAAAGTTGCAGCACCGCAATATGGAATATAAGTAATGCTAATGGTCTTCCATAAATACGTGGCATATACCAGCCCACTTTGGCCCAATGCCTGTCCAGACGACTGCTGTCCTGTTAAAGATGATCAGTAGACTTTGAAGTCCCACGTAGACAGTGTGACGATTTTCTCAGCCGTATTGCTTGGCTTTCGTAACTGGATCTGCTGCCTCTCATATCGAATAGCTTCTCAGTTGTTCTCACGAGGCTGAGTTTCTGCCATGACCGGGAATCGAACACAGGGCCCCCCGGTAACAGGTAGACACGCTACATCCATACCTCGGAGCGGTGATCGCATATATATGTACACGTAATATACGACATATGATCTCGAAAATACGATGCGGAACAACCTAGGAAAGTAGGGTCGCCATACGTACCGAAAAACCAGGATTGTCCCGGATTCAAGGGTGGAAAAATTAGTTCGGCCTGTTCAGAATCATTTCTATAAAATTTCTGTGTTATGTGTGTATTAGTGCAGTATATTATACAATACTGGAATACATTCGAACTCCCGCCATCGAATAGTCACTTTCCTGCGCTTCCCTGCCCATCTTGGACTTATAATTCTCATGTTGTAGGAGATTGCTGAGCTACTAATGAATGATCTCGGATCCACGTAGAATACCACTTCAGATTGTTTCCTCTTCGCTAGCCCGCTAGGCCATGATCGTTAAGGCGCCAAGTCTGACACCGTGGTTAACCTGCAGAGTAGGAGAGATGGTGGCATACAAATTTATTTTTTACAAGTTGATTTATGTCGCACCGATATAGGTAGGTCTTATGGCGACAATGGGAAGTATTGAACTGAAAGAAAAATTTGATGGTTTACAACAGGTAATATGCGAATATGTAATATGCGAATTGTTCAAGGTTAAATTGTATCTTGAAGTTCTGGAAGCGTGAGTGCACGTTTACAGTACATTTAATGAGAACACTGACGTTACTTCTTATTTTGAGCCAGGCTGAGTGGCTTAGGGGGTTGAGCGTCGGCTTTCTGAACCCAGCTTGGCAGGTTCGATCCCTGTTCAGCCCGGTGATATTTTGAAGGTGCTCAAATACATCAACCTCGTGTCAGGAGATTTACTGCCACGAAAAAGTACTCCTACGAAAGAAAATTCCTGCACCTCGCCGTCTCCGAAAACCGTAGTAGTACTGTAGTTAGTGGAACGTAAACCAGTAACATTATTATTATTATTATTATTATTATTATTATTATTATTATCATCATCTTATATTTGAAGCAAATTGTGTTTTGATTTCATGATTCAGTTCGGATAAAATTCACCAGAATTGATTTGCTATAATTAGCGTTAACTGATGACTTTTTTCTAGTGTTTTAACGTCGGACTAGCTCAGATAGAGTTTGGGTGGTTATAAGTAGGTAAAGTAAAAAAGTAAACTCGTGTCTTAAATCCCGAGGTGGTGCAGCTCTTTTCAGGCACACCCCCAATGGAAGTGAGCTGAATGTAGACCTACCATTTCAACCATCTTAGGGGCCGATGACCTTCGATGTTAGGCCCCTTAAAACAAGCATCATCATCATCATCATCATCATCATCCATCTTAACTATCTGACAACTGATTTCTCGAATGGTAAGCAAAAGCATAACATTGTGGATGCAATTATTGTTTTTCTATTCGTATACTGGCTTGTAAGCTCAAGCTCAATTACTGGAGGAACCGATGAACTAGGGGAGAGAACACACACTCTCTTCTATTTACCATGGTTCTCAAGTGCTCAATGCTGAGATGGCGAAAGCTGCCGATGCAGCACGCCCTATATTTGTTAAATGCGGGACAGGTCTGAGAATCTGGCTGGTATCACCATCATAAACTAGAGCGATGTACCGACACGCACGACTATGTCAATAAACGAGGGGTGTTTTCAATTCGTGGCATGGAAAGATGGCACACAGGGCGCAGGATCTTTCACCAAACTCGAGTAAGCGATCATCTAAGTCCACAATAAGTCTCAAGTCATCGTCGATTAAAGGCCATCCATATCCCCCAGGAGTAACTATTTTCTAAACGATAAATGAAATGGCTTCTAGTGCCGGCAGTGTCCGAGGACATGTTCAGCTCGCCAGGTGCAGGTCTTTTGATTTGACGCCCTAGGCGACCTGCGCGTCGTGATCAGGATGAAATGATGAAGACAACACAAACACCCAGCCCTCGCGCCAGCGGAATTAACCAAAGATGGTTAACATTTCCGACCCTGCCGGGAATCGAACCTGCGACCCCTGTGACCAAAGGTCAGCACGCTAACCATTTAGCCATGGAGCCGGACTTCTAAACGACGGAAAGAGCTAAGATCTTTCTTCCCCTTAATGTGCACCAGTCATACCCTATAGCAATTGGCAAGAAGACAGACTGTAATGAAAGTAAAATGAATGTATTTAACTTCCAATGACATGTCCAGCTTGCGATTATTATTATTATTATTATTATTATTTTTTTTTTTTTTTTTTTTTTTTTTTTTTTTTTTTTTTTTTGCTAGGGGCTTTACGTCGCACCGACACAGATAGGTCTTATGGCGACGATCGCGATTATTATCATGGAAGCAATTCAGAACATATAATGTTCCAATAAAGGATATAACATAAACCTCTCTCGTGCAGTACGAAAATGATTGTCAACATATACCTTCTTAAAGAAACAACAATAACAACGTAAAATGTCCTCACACATAATTAAATCCCTTCTACAGATCCTCTCATCTGCCATGAATGATTGATTCTCTATACATTCAAGTAACTTAAGAAATTTACATATACGTAAATGGTAGGTGTAAATCAAAGACGAGAAAATAAATATGTTATCTATTGAGATACAAATCCGATGAAGAAGGTAAGAAAGAAGATACGAGACAGTTAGCTAGAACAACCACAGAAAATGGCATGTAAATTATCAGCAGTAATCAGTTGTAATGCTTTATTGATTTCGAGCTGTCGTGTTGATAAATGTTCCCTTGGCCCCAACGTCTCTCTTAAGCATTATTAAAATACAAGATAATTATAACACACGGACACGCCATATGTTGTTAACATTTTACGCCACTTCTGGGTAATAGAAGACATAATGGCGTCTTATTAGGCTATTCTGTTTGCAGGTTATATAGAATTGTGTAAATAACAGAAGAATTCTCACTTGAAGGACATAAACCAGTCACGGAAATATTCCATGCGGGGATGTTAAAACATTCAAGAAAAGAAACATAGACATCAGAATAGTTCACAGACAGCATGTGAAACGACAATCGATTTCAGAGCCTATAATTACATTCATCAAGCTGACATGTATATACATGTTGTGTGGGGGAGGGAAAGAAATCTGCTGAAGCCCAATAAACTATACAGCATTCCACGTGACAGGCGCACAGCGTGTTAACTATGTACTAGAACATGTCAACTGCTGTGTAATGCGACACAAAGGCAATTTATATTGGACTAGCGGGTAAACGCGACGGCTCACGCTCGGTGAGGGAAGGGGAAGCCAGTCCTTTTTTTCTATTATTTTTTGTAGCGGCCGCTCGCGAGGTTCGAGGTGAGCGCCGAGCCACTACGGTAATTACATCCCGAGATTCCGGAACTGAAACATCCTACATAAGTCAGTGGGCCATTGCTTTAACATCACTCCGATCACCGCCTAAGTTAACAACTACATCCACTATTCATTATTTGAATTAAAGACAACCTGTAGCACCCCGCGGTCTAGGGATAGCGAGCCTGTTTCTTACCTGAGGCCCTGGGTTCGATTCCCGCCCAGGCCAAAGATATTTACCTGAATCTGAGGGGTTGTTCGAAGTCCACTCGGCCAATGTGAAGACAGCTGAGGAGCTATGGCAGATACAGACGTAGATCGATAATAATAATAATAATAATAATAATAATAATAATAATAATAATAATAATAATAATAATAATAATAATAATAATAATAATAATAACCTTGACTACTGGAGGCAGATTACTAATTAAAAACATAAAAGCGAGGAAGGAAAATTCAGAGGAATATATTCGGCCAAGTAAGCACACAGGGAATCTGGATGAAAAGGAAATATCCTTAACTATAGCGGCAATCTGAAAAGTTTTCAAGTACCTTCAGGCAAAAGCGACTGAAATTCTACGGTCACATTCTCAGAACGAACCATGGTAAACCGACCCAATTGATTCTCAACCTTGTCCTCTCACCGCATGTCAAGAACAATCGACTAATTGAAAGAGACTTCCAGGAAATCAGCATCACAAGCAAAATTGTGCAGGACAGAACTACGTACATTCAGAACAGTAGACAATCACCAGAATGCGGACAAACCCAAAATTAAAACCAATAAAGCCTGCACAGAAAAAATGTAAGAAAAATTTCAGCGAGAAGATGAAGAGATTTTGGGTAAAGAAGGAAATAAACATAACAGCTAAATAAGTTTGATCGTGTTCCACAGTTGGACATACCGATGTAAATAATAATAATAATAATAATAATAATAATAATAATAATAATAATACGTTGTTTAATGACCCTTCAATTGCCACAGATTTTTAAGGGTGTCCAACGGTGTTTTAAGTGCAGGAAACCAAAAATACGAGCTGTCCCATATAGGATTAATACCTCTAAATGTCACCAACCTCAGCCGTGATGAAACTCGCAATCTTGCGAACTGAAAAACGACTGACTATACCACAGTGGTCGGCGCTTCCAAGTGTGTACATACTACGCAATTATGGCGAGCTTTGACAAGGTAACCAACAACCATACTTGAGTTCCTGTCAAAACAAACACGTCGCCCATTAAGGGCCTTCGTTTGCCCAGGCTGCTGCTGTCCAGTCAGATGGACTGTAGATTTTAGAATTTCCCGTGGTCAGTGTGACTATTTCCTCAGCTGTTTTGCTTGGCTTTCACTACCCCTCATATCAGACAGCTCCTCAGTTGGTCTCAATATAGCTGAATCAACCATGTTCCAGAATTAAAAATCCCTGGACTCGTTGGGAATCGAACACAGGGCCTCCGGATAAGAGAGAGAGACACATTACCCTTATACCACGGGGCTGGCCTTATTGTCACCACATAGAAGATAATATACGCAGCCCTCAAATAACAGTTAGTCAATAGATCCTAATACCTTGATCAGAGATCTGATCCAATGTTTGCAAATGTATCAAGCAAGAAAATCTAGCTGATACATTTTATTACGGTAAGAAGTTAGTGGTACATGAGAAGAATTTACCTCGATAGAGTTGTCATTTGTTTTAGGATCTCTGAATTTTTCAATGTTGATGTCCATTACGCAGTCATCACCATATCCAGCGTCGTTCTCTCTTCAGTTTTATTTTTTTTGCTAGGGGCTTTACGTCGCACCGACACAGATAGGTCTTATGGCGACGATGGGATAGGAAAGGCCTAGGAGTTGGAAGGAAGCGGCCGTGGCTTTAATTAAGGTACAGCCCCAGCATTTGCCTGGTGTGAAAATGGGAAACCACGGAAAACCATCTTCAGGGCTGCCGATAGTGGGATTCGAACCTACTATCTCCCGGATGCAAGCTCACAGCCGCGCGCCTCTACGCGCACGGCCAACTCGCCCGGTTCTTCAGTTTTAATGGTGTGCTAGTCTCCCTCTCTCATTCTGGCCCTTCCTCTTGGTCTCTTGACCTAAAGTTGTAAATTGAACACTTTCCTTGGAAATCTGTTTGCGCCCATCCTTAGCATGTGTCCATACCACCAGAACCTGGATGATACTATAGTGTCCTGTAACCTACTAACTTGAGGCATGGCAGAGTGTTGACTTATACCCACTCTTAAATGCCAAACGACTGCGGTAGTATCCATTAAGCAGTGATGATAATACACGGAATTAGACGGAGTTTCGTCACTTTAATAATAGTAAATAAATTACTCGTCGGAGTGCTTTCAACCGGTTATTGAGTGGCCATCTTTAGCTAGTGACTCCAGGGATAGGTACTCTCGCAACAGACACGAGGGATCACGTATACCGTAACAAAAGTCAGTGTAATTCTGTGAATGGCAAATGCACGAGGCTTCTGTAGCAGTTCCTTAATTAATGGAATGCTAATAATGACTGCTAGGCGTTTTGCGTATACACAATCTTAAATTCCAACCGTCTAAGGAAGTATTCAACAAAGTAACTTCGGCATCGAACGTGGAAGTTCGCTCAAAAATATATTTGTCCTCATGGTAGAACATATCTTATAGAAGCTGTTCCCAATTGTGATAATCAGTTGGTCTAAAGGAATACTGCCTTTGAAATTAGTGGACAAATTAACTTATGAAGAATTCAGAACTAAACATCCTAGTTCCTTCATGGTACAAGCCCTCGACCCGCACCGCACGGTTATCAAGATAAGTTTGGATAGAGTTCTATTCAGTCATTGTATGATTTGCTACATAGAGATTTAAGTCAATACAGGGAGAATATCCAACAGATAGCCACCCCTATTAGGAAATCAAACTGATCGGCCTCCTCATTAGTTTACACAGAACAATAATTATGACAACGAACTTTATAGTCTCACTGCTGTTTTTCCAGCAATTAGAATATAAATATTACAACAAACAAAAGCACATGAAATTTCAAAGATATAATACATTTTTTGACGAACAGTAGAAATAACAAATAGCAACAGAAAATAAAGGAGTAGATACTGTATGTAGCCTAAGATCACTATTAGCTTTACACCACACCAAGAACTAAAAGAGAAGCTCTATACAACTAAGATATTCTTGTATCAATTTAAGAGGACATAAAAAGTGATGGGAACAATGTTTATCGGAGTTATACAGAAAGCTGATCGTTGATCAACTAGGACGAGAGAACAATAACAGCGTATCGGACTGTACTTCGACTCCTGGAGTTTCAATGCAGGGTGCATTTTGAGTGGTCAATGGCTTTACACAATGGTGAGTCGAGTGACGCAGAGGAAAGGAAAACCTCATTCTATTCAACTTAAAATTTTGTGTTTTAGAATGACTGCCAAGACTTCAAAAGGAAAGTTGTTAAGAGTTACAGATAACTGCGACGGCAGATGACGACTCAAATCATCTATGTAAGATTAATATTATTGTCCTCGAAGTTTCAGGAATGGCAAGGTAATTACCCTATCCTACGTCGACTTCCGAAGCATAAGGTTATTTTCAAACAAGTTCATGAACACGTAAAGATATTCGAAATTACACTTATTTCGCGTGCTCATTGTTTACGACACGAACAGAAAAATAGTGGCTGAAGGAAGATACTTATTAGTGTAAACCCTCCCTCAGGATTTATAATTTCGCATCTGCCTTGCCCCTTGCTTTATCGCTCCAACCTTCCGAGTTTTCAAAGCTTGCTCATGCAACAGCCCGTTCATTTCATCCGGCAGATGACTCAATAATTGAGAAAATCAGCTAAGCTTTGAACACAATACTTAACACAAATATAAGCAAAACCGCAAAATTGGAAACTAGGGCCTATAAAACAATTGCAAGTGGTCGCATATCATTTGAAACAATTCCTAACTAAGCTGTCAAGCATTGCCTACAACTGATCTATTGATAAAATGAGTGATTATACTGGGTTGGTCATAAGTTATCCTCTTTGTTTCATAATAATGCGCAGCAATCTTACAAATGGGGTAAAGAGTTGCATGCATCAGTTCGAGCTAGAACGCATGTCTGTGATGGTGGTCGACATGAGTTCGTATTCTGTTGAACACTGTTTGGATGCTACAGTGTGGGTGCACGAGAGACCCAATACTGGTATGATGATGGCGGACGTTATGAATCGCTTCCAAGAAATGCCTGGAGTTTCACCGCCCTGAAAATGGTATTATTACAATGGAAAAAGTGTCTTATTTATTAATTAATTTATTTATTTTACAGTGCATCACCCATGAGTTTTGTGTTCGGCCTCTTAGGTCATTAACCCGCAGGCTGGTTGGAACCTCAAACAGCACCACCAAAGGTTATGCGGTTAAAGGGAAAGCCCCAAAGTCCATGGCGACGCCAAAATGAGGCATAAGCCTACTAGGCACTGTGTGGAGTGAGGTAGTTTGCCATTGCTTTCATCACTGGACCAAAAAGTGCTATTGCACTATTCATAACATACGGATGCACTAGCCGTGCTCCGAATGTCGTTAGAGTACTTAGTACGATCTATGTATCAGCAGCGTCTATACTATCACAGCCCTCAATGAGAGACACTTCGATGGAAGCTACATTTTGCTCTAGCCTGTGCCAAGAAACAGCAACAGCCGCTTTTGTGATCTATTTAATCACAGAACCAATAAAGACAATAAAATACGCCGATGATGTGGCGGTATACGCGGAATCAGAAAACGATCTACAAGTCATGTTGGAAAATATTCAGAGTGTGCGCAAAGAGTTTGGAAAGAAGATAAACATTGGGAAGACTAAGGTGATGAGAATAGGAAAGGAGGAGATTGCTGTTAATATAACACTAGCGGGAAAGAAATTGGAACAAGTGAAGTCATTCAGAAACTTGGGAAGTTTTTTGACATGGAATGGGAACTGTACATAAGAAATGATGATGATGCTTGTTGTTTAAAGGGGCCTAACATCTAGGTCATCGGCCCCTAATGGTACGAAATGACATGACAACTTAAAAACCCAAAATCCTCCACTGACCACAATTCAGAACGTGAGAACAAAGAATGAATGGATGGATGAATTTAAAACGATCAGTGGAACCGACCCACAGTGCCTCACATGCACAGAAGCTGGCGTAAAACAATAGTAGGAATAAGGGACTGCTTTTATAGCACGATACTGAATCGATGATGCTTGTAGTCGAAAGGAGTCCAAAATCCAAGTCATCGGTCCCTCATAATGGTACTTACCGCTAGAAAAGTAGAACCATGGTATTTGTCATGTTGCGGTACTAATCAAGAGTAGCGTCGACTCGCGGTATTCCACACATTATGGTACTACTCACAGGTAATGAAATTCGCACATGTATTACAGACCTACTGTGTTTCGCACATTGCGGCCCCATTGACAGGCACGCAAACCCACGGTGTTCATCACTTAAGTGTATTAACCACAGGGACTCGTACTATCCCGTGGTGTTCCTCATATAGTGGTTACTAATCATAGGCAAGCCAGAACTTTGGGTTCCGTCATCCCATGGTGTCGCTCATATAGTGCTACTAATCACAGGTACTGTAAAAGCCGTCGCGCTCTCGTTTGCTACTAATCACAAACCTATTTGGTACCTAACATAGTGGCACTACGCGCAAGGAAAAGCGACCCATGGTGTTCCCCGCGTGGTGGTACTAGTCATAAGGAGTTTCATGGTTCTAATATAATCATCCCTTGGTCGCCCTTTTAGTCGCCTCTTACGACATGCAGGGGATACCGTGGGTGTATTCTTCGTCTGCGTCCCCCACCCACAGGGGGTTTACATAAGAAATAAGAAGCAAAATATCAATGGGAGGAAAAGACGCCTTCGGAAGGGTGAGAGGGCTTTTGACATTAAGGCAATCCCTATGTGGAGAAGAATGGAAAAAGTGAAGTGGACAGATAAAGTGAGAAATAATGAAGTGCTAAGAAAAGTAGGAGAAAAGAGACACCTGATGAAAACGATAAGGAAGACGAAAATATCCTGGTTAGGTCACATACTACGTAGACATTGTCTTCAACAGAGGGTGATGGAGGGAAAAATAGATGGAAGAAAAGGAAGAGGAAGAAGAAGGTTTGAAATATTAACAGATGTAAAATAAGGGAGAAGCTATGGGCAACTGAAGCAAGATGCTCACGACAGAGAATCCTGGAGGCTGTCCAGTTGATACCTGTCTCAAGACAGATTCACAGAAGAATTAACCACATTCTATTCAAAACAATCTGTAACAATCACATCGTCTCATCTTGGTACACAGGAGTGACAAAATACATTTTAAATCAAGCTTAAGTAAATTAACAATAAACTTAAACATTTCGTACAGGCTACATACAGTAGATAGTAATCAAAGGAAGATAGTGTGCGAAACAATAGAACTGTTGCTTGCAGATCCAATTCTACTAGTGATTTCATGTCGCCTTCTTTTACTTATCAGTACGATATGAAACTGTGTTATTGTCAACTCTCCCTACTCCCTCCAAACAGTACACAATAAAGGGATTACGGCTCTCACTTCCGTTAAGTACATTAGAACATTACATATCCAGCATGGCTGCCATCATCTCTGTCTACCTTGAAGCCGAACTCCAGTATATTCCATCACATGACGTCATCACTATGGCGTCGCATATAATAATGATCATTTGGTCTATGTGTAACCTACTCCAACGGTATAACTGCCCACTGAAACATTGAGTAGTGTATGGTTGCGCCCTCGTGTATTATTCATCCGTACACGAGGGACTCTTGTTCTCACCAATCATTATCAAGACATAAGTACACATACAGGAACACACTGCTATACATGCACTACATCTCAATTATTCAAGTTAACCAACTGGAGAGCGCGGTGTTTCCCAGTAGCAATTGTCACCAGAGAGAGAGGGAGAGACAGCATGGGCGGGCTAGCGCGTGAGAGAGCGAGATAGGATGCACTTGAAAAGTGATAAAAGTTAGACAGCATTTTAAAGCGTTTGTTATATTAGTTACCCCTGCGTGGAAACATACAGACAAGTGACATGCTTCACCATGTTCAAATAGAAATGTTATGTAATTAATGCTCTATAACGGTAAGGATGATGATATGATATTATCTTTACACCGCCCAGTATGACAGCACAAATCTACAGTAATTTAGAACCGTAAACCTTCAAGTAGATCCATCACAACAGTGAAACTCATTCTACCATAGATAATAAGTTGGACCATACGGTTCCACTTAAAAATAAAAGCAGATTTGTGCGACAACCGGTAACAGGCAATGAAACATGCAAACTACCTCTTCCGTAAGAGGTCATTTTTCATGTATAGGCTACTTTCACAAGGCGAAAAACGCTCTATCATACACGAGAAAATAATTGCCTATACACTATTAATTTTTCCATACGGGATCAATATCACTTTCCAGCCTAAATAAAAAAAAAAGACCTAAATAATTCAAGCAGTTGAATAATTTGTCGATGAGACTTGACGAACGCCTACCGTCACAACTATGTTAAAGGATACGAATATCACATGAACGCACTCTTTCTCCCTCTTTTCAACTATATCTATTACGCAAACAATTAAGTTTCTAGGTATTAAAAAGCAACCGAATACATAGGAAAGAACACGACTTCTGAATTATCAATAATTCACTTACAAAATAGCTTCTGGTTTCAAATATAAGAACAAAAAATCTGAAACACTTCGGAACAAAATTCTATGTAAAAGAGAAATTCAATGTATTTATTTCCTTCCGTGATAATATAGGTTGAAAGTACATACACACACCCACCCTTAAAGAAATTATGAGCATATTTTGACATTTTTTCATATGCAACTACAGGCCAACTGTTTGAAAACGCATATGTTGTACAGTGACTTGCAAGGCGGAATTTTATTGTGTCTCAGTGAAGTTCGATCACAATTAAAGAAGCTGGGTGCTCTAATTTAGCGACGAATATGAATACGTTAAAATTGCATTAATGTCATGTAGGGTTTAAAGAAGGTATGCTCTCCGCTGATGAGTGAATACGTGAATTCGTGAATTAACGGTTCAGTGATCGCTTGCAAAATATTTAAGTGTTAAAAAATGCTCCAAACATAGCGGGATTGTTTGTTCCTTACAATGAGTAACTTCCAGACAACCGACGCTTAATTCGCATGTGTACTGCAGCCAATAGGAACTACACCAAAACATTCGACACGGAACTAAAACTACCGAAAAGGAAAGGGATTATGTATCCACAAAACAATGCAAAGCCAGAAATAAAAAATCGACTGTCACTAACGTACTATTTATATCACGTCGGCGCAGGTAGATGGCGCACCGGTCATATTGATGCGCGTCTTTGGCAATCTGCAGAAAGACTTAAGAGATATCTGATATACTGTCCGGCTCCATAGCTAAATGGTTGATATGCTGGCCAAGGGGTCCCAGGTTCGTTTCCCGGCCGGGACGGGGATTTTAACCTTCACTGGTTAATTCATCTAGCTCGAGGGCTCAGCGTTTGTACCGTCTTCAACATTAGAATTCATCTTAAGTGGTACATTCCCATCCTCATGGATGTGTAGGTCGCCTATAGCGCGTTAACTGGAAAGACTTGAACCAGATTTCTCCGGAGGCCATACGCCACATTTATTACAGCTGAGGTGTCTTGTCTTACCTCAGCACTGTGCCATCCGACCTCATCTGTTTCAGCCTCAACAAAACTCTTTGAACGTAAAATAACTGGCCGGGATGAGTAGCTCAGGTGGCAGAGCCCTGACCTGAGCGCAAGTTGGCAAGTTCAATCCTGGCTCAGTCAGGTGGCATGTAAAGGTACTCAAATACGTCAGCCTCATGTCGGTAGACTTACTGGGACGTAGAAAAAGAACTACAAGACGAAATTTCGGCACCTCGGCGTCTCCGAAAACCATAGAAGATGGCCTAAAGACATAAACAAATTGAAGGATACATATTTTGAAGATTAACGGGTTTTTTCCAAAGGCATGATATGTGTTTCATTTCTACTCATGAAAACTCTAAACAATGATTATGATGTAAGCAACTCTTAAAATAGAATAAGAGAAGGATATAAATAATATCGTAGACCTACTCGTGAACATTGATGCTTCTACTGCACTTAAAGGTACGAATGCGCAAAATTAAAAGGTAAGTAGAAAATTGTATGCAACTACTAAATATACCTTATGAGATTCTGAAAGAAATTTAAACAGATTTCAACGGCTAATAATAACAACGCAAAGAGTTGTTATAAAGAAAATGTACCATATGCACATTTATTATCAGGACACGTAACAAACAAAATATTCATATGTAAGTACCTGTGAAAAATACAGTTGATACAATTACTTTCCTACAATGCGAAGGAAATAAAAACAAATTGTATATCAGCATGTTAACTATATTCCCTCTACTGAAGATTCTGCAGTAACTCCTGACAAACAAATACACTAGCGGAAATGGGAAGTGTTACACCATGAACAGCTTGACCGAATGCCACCAAACTGATACCCCAGTATTTACATGCCTGTAAGATACATCGATTAAAATTTCATCCTCATACGATCTAATTATTAGTACAGGAAAACGCCATTCCTTAAGATGGCGGCTGGTGTGTGTAGGTGATGGCTGTTGGGTGTGTCTAACGTTACTGTCTCTTTTCAAGTAAGAGCATGCCTAGAGGACGTGCACGGGCAGCTTATCGCCATCTTTAGGACTTTGTGAAAGATCGAACCATTGGTATGAGGGATATGGGAGCATCATACAGTACCCACAGATTGCGCAAACATTTGGCTGTAGTGCATTAACTGCAGAACGAGTAGTGACGAGATGGACGCAGGACAACACTGTGGCATGAAGAGCAGGCACGTGTCCTTCCAGAATGACTACACCACGAGAAGATCGCAGGATTCGTCGGCTGGTTCTGACGACAGATGGACAACAACAACTGAAATCCGGGCAGGGCACAGGTTATACGCAGAGTGTCACCACGGACCGTCGGTAACAGATTATTGGAAGCTGGGTTGAGATCTCGAGTTGGCATGCGTTGTTTACCGCTGACACCAAACACAGACAACGGAGACTTGCAAGGTGTAGAGCCAGAGTCAACTGGGACACTGAGTGGCATTCTGTGGTGCTCAGCGATGAGCCTTGCTTCGGTTTGTGGCGGTCAGATCGACGTGAACATGTCCGCAGACGACCCTGGTGAAAGGTCGCAGGAAGCAGCGATTATCGAGGCGCACACCTCTCCAACTCGTGGAACCACTGTGTGAGGAGCAATTGGATTGAAAACAGAACCGATTTGGTACTTGTTGAAGGGAGACTAAATGCTCGCCAGGATGTGGTAAAAATGGTAAACCCTGTTGTCATAGCCTTCATGACGAGGGTACCAAATGGTACATTCTAGCACGATAGTGCTGTAGTTCACACTAGACACGTCTTGAGGAATGTACGGATCCTTGAATAACCTGCCCAGTTCCCTGATTTGTCACCTACAGAGCATGTCTAAGTTGTGATGGGAAGACGCATATGATCATACCAGCTTCCAGCCAGCAATATTCATGAACTGACACAACATGTGTTTCAGGTATGGCAATAAACTGCTCAAGATAAAATGGGGAGGCTGTTTGCTGCCATGCCACACCGAATACAAGAGTGTATTCGTTCCCGTGGGGGTCATACCTCGTAGGCGAAGACCCTAGAATGGCATATACCGTATACAGACTACTCCGAATAGTCCAGGAGTTCGAAGGACAAAACTCTAAATATCAGTATCAGGTTTGCTAGTCAACAAACCTTTATGATGATGATGATGATGATGATGATGATGATGATGGATAGTTCCGAATGGACTGAAAGTTTAATCATTTAATACCTGTTATGTAATGAACATCTCCACAAAGTTTGCTAAATACCGGAGAGAAACTTCCTGGTGTAACACTTTCATTTCTGCTAGTGTATTTTTTTTTTTTACTAGAATGAAGGCCTATGTATAAACAAAAAATATAAATATGGCTACATGCATATATACAAGAAGTAATAATGGGGCACAGAAATTTACACCTCAATAAATGATGATGAAAGTAGTAAATTTCATCTGAACGAAATATTCTGAAAACATTATGAAGACAGTGCTGTTCTGCCTATTTAACTGAAGTGTCATGTAACTGAAATACTTCTTAAATGTAAGCATATATCTGTCAGAAATTCAAGATCATGAACCTGAGGGCAAAACATTCGTTAGTTAGCAAAAATGGCGAAGCTCAATTTGCAATTATATGCAACTCGAATCAATTACATCTACAGCACATTCACAACAACCACCAAAACGAGCTTTGGTCGTGAATATCGTCACTCGGCGTATGCTTCTAAGCTTATTATGCGGGGATGTGTTAGATTGTTTGGCTATGTAGCTGGCCATAGTATACAGTGACTGCAGATACAAGATTGCATCGCGTGCTGTGTGCAAAGTGCAGGAGTTCGAAGGACAAAACTCTAAAAATCAGTATCGGGTATGCAGGTCAACAAAACTATATTAACCTCATTGAAGTGATCCATCCGAGCCAACTACAATTCGAAAGAGCACAAAATTTCAGTTAACATTTTATCAAAACAGTACAGCCAACCAGAAACCTCTAAACAAGCCTTGCAGGGGGAAAAGTGAAGCAAAATTGCATTTCGTTTTCATCATTAACGAATTATGAATTAATTTTCAACTAATTTTCGTTCAGAATCCATCCAACCAGTTACATTTCGCTGTCACTTTTATCTAGTTTGCGGTTACTCAACTGGGAATAGCCGTCCAGGCGTGAAAATCGAAGACCGCCGGTTTAGTTTGCCATTCCCAGACATTTGTGTACCAAAATTGAATAGATTACCAAATTCAATAACTCCCAAATACTTCGTTTGTTTTTAACGGCAATATCTCCGGGACTATCAACGGAAAGTTTTAAGCCTACGAGGCAATAAGAGTTTGAGTAATAAGTGAAAGTATTATGGTATACAATATGTGATAATATCAAGATCGTCAACATGTCTCCAGTCCAGCGACTCTGGAGTGGAAATGAATATGTCTCTTCCATAAACTCCTGTCTTGCCACCAATTCCCCTCCTTTATCGTCTCTCAATGGGAATTTATCTTCCTCGGGTTGTTTTGTACCTATTTTATTTAGCCATTTCTAGGTCAGCATCTTGATCTTATTATCACACTAGTCAAAAAAGACATCTGGTCACGTCTCTAGATGTTTCTAACTATATTGTACGAATGCGTAGTGGGACGGGTATTGAAATATTACTTAAATAGGATGTCCTGTTCACATACCAGAAGGATCCACTGCAATTCGGATGCTACGGGGGTGTCAGTTGAAAAGTGCAAATGTCTCAATTCAAAGTCTGGTTTATGTGGAGTGTAGTGTTTACAAATCATGGCTGATTTTGCGGACTGAGGTAGGCAACGGAGGAAGTAGTAGTTGTCGAATGAAGCCATTAGTGCACTTACAATGCTTCAAGAAGGCTACTCGCAGAAGTACGTAGCCACAATACCAGAGGTAGCCCAAAATACAATTTGATATTTGTTGAAAACTTTCAGGAGACTGGTAGTGTTGCTACATGCCCTCGGACGGGCCATCAAAGGAAAACAACCCCAGGGTAGGATCGTTTTATCCATCTACAAGTTCTCCAAAACCACCAAGTTACGGCACGAGAACTACAGGTGGACCCACAGCAGGCTTCTGGAGTAAGAGTTTGTGACCAACCAGTCAGAAACGGGCTTCACGAGGCCAACTGAAGATCCCAACGACCCACTCAAGTACCTGCATTGGATAGAGCATCGTGGCAGGAGACCGCAGTTTGCTAGAGATCATCCGCACTGGCAGGTAATACACAGGTGTCCTGTGCTGTTCTCGGATGAATCCACTTTCTCGTTGTATCGTTTAGTGGTCATCTGCAAGGCTGGAGAAGACGTGGGGAGCGATTTAATCCGACAGTTGTACAGTCTACCGTTGCTTATGGAGGTGTACCTGTTATGGTGTGGACAGGAATAAACCTTGATACGAAAACAGACCTCTTGATCGTTCACAACGTACCGTGTTCTTAACTGCTCGAAGGTACACTGACGGCTTTTTAGAAGAGTGGGAACATCTGCCTCAACTGAACTTGCGATGCCTTGTCAGAAGCATGAGAAGGCGTTGTGAAGCTCTTATCCTCGCGAGGGATAGCAGTACTTCTTATTTAGACGCTTATTTATCATGTACCCATTTTCCTGTATGACCACGGACCACTTTGTTTATGGCACGTTGTGCAACGACGTTGCATACTGACAATCCTAAGGAAGGCTTTATTTTTAATTCTAAATAGTTGAAAAGAAGAAGGTTTGTTTTCATTTCATATACATGCACATCATAGAGGTATGAACATATAACAAGTGATGGATGGGAGTTAAGGCTCAATGCGCTCTCTTACACTCTCTGTTATTAAAAACCAAAGCGAAGACTTGTTGGTCTCCCTTTGAATATGTTCAGCAATGTTTCAAAATGAGTAACCGGTCTCGCATAGCCCCGAAACTCGTATGGGCAGTGATTACTATTTTAAGGGACAAGAAAATGGTATGAAAATTGTATGATCAGTACATCTTACGAGTTATAAGGGGAAAATCAACCAGGTGCGCGGAATTATTCCTATCGGTATCCAAGGCCATAACAGATATAACAAAGAAACTTTCAATATTTATTAAAACAAAATAGTTCCTCTTACATATAGCACAATAAATAAAAATGATCAACTAGATTCGAAAAATCAATCAAATTGCGAGGCAGATTCTCAGTCCGCCTCCGTAGCGTAACGGTTAGTGTTATTAGCTGCCGTCCTCGGGGGCCCGGGTTCGATTCCCGGTACTGCCAGAAATTTAAAACTGGCAGGAGGGCTGGTATGTGGTAGAAATGGTACATGCAGCTCACCTCCAATGGGGGTGTGCCTGGAAAGAGCTGCACCACCTCGAGATGAGGACACGAGTTCACAGTTCAAATGCTTTCCCTGTAGTATGACATGTTCGACTACCTACATAGTGTAAGAGGGAGACGTACTTTTCCCACGCTAACACAAAAACACACACAGCATTAGCAACGCTACACATTCTTGAGATATTCCATCAACTTTCCTGGCCAGTATGATCCCTAGACTTTCTTCATGATCGACCACATATGAACTAAAGAGAACAAGGCATCACCGATCTGCAGCAGAATTACTTACGATGGCATTCGACACGTTCATTATCTCCATGCATTATCTACATACTAGGTCCGAGAACTTTTTATCCATCCTGTATGTGAATAACAGGCCTTGTATCACATAACAGTGATAAATGATGCCCAATATACAAGATATTACTACTGTATGAGCAATATTAAGCAATATTCTACTCAGGCTGAAAGTGCTTGAAAGTGTTCTTTTTTTCGTGAATGCATTTTCTATAGTTCCAGAAAATGCGAGCTCATAAAATGATAGTACTTCGAAGCAAAAACTTGATCCGCTTTCCAATTGGAAATTTAAGTAGCAGCAGAGCCTGGAGGTTCGACAATAACACATCAAATCGATGCAGGATGTAAAAATATCAAGTATCTATTATACAATCAGCAATTGAATTGTCTCGTTCCCTATACAGTTAGCAAATCTTCTCAGGCGATTTAACTACGCAATCATTTATAAACACTAATCCATGCTCAAAATGGACGAGGATTACGCTGAGCACTGGGACGGCAATACGAGGAACAGATATAGATATTTCAGTATTATGCCGTGACGATACGGTATTTTATATACACCACTGAGGGATCTCGGCTTATTTGACTTCCACTGCTCTTACAGCGATAAGCTCTTCTAATTTATCTCATCGTTTTGCTATTATTGAAGCATGACATCTAGAGCTAAATGGTAGAACAATACTAATCTTTTCGAAAACGAAACTTGCAATTTCAAGTTCAATTTCCTCTCCAGTATTCTTGAGAAACTAAACCATGTAACTGTAGCTGAATATCTCTTTCCTTGGCACAGACAGACAGACAGACAGACAGACAGACAGACAGACAGACAGACAGACAGACAGACAGACAGACAGACAGACAGACAGACAGACAGACAGACAGACAGACAGACAGACAGACAGACAGACAGACAGACAGACATTGACGTCAATCAAGTTAGTTCCTTAGTCCGTTTTCTCAATCACTGTTCACGATTTTGTATGCCCTAGGATGCGCTCAACAACTGTCGTACCAACATCGACATGCTAACCAAACATCAACTGCACCGTGTCTACTTACAGTAATACATAATATTAGAAATGAAGGCTGAAAGGAATCAGAAAGTTTTAGGTACATGAGAGGTATCCTTAATAAGGAACGTGCTTTTTAAGCTTCTCACACTCCCGTTGTAAAGATTGTTACAACTGATCACCTTAAAAAAATAGCAAAGCAATTATCTTTACCTAAAATTAGTTTATATTTTAACATAAATCCGTACTGAATAACACAAACATACTTAAGTACACCCCCAAGCAATGAGCATGCTTTTCAGTTCTCTATCCAAGCCTTTTCTGTGTACAGTTAGTCATAATTCGATAAATCGGAAGAAGAATATTTGCTTATAATTCTGCAATGCATATGGGCGCCCCACAAGTTCTAAACGAATTACTGAGTACCCTTAGAATAACATTCTGAAAGCACCTGGTAAAGCAAATTACCATCACCGCAGAAAGCAAATAACAAAGTCACATGGGTAAGTTCTAAGAATTTCAAACGTACCATCTTATAGACAGAAAAAAATCAAGATATTTCCGAAGATGCAATACATCACCAAAGAACCTCCATATTAAAATTTCACATTCCGTAGCGAATTTTCATTAAAATATTTGTTATTAAGACTATTAGAAGTAATAACATTCAATATCAATACAATACGTAGGCAATTCTAAAATTCCTTTTCGCATCTTATTAATTTACGTATAGACCTATCACATTTAAACTCTGCGAGTAAGAATCACACTTTGTCTCCAGCAAAACACATATTGTGTATCCGCAATTTTTCACGGATCTTGTTACAAATGAAGGATCTGAAGTGATGAAGATCTGATTATGTAACCAAACAAAACTTAACTTACATCCATTATCATTCTGTTGTTTTGATTGTAACCTGTAACAGTCTTGGGTGTATCTTTCTCGTAAGATTTTCCTAATGATCTTCCCCTCTTATTATTCTGATTTCTTCAAATTTTTATTTTCTGTGAAGTGCCAGTGTTTCACTTGCGTAAAGGACTGTTGGTTTTAGAACTCTGTTGTAATGCCGAATTTGTGTATGTCTTGACATGGATTTTTTGTTGTAGATGTTTAGGACTAACCCTAATGCTTTTTAATTTATTATTCTTATTCTTCTTCTTCTTCTTATTATTATTATTATTACCTAACAAATCCACAAAGTCTTTGATCAGCAAAGAATCTGCAGAAAATTACTGGTTTGAAAGAATGGTTTAAAATGTATAGTTTTCATATAACGCACGATAGTTAGCAGTGCTAGTTTCAGCTCCTTACCTGATTGGTTAAGACGGATGCCTTCGGTTCAGAGGGTCGCGGGTTCGATTCCCGGACGAGTCGAGAATTTTAACCTCGTTTGGTTAATTTATCTGGCTCAACGATTGGATGTTTATGTTCGTCTTAATATAATTCTCTTCATTCACACACATCACACTACCAACCACCACACAAACACGTAATGGTGAATATATCCCTCCACATAGGATTGGCGTCAGAAAGGGTATCCGGCCGTAAAACCAGGTCATATCCACATGTGCCATTCAGATTGCACTCGCGACCCCACCAGATGGCGGGAAAAAGGCGTTAGCAAAAAGAAAAGAAGAGGAAGCTAACAGTACTAAATTCTTCATTCATATGTAAAAGTTGGGAAATACATCAAATTAATATGCCCAGCTATTCGACATAGATCACACCTGCGACCCCACTAAAACGTGCGTAAAGCAGGGGAAGGATAACCACATCAGTAAAAGTTAGTTACACTGCTAGTAAACAGCGCCCTACTTCAGGATCTGAGCAGACGTTTCAGTATCACCGATTCATTTTTGTGAAATTCTAAGGAATATTTCAGGCACTTATATTCAAAGAAAAAAAGCGATAGTGTGGAGCAGACTGTTCGACTCACTCAATGATGTATATTTTATTGTTTAATTTCATGATTCAAATGTAAATGTGGTGACGGCCCGTTCGCGTGATGTGAGGAGGGGCAGACCTTTCTGGAGCCCGAGGTGAATCAGCGCCACGTTTTAAAATTAGCCTGCCGCACCGCGCCGTTGTGTTGTGAAGGTGAGTGAGGTGGCCATGAATCAACCACAAGCCGCCCGCTGAGCCACTGAGGTGCATTGGCACGATAAACACAACTAGCCAGCCGCAATTTTAATTACTGTAATGTGTCGCTTTGGCACCACCCATAACGTTGACTAGAACATTTGAAAGTAAGTTTGAACCGGAGGCCTTGTATATACGTACAATTCCAAAATATTTTTAATTCACCAATGAAATACACCTCGTCCGCAAGAGTATTCCTTTCTTCTCACAGTAAATAATAATAATAATAATAATAATAATAATAATAATAATAATTTGGGGATATTAGGTCGTGTAATATTAAATACCAGCGACCAGGATCGTCTTCAGAGCAACAACAAAGCAAAATGGCTACTGTCACTCCAGATTCAAGACAGAGAGACCCTGTTAGAAATATAGTTCATTCCAGGGCCTCCAGAGTGACGGAGATAGATGTTGACGAGTTAACTATGGAGGGTAGCCATGATCTACTCAGTATATAGCCGTCACCTTTGTTGAAATTATTCGGGCGTTTGGCAATTTCTATCGCCTCACGAATGATTCTGGGAATAAAATGTTTCTCTTTACAAATGACAGAAGTTGCATCAAAAATTATGTATTTGATGGTCATTATGTATGGCATGTTCTGCCACAGCAGACTTCTCTGGCTGGCAAAGACGTAAGTGCCTGGGATGTTTTTTAACCTTTGTTGCTACTTTCCTTTGGCCAACATAAACCGATCCACAGGAGCAAGGAATCATATATATTCCAGTGCAGTTTAAACCAATAGGATCTTCGACAGATCACAAACAATTGCCTATGATGATATTAGGCTTAAAAATGGTCTTGATGTTGTGCTTTTTAAGGATATTGCCAATCCTATCCGTGACAGATTGTACGTATGGCAAGAAGTCCAGACTCAAAGGACGAGAATCACGTGACAATCTGTCTTTTGGCTTAGGACTTCGTCAATCTGTTTCCTTCAATAGGCTCCGTGCGCTGCCGGGAAAAATGCACCGCTACGCTGCGAGTGGCGAACATTGTAAGTTAATGCGATCACCGCGCACATATATCTGTCGTTTCACAGCGTGTTGCTATGGCCGACTAAATAATAACAGTGGGATTTCAGAGTGTTTTATGCAACAACAATCGGCCAAATTATTCCAAACTTCAAGAAAGTGGTCATGTATTAAATTTACAAGAAAAACTGTTCGCAGGAAATAGCAACAGAGCGAATAACTGCAAAGATGATAAGAGAAAAACGTTGGTTCACTAGAGAGAGTACCATTTCACGATAAAGGCAACATAGTAATTTATGTATTATTTGTGATGATAACGAGGTTAATTTTCATGTACACATTCAATAATGCTGTCTTCAGAAAAATATATTTGGCCTATCTCTAATACGATATCATGTTAGCGTAGGTTAAAGTTGAGAGGGAGACCTTGGTAAAATAATAAAAATGTTTCCATGAAATGCAAGCATATTTCTGCTGTTATTTATACAGTTTACTCAGAACATGTCACCTCGTGTACCGATCAACCCTGTGAATTGTCTGGACCTCGCATCTAAAAAGCGCGGAAAGAGAAATACAACAAGGAGAAGAGCTTATAGAGGAACTTTTTCCGATAAAAAGGCACAGGTTTGATGTTGGACCAGTTGAAATTATCAGAATATCTTAACTTTGCCAATAAATTATTGTATCTGTATTTATAATATGATCGCGACCACCTCTGTAATATAACGGTTAGCGCTACTAGTTTCCTTCGTCGGGAGCCCCGGTTTGATTCCCGATACAGACAGAAATTTAAGATTGACATGAGCAGCTCATGTTCATTAGGGGTTGCTTGAAAAGAGTTGCACCACCTCGGGACGAGAACAGAACTTTACATATGTAAAATGCGGTATTTCTGTGAGCTATTGATATTGTGTAATGGAGGCCAATTTCTATAATTACAGTATATTTGTCCACTGCCTTTTTAAATCCATTTCGTGAGGTTGTGACAGAATACTCTAAAATTCCACATTGTGATCTGTAGTACGGTATATTATTATTATTATTATTATTATTATTATTATTATTTATTTTGCACACTTTCGTGGTAATGATATTCAAGCAATTGTACAGATTTTAGGAAATCAAAGCAGAATAAATCTCAATGTAAACTACAGTTCTACGTAGAATTTGAACCCATAAATTTCCGTACAGTTCCACTCGTGGCAATGACCACCGTCTTCTGCATGGTCTTGTAGATGTTGGTGTTGACATCCAACTTCTTCAATAATTTGTTTGTAGTTGTTAACCTTTGCATTGTGTTAAGAGTAGCTGTGTAGTCTATTAAATACTGTAAATGTACAAATCCGGAATCACTTCCTGCGATTTACTGCTAAGATCCACCGTATTTTCAAATCCATTTCGTGAGGTCGTGAATGAAAGCTCTGTATTACTGCACCTATTAATGCAGCCAAGAACAAGCACATCATTCTCTCGTAACGTTGTGACATTAAAAAATTATCATCTGAAGACAGCACTGGAAAATAATTGAATAAATGCATGTAAACGTCACACACATTCCAGCTTCTTATGGCGAGCTGTCGATGAAGATGACTCTAAGTAGTTCTCGTAGTATTCACCCGCAGCAGCACAGTGCTATACGCACGAAGCCTATAGCCATTGCTCAGAAATGTTCTGATTAGGAACTCAAGTTCGCCGTTTAATTTATCGTGAGGCGATAGAAATTGCTAAACGCCCGAATAATTTCAACAAAGGTGATGGCTATATACTAAGTAGATCATAGCTACCCTCGATAGTTAACTCGTCAACATCTTTCTCCGTGACTCTGGAGGCCCTGGAATGAACTATATTTCTAACAGCGTCTCTCTATCTTGAGTCTGGTTACTATGGAGTAACAGTAGCCATTTTGCTATGTTGTTGCTCTGAAGACGATCCTGGTCGCAGGATCGAAACGCGTCAGCTGGTATTTAATATTACACGACCTAATGTCCCCAAATCATTATCATAATGTAATTTAGTGGTCGTGAAAGTCTACGTATTAATAATAATAATAATAATAATAATAATAATAATAATAATAATAATAATAATAATTGTTCCATTCAATCTAATGTAAACAGAAGTGTTATGGTATTGTAAATACTGAAATTACTTGTGAATTTGCATAAGATTATGTTGAAATTATTACGTTACATTACTAGGAATGATTTTCTTTTAAATTTTGCGTGAATTTCTGAGTGACTGCGTTATAATTATATTGCGCAAAATGTAGGGGAATAATTTTACGTTATTTCCGCAAATTTCGTATGCATTTCTATGCGATTACTTTTATTTATTACGTTGCACAAATAAGCAAATTATTATTATTATTATTAATAATAATAATAATAATAATAATAATGTCACTGGCTTTACGTTCCACCAACTACTTTTACGGTTTTCGGAGACATCAAGGTATCGGAATTTAGTCCTGCAGGAGTTCTTTTACGTGCCAGTAAATCCACCGTCACAAGGCTGACGTATCTGAGCACCTTCAAATACCACCAAGCTAAGCCAGGATAGAACCTGCCAAGTTGGGATCAGGCCAGCGCCTCAACCGTCTGAGCCACTCAGACCGGCAAGGCAAATTGAACTGACATGTATTTTTGTTTCTTGTTGTAACATTTGTTCTTCTTTCGTCATCATGAAATTCCTTGTTTTAATACGAGTAAAATCTAATGAAATATTTTGTTTTCATGTAATTGTTGTTGTTTGTAAGTCATTTATGTTTTATCTTAATTTCGCTGTTATACAACCGAAGGCAAGTATTGCCACTAGAATCTCCCAATTATAATGCATTTGTTAATAAATAAAAAGCAATGACAAACAAGAACGTTCAACGTTTGAAGCTCAATGAATATCTAAAATAACCGAAATATTTAAAAAATCGAATTATTCATTTACTGTAACAGTAAATACACAGTCAATCCATAACCTCAAACTATGCTTACACACACTAATTAAGCCAAATTACTGGATGTACTGTTCTTAACCCTGCATTTTTATACACAAATATGCTGCTGTATATAGCACAAATTAACACAATTATAAAGAAGGAATGAACACAATAAAAGAAGACGTGGTGACTGTATCGATACCAGTATACAATGTACGCGTGACAAACCTGAAACATAAGTTTTCTGGTAAAAGATTTTTCAAGTTGGTGAACGTCGACGTCTGACTGAGTAAGAGTTACTCAATTACAATTACTAACATTACTTTTTCAACAAATAATCAGTAAAACTACAATTACTTCACAGAACGCGAGTCTTTCGGAAATCAATAACTTCGTTTTCCTGAAATGATACCTAAGTTTGCAAGGACAAATTGATTACTCCATTTTGTGTTTTTCAGCATAGAAACCAAGTGGCTATCGTTACTGTGTGAGAACTTTCAGATTGATTGCTCCCAAGCAAAGTTTGCATGTCACATTCGTATTTTAATTATTTCAGGGCCAATTCATTTATCCAAACAGGGGAATGGAAATTCCTTTACCCCTTCGCCATCACATGTATATTCTGGTTCTATTTTCGACCACGTAATTCGCGATTATCAAAGTCTCAACCATTAATCACAAGCTGCGAGTAAATGAAGGCATGTACATCGTATTCCTGGCTTTAGACGCCTTGCGAGTGCTGGAGCTCTAAAGTTGCCAAATCCTCCACGGAATGTATATCGATTACCAGAACGTAACGATTATAATTTCATTTCAAGAAACAAATTACGAATAAATATTAAGTTTTGTGAAAGGTTACGAGTACAGTAAAAATCACTGACAAAAGTAATCGTTACAAGTAATTCGATTACTTTTACTCAATTACTTCCCAACTCTGGTGCAGAGTCCGATAAACTTCGCATGTGCATGCAAGCTGAACGTATGTTAACATGCATACACAGAAAGAAAAGCGGAAGCCTAGGCTCTGGTACGACGAGAGCTAATGAAGGCCTGCATCACAGTCACTAGTTATCTATCTCCAATTCGTGAGCCTCATTGTTACTCCTTCCTTGAATGACTGAAGGAATAGGAAACATGCTTGCTCCTTACGCAAAATACAAAAATTTGTCTCTAAATACAAAACGAAGTTGAATAATATGGTCATCTCATTTACTTCGCATAATTGAGTTCAGCACAATCTCAAAATAAATGAACTCCAGCAACAATATTATAACGGTCAGTCTTTCAAATAAACTTAACAGATTGTTTACAGTTAAAATGTTTCAGTTCTTTCTCTGAAATGCTATGATTCTCAGGTGTGATAGACCTGTAACTGTTACCGAGACAGTACGAGTATATGCGTGATAGAAGAGTTTGTCCGTAAAATAGAGCACCTTGATTAACAGGAAACCAGGGACATAATGAAAATACATTTAAGACGACAATTCCCCACAAAAGATACAAGGAAAATATGTACCGAGTTTATTCTCAACATAGGGATTCACTGCAGAAAAGCACTGCATAACTGTCAGATTTCGTCATGTAAGGTTAGGGTTCGATTCAAGGCTTGTTTAAGGATTTTAATCCTGAACTGAGGGCTAGAACGGGTTTCACTGAGTCTTGTGAAGTCAAATGAGGAGTTACCTGACATGACGAACAGCGGATCCAGTTAGGAAAGTCTTCGCAGCTGAGGAAGTTATCTCGCTGACCATATGGCTAGGCAGCAACTGTCTTGACTGGACAAAAATCTTAGTAAGTTTGTAGACGTTCAGCTTTTCAATATACTGTACTTACTTCACTGAAATTGAAAAAACGAGATCTCAAATGAGCTAGTATGTGAGACTGCAATATCATATTTCGTCACCTTATTGTAAAGGTGATTTCATAAATTCTGCGCCGCCATCACTTCTACATCGTTTCTGTTGAATACTAGCGAGCTCCTTGACTTGACTCTTAACCAGAAAGTGACTGACAAGAGTTTGTTGCTATCTCTTCTTCCATATTTTCCAATTTGCTCAGGAGTGTTAATTGAAATTAAATACACAGATAACATTATTATAATACAATGCAACACAGATTCCATTCAACCATGTCACATTTTATTCCTACAAGATAACGAGAAAAATGACCAGCCACACGAGTAGAACATTCTAAATTGCTGTTTTGTAAGGGTAAATGAGCCTCTCAAATCTATTTGCTTCACACCTGTAAGCATTGCACTATATATATCCTTCAAATTCTAATTATCTCTGAACCAGCGCTCCTCTGAACTGAAAGCGATCGAAAATAAACGATCTGATCCGTTCAACCTACAATACATCACAGAAGGCTAGTAAACAAATCAATATCAGTGCCGGAACAAAAAAATAATGCCACTGTGTTTTCCACTTATTAGGCCCCCTCCAGGGGGTCCAATGGACAGGGGTCGATAACCTCAAGTTAGGACTCCCCCTTTAAACCAGCCAGGCTAGGTCACGTGGTCCGCCTGATAGCCAATAACATGCAGCCGCTCCCGAGGCCGCACCGTAATTACGATAATATCCAGTAATTACAAACGACAGTAAAATACATAATACAGGAGGAGACGTCGGATATGTAACGAGCAAGAGGCACAGAGAGAGAGAGAAAGAGAGAAGGGAATAGCGAGGGAGAAGAGAGCGAAACCTATTTCTTGTCTTACCAGTGCGCGCGCATGGGTCTCTAGCAGCTACTGCAGCGCTACGAACTGCAGCAAGACGAACCTCTGCTTCCTTGCACCAACATCTCGCCTCAGGCTGTGCTCCCCCATTCAATCGCCAGCCACTTGTTTCAGTGTAGGGGTAGCCGAACAATAGACCGGGAAGCAGGAAGTAAAAAGAGTAAACAACGAAGACAACGTCGTCGGGGAGAACCGAATCAATTGACTAGTAGTTTCGTTCCCTTATGCAGAATCATGTGTATGTCTGTCACAGCAACAGTGCATCTTTTAATAGGAACACCTTGATTATAAAGATAATTTATCTGCTTTTAGAGACGCGAGCACCGGCTGTAAGGCTGTACAATCCCTCGCTTGTAAAGAAACATGGCAGGTTCGATCCCGGCTCAGTCCAATGATAGTTGAAGGTGCTTAAATATGCGAGCCTCATGTCAGTAGATTAAGTGACATGTAAAAGTACTCCTGTAAGACGAAATTCCGGCACCTCAGCGTCTCCGAAAATCGTAAAAGTAATTATAGGGACGGGGAACCAATAACATTAAAATTACTGAAAACGACAGGTCGGTTGCACATCATTAGACGCCACGGGGCGAAGTATGACGTTGATTCTTCCGTACAAGAGAGACAGAGGGTATCTTTTCCTTTTGCTAGGGACTGTATTGCACGACTGTAATTGCAATTATTTTGGTGCTCGAATCCGAACAGGTGTCCTGAGATTTGCATAAAATCCCACCCAGCATTTTTACCAAGGATACCCATTGTATGGCTAGGATTCGAAGTACCGTACTATAATTTAGAGATAGTTTCGTGAAAAAGTACGAATTAAATCTATGGCAGATACTTTGAAAGGTATAGTTGTAAAGTAGTGACGTAATTCTTATAGTTTGCGTCAAAGAAAATTAAACCATTTAAAATGACAATCAACCAAGCGCCTAATATGAAAACCAATCCAATAAATTCTTCGTGGCATCTAGACTTAACCTGTTCTGCAGATGTAGGTTGTTAATCGCTTTACAGAATGTAAGAAATTAAATTCAGTACAGTGGGAATCCCTGTGCTTACAGACGCATTTGCTGTCACGGTGCAATAGAACAGCTAGGAATGTTTGGCTCAGTAAGGAAATGGGCTCTGAGTCTCTCAGCAAACTGCATGCATGTCTGACATTATTCAATATTGCTCGGCGAACGAGGAGGGCAAGGGCGAGAGCAAGCCGGAGAGATATAAGCCGCAATTATATCAACCCATCAATCGTACCGCTTCTCCCTCGCCTAACTCTGCGAAAGTAAACGGCGCATGTTAACTGTAGAGCATAAGTTTAAACAAAGAGAACACTACACGAGTCCAGTAACAGGCGATTTGATCAAAGTACGGTACCAAACTTCATATACTGTATAACAGTAAATAACAATGCAGAGTAAAGTTAATTTGGGAAGTAGATATATGCAGAGAACCGACTGCAAATGTTAATACGAGTAATCGATACATCTACCCTCCACTAACAGCCATAACTATAATAAGATTAAATCAACTGGCGATATGGCTAAAACCATCGGAACCAAATATGCCTCACATCGAACAGGTACAGAATTTGCAGCAACAGGAAGCTAGCTTGCCACAGAAAAAAATGACACGTGCAATCCATATCCTCAGCAGAGACATTAAGACGTTCCCTATATTATTATTATTATTATTATTATTATTATTATTATTATTATTTATTTGAGTAGAAGCCGAATATGGACATAAGAAGAAAGCCGAAATATTAAACTGCCTTATTCACACATTACAAAAGGCGTGCTACACTTCCCTCTCTGTTTTTTTTTTATCGCACTGATACAAGTAAGGTGTGCTAACCCGACGACCAAAATATTATCATCGAAGACACGGGACCAATATACTGTATAATATTTACGTGGAATCTGAATCATTACAGCGAGACTTTCTATAATAAAAAATTCGCATGTGTTGATTAAGATCCGAAATTGCAGCTACCTTTATGAGGAGCTGAGGAAGAAGAATTAGTCTGAAAAAAATACGAATATAGTTCAGAAAACCTGACACGGATTAGGCCTACATGTAATTCTCCTAATCTTTATATCCCTGTCGATGAGGGTGGTATAACAACATCCACGGTATTCCCTGCCTGTCGTAACAGGAGACTCCGACTTCTCCTGGTTAACTCTTGTTCTTATCTGATCTCGACGGTGTTAGGTTTCCCAGGCCTAGGGAGTCTTTCACGCCCTTCTTGACCCTTGTCTCTATTTGGCCGATACCTGTTCTCGACCACAGAGAGGCAGCACTAGTCACACTTGCATTTCGACCGATATGAGAACGTGGCAGGTGGCACCCTCTTGACTCAGTGGGAAGGGAATCGCTCAAAGCAAACGGGAAAACAAAATACAGTAAAGGAAGCCATCAATTGTTCCCACCAGGTCTTCTAATACTCCCAACTTGCCTATTCCATAGCCACATTTGTAAATCGGTGAAGTATCAAAATTATACGTTTTATGTTGTCAAAATAAAGACATGGTATTGTGATTTTCTTTAATTATAAAATGCATAGTTTATAAATTTCATTATAACAAAATAACATGTTATTTTGCATTACGACGTTGCTGGTTTTATTTCAATGATTTTGGTAACATTGAGAAGTTCTTATTTTTTGCGCACTACACACCAAGTGTTTCTGAGTTCGTGTCATTGCAGGTGTTATTGTGTGCTTAATTAGCTTTGTATGAGGAGTGTATATATGTGTTAGGGTTGTTTGCATGTTTTTTTCATTGTGGAAAACTCAGTGGAGAGCCTCTTGAAAACCGCATATGTTTCAATATCTCTATTTTTTGGAGGGGGATGGTTACAGCACACAACTGATTTTCTGCACCAGCCGCCACTGCTTATACGGCCTCTCATTTACATCCTTACTCCACCCCTAAATGCTGCCATAACCATATGAAGAGATATGCTTTATTTTCAACGTCATTAATGCGATTACTCCAACGAACATCGTTCCACTAAGCGAGTTGGCCATACGGTTAGGGGCGCGCAGCTGTAAGCTTGCATTCGGGAGATAGCGGGTTCGAATCCCAGCGTCGGCAGCCCTGAAGACGGTTTTCTGAGGTTTCCCATTTTCACACCAGACAAATGTTGCGGCTGTACCTTAATTAAGTCCACGGGCACTACCTTCCCTGTCCTAGCCCTTCCCCATCCCTCCGTCGCCGAAAACATTCGATGTGTTAGTACAACATTAAACAAATAGCAAACAGTGATTTTCAGTAGGAAAGGAAGTCGTCCTTGCCGGGCTGAATAGCTACGACGGTTGAGGCGCTGGCCTTCTGAACCCAACTTGGCAGGTTCGATCCTAGCTCAGTCCGGTGGTATTTTAAGGTGCTCAAATACGTCAACCTCGCGTCGGTAGATTTACTGGCATGTAAAAGAACTGCGGGACTAAATTCCGGCACCTCGGCGTCTCCGAAAACCGTAAAAGTAGTTAGTGGGACGTAAAGACCTCCGTTGTTTTATTTCATCGCATTTAGAATATAAAAATACAGTGACCTTGCTCCGAACAATCTTTATGCATTACGGGAGCCTCTGCAATGGTCATGGAACAGTATGACTTCCCACGCTTCCTATATCTTGTGGAGCCCAGGTAACGACGCCGCACTCCCATCGTCATCAGGGTGAAAGGGGATGTTGCATGCATCTAGCCAGTTATCTCTGATTTAATTGCTCATCAGTGCATAAAGAAATGTCAAATAGCTGCCACAGTGGATCAGGGGTAGGGTGTGCAACCAATATTCCCGCTATCAGGGAGGACGACTAACCAACTGTGCCGCGAAGTGTGTGATGTGAAAGGTGCGCAAAAGCATAACACAAACTAATGCGGGGATTTACAAGGAGGGAAATATTGTGAAAGGAAAAGAAAAATGCACAACGACAAAGCCACACAACAATAGGAAATACGGTCAGTGTGTGAAGATGATGATTGATTGACTGATTGATTTAATGTGGCCTCCGGAGAGGCGCGGTGCAGGTCTTTGTAACTGAAACCTGTGGGCCACCTGCGCTTTTGCATGTACGGTGGTAATAAATAATAATATTATTATTGGCTTTACGTCCCACTAACCACTTTGACGGTTTACGGAGATGCCGAGGTGCCGGAATATAGTCCCGTACGAGTTCTTTTACGTGCCAGTAAATCTGCCGACACGAGGCTGGCGTATTTCAACAAGGTAACGGCGTAAAGAGAGGGTGAAACTCGATGTCGGCACATAGCCTACCCCCGTCGAATAACACCAAGGAGTCTGCTCAAGGCTTAATGTTCTCCATCCGGCGGACGGATCACCATCAACAGCGTCATATACTCTCACTCTATATGAACACTGCGGAGAGGTTTGGGGCTAAACCCAGGCTTCTGGTTCGCAATCTAATGATTATAAATTGTATAAGTTACTACCACCTTTCCTACCTTGGCGGCCAACAGTTTGATGGTTAAATATTTTTTCCACCACGGGACTCCAACCGGATAACTATGATGTTAGACCTTAAAGACTTCACGCGTTTGGCCACCAGGCGGGCTTCCATGATGATGATGTTGACAGGGAACTTAATAAAGCTTTAATATAAAGTCATCTAAAACTGATTATGAACTCTTAATAAACCATTCACAAAATGACCAGAAGTGAGATTGTAACCCATTTATCTCATCGGTTGATTTCTTTCTTTTTTCCCTTTGCTAAGTACATATTATTAACGTCGCGCTAACTCACGGAAGTTTTCGGCAACCATGGCCTTAATTCACTAACTCACAGATATTTTCGGCGACATGAAATTAAATGTCGTATGGCTTTTAGTGCCAGGATATCCCAGGACGGGTTCGGTTCGCCAGTTGCAGCTCTTTCTATTTGACTCCCGTAGGCGACCTGCGCGTCGTGATGAGGATGAAATGATGATGAAGACAACACATACACCCAGCCCCCGTGCCGTAGGAATTAACCAATTAAGGTTAAAATCTCCGACCCGGCCGGGAATCGAACCCGGGACCCTCTCAATCGAAGGCTAGTACACGCTGACCGATTAGCCAACGAGTCGGACATTTTCGGCGACGATGGGACAGGAAATGACGTGGTCTGGAAACATGAAGGCCATGATTTTAATTAAGAAGTAGTCCCAGTATTTGCTTAATATGATCGAATCCACCATCTACCGAATGGAAGGTTACTTGAATCGAATAGCCAACTCATCTGGTATTTCCAGCTGACATCATGAGGTCGACTGCACCCGCGCCAACCATAATTCATGTGACTTGTTTCTTATTAAGTTTTCGTTCTCCGTAAGTTAACGACATTCTACACAGCAGAACCAGGAATGGAATCCGAAATAACCAGGCAGGAAGCTACGCGCTCTCGACGGTCGTGATGGATATGTACTGTAAGTACATTTTACAGCGCTTTTTTTAGACGAATTATATCACTAAGAAGCCCGTGGTAAGTGTACCAACTACCAATGCAAGATACAAAGAATGGAATGACTCACTTTATCTCTCTCTCTCTCTCTCTCTCACACACACACACACACACACACACACAAAGTGCATCAATATAGTTATTTAATTAAATAATTATTTCGATCATCACCACTGATCTGAACTTAGGGCTGGAATCCTGATGAGTCATTTGTAAAGAGAAATACTGACAATAACTTATTAAATTGGAAGGAATATATTTCAATGAGACTATGGATATTAAGTTACTAGTTTACATGGGGATATACAAGATATGAAGTTATCAATGAACAGGTCCTCTACATCCAATGCCCGAGAGGAAAATTTTCGTTCTCTCTCTTTCCGACACGCGAGAACAAAATGTTAGCGCCGTATAAAACTTAACACGGGCCTGTTAATGTGGCGCGCTTTGTTGACAATACTCTAAATACTAATAAATTCCCGTTTAAACTCCAGGTGGCAAACTGCATTATCCAGGTGATTATAGAGTTACGCTCGCGGTAACAGGGGGGCCGCGGGCCGCTTCACACCCGCGAGCAAGCGGCGCGCGAACTGAGAGAGGCGCCAATGATGTTCAATCACTGATAATTTCAACTCGTATTTTAACCTATTATAATACTATTACAGCAAGACCTTCTAGTTGTCCATGGTATAGCGGTAATTTCAGAAATAGTATGAAACTGGAAACAAACTAACAATCATACAGAAATATAAATCTGGAGAGTAGATAAATCATGCAGAGATTAGAGAAACTATCAATTTCTTAAAGCTCAAATGAAGTAGTCTCATGATTTTAGAGAAACTGGCAAACATAACCATTACTATTGTCACAGGTGAGGTGTTTTACAATTTACATTAAACTGTAAATATAGACTACTATTTGTAATAATACAAAACATAAGTATGCACGAGAAAGGGAGAAAAAACATAGGTTTTTATCAATGTCAGATGAAATCAGTGATACTTTTCTTGGCAATCATTTTTCAATATCATAGCCAGATTCACCATGATTCATGCCATCTACCATCAAACAGCGAGTAGGCCTATTCCAAGGAAAGGTAGTAGCCACGTAGCGTAGTTCTCACATTATTAGAAAGCAAAGCAAGCTCAATTTATTTTTATTATTATTATTATTATTTGCTATTTGTTTTACGTCGCACCGACACAGATAGGTCTTATGGCGACTACGAGACAGGAAAGGCCTAGGAAAGGGAAGGAAGCGGCCGTGGCCTTAACTAAGGTACAGCCCCAGCATTTGCCTTATGTAAAAATGGGAAACCACGCGAAACCATCTTCAGCGCTGCCGACGGTGGGGTTCGAAGCTCAATTTTATAAAGGTATATAAGCCAACAGGAATCTTCCATTTAAAAGGAGCACATGCGTTTGTCAGGATCTGAACCCTGATGAGAAGCCATTTACGATAATAACAATGGCGTGGTGCTGGTCTTTCGAGTTGACGCCGTATAAGCGACCTGCGCGTCAATGAGGATGGGGCCCTACCTAGGATTAATTCTAATGCTGAAGACAGCACACACACCCAGCCCCCAAGCCATTGGAATTAACCAGTGGAGGTTAAAATCCCCGACCCAGCCTGGAATCGAACCCGGGACACCCTGGGCCAAAGGCCATCACGCTAACCATTTAGCCATAGAGCCGGACGCCCGTTACGATTACACTAACCTATCGACAAGCATAGATACAACATTTAGGCCTACTTCTTTGTTACCAAGCTTCCTTTCCCCATAAGTTTACGATATAAATACAAACCACGGATCTTTCAATGAACAGCCTGAGATGGTGTTCAGACGGTACAAAAGAAAGTGGGTAAACTGAAAGTGGCTCAACTGTATAAGGCTAGGTCGATAAAGTGAGGAACAATTTCTGTTAGTGATTATCTAGTCAAAACTTTCCAGAATCAAGCAACATTAAAAAAAGTACAAACGGTAGGACATAGTGCATTTGTCACATTTGTTTAACATGGCGTGGACATTATTTGTTATTAGCCATGTTATATAATTATTGAATATCGGTACTTCTAAGCTGAATGTAATTATATTTCCTTTACATCTGATGGCATGCGGATATCACATTTTCATGAAAGCGGTCTACCACAAACTCCACTCAGGTTACTTTTAAGACAAGCAAATGAATGAAAATCCACTGCCTGTTTCCAGTCATTCGACCGGGTCAGGAATGGAATGAATAAAGCCCCCATCTAGCGGCGAGGAGAGGAATTGTGCCGGCTGCCGAAGCCTGTCGCACTCCTCTGGGGGCAATGATTGATGAATGGCAGATGAAATGAAATTATATTGGAGAGTGTTGCTGGAATGAATATGACAGGGAAAACCGGAGTACCCGGAGTAAAACCTGTCCCGCCTCCGCTTTGTCCAGCATAAACCTCACATGGAGTGACCGGGATTTGAACCACGGAACCCAGCGGTGAGAGGCCGGCGCGCTGTCGCCTGAGATACGGAGGCTCACTTAAGACAAGCAAAACACTTTTGTAAAGAGCAAAAGTGACATTTTACTTTCTTAGGAGTTAAGAACAGGCTGCCATCCCTAGTAGTACCGAAATGCACATAATCCTCAATCAATAATCAGAGATTTACTCGTGCTACTCATTGTCAGTTGCATTTAATCCCCTACCACTTGCCAATAAAAATGTTCCAACGTAATCACTGAAATTCACACTATTTTCATTCATCTACCAACCATTCATCAAATATTTAAATAGGATTAGAATGGTTAAATAACAGTGAAATTTCCTTCAACTTGGAACTTAAACTATAATTTCCGACGTTAGGGTATATAACTGCATTTAAATAGCCTTTAAGTGGGTAACTTCAAGGCAATGAAAATCTAGTCTTGTTAATTAAAAGGTAAAATAAAATAAATAGTACACTGGGAAAGGTCAAGCCTGAATCTTATCCTTATCTATTCGCAAAATATACTCCACATTTGAAACATCTATATAGATATATCCACATTTTTTCGCTCATCCTTTTCGCATGAGTAAACGAAGAGAACATGGCTATTTTACAGCTCCATCAATATTTAACTCTTTCACGAAGAGAAACATTGTCTTCAGTGGAAAGTTCTACAAAATAGATTTTGTATGAGAGTAAATTATAAAGTAATGATGGAAGAGTAGGTGGTAAACATGCAGCTAGGGCATCGATCCCATTGGAAGAGACGGCATTTAGAACAAGAGTGGCAAACGATGGACTGTGATATTTCCGCGTATCTGAGAGCAGGGACACAACGGCAAGAGTGAGTTATATATACGCCTCTTGCTCGATGTCGTCCACACGGGCTGCACGTTACATGTGTAAATGTAGTAGGAAGGTAAGCATTATTATTTACTAGGCTACTGATAATTAAATGGAGCTGTACTAAACTCTATTATCTCCCTGGAGCGGCTAGTGATCGATAGCGTGCATAATTAACAATGTAATATCGACCGAGCGGGCCACACTCCGCAGTCCGCATCGCCCCACTGACTGCCACAGCACCCACTAATGAATGATGGAGCTGTTGGCCTACTTGAGAGAGCGCAGCCGGCACCCTATCCTGCACAGCACCTCAACATCTACCATCAGGTACAATGTCATCTCTAGTTCAACCTAAAAAGATCCACCATCATGCTTCTTGTAGTAGTGGCCTTTGGGTCGCTAGTTGCTAGATCATCCTCCCAACAGCAACAGTGTTGACCACGGAGTGGTTTGCCAGCCACACTGGGGTCTTATGAAAATTTCAGGTCCCTACAGGCACATATTGGACGCTGACATGTTTTCTACGTCAATATTAACAGCCAGTCAGAAGTGCGCAAATCACTTCAAGAAGCCCAAAGAGGAACACGCATGCTGCTTTCAGATGTACCTAAGATATATGAACACTTGGCAGGCAACCTCGTACCTTCGTTTATGAATGATCAAAGTGAAGTAGTAATTACCTCTTCCTGGTCATACAGTTTAAAGACAAATAGTCTTCTGAACAAGGATGACGAACATAAATCACTAATTACGAAGAATAACCGTGCCACATAGAACTTAGGAAGGCATCAACCTTGAAATGAGTGATACGGTTGCTCCTTACTTTTACAGGCGTTTCCATTTATCAGCAGTTGCCCTTTCTCAGATGCCACATATTCCTATCCTACCCGTTTTCTTCAGATGGCTCTCTCTCCTTTCCATCAATTTAGTTGTCCCGCACCAGGTTGCCCTTTATCTCCCTCAATATTATCTTCCTGGTGGAGACCAGTTGAGCAAACACTGTTGATGCTTACGTACAATGGGCTAATTGAATACAATTTAACCTCTGAATATCAAATATCAATCCAACACCGAAATAGTAAGTGTTATCCGATTTTTCTTAGGTATCTCTTTAAGCTACATTTCTGGCCCTTGATGTAACTGAATATCGGCGAAATTGGAATAGCATTAAGAATACGTTGTCAGTGTACGATATGGAAGTCGTAGATCTGAAATAGGCCTGTGTAAATTAATCCATAGCAATAAAATCGATGCAAAAGAATTTTAAGTTATTAGAGGTTTCAGATTCAACGAGAAATCTCTCACATACCCATTCTAAACTATCAAACTAAAAAAAGTTCCGAAAAAGTCGACTGCCGATACAGATATACTAATACGAAGTGTTCTTAAGGAAATTCTTTGAATGCCTGCGGACGTCCCGAATGGAATGGGGTGGGGACTCCTCTACGTCACTTGGGAAGCGCTACTTCAGCACAGTAACATCTGTGAGGCACTACTAAGCTCAGGTGACGAATACATTCATGCTACAAGAAATCTGAAAGAAAAAATAACTCACTACAATTCCACAATGTCCCTCCATCTGACAATCTGAAACCTCCTCGCTTAGAAATAACTGACGCCAGAAAAGTAAGACGAGTACTGAAAAAGGGCATTCAGTGAGTGGTGTAATTTACAGCAGAAAGGAAAAGGTGTATGTTTATACAACGAATAATATATACTCCTGCCAACTCCTGCATTCGAGACCATCAAAGCTTGTCATGTAGTGAATGGCACGAGGCAATTAAGATGACAGCAAACATTTCAGCAGTTAGATCGGTGCCAGGAATATCTCAGAACGATTCCCTTTTCAGGCGCTCCCTAAAGGAGATTGAAACTCTTGCGCATGTTCTGGAATCTTTTCCTCATGGTGAACTTTTAAGGAATACGCGTCATCATAACGTCCACACGTTAATTGCGACAACGCTTAAAGACTATGGTTTCCAGGTATCTGAAGAGGTTCATGGGTTGGCGGTCAACGGAAGCCACAGAAGGATCGACATCATTGCCTTCAAAAATAATAAGAGCGAGTATATCATCGACCCAACTGCCCGCTTTGAAAGACATAATTCGCAGCCCTCAGATGTCAACCTGGAGAAGAGGACTATTTACTTAACCAACAATTCCTTATCACACAGTTAAATACCCAGCTAGAGGAAATCGTGGGTCTGATGATTGGAGCGAGGGGAACGATTCCCGTTTTTGCCGCCAAGTTTTGGAAACAGATGTCTCTGCCAGTGACAAGATTAGCGGAAATTGCCATCCTTGCCTTAAGGGGTTCGTAAATAATTCTAAGAAATCATTGTTCCAAGTAGGTTATCATCTAAATTTCCCAAAATTGTATGTATTTATTTACTAAACATTAATCTAAAAGTATACTTTGTCGCAAGGCAGCATCTGCATGATAAGAAGTACTTCATAAATAAATAATAAGAGAGGCCTATTGCAAAAAAAAGACTTCAAAACAATGTAGTATAGGACGAACCAGTAACTAAGATTTCGTCCCCTATGTTGTACATCGAAGAAGCCATCACAGTCATGAAAGAGAAAACAGTTGGGATCAAAAGTTATGGTAAACAAATACAGTCTATAAGATTTGCTGATGACATTACCATACTAGCAGAAACAGGCAAAAATATGAAGAGAATGTTAAACATACTAGGAGAAACTGTAGGCAAATGAACCCTCAAAATTAATTCAAGGAAATCAAAAAACCATGACAATATGCAAATCGAATAAAACACCTACAACACACATCAAAACTGGCCGTGATAAAATTGAGCAAGTGAAACAGATCTGTCACCTAGGAACCCTAATCACGAGTGATAATCGGAGCATATCAGACGTCACGGAAAGGATAGCAATGGCAAAGAGAGCCTTCCAAGATAAAAGGCATCTGCTAGCCAACGAACATAGATTATTCTAACTCGGAAGGCCTTTGCAAAACCTTTGTATGGAGCGTGCTTCCGTACGGCTGCGAAAGCTGGACATTAGGAGAGTAGGAAAAGAAAAGACTAGAGACAATTGAAATGCGGATCTGGAGGAGAACGCAGAGGATAAGTCGGACTGAAATAAAGAGCACAGAGGGAGAGAAAAAAGGAGTCTGGTAACTAAAATTGAAAAGCGGGGGGGGGGGGGTCGCAATGAGGAGTTCCTTTGTAACATCACTGAAGGAAGAATTGCCGGGAAAAGAGGAAGAGGAAGACCCAGAGTGTCTTATTTCAATAACCTGCTTCTGAGGATGAAATGCAAGGCCTACATTGAGTTGAAAAGACTGGCTCATCTAGACATCTATGGCTGCGGCGACAAGGCTTAGCCTTTAGAACAGGGCCTCTCAAACGCCCAAAATCTCATGCGTGCAAACTGAGGCACATAGGTCCTGTGCACAGTGCATCGGCCCCACTTGGCTCGGCTCGGCTTGGCTTGGCTCGGACCAACGATTCGTCTCGGGGCGACTCAGCTAAGCTCGACTCAACTCGGCTCGGACTTGGAGCGCTACGGAGCAAGTGAGATAGAGGGAGACAGGCGGAGCGAGCGAGGCAGGCGTGGTGAAAGGGAGAGACAGCGATATTGCTCCAAATCGAGGAGTGGGGGTCTGCACTCAGTTCAACTAAGCGAAGTCGTCTTTCGCACCTTGCACCGTGCAATGCACTGGTGCATGTTCCCTGAGAGGCCCTGCTTTAGAATGCGATGATGGAATTATTATTATTATTATTATTATTATTATTATTATTATTTTCCATTTATTCTCACTTCACTCTTTGCACACAGGTGTCGTTCTAGCTGAAACACGAAACAAACTGCGTTGTGAGACAAAGCCAGAATCGTAGTCTTCGCAGACATCCCCCCCCCCCGCAAGCTGCCAGCTGGGTCACTTCCAACCGCCGTTTAGGTTCCAAGATAATTGGATGACCCAGTACTAGCGGTCTGCTTTTTAGGAGTTCAACTTCGACCACACATATAGCCACCACACGAAATCTTTAGTTTCAATTATGTTCTATCACTTCCCAAACCTTTCGCTAATGCTCTTTGACACACTGTTTTTGCATGCTAATATTCTGCAGCAATCGCAATGTTGGCCTGTTTAGCTGCCAGGAAATATGTGTAACGGTGGATATATTACGAGCAACTTAATAACAACAGTACGAAAAGGACAACAGCGACCTATGCGAACTGAATTATGCGACGGCAGGACACTTGGCATGTAGCTGAGGTGGCTAAGTGTGAAAGAAACGAGGTGGCCGAAGGGACACGAATCACTGAGCTAATGTCAATTTTGGAATATTTTATACAATTATGTTTCGAGGCAGATCTTGAAACATGCGTTTTAGACTTTCATTTTGTATTGCAAGATACACGCTTGATCGTGAAAGAAAATGTCCTAACGACGATTCGGTGAGCAGTTTTTCAGCTTTCAAGCATTAATGCAGCTGCCTTACGTTTGTTCTGTTACAATGTTATGTCGAATGCTGTTTCAGCTAGAGAGAAAATAGTATTTATATTTTAGCATTTGCTATAGTAGTTCGCGTAGTAGTGAACTGAAGAGTATTGAAGTGCATCTGAAGAATACTTTTGTACGTTGCCATCTTACTACAATGATGCTAGATCTCAAGTCCACAGAGCAATGTATTTCGCTTTCACTAGCCAAGTTTGAACTCTATGTGCATTATATGTACCTTAACGCTGTATTTGCGCCCTCCACTGGTAGGCGTAAAAGTAATTATCATTAACCTCCGCCCATCTCAAACAAGCATCGTTACACCGTGTATAACATAAATTTTACGGTAAGCTAAATTTTACCTCGATTTTTTTTTCCAATCGAAGTTTCGGATTATGATTACCAAGTTGAAAGCCAGAATTCCAGAATTAAATATTTCAAACAGTTCCTCTTACCTCCCTCCTCCAATTTCATGGAGATAACTTTCGTCACTACTCGCCTCAACAGAGTGAAACATGTTGAAGCAAGGTTCACTATGCAAGTGCTAGGGGAAGTAGAGGCCAAGCGTGGATGGCATATGGATAGGGAGAGGAAATAATACGACAGGGTAAGCTTTAGCAATAAAAAAAGGGTATAACAATTAAAGCAGGACCAAAAAGAATTAACAAGTGTACCATGTACTAGGGCATGTGCCCCATTTGAAACTATATTGACCGAGTGTGCTGGCCGCGGAGTTAGGGTCGCGAAGCTGTGAGCTTGCATTCGGTGCATGGTGGGTTCGAGTACTACCGTTGGCAACGCTGAAGATAGTTTTCCGTAATTTCAAGGCATTGGAGACAGAAGATGGATCCATAGTACATGACGAAAAGGGTCTTCAGAAGGTGATGGCAAAGTATTATGAAAAACTTTATAATGAGGATGACTGCTCGGAAGAAGAAGGAGATAAGAAAATGGAAATAACAGACGGAGAAAAAGAAGAGAACCCGATAACATGGTTGGAACTTCAAAGGGCAGTGAAAGCAATGACCAAAGGTGAAGCACGTAGAAAAGAAGAATTAAATGCTGATATGATTAAGGCAGCAGGAAGCATTGGACTACAGTGGCAATACAGAGCCCTCAAAGCCATATGGAAGGATGAAAGGATACCTGAAGATTGGCAACAAAGCATTGCACCACTGTTCAAAAAAGGAAATACGAAGAAATGTGAAAATTATAGAGGGATAACCCTATTATCACATGGCCTAAAAATAATGGAGAAAGTCATAGACAAAAGACTGAGGGATATAATAGAAACACCGTTAAAGGAAGAACAATATGGCTTTAGACCGAATACATCAACAATAGACTTGATATTTACAGTGCGAACGATAATGGAAAAACATCTGGAAAGGGACAAGGAAATCTTCATATTTTTGGATTTGGTAAAAGCTTATGATACAGTTAAGAGAAAACATGTATGGGAATGCCTATTGAAAAGGAATGTACCAAAATCATTAATCGACAAGATAAAAATGTTGTATCATGAGATGACGGTGTTTCTATTATATCCCTCAGTCTTTTGTCTATGACTTTCTCCATTATTTTTAGGCCATGTGATAATAGGGTTATCCCTCTATAATTTTCACATTTCTTCGTATTTCCTTTTTTGAACAAGTGGGGAGTGGTGACTCTGAAACACTTTATGCAAAAATAGGTATCAAGCAAGGAAGTGCACTGTCACCATTATTGTTTTTATTGGTGGATGAGATCATAAAACGTGTAGAACAGAGTATCAGTAGTGATGAAGTGAATGCTTTGGTTTTTGCAGATGATGTGGTGATTTGGGGAAAGGGAGAAAAGGAAGTACAAAGGAGACTGGACATTTGGAATGAAAATCTGAAGGAGTTTGGAATGGTAATTAGTAAAAGGAAAACTGTAGTCATGCACTGTGGAAAAGAGAAAAAGAGAAGCCAAGTGAACATAGATGGAGAATGGTTAGAGAATGAAGAACAGTTTACATATCTGGGTAGCACTATTAATGGAAGTAATGAAATCAACCCTGAAATTAATAACAGACTAAGTAAAGGTACATTTTATCATCAAGTCAGAGAGCTTTTATGGGATGACAAAGTTCCCAAGAGAACGAAGTGAACATTATATAAACAGTATTTCATACCAATTGTAACATACGGACTAGAAACGCTGGTAACTAATAAGAGACAAGAAAGTAAGATCCAAGCAGTAGAAATGAAATGTTTAAGAACATCGGTTGAAAAGACAAGAAGAGATAGAATTCAAAATATTATCATCAGCTGAACCGTTAGTACAGAAGATACAGAAAGTAAGGCTGAGATGATTCCGACATGTAGAAAGAATGGGGAAGGAACGAGTAACAAGAAGGGAATTGGACAGAGAAGTTAAGGGAAAGAGACCAGTTGAAAGACCGAGAAGAAGCTGGATGGATTCGATTTGGGAGGACATTAGAAAAGCTGGATTGGATGTGGCAGAAGTCATGGAGCAGGAAAAGTGGAAGGACAGAAAGGAGTGGAGGAGGCTTGTTAACCACACTCGGGCGACTGGAGTGGGACATTGATGATGATGATGATGATGATGATGATGATGATGATGATGATGATCTACAAAAACAGCAGATATAAGAAATAAATATTATTAGTTTCAAATTTAATCTGATCGAATAAGATTGTTTTGAAAAACAAAAGTAGCACATTTCAGTACCTTACAGTTTACATTAGGTAGTTGTTAAATAAACTGCTTGATGAAAACGCTAAAGTTAACGGCGCATTGTACTAGCAAAGTTCTTTGCTTCGAGTGCGCTAAGAGCACATGGATCTTGTAGACAAATTCAATGTTTTTGCCACGGGAGACAAGAGTGGCATTATTGGTATAATAGCAAAAGTTGTATTAAGGGGAATCGAAAAGTTACAGAACAGCATGGAAGTATGTCTAATGTATCTTATATGGTAAGTTATTTCTGCTTCTGTTTAAGGCTTTCACCAAGTGACAGGAAACATTACTAGATAGTGGCCTATAATCTGATTAACAATTCTCCGCTACTCCTTCACTTTTCTTTCTTTTGCAAATAACTATTCTAAAAAAGCTTACTTTTTTTTACAGGTTTTAATTCTTAACATCTGAAATTCGATTTCATTATTTGTTTGTATGATACAGCATACAGATTCCAAGATACAAAGTAAACAATTCACAATGAACAATCATTAACAAATAAGCATTAACAAATCGACATTTTAATGTAAGTACCGGTACTATTTTTAATTTCACATAGCCTACACCTGTCATACTGCTGCCACAATTCAGTGTTTTTCTCCAAATAAACTCTATGTTTGGTGATTATTTGAGTCTGACTTCTCAACAATGCATTATGGTACCTCTCTTGTGTTACCCACAGGCAAAGCGAATGGAAAGACTAAAGCCAAAACTGAAGAGACTACGTCTGTGCGCTGCACAGGTATCGCAGTGTATTATCTGAATAAAGAGGGCGAAATGTCGAAGGATTACAAGTAATGAAGCGAACTTACCCATTTGTACAAAACATCAATCGTTACCAAGGACAGTAGAACGGAATAGAAGATTGGTAAAACCTCAAAAACTAGTCGCAGAGGACAGGGTAAAATGCTTGAAAATACAAGTAAAACATGCTTGAAAATACAAGTAAAACATGTAACTGGTTCTTCGATGTTGGATAGAGTAGTTGAAACTATCTCTAGCACGATTAAACGCAAACTGAAGCACGTGTAAATAATAACATAAGAGCAATTAATATATTATTTAAAAAGTTTTTTTCTTATTTGTCACAATGTCAAATTTCCACCGTTTAATCTCTTAATGCAGTCTTTCGCCGGGCTGAATGCCTCAGACGGTCAAGGCGCTAGCTTTCTGAACCTAAGTTGTCAGGTTCGAACTTGGTTCAGTTCGGTGGTATTTGAAGGTACTCAAATACGTCAGGGCCAGTGTCGGTAGATTTACTGGCACGGGAAAACTTCGGCACCTCGGCGTATCCGAAAACCGTAAAAGTAGTTAGCGGAACGTAAATCCAATAAAACTATTCATTATTATGCAGTCGTTCCACATCCTTTACATCACAGGTTTAATATAAAATGAATTCCTAGAAGAAAAACATAAGCTACTACTTGCTAATCAATATATCACGGTGAAAATTTATTGTGCATGGCACTAGTGGAGGACCACGGAACGCACTCTTTGTTTTAAAATGGGGCTTAATACATTAACAGTTGTGTATTATATATTAATTTGCATGCTGTGGTGTGTATGCTATATTCTAAATTCACAAATAACCATTTTATGACACTGATTTAATACTTGCAGAATGAAACATAAATAATGTACAGGTTGGACAAACGTTTTTATTTCTCTGTTATTTCATTCCATGCATTATTTCTATACTCATATTAATAGTCACCATTGCATTCCTAAAACATGAGGGAGTATGTAAATTTATTTCATTGCTTTGTTTTCGTATTCAATGAAATACTTCGCTTTATGCGTTACAAGAAATTCTCGTTATGATCTACATTTAGATATGCTTTATTCTGTATAAGGAAAAATTGGAGTATGTTCAACGTTCTTCTGGACAATTCTATTCATGCCGCGTGGCAAAAGAAGAGCTTGACGTCGGTCGGTTCACTACTAGCAAGATGTTAACTGCTTTGTTCCAACAGCACCGGGACAAACATCCGGTCCTCACGTTTATAGCCGTGTGTGATCTACTCCATACTGCGAGGGTAAGGAGATCCACGTGCCGCTAGCGAAATACAGCACAATGAATCAGCTCTAGTAATTTTAACCAATTAGCAGAGAAAGGAAGGAATATCGTCGCTGCGCGAGCAATACCTCGTATCCCACAATCCATTATATTCCTTGAGACTGGTCACGCCTCCCAGCCACTGTGTATGTGCAGTCCATCAGAAAAATGTTCGTTGTGTTCATTTTCCTGTCAGGGAATAAAGAAAATGAACCTTATTGTACCGTACTGTAGGAATGTATATTTTCGTGAAGTATTTACGCACTCTACAGTACAATGAATTTAAGTTTAATTAGCACAGGTACCTCATGGGGAAAAATCAGGGAGGACCAGAAAGTCAACCTGGAAAGTTCGATAGCTGGCAAAGATGCGTTACAGCAGACATATTGAATAATAATAATAATAATAATAATAATAATAATAATAATCCTTCAGCGGCCAATTGTTCTTACATTTGTATAAATGTTGAAATTATGCCATTGAAGGGATTCTTTAACTAATGAACAAATCTACTGACACGAGTATCGCAGTATCTCGTACTAAAGCATTATTAAATGCTAACCAAATATGCGGGTTTTAATGAACATATCCTGTGAATATAAACTTCCTATCTCTAGTCGTTCAAAGTGTTTTGTTTTGTTATGAACATGAGTGTAGCCTATTTCTTATTATACGTTTATATGGAAAATAAAGTAAATTTGTAGTAAGTACATTCCTGTTCATCAATATCCGAACACCATGAGACAGTTGGAATAAACGTCTGAAATTCATAGGATATATTTATTATGCAGTACTGAAGAAATTATCAACATGCCATTGCCATACGTACAGTACGAGGTGTGTTCATTAAATCACTAAATGTTGAGTCTACTCCTGACGTACATCAATTCAATAACAGTTCAGTGGCGTCCTAAGGATTAGCCATCCTCATACCTCGGGTACCATGTTCACCAACATAAAATGCCAACACGTAATGTTGCACCCAACGTTCGCTCATTTCTCAGGCAGTTCGACAGACCTAGCGACTACTGAACCACGAAGTCAAATATAATTAGCGATCGTCTTGCAGTGGCCGGGCAGTACTGAAAGTGGAGGTGGTGGTGGTGGTGGTGGTGGTGGTGCTGCTGCTGATTATTGTTTTAAGAGGAAGTACAACTGGGCAATCATCCTCTATTAACACTAATCAGAGGAAAAATGGAAGGGGCCCGACACTTCGAAATATGAAGGTATCGGCCAAGAAAGACAAGGCCCATGAATGGCATGAAAATGAAAGATTCCCTAGGCCTCCACCCGTAACACCGTCTGGGTCGGAACGGAACAAGAGTTGACCAAGGGAGATCGAATAGGACAGATGAAAGTGAGGAGCCTGGCAAAAGTAAATGGAAGCAATGCCAGCACTCGGCTAAGGGCCCCCTGGTCACCAACCCACACTCCCAAGTTAAGAGCTCTGGTGCTCCTTTTAGTCTCCTCGTTACGGCAACAAGGGATACCGTGGGTGTTATTCTACCGCCCTCCCCCACAGAGGGTGCAGTACTGGAGAACGAAAGCCTTACGTTCGCTGAACGGAGATATAATGCCACTTCTATCGTTGGTTAGGAAACGAATTATAGAAATTTGCAATCTTGCGTTGGTGGGGGTGTGCCTTGGACAAATAATGTTGTGACGACAATGCTCAAGTCGTTGTTTAATCAGTCAGAACTCACCATGTTCGTTAAGTAGGAGCGTAATTCGTCGGAAAAAGTAATATTATTTATTCCACCTTCCAGTTAAGCTGTTGGATGCACCACTGCAGTTGGGCAATTTTGCGAGGGTTCCTTAACAGTAATCTTTGAAGAGCGCGAAGTACGCAAGCCGTACTGCAGTAAAAAGCGACAAAGTGTTGCAGAAACAGATGGACACTGTACACAGAAACAGAGCACAACAGTTACAACTCGAAGGCATGCTTACTTACAATTTGACGATTCTCTATAGACCCTAGCATTTGTCAGAGTCCGACGTCAAGAACAATCTTCTAATCTTTCTTCATCATTATTCGAGTACCGCCAACACAACGGAAAAACCACGCCCTACTGACCGTACAACTCCCCGGAACTATAAGTTACACTCTCACATACTAACAATACGATATACTGTACTCCGAATTCACCACGTTGACTGTACGGCTATCTTACCCGCTGACACGGCATGCAGAGCGGCTCCAACAAACCACTGGTAAACGAGCACTGCCAGATTGACCCACAACTACGACGGTTTAACCGATTTTCACCCCGTTTACATCGTGTGACAATTGGCCCCGAGGCCATTATACTTGGACCAACAACAGTGCTATGAATAATCACTACTTCTTCAATACTGGAATGTACACCCATCCTGTGAAACTGTTCGGACGTTTACGAACACTTGTGAATATTGAGAAATAAGACTTGTTCTAAGAGAACGATTACTGGTCTACGACTGATCACATAAGCATTGACCTATTTTGATCTTCTGTAATTATATTTTACGTTTAGGTGTCCCTAATCCCCAGTACACTGAATTGTATAAGTGGCTGAGCAAGAAATAAAGTAAATACGAAGAATATGTTCCAAGAAGTATTCGTAGAAAAAGGAATTTTCAGGAAATACACTAGAAAAGTGCCACTTAGCAATGCATCGTTCCTTACCGAACCTGAAGTAATCAAGTTTTCACTTGGGAGAGAACACTTTTGCATATGAAGATGACCTTTAAGGTATATGTAAGGTGAGTGTGGCGAGCGATCAATACGGCAGGAGTTTCTGATGCACGTGTTAAAATGAAAGTTTAGTGCTACTACGTTAATAGAGCTGATAACAAGGTTAGTAGCCACAAATGGAAGATAAAATAGGAAGGTGGCAGATATACAGGTAAGTCTAGCTCCACCGTTACCGTGCTGGCCTTTGGTCTAAGGGGTCCTGGGTTCGATTCCCTGTCGGGTCGGAGATTTTAACGTTCAACAGTTAATTCCTCTGGCCCGGGTTTTGGGTGTTTGTGCTGTCTTCAACATTAGAATTCATCTTAGATAGGGCCCCATTCTCACAGACGCGTCACATATAGGGCGTGAACTGGATAGACCTGCCCCTCTGGAGGCCACACGCTATTATTATTTTTATTTTATTTTCTACAGGTACAAGGGAAAGTGTGTCCTAGAATAATAAATCAAGTTCTGCAACATCATGAAAATCTACTCCCGTCCGCCATTGACTTCGTTGAAACTATTTTTTAAAATTCGATGCGCACTAAAAAGTATTCAAAGTGCAATCAGACATTAAGCTCTCTTACTTAAAAAATTAACTCCACTAGGTAGCAGCAGAGACAGTCTAAATCAAAGTAACATACTGGATATGCAGTGAATACTCACCAGATTTATCTCCCATAAACTAACATGTATTTTTCGAATAATAATTATAGTAAATGCAAGAGCAATCGCCAGTAAATATACATCACGGCCATTCAATAATTAATGTTATTTGGTTTTAAGTCCCAATAACTACTTTTACGAATTTCGGAGACGCCTACGGTCATTTAAAAATATCAGCAATTTAAATACTGTAATGATACATTTCCATTCATAGATCTCATTCATTATTCAGGGATTTACATATATGCACTTAGTCAGATAAAGTATGATATAAATAACACTTTGATCAAGCCACTTGTGTTCCCATAATTCACTTATTCCTATAAGAATGAAAGAAACCTCTTATTGATCCGTTGACAAACAGAAGAGAAATACAAAGCAGTAAGTCCCTTCAGTTGAGATGGTCTTCAATATGCTAAAGGAAACTTCTCACAATCACTAAATGACAGCTGAAAATAACAATATGTACCCTCAGTAATGAACCCAACATTTCCGATGGCAATCTTCTAGTTAAACTAGTATTCACTCACGATAGCGTAGTTTTGAGCCACCGCGTGGCTGCACTTTCGAGAACTTTGTCCAAGAACGGATGCACTCGGAGAACAGCTTATGTGTCATGTTTACGGCTAGTCACGACATTTTGATGGATCAAAGGACAGGCAGTAGCCGAGCGAAAGTTCAATTTTCGGTACCATTCTTTCAAGAGAAACTAGTCTGTATCAGAAATTAGTATTGCCAAATATTGTCAAAGGCCAACGGAATTAGTTCCCCTCTTTCTCTGTTCGTTCCCGTTCTACATATTCATTTCTTGGTGTTCTTCCACTTTCCACCCATAATACTGAACATTTTCTCTTCCTATAGTCAGACTACTCTATTAACATTTCAATCTACACAGAACAGATCCTACTCTCACTTCTTCGAATAGTTTTCTAATTTTATTCCTCCGTTCTTCACTAGAGTAATGGGAGTTTTAGGAATATCTCAATGTAGGCTGAAAACAACAAAAATAAAATAAAGAGCCGTCATCAATGTATCTCATGCGGTAAACTGTTAGCTAACTGCGAACTATTTCCAGAAGAAATCAACAACTGCTTCAAAGACTAGGTAAACAACTGATAGGGAATTTGCACAGCCCTAAATGCAAATCAGTGGTGATAGACTGACTGAGGAATGTATATTGAACATAAATGTACGGTTTGAAATAATAACTGGAGACAATTGAACTTATTCGAAGAGACGGTATTGAGTTCTGTGTTATCAAGGTCACAAGACTATATAGCCTAAGAGAGATTTTCCAGAAATCCAACACAGCATCTTAATATTTATTATTTCATACTATGACGTAAATGCCTTCTTTCCGTACTCAAAAAAGTATGGAAAATGACACTTTACCATACTGTAAATACTTCCCGTGATGTTTTGTTAGAAATAGTCTATGATTGGTTGAACTCCGCTTCACAGTAACATAAACACGCAAGATCAGAGATATTATGAATCAGAGAACAACTAACAACCTTGTTGAATTAATTGTTTCTCCGCCTAATTGCAGCAGTGTGGATTCGTACCCATCTACAGCAAAAATAGCGTCTATGCATTCCTAGCTCAAGTAATTTGCCGCCATCACCTTGTTACCTGACCCTAATGCACAGGTTAATCCTAATGCACAGGTTAATCCATTTCCTACAGATAAATATCGCATATATTACAGCGTATCATAAATTTCGTATTACCTTCATTAAACCAGGACCGGATGACTGCGTTTACGGCTTTGGTACCTTAGAGGACTGTTCAGTACTTCAAATATTAATAATTTTGATATTTTATTACCAATAACGCCGTATAGTGTTGGGAAATCAGAAGAATGCACATGCCTGGTGAGGCACGGGGCGAAGGGGTTTTCACCGGCAGAGCCAGTGATGCAATGGTTACCATAGCAACTTCGCTACTACCCAGGCGACTTTGTATTATCTTCTACTGGCAGCTCTTCGCTCGTTTCACGTGTAATTCAGCAAACTGCAAAAGTGTGAGTCAATATTTTCGTGTAGCAGATAACAGCAGATAAGAGCCGATCTGTCTGGCCAGAACAGGAAGTTCGTGCTTGCAGACCACATTCCTCATTCTTGCATTCTTCTCATCTCTATACCTCTCACATCTTTCCTAGCAACATACTCTCAACAAAAAAAGAAAGGTCACTGCAAGAGTCACATATGGATGATTTGCGTGACGTCCTGTCAAAATTATTTATAATTAAATACTCAATTTAAAATAAATAAATTCACCACAGTATAAAATAAAATACTGTATGCAACAGTCACTAAAATGATAAGTTTACGTTAATAGTTTCGAAATAGTGGTCAGCATAAATGGCTTTCTATAAAACAAAAACAAGTAGGTACTTTATGAAAGAACGGCATTTACGATGCTGAAGAACAGAAAAATTGTAAATATCAAAGTTCATAAATAATACATGAAAGACTGAATTTACACTACTTATGACTTAACATAGTACGTATGTTTTAAAACTTTTTATTTTACAAGCTGCCGACAGCGAGGTTCAAGCCCACTGTTATAAAAGAAATTGGATACAAACATATTACTGTGTCCGCCTATTTGGTAAAAGCAAGCAAGCCTACAGTTTTGCAGTTTTACGCGGCTCTTGTTGTTTGTGTAACATTCTTTCAGTTCCTATAGATCTTAAAGAGACACCGACGTATGAGAATTTTGTTCTATGCCAGTTACTCATCGTGCCGGAAGCCAAGGCAAGGAGTTGTCGCTTTAAACGCCCTCAAATGCTACTGTGGTCAACTGGTTTTGATTCCTCTGCTTCGGGGACTGGGTATCTGTGTTTGTCTTAATACGCTTTTCCTCCCTCTCACACATACACACACACACACACACACACACACACACAAGAGTGAATACATATTTCAACATAGCGCTGTCGTCAGAAAGTGAATTCGGACGTAAAACTAGGTCAAATCAATATCAAGTGGCAATCCCAATAAATTTGGAAAAAGCCCAGGAAGAAGAAAAACACCGAATATTTGAAGTGTATGTTGTTGTTGGTTTTTTTTTTTTTTTTTTTTTTTTTTTTGCTATTTGCTTTACGTCGCACCGACACAGATAGGTTTTATGGGGACGATGGGACAGGAAAAGCCTAGTAATGGGAACGAGGCGGCCATAGCCTTAATTAAGGTAAAGACCCAGCATTTGCCTGGTGTGAAAATGGGAAATCACGGTAAACCATCTTCAGGGCTGCCGACAGTGGGCTTCGAACCCACTATTTCCCGGATGCGAGCTCACAGCTGCGCGCTCCTAACCGCACGGCCAACTCGCCCGGTGAAGTGTATGTTTATATGTTTGTCCTGTTATCATTTGACAACCGTAAAGCAATGGAAACAGTCTTTACTGAAAAGCAATCACAATTTGAACTGTTCAGGACTCTATTTCCTCTTTAAAGAACTCCTCTGGGCGGGCGTGAGAGGGCGAGGCACACGCTCGGCTGTGGGCGCTAGACAAAGAGCGCCTCGCCATTTAAAGAAGGAACCTCTCTTCCGTTATATATTAAAGTCAGATGGAAGAGGTCACAACAGCATCGAAGTCCAACTACATAGAATAGTTCGGTCTCCTCTACGGTTATAAACGAGGGCGGTTCAATAAATAAGGTAACAGGACCTCTCATACAGTAAATACAACTCCTACACGCATGTATACACACAAAACTCCCACATGCAAGTATACAATGATGCGTATTCTTCCTACACATTGTATTTGTCTAAATAATTATTTTAATGGCATAACAAGGGATCTATTGTCACAGAAGAAAGCAGGTCAAATGTCTAACGTCAGGATACAACGGCTTGATGAACACGACTGTTGGGGTCCTAATCCTCTTCCAGGTAGGTACATCTTTTTTTTTTTTTTTTGCTAGGGGCTTTATGTCGCACCGACACAGATAGGTCTTATGGCGACGATGGGATAGGAAAGGCCTAGGAGTTGGAAGGAAGCGGCCGTGGCCTTAATTAAGGTACAGCCCCAGCATTTGCCTGGTGTGAAAATGGGAAACCACGGAAAACCATCTTCAGGGCTGCCGATAGTGGGATTCGAACCTACTATCTCCCGGATGCAAGCTCACAGCCGCGCGCCTCTACGCGCACGGCCGGTAGGTACATCTACAATGGTACAAAAAGATAGATATCTCGATGTCATGTCTAGACAGGATACCTAGTACCTCTCAAAGGCAGCGTCGCAGTTACTCACGCGTGTAGTTGACTGGTTATGGCTTAGTGTTGTCGTATATCAATGCGATGTCTAAGAACAACAAAACAGATAGTTTCCTACAACGTTTAGAAGTAATTATGTGCCCTTAAATAGAAAAATAGGGCCAGCCTATGCATCTAAACGTTAGGCCATAATTCCGTAAGCCCTATTCATTCATTAATTCACTATTTATTTAGCATAACATAGAGGATACGGAAGGCCAGGGGAAAAGGAGAGGCCTCCTACACTTAGTCTGATGATGTCTGAATGGTGTAATGGATATTACGTGCAGAGTTATGTTCAGGGAAGGAAGCGACGATATGCCTGCTCTATTTAGGTGGGAAATTTGAATTAAATTAAAATAATTCACTTGTGAGAGAAAGTATTACCTTACTTATTGAACCACCTACAGTGTGCACAAGCACGATACTTTCTTGAAACAATTCAATTAAAATGCTGGCAATAATAAATTACAACGGATAATTCGAGCAGAAACCCAGAGGAAACTAGTCTGACTGACTGCCAATAATTTCGCTGAAATCTATTAATATACATAATATGTCCAAAAAAAAAAAAATACTGAAATTATGAACATGCTCTGAACATGAATATGCGTCATTTTATCATTCAAGGTGACAACTGCACGTATCTAACTACGTCAGTTCAGCATGTATCCAAAATGTGCATCTCCACAACTCGCACGTTATTCATAACGGTCCTGTAAATTGTCGAACATGTTGATGAACATATGTTCCCGCAAAGACACAAAATAGGAGTAACATATCACGTAATTCAGGAACATTCCTAGGTGGATCAGGTCATCTGTCCGGAAAACAGATTCTTTCAGCATGCCCCACAAGTTACGCGTCCGGGGAGTGGAAAGGGTTCGGGAAATAATGCGATCTCCGAAGTGTTGTTGAAGTCAAGTTACCTCCTCGCAGAGTGGGCTGCAGCTCCATCATCGCTGCAGTGGCAGGTTTCTGGCGACAATCAGTACTGTTTGATGTTAAGAGCATGTTTATTATTTCAGTACCGTTTTGTATTTGCCGCAAGCTGTACCTGAGAAAGATGAAAGAGAATGGGGGCTAATACGCGGTAAAGAAGTGTTTGCACTTACTACTCTCACACAACATCGCGTTATTTCTGAAATCTGTATATGCTTACCAATATGTAACAAAAGACGATAATTCCTTCCTTCAATTCCTGATAGAATCACATCGAAACACTTGCTGAAACGAATAAGGGCAGTTTACCCAATTGCTAACATCATCATTCGGAAAATGCGGTACGAAAGCTGAAGAGTATCATGTAAAACTATTTCACTCAATTAAGAACTGGTCGATTGCTTTTTTAAATTTCTTTTTCACAGATATCATCCTACAACATTTGCAGGCTGCCGTAAGGACAAACAGTACTATAACCAACAAACAGGACAGGGTTTATCAGGAATATTCCGGAAGAAAAAAAAAAGCAGGGATGCTCTTCGTGTTATGTTAAGAACGAAGATGCAATAGGATTGGTGGAGAAAAATTTTTTTTTCGAGAAAATAAGGTGACTTTGTTACTTCCGGGCACGCGATTAAAACCGACGAAAGTATTGGTTTAAAGAAGCCCTTTTCCCATTCGCGGAAGAAGAGTGTTTGCTACTGTTAAATTCCTGGACTACTTATAGTAATAAATGTTGCCTTGAAAACATTCCTCCAGGCAACAGTATACAAATTCTCCAGATATCTCCCGGCATTACAGGGAAAATACAGTCCTTGGATAAGTTTTTAACCGTTTAACAAACATTGTGCCGGCTTGTAAAGACTTTCGGTTTGATGTTTATCAAAAGAAACTAAGCATTGAAAATGTAACCCTTTATTCATTTTTCCCTACGGTTCTATTTTTTTTTTCTAGTTGCTTTACGTCGCACCGACACAGATATGTCTTATAGCGACGATGGGACAGGAATGGGAAGGAAGCGGCCGGGGCCTTAAGGTGCAGCCCCGGCATTTGCCTGGTGTGAAAATGGGAAACCACGGAAAACCATCTTCAGGGCTGCCGACAGTGGGGTACGAACTCCCTATCTCCCGATTACTGGATACTGGCCGCACTTAAGCGACTGCAGCTATCGAGCTCGGTCCCTACGGTTCAAGGACATGATAAAAAATGTATGGTTCGCAACCAATTACACAACGGAGAAACTTCCCGAGTTCGAAGTGCCTGCAAAATATTGCCTTCAAACACGTAAGGAAAGCTGTGAAGAACAATGTGGCCTTAAAGTGAATATTCGTTGTACATTGTGCCAAAAAAATTCTTTTTTTTAATAATGCGTTTAACACACTTCATTTATGTTTCACATTCGTCCCCTAACATTAAAGAGACCGTGGCGCGCGGTAACCTGCCAAATCTCTCTCTCTCTCCAGCACAACTCCAACTCCACTCCGCTGTGCGCTGCACCAGCAAGATGCAATGGTTGTCCAGTAGCTGAGTTGTCACACGGATTAAGAATCAAGAAGATTTTGACACCTTCCAGTATGAAATGGCAGCTAGTTTTTTGTACATAGCTATTTTATGGTCTCCTCATAATATCTTAACGAAATTTCATGGGCGGTTTCAATATGACCCTATTGATAGTTCCCTTGTTAGACCTGGTGGCATGATGGCGAGTACTGAACAGCAGTTCACCGTTTGGACTAGGGGGTTCTGAACTCGCGAGCGTAGGTTGGCGACCATGGTTTCTCTAGTTGAGTCTGGCATTGCTTCCACTTATTTGTGTCAGGCTCCTCACTGCTATCTTTCATATCCGACTGTCCTTGGTCAACTCTTGTTCTATCCGACCTGGAAGGTATTAGGTTTCGGCCTAAAGAGTCTTTCTTTTTCATGCCCTTTGTGGCCCTTTCTTTAGTCGATACCTTCATTTTTCGAAGGATTGGGCCTCTTTCCTCTCTGTTTAGTGTTAACAGAAGAAGGTGGTTGACCGGTTGTGCTTCTTCTTAAAAACAGTAATCATCACCACCATCTCACCACGTGGACAGGATCCCAGGACATGTACAAGAGTTTCTATCTCTCTGTAACAGCGTCGGCAGAGGTTATTGTCCTGAGATCTGCCCGGAACAGAACGTACGGCGGGCGCATTTTGCGATTGCTTTTCTCCATTCGCTGCATGTGCCACTGCGAAGTCCTTGCGGTCCCTAATCCATTTGTCAACTGGTGTATGTTGCCGAAACAGGATTACTTTCTTTCATTTACGAGGCTTATTACACCCGTTCTCGAACGCCTTGAGTCGTAACTCCTGCCTAACTTTCCTTGTGTCAACCCAACCGTGCCGCTTCGCCGGAATTCTTTCAGAATTTGTAATACCTAATGATGTAAGAATGTCGGAAACATCTTGAGAAAAATTCCTAGTTGTACCGAGGATGTGATTGTCTGCAGACTGAAGAATCTTACATGTACTGATATGGTGCAACAGGACTTTCCAGGCTGTACATAATAAACCCAAGCCTTTGAATTTTGTGTCAGCATATAGGCCTATATACCTTATATCATACTGAAAACGTCGGCAGGCAGTTCCAGCAGTTCTTTCAGTGTCCCTTTCATGATGTTTGAATCTCTGATGAAGCTTTGGAAATAATATATCAGACGCGGACTTACTGAGGTGTTCAAGATGGTAAACTTCCGATCCGCTTGAAAAATCAGCGAAGATACGGGGAGCTGCACAGTTGACTATAATGTTTCAGTACATCCTCTGAGTTGAACACTATATCTTGTGAATAGATAACACCAAGGTAGAAAATGTAATTTTTCTTTAGGCATCTGATTTCTTTCATAGGTGTGATAGCCAGGGTCCCTTCCTGCAGTTGACCCTTTTCAATGCATATCCCTTTGCACTTGGTTGTGTTAATTTCAAGACTTAATGTTTATGAGAGCCCTTTTGTCTCATGTTTGGAAGATTCATTAATATTACTGTATGGCTCTGTTTACAGAATACAGGTTTTCATATTTGTTGCCAATTTCTCAAGTTCAGATCTCACTCAAATACGGTGGTTCATACGAAACGCGAAAGATGTACATACTTTCTACATGAATGCACTGCATGGACAGACATACTGATTACAAATGCTACGTAATGTGCCGGCGGTTGCAGAATAAGCTTCGGCCTACAAGTGGCCACAGCCGGTTTGTGCTCCGACAGCTCTACATTCCGTCCGACCAACCGAGCAGAGGAGGGGTGGCCACAGCCTTACGCCTCTGTATTCGGGAGGGGGTGGTACCCATTGTCGGCTGTCCTGAGAATGGTTTTTCGTGATTTTCCATTCTCCTGGATTAAGGCGAATGCCGGGACAGTTCCTAGTATAGGCCATGGTCGCCAACCTCCTCACTTTCTCAGAGCATCTCCTTCACCGTATCAAATCTCCCTGGCCTGAATGACTTGTTTAGTAGTAGTAGAAGTAGAAGTAGTAGTAGTAGTAGTATTAGTGGTAGTAGTAGTAGTAGTAGTAGTAGTAGTACATAGTAGTGTTATTGATTTTGCAACTACTTTTACGGTTTTCGGAGACACAGAGGTACCGGCATTTTGTCAATCAGGAGTTATCTAGTACATACCAATGAATTTACCGCCACGAGGCTGGCGTATTTGATCACTGAGCTGGGATCGAACCCGCGACCATAGGTTCAGAAGGCCAGCGCTTCTAGAAATAATAACTTCATAAGTTTTCTCATTTATGTTCCCATGCTTTCACTTTAATGCCGTGAGGAATACAGAAATAGTAGACTGTAAACATTATACGCGATTTCTCAACAAAAACTGTTCCAAACAAAGCAAATTTCACGAATGAACACCAGCAATAAAAAGAGGGAATGTAGAGATGCAAGGAAATTACTCCTCACGGAGGAGTATCTTGAAACACATGCATCAAAATTCCGCACCGAACTATGCGACAGTTATTAAGTAACTAGCATTTCATTTATGAGAACCTGTCCTTTTATACGTAGGTAAAATCAAGTCAATGAAAAGGAATGGAATGTTTGCCAAGCAGTATTAGGTAAGCTGCTTCAAAAGTTTACAGAATAACAGCTGATTACCGCACTCAGACACGCAAGCCAATAGGAATTCACTCCCTGCTGTAAAACTGTAGTGTCACCAATTGCTCCTTTTTTTCCGCCCAACAAGCGGCACCTCACTCCATGCTATCGCCGCATTGAATGAAGCAAGTTCAGTGACAACCGTGCCCTCTAGCGAGTAAAAACAGTTTCAAAGTAAAGAGTTAAAAAAAAAAGTATGCTCAAGCGCGTAAACCGAAAGGAGGGAGGGAAAAAGAAAGAGAATGGGCCACGCGGCCACGCACAAGCAAAGAGAGAGCGCAAGCAAGAAACTGCCTGCCTGCCTGCCTGCCTGCTATTTTGTTGCATTTCATTCACCATCACGCCACCAACATTACCACTACACACCAGCCGCTCAATTAGATCACATTTACAAAATACAAAGCAAACTTACAACACTTCCTATATTATGTAACTTTCCATAATATGAACAAATTAAGTCGCAGTTATTTATGCCGCCACGGATTTTTCTCCCTCTAAAAGATGTTGGAAGTATCATCTGTCAGCAGAGGTTAGTTGCAATCCCCAAGGGGATTTACACGCAGAATTATCGTTAAAGTGTGAAGCTGAAAATGTGTTTTATTCCCCTCGAGGCGTGCGAGCGAGAGAGAGAAGCCAGTGTGATATTCATCTACTTCAGTGTCAGTATGCACACACTGTAACTCAAGGTTATATCCACAAGCCGAGGTCCGAACTAAAACAACATTCCGGCCAGTTTTTCTTTATAAACACTCAACTATGGCTTGACTAAAAGAAGGATAATAGCTCACATCAAGTCCATTACCACCAAGAGGGTAAAACTTCAATGAAACTGGAATCGTAACGTCTGTTAGACTGAAAAATTCACGAGTTTGAGCGTGGCAACGTGAAATATTATAAAAGGAAAAACATGCATAAACACTCCACATATCAAGGACGATAGTCTTCAGTCAGTGTACCGAGGAGCCCACGTGAACGTTAAGACAACAAACCAAGGTCACAGAATACAGCAGTCACCAATACTCTTCTTTACAGCCACTCCACATTTTACTCATTTATTTATGTATTTATTTATGTCAGTCAGTCAGCCTTCTGGCTTTATTTATATAAGATTGTCCGGCTCCATGGCTAAATGGTTAGCGTGCTGCCTTTGGCCACAGGAGTCCCGGGTTCGATTCCCGGCAGGGTTGGGAATTTTAACCATAATTGGTTAATTCCGCTGGCACTGGGGCTGGGTGTATGTGTCGTCTTCATCATCATTTCATCCTCATCACGACGCGCGGGTCGCCTACGGGTGTCAAATCAAAAGACCTGCATATGGCGAGCCGAACTTGTCCTTGGGCACTCCCGGCACTAAAAGACATACGCCATTTCATTTTATATAAGATTAATTAGTAACTGTATAGAATATAATAAAATAGATTTATTTTATCTGGCAAGATTACACTACACCCCTCTCCTTCATCAAACTAAAAAGTCAGTATTTAAACTTGCATATTTGAAATAAACAACAAATTAGAATCTTACAAGTTACAACCATATAGGCCTACAGTATTAAAATAATTACACTAGAAAGATAAAAAAAGTGTTTTAAAATGTGAATATGTAGTCTAATTCTGAATGGAAATGCTCCGTTATTTGGCCAATCTTCAACTACGGTTCTTCTCGGCAAGGTATTACCGAAATTAAATGAGACTTCAATAATCAGCCATGTTAATGCGAGGAACACGGTCACATGCCGGTGTAAAATTTTAAACAATAAGGGAAGTCGGCTGGGATACGGAATAAGGATGAAAGATCTCAACATATTATTCTACCTTACTGTTGTTGACCTCTGACCTCAAACTGTTCCGGAAATGAACATCCGTCAAGTATATGTCTCGCGCGCTCCTCGCTCTACGGAGTACAATAAGCAACAATCACACAAGGAATGAAATACTGTAAAAAAAAAAAAGCGCTACCTTTGTCTCTGGTTTAAAAGGGTGAAAACCGAATTTAACGAAATATTAGACCTTTTATACATGCTAGCATTTTCAAGTGAATTATTAACCCCTTCTATATAAATGATGATATTAAGCCAATCTAACAGGAGGACGGGAAAATTGCATCATTAGAAGTCCGAAGTAGGACTCCCTGAGCTGACAGCTGGCAACCTTTTCTACCAATTTAAAAAAAAATGACTTGTGGAAAGAAACTGCAGTATCACACACTACTGAACATATCATAATAACACAAGCTATCATAAACAATCTCAAAATACACAGAACTGATGAATAAGCCACCCAAACAGAATTTTAAAATATGTTACGCAAACAAGGTGCAATTTGCAGACATTGGCATTCACATACAGTATGATCATCATTTTTGCCCGCTCAACAGCTCAAAATACTAGTAGCAATATCAAACAATTTGGATAATATACGCTGAAAAGGCAGTGTTCGATTCTCTGACATAGTGAGCAAGAAAACTTATGACGTCAATTTTGTTTAGCAAACCCATAAAAGAAACCACGTGTAATATTATGTACTTCGAAGGAATGAATTTAAGTGTTCACTGAAATCACCAGAGGAATTAAACGAAGGACAGGGACAGCCAAGTGAAGAACATTACTTTAACGGGACATTCGGTCCAAAAGAAAATTATCTTACTGTAGAATGGGTAAAAATAACAAAAATGTGTACATTCATTCATTCATTCATTCATTTATTTATTCATTCATTCATTCAGAGACGAGTTACGAACTCCAATATTCAGTAATTTAGTGAGAGAAGTTACTCCTTTGTATCAACCACTTCTTCCAAATCCCCCTAATTTTTTCTACTTCAACATTTTACTAACGATAAAAAGAGAGCTGATGACGACTTATTGCTACCAAATGCAATTGCCTTCAAAATAAAAGATATATCGTACGAGATTTTGTTACCGCTATTGTATCGAATACATCCTTTAGAACAAGACCTGTCCTTGAAGGTCTTGATATCGTAGCTATCAGTAATATTCTTGAATCTGTAACACCGCCTACGCTCAGAAAACGTAAATTCTTAATGTGAGTTCACGATCAACTTAAACAATGGTCGAAAATCAATCAAGTCCTACTAGGGAGGGAGTTTAAAACCAATAACGTGAAACAGCACCAAATCCATGTTCTTTCAAAGAATGAATGTTATCAGAAAACCCTACACTAAGGCCTTGTGATCATTGCAATTATTTCTCATGTCATTTATTTTACATTCTTCCTGCAGCATCTGCAGGCTGCCACAGAGACAAAGAGTACCTTACAAATTTTGGTTAGGCTTAGCCTACTACTGTAGAGTTCAAGAGAATGGTTCTATCTAGGATACGAACCCCCATTCGTGACCCACGCACCCACTCTCTCTCTCTCTGGTTACTGATTCAATTGATAACTAACACCCCAACTATCAAAACATCCTAACACGATGTCACCACATTCCTGGGCGGAAATAAAATAAGCTATTATCTAGAATTATTCCTGGCATAGATATATAAACCAACCGAACTGCTAAGAGAAGTAGCTTCTTACTGTATCTTCTGAACCACACACAACTATTTATGGGATGCTGCGTTCTTGAATGCCGAACTTTACACGAAGAGGTCGCCTTGAGTAGCCCATTGTGATGTGCGCTGCTCCGGCAGCGGGATAGGATCTATTTACTGTCGGCTAGCTTTCAAGAGTACCTCACTGCGAGAAACCCCAGCCAATGGATTAATACGCATGTAAAAATTATTTATTTTTTTGGAGTAAAATTCCAGCACTCAAGTCTGTTAACTGTCAAACTATTTCAAGTTTCTATGGGTAGGTGAAAGAGCGAGTTAAAGAAAAAAGCGAAAGTGACAGACCACGATGTGACAAGACTTTTCATGATAATGCTAATGCGGAGAAACCGGTATTCGATCTATTAGCAGTTACCAGAGGAAGTCTCCAAGTAATATGGTAGATGTTTTTCAGATATTCACGTGCCTTAGTGTTTAAACAACAACGGCAGGACTTTACACTCATGTTCTGCTTTCACGTGGCGATCTTTTACAAAGGCTACTCTAGCATGTTCTCTATTTTCCTACCAGGACCAAAGACTCTAAATAGGGACAAGAATAGCCAACTGAAATCTGAAGATGTACTCTTGTTTCCAGAGAACACGGCAAGGAACAGTGTATAAGGTACACACCCCTTCCTACACTACTGTTCTTGGAATATAATTATCACAGACACAACGACTGACTGTACTTCTATCCTACTATTCCGGGCAGAGACCGGAGCATGATACGCTACTTACGTGTCTGTCGTGTGGAAACACGAGTAACATTTTAGCCTGGATGTGTAACGTGCTACGTGAGGCTGCAATGCATTCGTAATGTTTCCAGGTGGGCAAAGTGTGGCAGCAAAATTCGAGCTGCGAAAGAATCCTTCATCACACGCACACACTCACACAAGGTTGGCATAAAAAGCAGTTTGATACCAAGCCGTGTTATATCACCGTACTTTTCCTACGTATAAATTTAGTTCAATTCTGTATGTCAGCTCTATAAATTCCCAGTCTCCAAATTGTTCCATTTTTTCCCTCTCTCATTTCTGGCGTACTCTTGCACTTTCTATCTCCGTCTCTCTCGTGGCCCGAGTGAGGAACAGGGAGCGAGCATACTTCGTACAGTATATGGAGAATTAGTAAGTTTGAATCCCCCTGGCTTTCTCCCCCACACTCCAGGTCCAGAGAGGCCAGAGGGAAGAGAGGGAGGAGGGACATGGTGTGTGCGGGAATTTTCAATGCAGTATCGTAACTCAACGAGTAACAAATATATCTGTCGGAGAGTTCTATAATCCTTGTTATACGTTGAAGCGGATGGGGAGGGATGAGGTGGGGTAAAAGTCTCGTGGCGATCAGTTGCGCACGCCGACCCAGTGTAATTACGAGGTCTTGCCATAAATCGCGAGCCACTATGACAGATGAATGTGCCGCATTTTAATTTGCTTTTCGAAACAACCTTTATCATATACGCATTGCTTATCAATGACGCCGGCTTCCCTGATTGTTACCACGATAGATATTATGCCAGACATTTGTTCTAACTGCAGTAGATATGTTTAATAATAAAAAATCTAGTTTTCAAATTTCATTCTCTAGCTCTGTTCTGCTGTATAATTCTACGTCCCCTTGCTCTGGGTTGGGCTTGTGAATAGTTATGTCTGGCTGTTTTAGAAAGTTCCCGCAGCGCTACGGTTATTGTTATAGTCCCTTCACTCTGTAATCAGCGGAGGAATGTTGTAATGCTGCCTCAGCTCTAACGGTTATTATTATTATTATTATTATTATTATTATTATTATTATTATTAGAACCGTCCTAACTGAAGCAGAGTTGGCAAGCTGGCAAACTGTCAGAGACAAACATCACAAGACAAATGTGGACTAGGAAACATCTGATACACACAATGCAAAGACAGGAAAATAAACACGATAAAAACTTAGGAGGGAAATGACAATTATTACATTTGAATTAACAGGTCATTGGTACCAAAATGGCTATGAAGAATCTACAATCGATCATAACGTAAAGCCAACGTTCGTACAGCCGTCACCAAGCATTCATATGTCCATTGAGCAATGAAGGGCAGAAATGATTCATTAATTTTACATCCCAATAAGTAGGTACTTTTACGGCCGGGCTGAGTGGCTCAGACGGTTGAGGCGCTGGCCTCAAATACGTCAGTCTGGTGTCGGTAGATGTACTGGCATATAAAAGAAATTATGTGAGACTGAATTCCGGCACCTCGGCGTCTCCGAAACCCGTAAAAGTAGTTAGTGGGACGTAAAGCAAATATTATCTCTATTATTATTATTATTATTATTATTATTATTATTATTATTATTATTATTATTATTATTATTTTCGGAGATGCCGAGGTACCGAAATTTTGTTTACTGCCACATGCATGACGTATTTGAGCACCTTCAAGTACCAGCGGACTCGACCAGGATCGAACCAGCCAACTTGAAAACCAGTAGTCTACCATCTGAGACACTCAGCCCTCCAGACGGTAGAAAGGAGGCCTAATTAAAATGTCCTTGCGCCTATGATATCATGGATACCTGAGGTAACAAAAATATCAACTATTTTATTTTTTTAGACGGACACTTGATGTGTGATCCATCTTTTACATGTTGGCTTGAGTGACATTAAATTATTTGGCTTACCGAGCTCGATAGTTGCAGTCGCTTAAGTGGTGGTGGTGGTGATTATTGTTTTAAGAGGAAGTACAACTAGGCAACCGTCCTCTATATAACACTAATCAGAGAGAAAATATGGAAGGGATCCGACACTTCGAAAAATGAAGATATCGACCAAAGAAAGTCAAGGGCCCGAAGGGCGTGATGAAAGACTCCCTAGGCCTCGAGTGTTCTAATACCGTCGGGGTCAGAAAAGAACAAGAGTTGCCCCAGGGAGGTCGGATAGGATAGATGAAAGTGAGCAACCCGGCATAAGCCAGTGGAAGCAATGCCAGGACTCATCTAAGGGCCCCGTGGTTTCCAACCCACGCTCCAAAGTTCGGAGACCCTGGGGCCCCTTTTAGTCGCCTCCACCAACAAGGGTGGCAGTCGCTTAAGTGCGGCCAGTATCCAGTATTCGGGAGATAGTGGGTTCGTACCCCACCGTCGGAAACCCTGAAGATGGCATTACTAAGGATGTAAACCACATAGGCTGTTTGTTTGTCCAACCCTTGTTCCGTTTCTCTATGGGGTCGTGCATGAGGTGAGATGAATCTGTCGTGGCGTGTTTTTATGACCTTTCTGACGTCAACCTCATCAGAAGAGTTAATGAGATGAAATGAATGACGTGATATATGATAGTAGGGAGAGGGTGAAACCCAGTGCGGCACATAGCTTACTCCTGTCTAATAGCAACAAGGGATCTGCTCAAGGCTTAACGTCCCCATCCGACGGACGAATCGCCATCAACAGCGTCATATGCCCTCACTCCATATGAGAACTGCGGAGAGGTTTGGAATTTAAACCAGGCTTTTGGCACGCAATCTAGTGATTAGAAATTGTATACTACCACCTCCCCTACCCTGCCGGCCAACATTCTGATCAGAATATTAATGAAGTGTTCGTCACTTAGCAACCTGCTAAGTAGAGAATTTATTGCGGGTTAGTTTAAGTCTTCGTCTGCAATCACTGGAGTGATCATTTAATTATTATATTTTATGAATAACTGGTGCACCCGTGGTTCGTTCCTATTTGTGAAACTCACAACCTGACTTTTTAACCCCTTTTATCATCATACCTTCGCCTACTGTCGATCTCACAACATTATCGAGGTCATTTTGTAGTTGCTCACAATCTTGTAACTAATTTATTACCCTGTACAGAATAACATCATCTGCAAAAATCTTTATCTCTGATTCCACTTCTTTACGCATATCATTGATATACATAAGAAAACATAAAGGTCCAATCATACTGCCTTCAGGAATTCCACTCAGGGTCAGAAAAAGCTTCGCTTACTCTAATTTTCTGAGATCTATTTTCTAGAAATATAGCAACCCATTCAGTCACGCTTTTGTCTAGTCCAATTGCACTCATTTTTGCCAGTAGATCACTACAATGACGTCAGTAGGAATGGCGAGATTAAAAGCGATGCTTTCATATGAAATATTCCATGAAATGAAAAACCACCCCCTTTTTCACTTTTAACGAACAGTACTACGCTGCCGATCCAAAGCTCCAGAGTTGGAATGACCAAGCCGCAGACAGCCGTGATCTGTGAACACTCTTCGTATTTTATTCGGCGGAGGCGGGGGGGGGGGGGGGGTCAGGGGTCGAATAGTGGAGAGTTCCAGGGCAAAAGCTATTGCCCTTTTACTAATCTGTTTCCTAGGTGTACCCGATGAGTCAGAAAATCTCAATTCACTACACTGGCGGCAGAAAATTTTACCTGATTTGGGGGGGGGGGGGGAATAAGTTTTCCCTCCAAGCCAGATGAGAAACCCCCCCTCTTCACTAATTTGCTAATTTGGAATAAAATGAATGTAGAATTTAATGAAAGTGAAGAGAAAAATGTATTGTACAGCAAGACGCCAACCAGTTAAGAGTGACTAATATAACATTCACGTGAGATGGTTTTTAACAGACTTAACCAAGGATAAATACAGCATGAACTAATTTATCGATCAAGAAAAGAATGAAGTTTCAACCACATTTACACATTTAGAATGTGGGGCAGTTTGCAACTGAGAAAAAAATAATTCAGAAAAATCCAAGACCTGTTACAAAGCAGCACTAATTAATAATTATTTTCTTTCAAAAATAGTAGAAAACTGATTGCCCGTGACACTTAACAAAATAAGGTATGGGACTACAAATACTCAGAATCAGTAAAATACATCCGCGACTTGAGTTTGAATTCGGCAGGGTAACACGACCTCCACGAAGTATACAGTGTTATGAATAGCAGAACGAATGGCACTAATAAAGACTGCTGTTTTAAAGCACCAAACACCTAGGTCATCGGTAACTTGGAACTGATCCAACAAGAATGAAGCCAGTAGTAGTAGTAGTAGTAGTAGTAGTAGAAGTAAAGAGGATCGGAATGTTCGAGTGTCGAAGGTGCTGATTTAATGACAGCCAAGTAAATCGTACATAATCTAACCACAGCGTTATAGAGTCATTTGCCGTTATCTAAAGAGCAAAAGGATGCAATTCTCTTTTAATGGCCGAACAGCAAAGTAAGCAATGCGTAATTCGTTTAAATAAAGTCATTTAGGATAAGCTAAATCATCAATATAAATGCAGTCATTAATTGTCAAAGGTTTAATTTCAATCAGGGTCGAAAATACGCATTAATGTGGTCAATAAAGGTTGAAAAGAGGCCATGGCGATTTAAAATTAGTTTATGCGAGACTGATATAACGTAAGACTGCTGTCATAAATTAGAGCACGCCATATAGGTTAAAAGAGAAATCACACCGGAAGTGAGAAGCATCAGCATTACAAATGATACAGCGCAGCGGCCATAAAAGTGAACTGCGAACGCAAGGTAAGGTATTTGATGCATTTCCAATGACAATGCACACTGATTTCTATTGGTAGATATATCCGGTATGTGAATAAATATTGCAGCTCACATTTAACACGTCAAACAATTGGTGATTTACTGTTAAATGTTGCCCGAATAGCATACAGTACACATAAAAAGCGAATATGGTGCTAAATCACGAACGCTAAATAATATAATTAATATCACACCAAGTAGAGGACTAATTTTAAACATACATTTATCATCCAGCAACAGCAACAATTATTTTTATAAATGCCACACTAATGAGAACTGATCAGCGCTTGTAAACCTAACGGCAATGGAATAAAAAGAGAACAAGAGTATGTCATGGGAAGTCGGACAAGATGGAAGTAAAATCATAAGGAGGGTGAATTTAACAATTCGAACCTACTTGTCTCCAAAGAGCTAGGATGTAAACGCACGAACTATCGTATGTCTTTTATTTTGTGCTTGTCCAATGATATGGCTGTACAGTACAACTTTACAACACATAGTAGATGAATTACCGTGCCGACAGACGTCTTATTGATCACCTGGTAAATAAAATTCAGACTTGATCAGCAACAGGATGAAACCTTGTTCTTCCTCTGCCACTTGCCCACACCCTGGGGAAGAGGGTCGCGGGTTTGAACATATCGACTTAAGGCCGGATGCCCTTTCTCATGTCAGTTCTACGTGGAGAGATCTATTCATAATTGCGTGTTTCAGTGGTAGTTGTCCGGCTCCATGGCTAAATGGTTAGCGTGCTGGCCTTTGGCCACAGGGGTCCCGGGTTCGATTCACGGCAGGGCCGGGAGTTTTAACCATAATTGGTTAATTTCGCTGGCACGTGGTCTGGGTGTATGTGTTGTCTTCATCATTTCACTCATTTCATCCTCATCACGACGCGCAGGTCGCCTACGGGAGTCAAATAAAAAGACCTGCATCTGACGAGCCGAACTTGTCCTCGGACACTCCCGGCACTAAAAGCCATACGGCATTACATTTCATTTCAATGGTAGTTGATATTGTGGTGTGGTGGTGGTGGTGGTGTGTGTGTGGGTGTGTGTACGCGTGTGTGTGTGAAGAGGTGTTTACTTTGACAAACAAACACCTAGTCCCCGAGCCAGATAAATTCACCTCTAATGGAATGGGAATAGAACCTGGGACCCCTTGAATCGAAGCCAGCGACGCTGACTATACAGCCAAGGAGCCGAAAGAACAATCGGAGGAGACGATCGCTCTCACACTTGTCAAGCCATCAGTCTTATTGTGCCTTCTCCCTAAATTTTTCGAACTCAATACAAGCTCCACTCAGAACATCCCGAATCGCATGCTTACAGACATGAATCATAATATACACGTCCGAGTGCATACACTTCTTGCTGAATAATTTGAACATCTACAAGAGAATGAAGTGTATCTTGTACTTTTAATCACTTTTTCCCTCTACAGCCTTCATCCATAGTAACGATTATAAACAAAGAACAATTTCACTGAAATGGACGAAGTACATACACACAGCATTAGAACAAATCACGTTATACGAACTATTTCTTTACAGGCCATCGGAGAGAAAGGACACGTGCAATTTTCACAGCATTTCTTCGTTTCATGACATAACCACATTCTATGACAACCAGCAATGGCCGCTATTAAGGAGAGAAAGAAAAACAGAGGCCAAACATCGACCAATTACAAAAACAGAATTATATTAAAATACATGAATACTTCTGTTGGACCTTCGCTTAATGGTTGGCTGACTAGAAGGGGTCACTGAATCGAAAATAACACTCACACGTGGCAGGGCATTAAAAGTCAGATCGCTCCAGCGCGTTGGTGACTAATGCCAAATCAAATGAGAGAAAATATAAATGACCAATTAAACAATCGAGTGATATTTTACGTCGCCCAATCATGAAAGTTCATAACCGACATCAAAGATAACATCTCGCACGAAAAATCTCAATTACGGACACTGTTACATGGATCTGGGGAAGGGGGGGGAGACAGAAAACGAGCGAAATTATGGGATGTGGCTTGAACAATATTAATGAAAAGAGGTTGCAAAAGGAAATCGTAAGACCATAGCTAAAGAAAGGAAGAGGATACGGAATGGACACCGTATCTAATATTAGTTAAGTTAGTTCATTGCTCCTGGCGAAATTAAATCTACCGACGGGAGGTTGGTGTATTTGAACGCTTTCTAATAACAGCGGACTAAGCCTTGATCGAACACATCAGCTTGGGCTCAGAAGGCCAGAGATTCTACCGTCACAGCCACGCTGCCTGGAATTCTTAAGAGATTAGACTTCTGTGCATTTATCTTCATTCCCCTGTCAGGTATTGTACCAATTTACGCAATACGTGTAAGTAGGCTCCAAACAGATTATCTTCAGAGCTAAGATTTTTTTGGTATATTACGCGCGTACTTTGCAAATAATCTGCAGCCACTTCAGATAATGTCCAATCGTTTAGGAACGCCACTGAAAGTTGCTCAATAACACTACCCTACAGAAGATGACGCAATGAAGTCAATGAATACTGATCTGCATTTAGGGCAGTCGCCCAGGTGGCAGATTCCCTATCTGTTGCTTTCCTAGCCTTTTCCTAAACGATTTCAAAGAAATTGGAAATTTATTGAACGTCTCCCTTGGTAAGTTATTCCAATCCCTAACTCCCCATGAGGTGTTCTGAGAGAGGTAGAAATGATTGTGTTTTAAGCGAGTCCTACAGTCAATAAAGCAACATGACGGAATTAACAGGCTGAAATATCGCTTATGCAACTCAAAAGTAGTTTGAATGCCCACAAGTTGCTCTTTCTCTACGTCCACCCCATGTTTGCATACGTACACTTCCTTACACAAAAAGTTAGAGGGTGAAAATTCTTAAGTGCCACGGGAAGAAGCACTACTTAAATGAAGTGTATTTCTATTTGTTTTTTGACGCACCGTCTCATGGCGACGAATGGATAAGGTAAGTCTAGGACTGGGAAGGAAGCGACCATAGCTTTAATTAAGGAACAGCGGCAGTATTTGCCTGATGCGAAAATGGGAAATCACGGAAAACCATCTTACAGGTTGCCGACACTGGAGTTCGAACCCATCATCTCCCAATTGTAAGTGCACAGTTACGTGACCCAAACCGCACTGGCCGGGCTGAGTGGCTCAGACGTTTGAGACGCTGGCCTTCTGACCCCAACTTGGCAGGTTCAATCCTGGCTCTGTCCGATGGTGGTCAAATACGCCAGTCTCGTGTCGGTAGATTTACTCGCACGTAAACGAACTCCTGCGGGACTACATTCCGGCACCTCGGGTCTCAGAAAACCGTAAACTTAGTTAGTGGGACGTAAAGCAAGTAACATTATTTGTTCGCCCTAAACCGTTGTCAGTCGTTTACTTTATATAAAATAAATACCGTATGTTTATTGGCAAAGTGTCTGTTTTAGCCACACACATTAAGTAAGAGTAAAACAACAAATATTTTAATACGAAAAGCCATAGCACGGGGCGAGTTATACAAGGTTTAACACTGATCCTTCCATACAAGAGTCTGCCAATTTGTTGTATCAGGAAGAGTACAAAGATTAGAAATACAGCAAATATGCAGTCTGTTATTCATCAACGCAAGAAAGAAAGAAAGAAAGAAAGTAATTTTCCTCAATGTAGACCGACAAATTCTTATTCTTCTTCTTCTTATTATTATTATTATTTGCAAATTGCTTTACGTCGCACCGACACAGATAGGTCTTATGGCGACGATGGAACAGGAAAGGGCTAGGAGTGGGAACGAAGCGTCCGTGGCCTTAATTAAGGTACAGCTCCAGCACTTGCTTGTTGTGAAAATGGGAAACCACGGAAAACCATCTTCAGGGCTCCCGAATACTGATTTTTTTTTTTTTTCAACTGGAAGTCATACATTAGTAACAACATGAGAAGTAGGCCTAAGCTACATGAAATATTGCAGAACTTGGAGCAAAATTTCACGAAATATTTTACATGTGAACAGTTGCAACCTGCAAATAAATAAACCTCGGAAAAGGACAAACACTGTCGTTACCCCCTTTGCCGAAAGTGAACAATGGGCTTGCCCGCTTCTATTCACGCGTCCTAATGTGATTTGTGAGGCGTCGATCATATCATAGAGATTCGTTAGGCACGGGGAGAAGTAATGTATCATGTAGTGACATTTATATCGATACCAGGCATTATCTAAGGCTCGTTTAAAAATCTGCTGAGCTAACGTTACTTCAGGTAGTGAAAACATAGCTTACGGGCACACTAACAAGCATAACAAATCTGAAAAAGGGATTGATAGGTAGTTCAACTGAAGTACAGTTTCAAAAAGGTATTTATACTCTTCACTTGTATTTGGTGGCTTGCCCTGTGATGTAGGAGTAGTGTGCATACCTCCTACCAGAGGCACTGTATTTGATTCCTAGCCAGTCCACCCGTTTTCATCCTGGACTGAGGGCTGAAATGAGGTTTACTCAAGTTTAGAAAGCAAAGCAATACAGCTGAGGATGTTCACAAGATAGACACAGGGCCTATAGTTCACACTTACGAGAATGCAAATGTATGATCTCGATTTAACTGAGGTTTCCTGGAAATGACTCGAATAAATATCGTTTCCTAATATGATAATGATGAATCCTGTTCAGGAACTTCTCTTATGGGAAAAGTCCAGTCTGTGCTGCATTCGTCCGTTAAAATGATACAGCGTGTTCCCCCAAAATGTGGGACATAATCTGAGCATGTACAGCACGCCCCAAAACAACATAGAAGTCCCTATGCTCATGCGCCCTATGGTCGATCATTTACGAGTTATACCTGTTTATGTTACCAGCTGGAATGGAGGGGACATTTCGTATTAATTTTAGATGCGGGAATTCTGTCTTTAGGTATCGTATCATTTAATTTACTGTCTAACCATTACGAGTTCGATGATGCCTGTTCTTCCTCTATGGCTAAAATAATGCAATATTCCCCTTATTGACAGTGTCATGCACGATTCTCAACAACACTCGAAAACCCACTGCTCAATAGCCGAAAAGCCATCAATCAAATCTTTGACATATTTTGAACGCTTCTTGTGATCATACATTGCTATATCTACTCAAGGGCGATGTGCGAGTTAGGGCTATTATCAATAGTTTCAAAACAAACTTCGTAATGTCTGTAACAAGTAAACGATCGACCTTAGGAAGTACGTTTATACGGACGTTTCATGTTTTTTGGGGTGTACTATTCACGCCCTGATTACTTCTCATTTGGGGGGGGAGGGGGGGGCAAATGTATAATGTCCGATTAATAAATGAACTAAAGAGTCTTATAAGATATGGGGAACGGAGATTAAGCACCATGAACAACAGTGGTAAAACCTATAAACTGGAAAATTGAAGGGAAAAAGTCCAAGTAACTAAAACATGTATTTATGGTTGTTTCTGAAAGTCCTGTGTAGCCCGACTTAATTAGGATTCAACTATCAATTTCACACATTTATTCATATATAATTCCAGAAAAATATTCCTGATGTTGCATTATTTGGCTGCAGTGTGCGAGGGCCGGCAGTATTGACGAGAGAAAGAGAGAGAGAGAGAAATCTGTGAAGCTGTAGCAAGCAGGCGGGACGCAAGAGACAGTAGTAGGCAGGAAGCTGATCGATGCTGAAGCCTCCCTCACTCACCCGCTCACCCATGTATTACACAGCCCAGTGGGTTCGATACCCGTTGCATGTACAACCCTCTCACATCAACGATCGGCAAATTTTCCCCATGCAAGCGCATTAAACCAGCGCCGGCTACACAATCCGGAGCCACAAAGGTCCGCCTACTACTTCCATACCTTCAGAATAAGAACTAATAAGTCTGATACCACTTTTGGAACTATATACCGAGTTCAAAGGCTAATTTCAAGGATTTACTTTGCCCAGTCTATAAGGTAGAAATAAGTCTCATGTCAGCACCTTCAAACCAAGTGCTTTGTAATCAGGCAGTAGTAACTTCATCAAAATAATGGCACAAGGCCCCAAGCGTTTTCACCTATCAAAAAACCATGCAGGTGATCGATTACGAAACCTCCAGCAGTACATATAAAAGTTAAAAGGATTCACTCATTCAACCTATTAGCTACCCAATGAATTTCAAAAATCTGTTTCCACAATTTTACATCAAGATTGTTCTGAAACTTTAAAAGAAAGTTGCCGCTGCTATTGAGATTGCGTGGACCACTTTCCCCATCTCATTCATAGTACAGTCGGCTTTTTACAAATACTTCTGCATGTCTGTATGCTAATCAAAGCGTTCAATCAAAGAGTTAAATTAAAACATAGGATAGAAAGTACAGTTTACAATCGAAGTTTAACTTCAGCACCATGGACTGTGTATTATAAAATACTTATTTTTAAAGAACTATGTACCCCAGTGGTACTACTGCCAATGCTAAAAAATTTAAAAAATACAGTTAATCCAGACATGAAGGTATTTTGATTCTATGCTACTACAAGTATTCCCATGTTACAAAGACAAGAAACTGAGTGAAGAGTTCTGCTTCACAATCTCAACTGCAGCTCACTACTATGTATAGACGCTCAAAAAGAGACTACATGCATGCTATTACATGTTCCTCGCATTTAATATTGTATCAGACTTATAATTTAACTATTAACAAAATGTAATTCCCCTGCCATGTAGATACAAACCCCGTGGGTACCTACAACAAGCATTATACACACCTATAGGTTCAATTGTTTCTGATAAAAAGTGTACCTGTCAGGAAATTACAATACTACGCACTCATTCTTTTTTTGAGCGACTGTACGTTGTGCTCCTGTTCGTGTTCACTATCTCCGCGTACTTTTCCGTACGTGTGTAGAGTTATTGCCTACTGTAATACTTCTTGGAATGTGCGAGTATAAAAGTAACTACCTGAGAATGGAAAGGAAACCAGAGAACCTGAAAAAGAACAATCATTGAGCAAGACAGACACAGCCGCGGGGCGTGATATGTTATATATGAGTGTTACCTCAGCTGATTGTGAAAATCAACCGGGATAAAAGACACTAGAACAACAAAGCGTTTAGTAATAGGACCATTTAACTTTGGCTCTCCACTATCCAATCACGATGCACGTTATAGAAGGAACGGTGACAAGACCAAATTATTTTTAATAAATAATAATAATAATAATAATAATAATAATAATAATAATAATAATAATAATAATAATAATGATAATAATAATAATAATAATGATAATAATAATAATATAATGGCTTTACGTCCCACCTACTACTTTTTTGATTTTCGGAGACGCTAAGGTGCCGAAAGTTTGACCCACGGGCGTTCTTGTACGAGCCAGTAAATCTACCGACAGGAGGCTAGCATATTTGAGCATCTGTAAACCAGTGGACTGAGCTGGGATCGGACCCGCCAACTTCAGATCAGAATGTTCGCCTCTACCGTCAGAGCCACTCAAACTGGTTATATGTATAATTAAAGGGGTTGACATTTCGGTCGTCTATATAATTACCTGAGAGGGGCTGCCTGGCCGAGGCGGTAAAGGCGTGCTCGGTTCGCCCGGAAGGACGTGGGTTCGCATCCACGTCAGGAAGTCGTAAAATTTAAAAAACGAGATTTCCACTTCCGGAGGTGCATATGGCCCTGAGGTACACTCAGCCTACACCAAAATTGAGTACCAGGTTAATTCATGGGGGCAAAGGCGGCCGGGCGTAGAGCCAACCACTCTACCCCATCAAGTGCCGAGATTACGAATAGTGGAAGCCTTTACCTTCCACCACTTCAAGGGGCCTTTATGGCCTATACGGAGATGACTTTGCTTTGCTTTTATATAATTACCTGAAGTCGGTAGATTTACATACTCATCGATGAATAAAGGAACGCGCAGCATATAGCTACTATCGCAATTGGCCAATGCTGCTTTATTTTAGGAACTATGGCTATCATTGTCATCATCCGCGTACACTTACCTGTACGTGTGTGATATCTAAAGAAGGTGAATTTAAAAGATGATGAAGAGCATAATATCTGACGCAAGTGGTCACCAACCACACCTTTCAAATTGTAAACCATGGCTATCGAGGCTGGGCAGTATGGAAGGCATTATAAAATAGAAGTAGACATGGAAATTTTTGTTTTGAAAGAAGCACTAACTGAAGCGGTTCGCGTAATGTTAAGTCACACATGCTATTGAACCTTCATCTTATCCCAGTTATTTTTGGGGTCGCTGGAGCCACCTAGGCTCATTTTGGTTTTGGTCGGGGATTTAAGACCGGATGCCCTTCCTGACGTCACGTGATTCTTGAGATGAAAATCTCTGGATTCGAACCTCAGCCTTCCGGGTGGGAAGCCAGCATCGAAGCCACTGAGCTAATCACGCCCCCCCACCCACCCACCCTTACCCCCCCATGCTATTAAAATGTATGTGTGCATGTATTAAAATATACGAAAAGAACAATTAATTTATGTCCTCAATCATTTCAGAACAGAAATAAATTGAAGTATCAAGAACAGAAGTAACGATGGAATCTCAATATATTCTGATGTTCGTATATCGATTGCCATCGCTCCTGAGTCTGGAAGACGTTATTTGCTCTCACGCGAGGCAACATGGCTGCCCCTGTAAGACGCAGGCAGCCGTCTCGTACTAACGACACCACTGCGACTGCTAGCCTGCCATTCCGTTCCGTTCCGGGTGGCCTTTCCTGTTACGACTATTGTTATGTTTATAGTTATTATATCCTTCCATTTTTATGATTATTGTTATAGTTATTCCTACTCCCGCTGTCGGCTCTTTATTATTACTATTATTATTATTATTGTTATTATCATCGTCATTATTATTATTACTGCACATCGTTTGGCTGGCATGTGGGAACTCTGGCAATGTTCGCGGCACATGCATTTAGATCATTACGTGAATATGTGAACAATGTTTATTTATCATCCCTGGTTGCATGATGCCAAATTTCGTGGGAAAAGTTAAATTACAATGAGCATTCCCACAGTAAAAAGGAACTTCTCTTCCACAACTTCGCCAATGTTCAAGTTGAGCAACGATACACTCCATATAAGGTATTTAAAAATGTACGACTTGTTTAGCAAACATTTTTTTTTTACAACGCTGAATATTGATACAACTCGAGTGAGCGGATAAAAAAGCCGCACACAACATTAGTTATTATGTAAAGTGGATATTCCAAATGTAATCAAAGAGTAAATGAGTTGTCAACTTGTCCCATGCTCCTGGCTGTCAGCATCAGATTAACACAGTAGAGCATGTAGCAACGAATGTGCCTTGGGCATACAATGCCGCCACACGTAACCACTATATTACAATACTGCTTTACACGACATAGTTAATCTTCAGCAGAACAACTTTTACAAATCCGCCTGAAACACAACGTATGGAAAGGGTCCATTAGGTCCGACTCGTTGGCTAAATGGTCAGCATACTGGCCTTCGGTTCAGAGGGTCCCTGGTTCGATTCCCGGCCGGGTCGGGGATTTTAATCGCTTCTGATTAATCCGTCCCAACACACTCCTCATCATATTCAGACAACACACCATACTACCAACCACCACAGAAACGCAAATAGTGATTACGTCTCTACTTATAGGGTTGGAGTCAGGAAGGGCATCCGGCCGTAAAACAGGGCCAAATCCACATGTGGGACGCAGTTCGCACCCGCAACCCCACAGGTGTAGCAAAGGGTAGCAAAGGAAGAAGAAAGGGTCTATTAGCACAACTGTATGCAAACACCCGACATAAAATACAGGCCAAGTCATGAAAATGTGGTACAGATAATCGAAACTTCGCGGTCAGTTCGCTCCTTTAAAAACCGGTAGGAGGCACTGTAACATAAAATCAATATGATGTAATTCTAAGATCAAGGACTGACATAAAATCAACTTATGTCATGTCATAGATCATAATCTTCTATCACCTTAATACTGGGTTCAATACCCGCTCCATCCAATGCCATTTAATGGAATAATAATAATAATAATAATAATAATAATAATAATAATAATAATAATAATAATAATAGAAAGAGTGATATGATCTACGATACTAGTTCCAAAATGTATATTTTCGTTGCAAGAGGTTGATTCAGGTTACGGAATTCAGTGGAAGGATATGCATGTATGTATGTAAAAGAGAGAGACCCCGTTCGAGTGCGAAAATGAGTTCATTACTACCGAAGACAAAATTAAAGAAGAACAGTTAGGAACCAGTGACCAAGACGAAGAGGTCTGTTGTAAAAGATCCTTCACTTGATATTTTCATTAATAAGTCCACCAAAACTAGCAAAAGGGTGCTTTCTCTCACGCAAGATTCCTACAAGGTAAGGTCTGGTTGGCAACCTTACTTAACGTTACGCATAATATTTAAAAAAGAGTATTATATGAAAGTCATATGCTTGTCAAGAACGCATTTTATTAATAAGTACAAATAATTATATATTTCATAATAAGTATAATAATTCCATATAGCTTATATCCATCCATCCTGGAGAATGTAATTCAACAAATACTGTACACTTTCCACCTAACTTTGACATTTAGAATTGAACATTATGGAATACAATTTTCTATTGCATAAAATTCAACACAGACTGTCCGAGTGCAATTCTCTTACTGGTTTAACAGCGGTATGACTCAAGATAAGTATTAATTTAAAATTAAAAAACGGCATCTTTCTTCATAGAATTTATACATAATATTAAGATGGACTGGTCTCTTCTGATCATATCCCTGCCAATATGAAATCATTAAGTGAGTTTATACAATCTGTCGACACCTAGAATATTTCAGCTACTCTAATTACCAAACATCACTGCAAAATTAATTATAATTTCTTATAGGTTGTAATCAGTTTATGATTTTTAACAAATTAACATGTTACAAGAGCCAACGTAGCATTGGCCAGTTATAACAACTTTACTGCCGGGCTGAGTAGCTCAGGCGGCAGAGCGCTGGCCTTCTCAGCCAAACTTGGCAAGTTTTATCTTGGCTCAGTCCGGTGCTGATTTTTATTGTAAGAGGAAGTACAACTAGGTAACCATCCACTCTGAACAAATTAAGTGGAAACAAAAATTAAAATAGAATTAAAAACTATTTAGTATTTGAAGGTTCTCAAATACGTCAACCTCGTGTCAGTAGATTTACTGGCACGTAAAAGAACTCTTGTGGGACAAAATTCCAGCACCTTGGCATCTCCAAAAGCCATAAAAATGTAGTTAGTGGGACGTAAAACCAATAATATTGTAGAAACTTTACTTCTTAAGAGACAAGGTAAGTCCATCTTGGTTCACTCGATTTACTGCATTTTTTGAGCGTGTTCGGTAAAAGCCCATTGTAAAACCGTAAATCTTTCAAAAGAGGATGATGTGTATCAGTAACTAATATAACACCGTACACAGATATCATCAGCGTCGGGCCAGTCACCTGTAAAACACCGATCTGTAAGTATTACGCCCCCTAATAAATTAAACACACTGTCAAACTAACTTAATTTATTATAGTCGTAGTTCCCAGATGAACAACAAAAAACAACCCGTAACACATACACAGTACAATCTATTAAGGATCTTCGGCTGCCAAGACGACTGTTGCCCGACAATCCGACAGCCTTTAGATACTAAAGTGTCATGTCGTCAAAGCTAATCGGCTAGCTTTCACAACTGGATATAACGCCTCTCATATACAGTTCCTCAGTTGGCTTTACGAGGTTGAATGAACAACGTCCCAGCCCATGGCCCAGGATTATCATTGAGCTAGGAATCGAAACCAGGGCCTACGGGACAGAGGACAGTTTCCGGATAAAGTATTCGAGAAATAATGACGAAATAAGAACTTACAAACTAGAATTTCCGAATCAAGCTAGTGACATTATAAGGGCAAAATACAATACGTAACAGCAACAGACACACATAATGTTGTGTTAAATCTGCTTTTATATAACACTGCGTAGTTCACATAAAAGGAAGCTCTATGGATTTCCATAAAAAAGGACTTAATCACTATTTACTGACGTCAAAACTTCAAGCTGTAGCCTTAAATATTAATGACGTTACAGTTTAAAAACAATTAGAATTATAATGAAGGTGTGATACAAGGAAGAAAACAGCTGAACAACACTCCAACTAGAGTGAACACCTGCATTCAATTCGTGAACTTTTTACATTCAGGGGATCCACTCTGACCACTTTGAACCGATGTCCTCTTTCTAATTTTCTTTGAACCTGAAATTCGATCTCTTCTCAAAAAAGCTCCGAAAATTTGCATTTCAGATAAGGATTTAGCAACATGAAACAACTCCCGACTCCTTCAATTACAGGAAAAAACTTGAATTTAGCAACGAAAGGTTTTCTAACGCTACCATTGAGTATGTATCACCACCATCACCACTGAAGAAAACTGGCTGATAATCTAGTTGTTTTGCTACTTAAAACAACGATCACCCATGAGGGTGGTTGAATTTCAATTCTTGCAACGAGTAAGGTTATAACACAATTTGAGAAGCTATAGTAGATTTCTCTCGACAGTGGCAGTAACTTCATCACAGAATTATGACGCGAAATGAACAGATAGTAATTTACGGAACTTCTATAACGAAGAATTTCTATTCTTCTCCGTACAGACCAAGTAAAGATTCAATGGGGGATTTAAGAAAACAAGCCAGGCAAATGTCTTAAATTAATAAAACGGAGTGAACCAGAGTTGTCAGGGTCGCCAGGATCGAACCTGCCAAGTTGGGGTCAGAAGGCGAGCGACTCAATCGTCTGAGTCACTCAGACCGGCCATTGCTTATCGCTGGGTTTACCTTGCACATACGATAGTATCACATAGCTTATCTTCATTTGCGCGAGACATACATATATAATAGCGTACCCATAAGAAGACACGATCAAAACAAGTCTCATACGATATAAAACTCAAAATCGTCGCTTTTGCATTTACGACAGTTTACCTCTGACGTCCAGAATTGTTCTCACGTAGGCAGAGTAGACCTCGAAGCAGCCCTCGATTCAAGTTTAAAAAACTTCTGACCTGACCAAGAATCGAACTCGAGACTCGCTTTCTTCACTAGTTGTTCAAACCATTGCAGAAAGCACAGCGAGTTCTGATACTGTGAAACTTCCTTCAACACTCGTCCGGCCCATGTTTGGTAGATACTTCGCACTACTCTTCCTGATGGCAGCGGGCGTCACTAAACCGCAGAAAAGGAATCTGAGCTCCACAACAAACGACGTGGTGTATCTATATCGCCATCAGCTCTTTTCTCTTGAAAGTGACGATAGTCTAGTATTAAATTAAGAGAGGTAAATGTACAGGCACAATCGATATGGACACTGCCTAAAATTAAACCCCAGACGTCCAGTATGGTTGCTCCGCAGGAGGAAAAGAAATACAAAACAGTCTGAACATTAAGTAGCCACACTGATGAAAAAATACAGCTACTAGAAAACTTCCAACAATGTGTGTTGTATTTCTATATTTGCAAAGAATTTCGTTCCATTCGTGCATTCTTGGAAAGACAGATATTCCTCGGATCAGTCATGGAAGAGCATGCAAGCCGACAGAGACAGTAACAATGGAGGAAGCAAATCGTGCGCTGTTTAACTGGCCGGGTTTAATTTAAACTGCAAACCCACATGTCATCACCACGCACACATGTACACCAACAATTACATGCAACTACAGCATCTATTACCGTCCATACACCAGCAGAGTTGGCCTGCCGCTGTTATGAGAGTTCGGAGAGTGATAAATCAAACCGAGAGCTCGGGGCCTGCTGACAGCACCAACAATATGAACCGACTGCCGCCCTGCCTGCCTGCCAGCCTGCCTGCTTGGTGGGCCAGTAAGACTTACCGCAACATACTTTTCACGCGGTACCCACTGGAAAACTTTCAAGTTATAGGATTTTACAGTCAGTGCTGTAAAATGAAAATATTGCTGGGAATACCGAAAGTCACACTTTTCCTTTCCACAGACTGTACATCATAATAACAAGTAATCGGATACTGGCAACTGCATAATAATAATAATAATAATAATAATAATAATAATAATAATAATAATAATAATTGCTTTCTATTGCATATCACAATAACTACTCAGAGACATTGAACATTGATTTCCTCCCAATTAGGCGTTGAATTTATATAGATTCATTACAAGGTTATTATTCTTCCAACAACTTTTAAGGAAAAGAATCGCTTTACTATGCTACTGTTTCTTATAAAGAAAAAAAACAGGCATACGACATCATAACCATGTAAAGCCTGACCATACCATATGTGACTGCAGTATCTGAACTGATGGGAAATAACTGGAGCCTGAAAAATAGGCACTAATCCCACATTCACCTAAAATGACAAGGAAAACAAGAAACAAGAAAACAAGATCAACATGGCTAAGAGTGGGATGTTAACTAACTACCCTTCTTTGATGATGATGATGATGATGATGCTTGTTGTTTAAAGGGGCCTAACATCTAGGCCATCGGTCCCTTTTCTTCTTTGTTGTGCTCCCATTCGTAAGTGCGTTGTCGATGTGACTGCTGCGGATTACAGTACGTCGTAGAGAAAGAGGCGCGTGCTGATCTATGTAAAAAGGCAGGGCCATTCAACTTACTGCATTTTGAATGAATTAAGAATACAGTACTGAATAATCTGGTTGAAATAGAATACGAATGTTGAAGTACGACAGCCCTACCTAAGCACCAGAAGACCGAACGAGCCGGCCGTGCGGCTAGGAACGCGTAGCTATAAGCTTGCATTCTGGAGATAGTGGGTTCGAATCCATTTTCGCACCAGGTAAATGCTAGGGCAGTACCTTAATTAACGCCATGGTCGCTTCCTTCCCACCCCTAGTCCTTTCCTATTCCATCGTCGCCGTAAGACCTACCTGTGTCAGTGCGACGGAATGCAAAATTGTAAAAAAAAAATGTTAAAAAGTAAGCAGAAGAGTAAAAAACTGAAGCCATACTTCATCTATGCTTATGATCGTGAATACAATCGATCACTACAAAATTGTTCGAAAACTTCCCATAGATAAAGAATCGACAACTTGAGAGTAGCTCTTATTCCCAGATTTGCTTAAGAAGTGAACTTGTTCTTGTTGGAATCCTGAAAGTGAGTCAAGTGTTACAAAGAGAAATATAAGGGAGAATCTGTGAATTAAATAAATTCAATGTTGTAAGGAAAATGCATCGTAAGTCGTAATCATTTGATCTTAACATTCTACATCTAATTTCACAAACGAAGACTTTATAACGTACCTTCCTGACTAAACCATTGAGTTTATGTAAGAACAAACCATCAATCACGGTAAACTGAGCTTCTGGGCGGGAATGAAAATGTTTGCATTAGTAACTCTAACACTATATCATATCGATCGAGCAGGAATACATAATTCAGGAGGTTTAACGCGTCTTGTTACCTGGAGCTACGAGGATGCGGGTATAGCTACCTGCTTCGCATTATTGATTGCACAAACTGCACTCAAGTTCCGTGAACACAGCCATCTAATTCTCACGTGCCATTCAATTTTATCCGTCCAGAGAGACTTGATGTCAACCAGCAGTTATTCCAGAGAGACCACAATGGACATGTTCCTTTCTTTTCTAACACTAATTAGGATCTATCATTAATAATATTTATACAAATCGACAATAAATGTATGTACTCGTAACATACAAAATTCTTCGGCAGGTTCGATATGCATGCTATAACTTATCACTAAATAAGTATACAGTCAATCCAGTTTCCTATAAATGAACTACACTGGATGTTTACCGGGGCATCATCATCGCTGTAGCTTACATGAAAGCACTACGTCTGTTCCTAATGATAGTCCATTTCAATATACTTTTATGGTTGATATTTTGTACAATTAATAGGCCTACCTGATAAAACTCGTGGGATTTTGATACGCGATACGACGGCATGCATCGGCAAAACTTTGACCGGTCTAGAAGAGCATCTACTCGGAAGAATAGCTGCAACTGTTCAACAGACCATAATGTCTCTATTGAACTGTATCTTCTAGTATATCATCTTATATAATTATAAAGCGACGTTTCGTCTCACGATCACCACTATCTAAACCGATTATTTGTGTTTTTGACTAGACCGAATTATAATAGAAATTTGATCATTTTAATGACATAAGTGCTGGTGATATAGCCTGGGGAACTATAGTTCGTTATCGTTAGAATCCAATTTACCGTTATGTCAGGAACTGCAAAAAGGGATATAACGTCATGGAAATAGGTTCGGTAGATCCTTCACCCACAAGTGGCACACTTCCTGCACGTCTCGGAAAAGACACTAATTAAGATCTATGTATTTTACTTGCTGATATGATTTATGATGATGATGCACTTCAATGACAGAAAATTCGCCTACTAACCATGTGGAAGATCTACTGGGACGTCAGCTTCCACCACCATAACATTTAATGTCTCCCGCGAAATAGCCACGGAAGTCAGGAATTACATTCTCATAAGACGGCGTCAAATTTTCCCATGACTATGACAGTTGGAATTTCTGCATATAACCATATTAATGAAAGGGTGGAGCAACAATAAATCATGAGACAGCATTACTAAAGGCAATCTGGTAATTGCAGTAGCATGCCTCATGTCTCAATCCACTAAAATTCCTACATCAGAACGCACTGTTACAAAAACGGGAGAAAAAAAAAAAAAAAAGATTTACAGGACTAAATCTTGTAACCACAGTATCTGCAGTTTCAACAGACATATAGACTGCAAGAACCCGATTTTCCAGAAAGACAATTTCATGTGTGCATTTGGGAGGAACCCGAGAAAAATGAGTGACAATATATCAAGAGTTATTTGGACCTTGTCACATGCAACCATGATGATGGGGTTCGTAGTTCAATAATCAGGAGTAATGAAACATTACTTATATAAAATTTGTCATCATTACTGGAGTATCTACGAGTAAGGGAAACAATCAGCACCGCTTCCTGTAAACCCTGCACAAAATATGCATGGTTACTAAGGGAGCACCCCAGTAAATATTGAAGGTGGTGATTTATAGGGGTTTCTTAACTGTTGGGTTGCATTCTGCGTCGCCAACCATACAGTTTCGGGACCCTAGTTGCCAATACGACGTCTCACAGTTACCGTTTATCTCGCATGTTTGCACTATGTAGCAATTTCTTTCCGTGACTTGCGAGATTTTTAAGTACTGCCACTGCCATGTTGTGAAAGGCACTACTGTTACATTTGCGAGTATAAGTAAAGCATATTTCCTTTTTCTCTAGGATTGTAAATCAATTTGGGTAATGCCAGGTAAGTAGAATTGTGGCATGTTCGAATAATGTAGTTGGTGTGAGATAACGAAAGCAGTGTATTAATAACGGTCCTATTTCGTCCAAGTCGTACGTAGAATTTAATTACAATGTCAAAGAAGCAACTTCACTGTTTGCAGACTTAGTCTTCTGTATTCTTATTGACTTACGCCATATGTGTATGCACCTAATATACTTGCGTGTGTGTATTATTGCAGCATAGTTTCACTTCAGTCAAAATAGTAATAACGAATTTCAAGAAGAGGACGAATTAATTACATCAGGCGCAAACACCAGAAGCGTGAGCGTCCCGTGACTGCTATCGACAGATTTTCTCAGCAAGCGATAGCAAGGTTTACTTATGGAAAATGGCACTCGGATGAGATAACTTCCCAGAATGTTTTGTACATGTACAAGTATTCAACTGTTTTGAGCCTATTATAACCTTGACTTCTCCCCCTAAAGGAGAAAGCGTAACTGCAGCAAAGGTTTCAGACCACATGAATGCAAATTCTGAAACTTAATTGTACAAAGGGCCATTAATATCATTACGAAGAATTTTGAAGGACAATGAATTTGTGCGGAGTAAACAGGATCCCTTCTCATATATTAGAGAAAGTGAAAACATTCGTTTTAAGCGATCCTGTTTTCTGAAAGTACATGCGAAATAAGGAGAGCGAGAACCCCAAACCTGTTGTTTTCTTGGACGCGACTGGGACTTTTATGAATGGTGAGTATATATACATTATGAGATTGTATATAAATATCATGGAATCACGTATTATCTTTATTAGATGCCCTTGTCTTCAAGTGTTTATTTCTCTTTCAGTGTTGGCGCAGAATCGAACAACGTCTCATCGCCCGGTAGTATGTGCACAGTTTAGAGAATATTATGGTCCCTTCCGTGCTGGTGCTTCATCCCGTCGGTGTTATATAATTTCAGCAGGACCTATCTCCGATCCACACGTCCCGATTAGTTCAGGAATGGTTCACAACGCAAGGACAGGACGAGCTCATCGCCTGGCCTCCCTATGGGGCAGGCATGAATCCCATCAAGAACGTGTAGGCCGAGAGGAAGAGAGTAATGGTGGAGACTTGCATCGACCCCGCGCCAAATATGAACGACGCTTTCAGAGCAGTAATATATTTATTGGTCCAGAGATCATGCTTATTTTGCTGTTTGAACTGCCCACGCTAGTCATATGAACAAAGATAATGAGAATTCACAGACATAGCACTCCCATTCGCCGTTGCTAGCCCTGGACTTCAAGAAAGAAACAAATGACGGCACGAGCAGTGGAATACAACATAAGGGTGTCCTGTCTACAGCCCGTAAGTACGGATACATATTTCTCTAGATATTTCTCTAGCAACGACGGTATTTCCTAATTTACCGCAGATTTTTCACTTCATTTGTGTGAAAGGAACGATTATGTTCCATTTGGGACAAATATTACAGTGACATTTCGTATAAAATAGGTATGCGCTAAATAACACATAAAGGGTAAATACAGGCAAATATGACCTCCACGTGTTCCGGGCAACCATACCTTCCAGGGGACGCTCACTATTTATGTTGGCAAGTTTATTGTTGCAGCCAGTCCCTGCTATGAATGGTGTGAAAATATTGCTCATAGGGTCGGTTGGTGCATGCATTTCAGTGGGCTTGGCAGACTGATATGGAATAGCAACTTCTGGCTCGGTGAGGAAAGCAACGGGAAATTACCTCACTCCTCACTTCCCTGGTACGCCTCTTCAGTGATGCCTAGGCCATCTATGACAGCTGATGGCAGAGCTGTTGAGGATCCAACCAGCCTTCGGGCTGAGGACTAAACATACATACAAGTTTATTGTATATCCCAAATTTTGTGGTAGTTTTAGCATACAGTTATATCCAGATGGAGAACGTTTTATCTATTTAACCAAAGCTATCTACGTACAGGCCACGAAGGCCTATAGAACAGTGGACGGTAAGGGCCTTTCGCTACCCACTGTGTTTAGCTAAAAAACAGGCTGTCTTAGCTCCCAGGAATTAAATGGTACTTACTTTTGGTGTAGCTAAGTGGCCCCAAGGACAATGTAACTGAAGTTTCGTTTCTAAATGTTTCGACTTCCTGTTAGGAAATTGAACGTATGTCGTTCCGTGTAAAATATTATGCTATTATACATTTAATAAATTATAACAAAAACCTTCTAATACTCCTACAGTAAATTTTAAGATAGAATGCATCTAGTGTAGTTCTGAAAATGTTAGTCAACTTTAAATATTATCTTAGTGTGTCTGAGTTCAGTAAGTTCAAAATGTCACTAATGTGATTGGCTGTGATGATTGTTTTATGGGATAAAACGAAAAGATTAAGTGTTCCTAGCATTTCACTTAGCCTTCCCTTCCTCAGTGAAGATGTCTTGACATATAAACGTAAAAGTGCTACAAAATATAATAATTATACCGTATTTGTATTTTAACATTAGTGCATGTCTTACTGCACGGCACGTCTCAGCGGAAGAATGTCAGCCCTGAGAAACATCGAAATAAACGATAAAAGTACTGTCTGAAGACTCATAGCTAATAATGCGGTGATTTGAAGACAGTCCATAACTTTTCTCCATTTATACAACGGCAGACTTTCCTGTTATTCGAGCGTCGCGTGCAAGACCGTCACAAACTGTCTCTAAATTTAGTGATAACCAGGTGTTGAAAGCGTGATGACGGCGAAGCGAGACTGCGAAACACTCGGAAAAATATTGCCTCATTCTACAGAAACATATCAAGCTGTTGATCAGGATTAACATGACCATGTCCTTAACTTTGAATGCTAACAAACTATAGTATACGGGTATTATGTCACGTAACGAGTTTTTCCCGGTAGGCTATAAAACTATACTTCTAAACCTTATATATCATAACTTTCGATATACTGACAGTTTAACAAGTCTTTCACATCAATTATCAATTTCCTCCGACATTAAGTATTCCGTTCACAACGGAACGCAGGAAGGAGTTGACTATGTACTGTAAGTCGCTCACAATGAAACATCAAAACACAAGCAGGGTGTCGAATGAAGTGTGTTTTAACTTAAGAACAATGCACGTACGTGTAAGAGTTTTTCACTGTGACACACGACAAATTTGGTCGAGCTTCCAGCACGACTCCCAATCAAGTGAAACCATACCAATGTAACCGCACCCACACATCCTCTGGTTGCCTCCATCTCTACCAACACGCAAGTACGTAACTAATGTATTTGTACATATATCTATGAAGCTAAACAGTCCGGAAAATTAAAATACCGCCTTCCCGACACGGATGTAGCAAAATGGCAGCCAAAGCCATTGTAAATCGAACGAAACGGATAATTAAAGAAGTTACCGATATTTTAAAACACTAGTTTATAACTTCCGTCTTCTAATATCTAACCCCTGTCCAAAGAAGTTAAATACATTTTGATTACAACACACAACACGTAGTTTCATACAAGAGTTATGTAATAATAATAATAATGTTATTTGCTTTACGTCCCACTAACTACTTTTTAAGATCTTCGGAGACGCCAAGGTGCCGGAATTTAGTCCCACAGGAGTTCTTTTACGTGTCAGTAAATCTACCGACACGAGGCTGACGTATTTGAGCACCTTCAAACACCACCGGACTGAGCCAGGATCGAACCTGCAAAGTTGAGGTCAGAAGGCCAGTGCCTCAACCGTCTGAGCCACTCAGTCCGACCATTTCTATTACTATGGCCTTGAGCTGTATGGATTCTTCGACCGAACAGTGAGATGGGAAATAATGTGGTGAATTCGCTTTATCATCATTGTCTACATCTTGTACTTTTGAAATGAGGTAATATAAATATCTCTATATCTTAATTCCTTCAAGATTTTCAACAGTAACATTAAATTGCAGACTAATCATGTGATAATATAACGACACCGTTATCAACTCCATCCCGGTTTCCCCATTAATTCCATACGAAAGTAAATATATGTTTACAGAACATTTTCCCGGACAGACAGAATCCACGCATGCGGTAAAAAGCGATTATCATCGATGCAAGTCTTCAAGCTGTTCCTCCCAATACATAATACAGCACATTCTTGATCACCGTCTATGAATCAATTTACTGAGCAACATTTATCGATTTGCAAGCTGTTCAAAATGTTTCGTTCGTTACACTCTACATGTCAGGTGTGATGTAATAAATACACAGATCTTTGGCCGTGCTAGAGAGGTCATACAATCTCGCGCGGCGAAAGACGGGCAGTCTACCTGCTTGGGTCAGCTGTGTACGCTCAGTTCAGAAAGCATCGTGTTGGATTGAGATCAGACGTACAGTGTGTTGCTCGTGAACCAGTGGTGGGGACGGAGCGAAGTCGTTGTGACGTCATCACCCAGCTGTACCGAGTGAACTACTGAGTGAATGTACTGTAGCGGCACGTTTAAACACGTTATTGGTATGGCAACGTAAAGGTATTTCAATCGTCTATTCAATGCCCTTTTCTCACAACATAACTGTTTTGCTTAATACAGTAATGTTGTTTTCTGCCGTAGAACCCGAACTGCTCATTTCATCTTTGTGATGCCTCTTGATATGATCCCACAAATTTGATAAACCACCAACCGTCGCGCAAATGCGGCCGAAAATGTGCATTTTGCTGATTTTTATCACCAGTAATTTCAAAGAACTGCCATGCATCAGATCTTTTTCGTGGCATTTGTGGTTCAAATTTCTGTAAACATTTATTAAATTCCTTTAAATATTCTAAAATATGAATACCATCTAAAAATGGGATTAAATATCAAACTAATACCACAATTATTATCCAATGTACTCTGCATTATCTACATAACACAACAAGCGGAGGAAATATAGAAGCAAATTTAATAAGCACAGACTGAATACAGGTACAATACTCAAACAAGTGGAGGCCACGACGTTCGGATCACGGAGTATCTTCAAACTGAGGAGAAATGGGAAACCACGGAAAACCACTTCGAGAATAGCTGAGGAGGGAATCGAACACCCCTCTACTCAGTTGACCTCTTGAGACTGAGTGGACCCAGTTCCAGCCCTCGTACCACTTTTCAAATTTTGTGGCAGAGCCGGAAATCGAACCCGGGCCTCCGGGGGTGGCAGCTAATCACACTAACCACTAAACCGCAAATACGGACTACAAAAAAATATTATTTATAATTATCAAGAAGTAAACGACTAAATAAAGTATTCCTGAAAATGTATGCCTGTCGTGATTTGCGAAATCTCTCATTCCTGACAGTGAAATCGGGTAAGGTACCCGGAACTGCTTTGCACCTGGACGCTTTGACCTGCAATATGTGTGAAAGAATATGGCCAGTGTTGAAAAACAAAAAATGCGATGAGTGCGACTCGATCCAGTGATCCAGCGATTACGGAACTTATTCGAGGCGAAAATTCTCTTGCGTTTATCTCGAAAACGCCTAAGTAGTATGCCTTACTACTGCATATTATGTTGTCCTAATGGACTGTTAAAAATGTACGAAGTTTGAAGATAATCCGTGATCCGAACGTCGTGGTCTCCCCTTGTTAAACACTTGTGCGTTACACTGTGCTCTGGTCCTCCGCGAGTACTTGCAGTTGTAAGCGGAGGAGATCGGTGGTGCGCTCTACCGCTACAACCGGATTACTCATCGGTATTACCACGGCTGACTGGATCCCTCGCTCTGCTCCTTATACCGGTCTTTTCAATCGCTTGTGAAGCCCAGCATGAAGCTGTAATTGGAAAGTTACACCATAATGCCGATGGAGCGCTGGCCTCCTGAGTCACTGACAGGAAGCTCTGTACCGCAAATTACGTTTCCAGTTTCATTTATATTGTTTTGTTCTTGTAAGTGTTGGTAATGTGTTCGCAATGAGGTGTTTGTTGGCTTGTTATTGAGAGTTGATAGTTATGCGCTAATTAGTTTTTATTTTTTAATTGTGCAGTGTGGTGATTTGCTTTCTTAAATTGTGTTTACAAATCTTGGAATATGCGATACTGTTGTGCGCCTTTTTGTACTTCAAACATAAATTTTCTGCAAACAAAAACTGTAATGAGTGGTTCAAAGGGATTCCTCGCCGTAACTTCGTCCTAAATATGAATTCTAATTTATACGCTAATTCTTTTTTCATTTCATTGTGTAGTGTAGTGGTTCATTCTTCTTTGACTGTGAATGGAAATATTCGAACGTGTATTGCTCTGTGCCTTTTTGTACTTCGAACAGGAAAAAGAGCAAATGAACACTATCATTTCACGAATTCCCCGTAGACCAGGACAAAACTAAGGAGTATCTTAAGGCAATTTCTCGTGAAAACTTTGTTCCTAACACTAATTCTGCTTCTTCTGTTGTTTGTAGCCTTCAATTTCGGAAATCACTTCAAAGTTTTTGCATTTTTCAGAAATCACTCATTGCCTCCCACCACAACCAAGGTGACGCAAAGCTGAGAACACTATGTTGAAATGTATAAAAAAATAATGTGATGAATTCTGATTTTGTTGAGATTTACTTACAAATTCATTTTCAAATGTCAGTTTCACTGTAGAACAGCTAGCATAAAGTGGAGATATACCTGAGGCAGAAATGGCATTACAAGCATAAGGATGACTGAAACACCTGAGTTTGTATTATAGCTCCCTATAAGACCCCAGAATTAGCACTTTCATCTAAGTTTTCCGTTTCTATTTTCGGGACTTTATTACCCCTGAATTTTCTTTCATTGAATAATCCTTTAGGTGGAGTCATATTTGCCACATGACAGCAAAACAACACATTTTTTCCAAGATAATTTGAACTTAAACATTTAACACTGGCAAGTAGGAGCCAGTACTGTTATGACAGTAAGGCCAACGTATGCAGCTAAGTCTTACCTGTGCAATGAACAGTTTGCCAAGTATTTACTCGAAATACTTTTCTCTCACTGAATTTTTATTGAAAATTCTAGTGCAAGGTATGAATGAAATGTTATCTGAAACTATGAAAATCCACAGTCTGTTTCCAGTCATTCGACCGGATCAGGAATGGAATGAATGAAGCCCCATCTAGTGGTGAAGATAGGAAATGTGCCGGCTGCCGCAATGGGGCAATGATAAAATGATTGAGAGATGAAATGTTAATGGAGAGTGTTGCTGGAATGAAAGACGACAGGGAAAACCGGAATGCCCGGAGAAAAACCTGTCCCTCTTCCGCTTTGTCCAGCACAAATCTAACATGGAGCGACTGGGATTTAAACCACGATACCCAGCGGTGAGAGGCCAGCGCACTGCCGCCTGAGCCACGGAGGCTACAATCTGAGACTATATACATTGAAATTAAAATTTAAACATATTTAAGTCAAAATATTTATGTTATCCATACATCGAATATTTAAGTAGGAAAAAAATAAGACTTTATGTTTTGAACACGCCGCCTTCCTGACATCAGAACTTTTCTGCTATGTATCTAAATGCTATGGATAATAAAAGAAATTACTATTATTCCTCACAGTTAAGGAACGTCAGTTGGGACTACTCCATCTCTCCTCAGTTTCATTTCACGACGTTATTTTGGCAAATATCAACGAAGTTAGCTTTTGGGATTAATCATTTTAACAGTACAGGTATTAGTCAAAGTAACATACTCCTTCATTCCTCTAAATTAAGATAAATCGGCAATCAGAGTCAATATCAGAACGTCAACTGGACTACACCACCTCTCCGCAGTTTCATTTCACAACATTATTTTGACGAATATCAACGAAAGTAGTCTTTAGGATTAATCATTTTAACAATATTAACCTATGTAACATTCTTCATACCTCTAAACTACGATAAGTCGGCAAACAAGGTCAATATCTCTTCCTAGAGTAGGCATTTCTACCGCAAAAACTTAGGTCGCGAGCGCCACGTGTCGAGTTATGGATCTACTCCGATTACAGAGCGTGGAAGCGATTGTCAGGGTTGGTAAGGAGCTAGCTAGAGCGACGCATCAAGTCGGCCGTAGTATAACTCGCTCCACTCCCAGCTCTATCGTGAACACTCCGGCCATGATTACCGTCTGGGCAGTACCACGCTGTCACCATAGCATGCAGCGTGCTCGTCACAAGCTGTTTACATTTCTATGCGGCCAACGATTCCGGCAAACAGAACAGTATGTAAAGTCGCTCTAAAAATAATTATTGCACTCCTGATAATTGCTTGACAAGTCCCAACGGCAGGTTTACACGACAACCTTTACAACAATATCAGAGATAGGAAGTGTGTATTACGAGATTACTTATTATTTTGAGTTTTGACTCTGGGCTCAAGAACTAAACAAGAAAGAAAGTAAAAATATGTCGTCATGAGCACTTCAGTCTCTACATACAAAAACAAATGGGAATACGCCAAGAAGAAACGAAATAACTCAAAGACCTGCGTGTTAGCTGTGCGGGTAGAGGCATTGGATTGGACTGACAGTGTCGCAATAATTGGAATTTGACGCGGGTTCCAATCCTCCTACCGAGCCGTTTTCGTTTATTTCTTTTCCTTTTTCTCCCCCGATTTCATTATACTGTTTCCTTGTTGCTAGAAGAGATGTTAACATGATCATACAAGGATAGTACAGTGCGAACCTCAGTCGAGTTGTCTGTCATTCCCGGAGCCGTGTCTGGGCAAGTGGATGATGCGATAGCCGACTGACCAATACTGCTCGCACAATGAGATCAAGGTCTCAGCTAGTCTGCGATTAGCTTCCGTACAGCGTACAGCGTGATTGTTTCTAAACTGCAGCAAGTGATCAGATTACTGCGTTTCGTGGCTTCTGAATTAAGTGTTGAAAGGTGTATTACTTTTAAATGCAATATGCACTGAAATGTTAAAGAATCACAGGGCTGAATTTGCAGACAGAGAAGCGGAATATCATCACAAGCTACAGGCTGAGAGAGAGCATTTTCAACAATCACTGTAATGCTATTTGTTTCTCTGTTTTTCATTCTGATTATCCATTCATCGAAGTTGACGGGTTTTCTACAGGCGTACGGGACCGATGTGACGGCGAGTGCGCTCACATTTACCGACATGCAGCATGCAGGAAGGGCGGGACTCGCCTTGTATAGTAATTATTAGGAGTAGCCTATTTTAACTCACTCCTCGGAGTTTTATCCTTGTGTTGAGAGCAAGGGGTCTTCTAGTGCTGTAAGGAGGGACTCTTTGCTTCTTGAACATGTTTCAGATAAAGCTTGGCCCATCGCCTTGCGAAAGTGGGAACGCCTTCTCTACGACCAGCTTCTGTAGCCGAAAAACCAGCCTTCAGACTGCAGGTAGGTCAGGGATTTTTACCTACATCTGAGGGCTGGTCCGAGGTCCACTCAGCCTACGTGATTAAAACTGAGGAGCTATCTGACGGTGATATAGCGGCCCCGGTCTAGAAAACCAAGAAGGACGGCCGAGATCCGTGCTGACCATACGACACCTCGTCATCTGTAGGCCTTAGGGCTGAGCAGCGGTCGCTTGGTAGGCCATGGTCCTTCGGGGCTGTTGCGTCATGAGGTTTGGTTTGGTTTTATAGGTCGTTTTGTTTCTTCTTGTACCGCACCTCTCTTAGTAGTTCGTACATGTGATTTAGTGCTTTTTTCCTATATATTTTCAGTTATCAGTGCTTTATCATCTGCAAATCGTGTAGTACTGTACAGTTTGCCATCAACATGTATGCCACGATTGTTTGTCCAACTCTTGTCGCGTTTCTGTACGGGGTCGGGTATGAGGCGAGAGGAATATGTCGTGGCGGGTTTTTATGACCGGATACCGTTCATGGCGTCAACCTCATCAGAGGAGTTAATGATATGAAATGAATGACGTGATATATAATAGGAAGGGAGAGGGTGAAACCCGGTGCCGGCACATAGCCTACTCCTGTCGAATAACACTAAGGGGTCTGCTCAGGGCTTCCCATCCGACGGACGAATCACCATCAACAGCGTCATATGCCCTCACTCCATATGAGCACTGCGGAGAGGTTCGGAATTTAATCCAGGCTTCTGGCACGCAATCTAGTGATTAGAAACTGTGTATCACCACATCCCTACCCTGCCAGGCAACATTCTGATGGTGAAATTTTTTCGACCAACGGGACTCGAACCGGCTAACCACGGTGCCAAGACCGTTTAGATTCCAGCGCCTTAACGATCATGGCCACCAGGCGAGCTATGTATGCCATGATTGTTGGTAGCTAAAAATTAATTTACGGCTTATTCTATATAGATGTTAAATAATAAAGGTGATAATCCACATCCTTGTCTTAACCCCCTTTCCAATTTTAGCTGCAACTCTTTGTTTGCCTATCAACGCTCTCTGGTTCTTGTAAAGGTATTCTTTTCTGGCCCTGTAATCTAGTTTTAGCTTTCTTAGGATATCTAACAGCACATTCCAGTTTACGTTATCAAAGACTTTCTCTATATCAATGAACGCAATTACCACGGGTCTGCCTATTTCTAGAGATGGGTGCGTGTGCTTCTACCCTTCCTAAATACAAACTGTTCTTCTGAAATATCATCATCTATATTCCTCTCTATCCGGTGGCAAATTTATTCGAGTTATAATTTTAGAGGCATGGGAGAGGACATTCAAAATTCTTAGACCTTCACAGATCTGTGCTCTATGCTGCTTTAGGGGGGGGGGGGGGGCGTGGTATAGGAATAAGGATAGTTTACTCAAAATATTTTGGAATTTATCTTGTTTGTACATTTCATTTATTAGCTCGTATTATTATTATTATTATTATTATTACTGCAAATGCCATACAAGATATGGAGAGAGGCAGCTCTCAGCAGTGGACTTGCACATGAAATAATGTAAAAAGTAGTTTCTTATCTGTAAGACATGTTCCTAACAGTAAACTCCATACGTAAGGGAGGAAAAAGATACATTTTCATGCAATTTGGTGCTAAATTCAAGAAATCCTTAGACTGCACATCATAACAGCATACACGACTATAATTTATTAACCAACACTTTGCCATTTTAAAGATTTTTGTGGTTCTATAATTGGCATAAGGTACTAAGCATTTAAAAAAGAATTCATGCTTCTAGCTTCAATACTTCAGAAGATATTAATTATTGACTGTTGCTATTAAGAAAATTATATTTTGAGAAAAACTCAATCACAGCTTTCACTAATTTTATTACCAATTGTACAAAGTTTTCATGACATCGAATGACGAAAATTAGAACTGTTGCGTAACTTGGTTTGTATAATGACTCATAGGTAGCGCAAGAAATCATAACATAGAAATACCATTTTTACAACCTCTACACTCTTGTTCAGCTCTGCTGTAAAATTCCCATTGTCGACTTTGGCTCTCTTTTTGCGCAACGGGTAACATATAGAGTTTTCAACAAGGGGATCCGGCATCCATACTGCCAGTGTTCGCCATTTCTTAAACACTGAAATAATGATGCACGGTTTCGTTGGTAGTAGCAGTACTACCATGCCATGTGATGAAAGTGTTGATAATTGCAGGTCAGCTCTCTACAAAATCCAACAGAGTTCACGCATCGTAAAAGCATATCCATCGAAAGCAGATTCCGGTTATTCAACTCACTCGTACAAATGCTCCGACCTATAAATACTTCTGAATTCCCTAAAGTTTACAGCAACCAACGACGGCAGTTCATACCTTAAGTAATAAACTACTTTCGTTAATATCGCATAGTGTACTCATCACAGGGTTGTTTTAGAGTACAAGGGACGGTTGTAGAAGTTGCCGTGGCTTTTTCTAGAAGTTACACTAATCTATATTAGACCCAACATTTGTAAGCACAAGGACGTGAAATTTTCCAACCAAACAATCTCTCACTTATTTACGCTCCACCGCTTGTAACTCCCCTGTGAGTGGGGGTGTAGAATACGTCCACGATATCCCCTGCCTGCCGTAAGAGGCGACTGCGTCCATTGAGTCTGGCATAGCTTCCACTCACTTGTGCCAGCCTACTAGCTTTTATCTTTCAAATTCGACCTGTCTTGGTTAACTCTTGTTCTCTTCTGTCTCCGACAATATTAGGTTTGTACGGCCTATGGAGTCCTTCATTTTCACGCCCTCCGTGGCCCTTCTCTTTCTTTTGCCGATCGATATCTTCGTTCTTCGAAGGATCGGACCCGTTTCTTTGCTTATCCTGATCAGCATTAAGAGGAAATGGTTGCCTAGTTTTACTTCCCCATCATCACTATAATTTGAAAAGAATACATTTTCCACTGATTACAAGCTACACAGAAAGAGAGAAGGCAGTCGGCAAACAGCCGCCCGCACGAAAACAACAGGATATATTAATTCAAAAATATACTAAGAATATGAATAAATGCATGAAGTGATAAAAATAAAGTAAATAAATAAACGAATGAATGAATAAATAAATGTATAAAATGAATGGATAAGTAAACGAAATTATTCCTGACTGAACGAACACCGGATATTTTTATGGCTGAATATGTAAGTAAGGAGACAGAGGTCAGGCAGACTGGTGGGGCACGATTCGGGCCTGTATATCCACGACGCTTCCATGCCGGTATACTCTATTCCAACAAACCCAGCTATTAGTGTACAGTTGCACGTGTACGATAAAAAAGTTTTAAAATGAGAATTATGTTATATGGTTTAACTAAACTGTGAAAAGGACTCCCAATCTCAAGCATGCATATTGCGTGATATTTACGAGAACTTTGTTCAAATTAATTTCCGCAGAATATAATAAGGAATATAATGCAGCACTCCACAGTGATATTAAAATGATCATAAACAAGAACTGCAAAAGAACATGAGAACATAGCACTGAACAAGGTAATAAGATGATATATTTAAAGGATAAACAAATATACTATATATAGGCTATTCAGCTTCTACACCTCGTAATTTCAAGGAATTACAATCAGAGTGTGATCATCGTACTCTAGACCCCCTTCAGCGTTTCTTACTCAGACAAATAAGTACATTACTCTCAGATTTCCAAACCTTTTCCAGAACGTGCCTTGGTGTTCTCAGCTACGAAATGGGCAGATTCAAAGAAATCTACATGAAAATGTTAAATGTCGGGTCATAAACCAAGTGATGTCAACAATGAAAGAGAAACCTCATTCTACTAGCTAATAATAATAATAATAATAATAATAATAATAACTGGAGTGATGCAATAAACTATACAAATTCGATCATAGAAATATATTGTAAAGAATACATGGACAAGCTTCTAACGAGTCCCTGCGAATTATAGAACCCTCCAAAATATTCCAAAACCATATTACAGTTTGCCCGTCGATGAGCCTATCCCACCTATAAAACTCAGTAATTGCTTTCGCTTACACAGGCACACAAAAATATTACTAATTATACGTCAGGGAGCTTGCAATATTTCATCCGTAGAGTTTTTGTAATGTGTCATACCTGTAGTGTATTTTCGGGTGTAATTTTGAATTTGGTCGGTAATATCCGAGCGTGGAGCTCGCTTGTGATGAGGACGGCTCCGGAAACGTCCTCAAATGGCCTAGCGAGTTGGCAGCAGACTAATGTAATGGAAGTCGCCAAGACTGGGGAGAGTGAGAGGGACTGCGTGTACATACGCTATAACGGGAAGGGAAACGAACGCTCTTCGACATGACGGTGATAGGACGTTCAGCACTATTACTGTATATACGACACAAAATAAGAAAATTGTACAAGCAACTTATTCAAGTGGTTCTGCAAGGATTTATTTTATTGTACCAGGCGAGTTGGCCGTGCGGTTAGGAGCGCGCAGCTGTGAGCTTGCATCCGGGAGATAGCGAGTTCGGACCCCACTGTCGGCAGCCCTGAAGATGGTTTTCCGCGATTTCCCAGCTTCACTCCAGGCAAATGCTGGGGTTGTGCCTTATTTAAGGCCACGACCGCTTCCTTCCCACTCCTAGCCCTTCCCTATCCCATCGTCACCATAAGACCTATCTGTGTCGGTGCGACGTAAAGCCACTAGCAAACAAACAAACAAAACTAATAGTTTACTATAACACCTCTGGTCAATCCTACCATAACACTCCAAACAACAGTGTGCAGATTTGTACTCTTCTTTTTCTTGATCTAATCTGACAGCACACAGGCGATTGATATTCTGTGGAAATATTTCGAGGACATGAGGAGGGGGCTCCTGTATAACCTGTTGAGTGTACAATTGTTATAAGAACTGGGATGGATTTATTTACTAATCCTCTAAACGTACTGACAATGAAGTTTGGTCTTGATAAAGGCTTATCAGTAGAGATATGTTTTTGCATTGACAAAAAAACGCGACAAAAACAAATTTTAAGTTACTTTGAGATATCTTAACTAATCATAGTATTCTGGATAAGAACCTAGATTTTTTTTTCAAATTACAAAGAATTAAAGCGATGATACCAGTTTAAAGGGAAATATACCTATTTTGCAATTATGAGCGAATACAGCGAAATTCGTGGAAAATAACGAGCTTGAAATTGTAGTCCTATAGGGCCTAAACTAAACCCCATGGCGCAACAGCCCCGAAGGGCCATGGCCTACCAAGCGACCGCTGCTCAGCCCGAAGGCCTGCAGATTACGAGGTGTCGTGCGGCCAGCACGACGAATCCTCTCGGCCGTTATTCTTGGCTTTCTAGACCGAGGCTGCTATCTTACCGTCAGATACCTCCTCAATTGTAATCACGTAGGCTGAGTGGACCTCGAACCAGCCCTCAGATGCAAGTAAAAATTCCTGACCTGGCCGGGAATCGAACCCGTGGCCTTCGCGTAAGAGGCAGGCAAGCTAACCCCTACACCGCGGGACCGGTGTATTCCAATATTACAGCGAAGAGAAACGGAAGACCGAGCAAGGATTTTTAATTCCAACAGAAATACCAGTTCGATTTAATATTCTAGGTCATACAGGGCGAAAGGGTTAGGGTGGAGCCCTTTGTAAATAACATGACACAAATACTGCCCTCTGTATACCTCTCATTTCGCGAAATAACGCGGAAAATGGTTTCCTGTTCACGAAATCGTACATAAACTAATGAGAAAAAAATCATGCCTCTAGTTATCAGTGTTCTTCATGTAGAAGATGTATGCTTTAAATAATGCCATGCCTAGCAGATTTGAAAAAAAAAAATGTTTCTAGTAATTTCCGGTTGGCCTAGTAAAGGCACTTTATTATCCACACCTTCATGAAGACACTGTACTTGTGTACCAATAGTGGTTTCAAGCCTTCATTTCCCTTTCGGCTCCTCACAAGAATGTCCTCAGTGTGACACCCATTAAACTGATTATCATGTCTGTTCTTTATAAGTGACCAACAGACAGCAACCTTGCCGAAAGTGAACAGTTTGTCTAGGTTCAAACTTTGAACTTGAAACATTCTGAGGCAATCCCTTTGAAGTTTAATTTACTGTTCCAGTGAGGCATCTCTTTCAAGCAGTTTATCAGCCAAGGGGTTTGCAAAAACTATCAGCCAGAATAAAGGCATTTACACATTCACAAACTAAAAAACTCTGGATAAACCTATTGCAACAGTATTCAGAAGCACAAACACAGCGGGGAACATTAGGCTACTCAACATTACGACAGCAAGATTTCTCACTAGCCACTGACACCGAATTTACTTCGCCAGCCCACAAATCAGTCCGTTATATATATATCGACATAGTTGATATGAGTGCATATCAACAGTTCGGGTTCATATCAGAACGAAACTAGTGACTAAACATAGCTGGCTAAGCTGAGTCATACGCGTGGCCCTTCTGTGTGTATGTAGCGGCTAGCGCAAGACAGCGGGGTTATGAAGCCACTTTGACAACGTTTCACATACCATTAGTACGACATGCGATTGTAAAACTATTTCCCGATAATGGTCAAACACTCATCTTTCGACTGACTAGTAATTAGCTCCTTTCTATGAATAACAATTTGAATATTGTGGTAAAAGAAGGAGCATGTCAGAACGCCTGGTATAAGGTGCTGCCAATGGGCGACCGGGGAAAGAAAACCCCGCCATTTCGATAGCATCACAATTGGTCCCCTCAAATCTTCGACAAAGTGCAAATAATGTTTCAAAATTCATCCTGGAACGACACAAATACTATGCCGGTAAGTGAAGAGAAACGCAAATAATTCAATAATGTAATCGTAAAAATGTATAAAAGACAAGCAAAGCACATATAAAAATCCTTTTTCGAGCTAAATATTTCAATCGGTGGGCTACAGAAATATCTTATAACACCTACAGTAGACCGCCTTCACGAAAGTGGGTGGCAGTCATATGAGTCCTCGACTACATAGCGTAAATGTTATTTGCTCGATCTCGAAACTCAAAGCGCGGTGTTCGATTGCAAGCATAATCTGTTTCCATTTGAGAACTAAAATGCGAAAAAGAGACGTATCAATAGATTTACTGGCATCGTTAAAGAACTCCTTTCAGAGTAAATATCCGGCAATCCAGCGTCTTATAACTTATCATTTACCAAGCATGTCTTCTAGGGACTGCTAGTTTCCTTCTCAATGAATCTGTGACATTAGTATATTGTTCTTAATTAAAAGATAGTTAAATTATTAGTATATATATATATATATTTAGTATATTAGTACATTAGTATGAAAATGAAAATGAAAACCTACAACCTGTTTTCCAGTCATTGACCGGGTCAGGAGTACATTAGTATATTGTTCTTAATTAAAAGATACCGTTAAATTATTATATTTATTCTAACCTTGTTTACTTACCATATTTTCCTATACGTGGCAAATGTATAAGGTTTGAACATTACACTAGGCACCGTGGAACTGTGGATTATATCATGCAACAACGTAAGAGACAGATTTGTCATGTGGGTGCAAAACATAGATCTTCGAAGTACATTTTGAAAGTATCTTCCGTATGCCGGTAAGACACAGTTCTGAGCGATGCGGCTAACCACGAGCGGTGACAAATTACCCCACTACGACTGACCTTGGGCTAACGGAACAATGGCTGCAGTCCCACGCCTCCTCGTTCTTCTCTTCTCCTTCAGCGATGGCGACATTTCAATGCATACATGAATACCAAGAGCCAGGCAGGCAGGCAGGCTGGCTGTAGACCGACTGGTATAAGCATATGGATGTCGGATTACTGAGGAATAAATCAGAACTGAAGGAGAATATATAGCAGCTCTCTACCTCATCAGTCGTCGCCTGAAAGTTCTACCTCCCCAGAAGTAAGAACCAAACAAGGTGAGGTTTGCAACTATGATATTATAGTATTAAATTACAATTTAATTTTCATTCAATATAAATTGCAGTGTGACTCGATCAAGAAACCGACTGCAGTCTTGCGAAGGAAGTTTGTCAGCATCATGTTACACTTAACAAACCACAATACTAATACAGAACTACGTTGTGATCTAAATAGATTTTGGACAATTGTGTGTGATTTTTAATCAAAGAAACATCGCAATTATTTGCAAAGTTCTACGAGAAAAAAATATATTCAGCTTATCCCAGTTATTTCTTGGGACGCTCATTATGGTTTTGGTCAGAGATTTTAAGGCTGGATGTTCTTCCTGACACCACGAGATTTTTGAGATGAACATTTCAACCCAGGATCGGCCGGATTCGAACCTTAGTCTTCCGGATGGAAATCCAGCAAATAAGCCAATGAGCTCATCAAGTCTCAAAAGAACTTCAGTTCTCTTAAAATAAGTACTATCTTACATCAAATACTTCCATACAGTGCACTGATTCTTCTAGCGTGGTCTACTAAACTTCAACTTCTTTTCATCAGTAGAAAAAATTGTTCAAGAAATTATCAGAACTATGGTCTATGTTTTTAGGTACGATTTACAAATGAAATAGCGGCTATCGTTGCTGTCAACTCACAATAACCAACTGTATTTTTATGGTGCAAGTAATAAGATAAGAACTGGCTTGGTACGGTGGATTCTATTCTAAAGGTACTCGTCCACGATACAACTTCCTTATCGCGTAACAAACGTGGCGCGTATTGTGTACGCACCACACGTAACTAGACGCATTTTCCCTGTTGCATCGCTCGAAAAATGGCTCGCGAAAAAAAAAAAAAAGTTGCATTGAGTGTTCGTTTACATTACGCAAGGTTTCCGACTAAGTTTTACTCACACGCACATTTTCTGGTCAGTTGTTGAGTGTGATTTGGAGACCATGTGTTTTCTGGTAATGAAATGTTACCCTCAACTTGCTTTTCATTTTAATACGACAAGGAAGAGAAAGGACGTGAAAGTGTGAAAAGGACATTTTGGAGAATGGATTTTAAGTCGTGAACGTAAAAGAGTTAGCATGAAATGGCTCTGAGCGAGCTGGCTCTGCATTTGGGTCACGCAGCTGTCACGTTGCATTCGGGAGTTAGTGGGTTCGAACCCCACTGCTGGCACGCCTGAAGTTGGTTCTCCGTGGTTTGTTATTTTCACACCAGGATGTAACTTAATTACGGCCACAGTCGCTCCCTTCCCATTTTTAGCCCTGCTCTATCCCATCGTCACTATAAGACTTGTCTGTGTCGACGCGGCGTAAATAAAACCAGACTTGAAATACATTTCTAGCTTACTAGATCGTTTTCCGAGTACACTTAGTGTACTCCGAACACAACAAACCACGGAAAACCATCTTCACGGGTGCCAGCAGTGGGGTTCGAACCCACTAACTCCCGAATGCAATGTGACAGCTGCGTGATCCAACTGCGGAGCCAAGTCGCTCGATTTATTTTAAGTACAGTACAATGAGGTCGTAAAAGATAAATCTTAAATTCCCTCTTTGTTTAGTATTTATATTTACTGCTAATTCCTGATTTTGTTGCTCTCATTTTGTTACTGTATTTTGAATCGTAAAATGTCACCTCAATTAGTCCACCATTTGTTTAATTCCATCCGGTGACACGTTAAATACAGTGTTTCAATTTTATTTAAAGCTTTATGCCTTTCTTATTCCTATAGTTCGGTGTTTAACTTTCCACAAACATTATTTTGAATTAATTCAATGAATGAACTTCCTCGTCATCTTCGTGGTCTAGTTCATGGTTTGAGCCAATGAAGCCTATACGAAACTATATGGAACTTAAGCAGGCCCTGAATTTCTTCATAGTACTTGAATAGCATATGTTCTATTTCAACATACTTTAATAAAAAATACGTTGTATTTGTTCAAAATAAATAAAAATATAACTACTTTAATTCGGTATTGGGCGAGTGTCAAAGCTCGAGACAGAAAACGGTTGGAATAGCGTGGTCCACAGCTGGCCGAAACGAAATAATAATAATAATAATAATAATAATAATAATAATAATAATAATAATAATAATAAAACAGGTGCAGCGTGTGCTCTCAGACGTACGAATCTTTATTTACGAAAAATAGTGTAATCTACGGTATGTTTTCAGTATCATTTTGAGAACATGATGGTGACGTGAGCAGTGGGACTGGTCCCTTTATATCAAAATAATGTAGTTAAAAGAGCAGAAACAATTTTCACGCTAACAGAAGAATGACAACAATTTAAGAAAACTTTCTATATCCATAATGTAATTAAAACTACAAGATTATCATACCAAAACATTTAATTATCAAAGCCAATACGAGAGAAGAGGTGAGGTAGTTTCCAGTTGCTTTCCTCATCGAGCCAGAGTTGCTATTACATATCAGTCTGTCAAGCCCACTGAAATGCATACACCAACCGACCCTATGAGCAACATTTTCACACCATTCATAGCAGGGACTGGCTGCATAAGGATTGACATTACTAGCATCACTTTCATATTGTCAAAGCCAAGGATAAGACAGAGACAGATATATGAAAGTAACAAAATTGCTCTAGCCTATACCAGAAGACATAGTACACTGTAAACACTAGGTCCTGCCAGCAAAGGCATATTTAAAATGAACTGCAACCACCCATATATCACGAACTGCCACTGCTTGAGATGACACCTGAAATTGTTTATATTTTATTGGGAACGTTTACACGCATATACAGCGATTATAAACGTTTATGAGGGCTGCTACACCACTGAGTGAAATTATAAGTGACATTATGCTTTTTGGCTACAAGGAGCAGATATAGAAGTCTCCAAAAACGTATTTTCCGTGTATCAAAGTTGGCAATTTCTCATTTTGTGCCAGAGGACGTGTTTACATGAGACAAGTGAGGCGTGATTCTGTATTTCAGTAAGGAGACAGGAATCTGCTTGGGACACATTGAGCACCGTTCATCTCACTTAAATGACCTAGCTACTTGTTCAAGTGCTTGATTGGCTGTTTATACTGTTCAAGTTGCCTGCTTACAGTTACTTGTCCAAGTAACTTGAACGGCTACTCGACCCATGTGCAGAAGTCCAGAATAGTTTTGTGCTGTTCAGGTGAAAATCAGTATCGTTGATGTAGTTACATTACGCTATCTACAATACGAAAAATGGGGGGGGGGGGAAATCAGCGTTTCAGCCGTAAGAAGAGTATTAGAAACAAATTATAACGCTTCAGAGCATCTGCAGAATTTCATTTTGAGGCAATCAATCACCACTGATCTGCATTTAGGGCTGTTGACCAGGTGGCAGATTCCGTATCAGTTCTTTACCTAGTCTTTTTTTAAATGACTTCAAGGAAGTTGGAAATGTATCAAAATATATGTTGATAAAGTATTCCAATCCCTAATTTCCCTTCCTATAAACGAATATTTGCCCCAGTTTGTCCTGTTACCTCCATTTTATGATTTTCTTACTTTTAAAAGCTCCATCCAAGGTTATTCGTCTACTAATGTCATTCCAAGCCATCTCCCCACTGACAGCTCGAAACATTCCGCTAACTCGAGCAGCTCGCCTCCGTACACCCAAGCCTTCCCAACCCAAAGTTGGGAACATTTTCGTAATACTACTCTGATGTCGGAAATCACCCAGAACAAATCGTGCAGCTTTCCTCTGAATGTTTTCCAGTTCTCGTATCAAGTAATCCTCGTAAAGGTCCCATACACTAGAACCATACTTTAAATTGGTGTCATTACCAGTGACGTATACGCCCTCATATTTGCATCCTTACTACAACCCCTGCATACCTCATAACCAAATTACGAGATCTGTAAACCTTATTTACAATGCCATTTATGTCATTACTCCAATGAACACCTAAGTGCTTACAGTGATCCCCATGAGTTACTGTCATCAAGCAACACAGTAATTTAAACTGAGAGGACTTCTGTTTGTGAAACTCATAACCTGACTCTTTTCACCCCGTTCGTCATCATACCATTATCTGCTGTCCATCTCACAACTTTGCCGAGGTCTTTTTTGCAGCCACTCACAATCCTGTAACTTACTTATTACTCCACAGAGTATAACATCCGCAAAAAAGTCTTACATATAGGCCTACAGTTCCTCACATGTATAACAAAAGACACAGGTTTAATAACATTGCTTTGCGGGACACCCCTCTTAATCATTACAGGATCACATAACGCTTCACCTACTTTGATTCTCTGAGTTCTATTTTCGAGTAATTTAGCCACCCATTGTCACATTTTTGTCTATTCCAATAGCCTTCATTTTCGTCAGTAATTTTCCATGATCTACCCTGTCAACAGCCGTGGATAGGTCAATAGCGATACAGTCCAGCTGACTCCAGAATCTAAAATATCTGCAATACCTTCATGAAATCCTACATGCCTCGTGCCTCGGATGTACAGATTTAATCACAATACAAACTTTTCCTCATGAGAAAGAGCTGTAACTGACTCGGAAACGAACAACTCGCTACTAAACACCAAGAGTTCCTTTTTCTTTCACCGCGATTTGTATAATGCATAAAATTTGCAGTTTGTATTTCAGACATTGTAATTCCATCGGTACGATAAAAGAAACAATAGCAGGAAGTTTTTACTTCCTGTAATTTCAAGTTTTCCATTACTCACTGGAACAGGAGACCGGAGAAAAAATGGTTACGCTGAACCTGCACACCACTCTGAGTAAAAGATAATAGGCTATGAAGTATGTAATAATAAAAATTCCTCTTCCATTCATCCTTTTAAGGAACTTCGAGTGACTTTTATATTGACCGGTTCACGAAAGATAATATTTTAGCATGAGAAACCACGACATATGACGGCGAAATAGTATATTATGCAACGAGTCTATAATGACATTTAATAAGACGTGAGTATGTTTATGAAACGAGCGTAAGACAGTTTCATAATTTCCATACGAACGTCTTAATTACCATTATAGGCAAAATGCATACAACTGTTTTGGTTCGGCCATAATTAAATGTGTCAGATTTTTCTCGACTATTGCGACAGATGGAAGGCATGATTTGTATAGGCCGTAAGTGTTTCCGACTAGTTCAACATATGGCTTGCGCGGAGCAGCACTGTGATTTGGAGATTTTAACCTCAAATCACGACACATTAAAACACAGGAAATAAACTCAATTTTTCTCTAGTCCATGAACTGCGTATAGAATTTTTCATACATCTTCCTTGACTTTAGTGGCAATAAATTGTTGGTAATATTTAACGCTTCTGCTGGAATTTCCGGTGGTATCACTTTCAAAACTCGCGCTTGTCATTTTGGATTAATGCGACTGGTGCTTTCAAAGCTCGAGGATTGTTCCGCATACAATATTAATAGAAATAGAATATAGTTGGTTGGTTGGAAATCGATAGTTGAAATAACTACACTACTTAAATAAATAGCAGAACTTCAAAGTATGTCGTTAAGATACAGTTTCGTCACATGCAATTAGCACATTATAGCATGGTCGAAAAAAAATATATTTAAAACATACTGCAGTAAGATCTTATACCTACTCTCGAAACACCCTTCCACTTTCCTTTCAACGATATTACAGATACTCTGTGAAAGTTATGTACCTTAAACGGGTAATTAGCACACTCTCAGCTGCATTCCAAACAAGTACATAAAACATATAACAGTTAATAGTATCCTCTGATGTGTGTAATGAGGTATTGTCCCACATCCACGCACCAAAAACAAACGTCCGTTTATGAAGTTCTATCACACCCTTTTGCATTTAATGCATCCTCTTTTGAAAAATAAATAGCCTTGTTAATATTGGATTAATCGCAAATCAGAATAAACGAATTCCCAAGAAACCGAATCATAAAATTAATAGACTGTAAGTTCTTAACACAATCGAGTAATTACTACGTGGAGCATTGCTTATTGTTTTGCGGTTATATGGTTTCAACGACACTACACCAAATGGTTTAGCTCAAAATGAGGAACTTTTAAGCGTATGTAACATTTTAAGTAAACATTCAACCGTATGTCAGGTGTAATAGTGGACTATACTACGTCCTTAGAAAGTGAATCGAAGACCTTATCGAATTTGGCAGGAGCAAATCTGGAAATACACATTAATAAGTTTGTACTATGCTTCAAAACGTGTATTTAAACATTCATTTGTAGAGCTCAAAAATTAAAACATCTAACTCCTTTTAGAACCATTAGAAATATTGTGGGCCGTACGATGTCTCCTTTAAGTGAATCAGTGATATATAAAAACAAAGATTAACATAAAAATTTGCAGTTTTCGCAATTTGTGGTGGCGGTTAGAGGAAGCAGGATTCACGCTTGTCCAAGCAACCCCTTCGAGTGCAAAACGGATCAATTAACAGAGTCGCCTGCTATGTGGCACCGCACCGCAACGCAACCCCTGCTGGTCAGCAGCCGCACTTCACACTTGGCGCACTGCATCGATCCTCTCCCTCCCCCACGCAAGCCATCGATAATTTCACACCTCGGACTCTACTCATTGTCGAGCCCATCTCCCCACTTTTTTACATGTTAATTCGTATACGTAGCTAATAGGACTATTAGACATATACAGCAAATAAAAACAATAGGAACTAAGTCAAGTAGTATGTCAGTCTTACTTCGTATTAAAAATACTTCCAAAAATCCTTGGAAAATACAGTCTTCCAAATTCAATTATTAACAAGCATTATTTGGCGAGTAAAAATCCTTCTTCTGAGAGAGAAAAAAAAAGACATGATGAAAGCGTGGAAGGTAGATATTAGGCCCCTATCCGACACCTGGATAATAAAAATACGACGGGAACAGGTGCAATTAAAGTGGTTAGTAAATAGTTCGACACACAGTTATAAAACAGTAATTGTTAAGGCGACGAGAGACGAGATGTCAAAAATTATCAATAAAATTCAGATAAATCACGGATCAAATTACATGGCAGCAAACAAGTGAAAGCTAGGAAACCTGGGATTAAAAAGCACTGACTGAAAACCTTACCTGCTAAATGAATTCGAGGCGGAAAACTGAAATATTATATTCCCAGGGTCTGTCAAGCTTATCAGCAGGAATTGGGGTCCAAAACAATTCTAAATGATAAAAACGTAAATGAGCGAAACAAAATGAGTAACATAAAATATGTCACAGCAAAAAACAGTGATTAATGATAAAACATACCGGGTTCACGAAAATAAACCCCATTTGTTACGTTAAGCTCTTTTAAGACAACGAAAACAGGAGAAGTTCGTTCTACAATTATTTCACTGTGCCTTAATTACCGACGATGCATTATTTCACATCGTAACACGCTAGAAATAAACTGTTTAACGCACTCTATGCAACGGAGTACACAACACACCATTACGGAGAAACATCTTCATGATTACTTGCAGGCCTAAGAACTATATATCTATATAATGATCGGGGGAAAAGGATGGTGAGAATTTGAAAAACAACGGCATAATTGATAACTCACATAAAAGAAAAAGAAAGTTATAATCGCCAGGTAAATTTACCACAGTCTATCAACTTTAAAAGTGGTCGTATGAGAGCGGTACGAAAAGTGCTGATAACACCACAAAAAGCGATTCCCAGGAATCTCGTAACAGCCTGGAATGTGAGACTGCGACAGCAAGACAACAAATTGCACCTTTTAGACATGATGAGCAGCAATGGAAACAAAAATAACACAAACAGAAATACATAGGTGGCAGAGCAGCAGTGGCGGTTCGTGCAGAGCTATGTTGGTAGTTCTGCTCTGTGATGCCCAGTCCATTGCAGTAAGTGTAATAGACATATCTAAAGTCGTATTACATACGGGAAGTGCAAACCTGAGCTCGTGTGCATCCGTTCTCCAACTCCACGGAAACCCTTTACTCCATGTCCTATCAGTGTGAAGTTTCCGAAAATGTACAGAAGAATGCAGGTCAACATACATCTCAATTTGTAAGACCCCCATTTCGAGGGACATCGACAGTATAAATAACTGACTTGTACATAAAACAACAATTAAAAAGTTACAAAAATATAGCCTCTCTTCCGCTTATCGAAACTATGTTGATCTAGTATCGATACACTCATATTTACAAAGGTTCCAAGACCTACATACATTTTTCTTAATGGAGGAGGAAAATCATCTGATCGTACTGACGTTCCTGTTTTCATTTTCATGACTACCTAACTCGGAAGAATTCACTACCATTACGGAGAAACATGTTCATGATTACTTGCAGGCCTAAGAACTCTCTCATTCGCTTCGCAGGAGAAATCTTTTTCGTCGTTGGATAGAATGATGCTCAAGTCCTGTACATTCACACAAAAGATAAGAGAAATATACAAACCCCAGTCATAAAGTACATTGTTGAAGACTTAACACGCATAGTAAATTGATTTTTTGTTACTTAATCATAACCACCCTCTTTTATCACGCATTTATTTTGTATTTAAGCTATCTGGGCTTTCTTTCTACTGAACAGAAGCATCACAACTATACTGTAGTATCTGAGAATGTTGACATGTAGGAATCTTAAACCATATCAATATTCATACAGTTTTAAAAGTTCTCTATTTACACTGATGAGTACAATGGAGCGAACTTTTCGCCAAACGGCTGAGATTTTAACATGCTCCGCTCGCTGCAGTGATTCTCTCACAGAGTGTATCTCTAGTGTAGGCCTATTATTTACTAACTACGGTCACGGGAATAGGCCAGCCGTTCTGCAAGGCGTGCAGTTCATACAGAAGCTTACGGGCGACTCTTAGCCACCTACCGGAAGATAGCTGTAGTTAAGTGTGCTCTCCTAATGTTCTGTCCGGCTCCATGGCTAAATGGTTAGCGTGCTGGCCTTTGGTCACAGGGGTCCCGGGTTCTATTTCCGGCAGGGTCGGGAATTTTAACCATCATTGGTTAATTTCCCTGCCACGGGGGCTGGGTGTATGTGTTGTCTTCATCATCATTTCATCCTCATCACGACGCGCAGGTCGCCTACGGGAGTCAAATCGAAAGACCTGCACCTGGCGAGCCGAACCCGTCCTGGGATCTCCCGGCACTAAAAGCCATACGCTATTTTTTTTCCTCCTAATGTTCTGTCGTTCACAGATCTAAACAGGGTTGCCAGATCATCAAATTCTGTATGGGTGTCGATCTTTGACTCTATATCAACACTGAATGTGAAGGATGGGATCGCTAATCGCTGCATATTATATCTTTCATTTTGGTGGTTCTGTGGTTCCGCAGATCGTATTATGGAGCCGCGCCCGCACAGCAGCAATAACAGAAAAAAATCTACAAATTTCCTGCACCAAACCTTGAACGTTTTAAACGTAAACGTGTGCATAAATGAAGCAAATCCAGACACTGATTCACTGTCTTACGAAACAGAAAATACTAGATTCAAATTCTGGCACTTGAAGAGTTCTTAAAATAACATGATTCGAACCCTGGCTATCAAATACAGTTTACTCTACTTCTAGTTCAGAAAATCCGTCTGATTAAGGAGAAACAGAATATGACGCAAATGAATTCGTTAATCTAGATACTATCTGCAATTCTCTACACTTCTGCAGGTTTCTCCTAGTAATTTCCAACTACCCGAAAGGAAAGTTCACCCCCTTCAAGACGTTTTCTAACACTAATAATACAATCTGACCAAGGATCTGAGACGTCATATAAAGAGACTCGTGTAATATAATATAGAATGCAATATTCTTCTGTGATTTACGATTTTGCAGCCTGGCAATTGCACACTAATCCAAAACAGAGAGAGCAGGCAGAACTCCATAAGACTATGCGCTATCCATTCAGTTGGAAGAATTGGGTCTGTTAATCGCATTGTTTTGCCCTAACCATCACTACCAACACTACCGGTTTGAGGGATTCAAAGAAGTGTAATTATTTACCCTTAAAGTAGAGACAAAATGCAAATAATAATAATAATAATAATAATAATAATAATAATAATAATAATAAAGAGGAAGGAAGAAGGGATGATTAGAAGGAAGTGAAGTGGTATTGGCGTGGTCCTAAGTTTGGCCGGTTCGCAAGAAAGAAAGAAAGAAAGAAAGAAAGAAAGAAAGAAAGAAAGAATAATAATAATAATAATAATAATGATAATAATATCCATTCAAACCTACTAGTTTTAAAGTACATCAGAAAGCCGGATTTTGTACTTACTGGTCTAACAAAAGACCAATGTCTGAAGCTCGAACGTGCACAAAATGTATGTGTCAGATTTATTTATAATTTACGATATGGTGCGCATGTAACTCCTGCTTATAACCACACAATTATATAATCTGTTAACCACTTCGACACCAGCATACTTGACATCAAGTTTCATCATATCGTCCCTGCTCTGGCAAACTAACGAATCTGAAAATTGTCAAAAGGTTAGGAGAGCTGAAAGAAGTTGTGATTACTCCTGTCAAATCAATTTTTATGTTTAATTATTGGTTTGATGTGTTAGGCATACATAATGAGCTGCAGATGTGAGACTTTGTCAGAGGGTAGACAATATATAAATAACAAAATCTAGACCAGAACTTCAGAACTACAGATTTCTTAGTTCGTCAGTTTCGCTAGTTTGCCAGAGCAGGGACGATATCATAACCGTAATACACGTTCTTGTTCAACCACTACCCTCCCTATTACTTTACATCGAACTGCTTTGTACAGTCATTCTTTCATTGTCACGGGCCCTAAATTAGTGAACTCTCCCAGAAGGTATAATCAAAATCCCTGGATATTTTCAAAAAGTAATTTCCTGGAGAATATCAAGTAACATATTCCAACTATTACTGGAATGAATGTGATGAGGGTATGCTATATGAATGAATAACTTTTCTGCTACTTCCTTATAAGCTTATAAATGTCACTTATTTACCAAGTATTATAGCACAATATGATAATCATCCTTTTTGCTTTGGTTCACTCTTAGTTAATAGGTTTGTATTTGCATTTGTAGTACATTTCATATTGTGTGGTTAAATGTGCATAATTTCACCACTAATAAAGACACCTACTACTACTACTACTACTACTACTACTACTATACTCGACAAGTCTGTGTTATTTAAGCCAACACTCGACCTCACTGGAGGTGGATGCATTATTAGTTGCACTGCCCAGTAAACCCAGACTTTCAGGATAATACAGTATGCTTCTCGCCAATCTTGCGAATAAAGGTATCTTCTTAGATGGTGTCATCTTACCTAAATAGGTTTTAGATTAAGCAGATATTATAACAAGATAATGCAGTGACTAACTAAAGCGTGAAAGTTCAACAATTTGTACCCTCTTACGTAATTATAAAGCAGTAGGCCTATAACCTCCCCACCTATTCTCTATCAACATAAGCTCTTTGGGTCCCTCAGTGGCTATCTCCTCACCCTCCCCAACTTTCATCAACCGAAAAATTCTTCACTAATCTATATCGCTGATTGGGCAGAGAAAACCTCACTACGTCATAAGCATATAGAGTCGCCACTTTACAGATATTGAAGAGAGACAAATTAAGCCCACAGTACATTTTGCAGCGTATTCAAATTCCATCGTTTACGAAAACGAATCACTACCCATCCCCTAAAGACTCATCTCCCGGTGTAATAAAAGTAGCAGGCTCCGCAGGTGATGTAATTTGTCCGTACACACGATCGATGGGTATTAAAATCGGAACTTGATTGCCAATCAAAGTGCCCTGTACGTTATTATGAAGGTATGCATGTATCGAGATTGTGTCATCCATATATATATGTATATATACTAAATATGCTATATACAACATTTACAATCACATTTTCACATGTTGGAGCTTCTCTACCACACACAATACCACTAGATAATTACACCATGCAGTGAAAACCATCAATATACATAACCGGAAAGGTGGAATAAAAATGCTGGAAATCAAACACCCGGTGGTCACAACACTATTTTATAATTAACATTGCTGATTCCATTATATCGATTGGAGTGATGGTGTATGTGTGTGTGGTTTATATTCTGATGAAACAACAGCAATAGTGGTAGTATGCAGTAGTGAAAATCACGGTGACGCAGATTCTGCATCATTGGAGAGCTACCAGTATTATCACCCCCCTTCTCACCCACCCCTCCACCCCTGATCTATCTATAAATACGAGGCAAGCAATTTCACACTTGATGAAAACCACATAGCCAACCTAACTGATCCCACCCCCACCACTGTGTCGCTAACACCCTACAAATCCCACCACCACCACATTGGGAAGCGCGTCGCTCGCTCCAACACTTTCCACATACACAAAGCATCAAAGCCGAATTTCAATCGCCTGATGCTGCCAGACTCTATGAGAGTGACACACATATGCAGTGCTTGCCTCCACCTTTTATTTCCCGCGCTTCGTTTACAAATCTTGTTGGCCGTCCTCCATTTCGGAAATACAATGCACCTCACTTGATTTAAGAAACTGAATACTGTACATCGATTCTGAGAATCCATGAGACCGTTTTTAATATTAAATAAAGATGCAGTGACACGTAAAAAAAGAATAACCATGTACCTAATTTTGAAATATTTTACATCCCCAGGATAGACTAAAACACATTAACCATGAGTTCAAATGTGATTACACGTTTCGTAAATAAAATCATATATCAACTAACTTTGCAGACATTTAAAATATAACGTCAGTATTTTGTTAGAAATGAGATTCCTGTAGTGAAACTGTTCAGGTTTATACATAAAATAAATAAATAAATATAAACTGTATTTTCAACATGACAGACTTGCGGCCATTGTCCCAAGAACTCTAATATAGTCTTATCCAAAAATCTAAGAACAACTGGTCCAATATTCTGATATAATTTAGAAAGGTTCTTCCACAGCTCAGATAGATGGATGGGTCCTGCACAAAAGGATCACAGATTCAAATCAACCGAATGCAGGGAATATTCGTTTTCCCCGTCTCTCTAATTAAAGATAATATTCCATAATTATTCGTTATCAACACGAAAGCGTATCACAGGCCACACTTTGTAAGACATGAGCTAGAAGACATAGACGCAATCTTATTGTGAGTGAAGAAATCTTTTAAGAAAACCTGACCGCCAAAGAAAACATGCAATTCAACCACCTTTCGTTAAGATACTATATAAATGACAATATCGTTTATATTATCGAAAGAGAATTTACTCGAAATAACAACTAAATATGACAATAGTCGGTAGATATTTGCAAAGGAAGTTTAACTGTTTAACGGTCAAGTTGGCTACGCGTAGAGTTTACATTCGGGACAACTACGAACTTTACTATCAGTGGTGTGAAGATGGTTTTCAGTGGTTTCCCATGCAATACAAGCATACAATGCAGACGATGTACCTTAATTAAAGCAATGATCGCTTCCTTCCCAGTCCTAGTTCTATCCTACCCCACCGGCCCCGAAAATCTGTATGACGTGTCACGTTAAACTGCAGGCAAAGTCTCAGACATTAGGGTCATGGCCGCTACCTTCCTAATCCTTCTCAGCGTCACCGGAAACCTCCACGTTAGTGCGATGTTAAACATACAGCAAAACAAAAATCCCACTCAATGAAAAGAGTACTCTCTAGTCGTTGGATAGAGCTAGGCAGCAGCTCCTGTGAGCTGGCGGCCAGTTAAGCAATTTGTTAGAAATATTACGCAACTGGTAACATTTAACTAAATAGAGTTAGTGGTTTTACGTCGCACCGACAGAGATAGGTCTTATGGCGACGATGAGATAGGAAGGGCCTACAAATTGGAAGGAAGCGGCCGTGGCCTTAATTAAGGTACAGCCCCAGCATTTGCCTGGTGTGAAAATGGGAAACCACGGAAAACCATCTTCAGGGCTGCCGACAGTGGGATTCGAACCCACTATATCTCCCGGATGCAAGCTCACATCAGCGCGCCCCTAAAAGCACGGCCAACTCGCCCGGTAACTAAATAAAGAAAACAGAGTGAGATGACTACATGGTACAAAGAGTAAAGAAAAAGTAAACCGCATAAAATCAAAACAACTACAAGATAACGGAACGTGTAATACTGGACAATTATCTATGACATCTATATTAAATATTTCACTGAACTTGTTAAAAGAGGGCCTCCAAAGACCTTCACTCGTCAATCAAAGCGACAAATGCTTGGGGAACATTACTGAACACTTCGTTATACTGGAAGACAATTCAAGGCCCAGCGCTCCAGTACAGATCTCACGCAGCATGACAACGTTGCAAACTTCTGTAGCCTTCGCCATATTGGAGCGTCATTCCCCAGGGATGAAGTGTAGGAGAGAAGAGGGCGAGAGGGAGGCTCGGGTATCGAACTGCAAGCCACACACCAAGTGTTTCCCTTTGTGCACAGCACACAACTAGGAAATATAAACTGTTAAGTCAATAAGCAAAATATCAAATCTTTTTAAATATAGATCAAATTAGTTTTTTATAAGCAAAAAAAATATAACTTTATAGATTAACTTAATCGTACAGTGGCTTCACTGGTCGTAAAACTAACTGCTACTACTAACAATGTCGTATTAAATCGGGGTTTATATACTTTTGCAGTTTATTGAATCGCCGAAGAGCTGAATTCTTTCACAAGTCGATAAATCTACGGACACGAGGCAGGCCTATCTGAGCACCTTTATTTGATCCCGGATCGAATCCTCCAAATTGAGCCCAGAAAGCCAATTTTATCTACTACTGCGTTTGTTTCCTGTTCCTTTCTCCTCTTGAAGTAAAGCTGCAAACGAAATCTTGTATGAAGGAAGGCATCATTTCCTTTTCAATCGTTTAGTAGGCATGTTATTGTCATCATCGTCAACATAACATTTTTGTTGCTATTTGTTTTACGTCGCACCGACGCAGATATGTCTTATGGCGACGATGGGATGTGAAATGCCTAAGAATGGGAAGGAAGCGGCCGTGGCCTTAATTAAGGTACATCCCCAGCATTTGCCTGGTGTGAAAATGGGAAACCACGGAAAACCATCTTCAGAGCTGCCGACAGTGGGGTTCGAACCCACTATCTCCCGATTACTGGATACTGGCCGCACTTAAGCGACTGCAGCTAACGAGCTCGGTCAACATAACATTAGAATGCGTTTTCTAATGGTATTTATAACACAGTATGAAACAAGAAGGTGAAAAACCGTTTGCAACTTCGACTTAGGGAATGCAGCTGAAGGGTGACACGGCATCCTAATCTGTAACGAACAGATTAAGAGAAAGGAACATAGTCACACGTTCCGTTCAACATAAGTTATCAACAACATACCGCAGCTCGGCTTTTGATGAACCATGACCGCGTAAATTGGCGAATTCCACATTAATGGACTGTGTCATTCAAAGACACGTATAGCGGTCACGGTGTACGTTTCTTGCAAAGGAAGTAGCCAGCTTAGGGCGGGAAGAGTACATACTGCTTATTTGCGCTTCTATGATCTTGTCAGTATCTTCAGAAAAATATAATGTTCAGAGGAAGAGTTTGTTGCATGCCTTTTTTGTTCAATATATCTTGTCACTCGAGGTTCAAATTTCTCCTTTTGCCTTCGTAGCATATATGACCTTTTTTAATCTTAAATTGTTTTGTTAACTGCCATAACTTTACATCGCAACGTCTATCTTACAATTTTATGTTGAGCTGTAAATTTCCACTGTCCCTGCGGTGTCTTTCTTACCCTTTATGGACATTGATTTTTCGCATGAAATCTCCTTACTGAAGTGACTCTGATCACAGTTCCACATACATCTCATTCGAATATATTCAGTTAATATGCTCTTTAACTTCAGTACCGAATTTACCTATCCATCTTAATTCTTTTTGCTATTCATCACCATTACCACATGTGTGATCTGAAGTCATGGCATTATAATTATTTAACCAATTTCCTTATTTGTCCACCAAGGCCGTAGGAAAAAAGTGAAGACGACTCATTTCCCAGAGTAACGCCATCTTCACGGCACACATAACGTCGTAATTTCAGCGCAACTAATCGCAACGCATTAATTAGAATGACTACGAATCAGTGAACCATGTTCTTCCTCTCACTACTTACACAAGCATACGGCATACGATACAAGCACCTGCTCCTGCACAATCTCGACCGGTGCAACAGACGAAGGGAGCCCTAAATTGAGCAACTGTGGAGACTTACAGAAAAACTAACAACATAATCGAATTTAGAGGTCAATAAAAAGACCTTTAATTGAATTTTGGTACAGTATTGTTTGTCCCTTGTAAGAGTGTTTCATCTGAACTAAATCTCGTTTAGTCGCAGAACTATAATTTAGTTTGCAGGAACACCTGACTCTCTGTCAAGGGCCGTGATACCTGGGTGGTACTGTCAATGGCTTCCCAAGGTGGGTGCGGTTCGAGTCCCGGCCAACACATGCGAAATCTTTGATGTGGCAAGTCCCGTCCTTGTGGTTAGGACTCCATGTAAAACTGGAGGTCTGGAGGCGATGATCACGATATCAACCGCAACCTAAAACCACAAGATTGCTTGCTTTTGACTCCCTGTCAGAATTCATAGTTCGAAGAACTCTTCTTTTTTTTTTCCAACTAATCTCTACTTTCTAAAAGGCACTAACTACCAACAATATATTTCAATCAATCGCCTTTTCTTTGGCTAGAATCTTAACGTCAGAACCCACTGACCCCTTTCACAACGAATAATTTTAGTTCAAAGCAACTGAAACGCAGAACATCAATGCTTTCCAGCATATCCACAACAAAAAGGTGTTTTATTCTTCCCACTGTATATGACAAGACTTCTTCCCACGTAACGTACTGTACGATAGAACACCATTAATCCGACCTCCAATGGTTCGACTATTCACATAATCAGACAATTACTTAGGTCCAGACATGCAGTGTACGTATGTACAGATGTTTTTTTTTTTTAAATCGCATCTGTGGGGACGTGAAATGTAAGAAGTCCATTTCGGCTATGTTCGGCTTTGCGCTCTCGGAGAGATGCGTCTTGCAACACGATCCGTACTTCTCGCTCACTGCGTGAGTCGTATTCCCTCTAGCCTCTATCCTTCCTCTCTCCCTTCGCTTTCCATCTCATGACATGCACTTGCATAGAGTACTATGAAATTATAAGCACACGGCATGTTCCTACATAGCGCAGTGAGTTATCTTTAGGCTACAACATTCGTGTCTACCATAAGAGGTAAGGTTCGAATACCAGCGTGAAGGATTTTTTTGTTCCCCAATGAATACGCCGTGATGACATCAGGCAGCGAACACACCAAGTTAACTTCAATGCTACATGCTTCATTCCTTTCTGACATACACAATATTCACACGCATCAAGAGAGAAAGTGCTGACTCTCGTCCAACACGGCAGTATTAGCATTCGTGGGACAGCGATTCGGGTGTCAGGGTACACTGTACGTCTATCGGACACTGGTTACTATTAGGGAAGAACAAAACAGGTAAGTTGGAATGTCACAACAGAACCCGTTCTTAAACTCGGCGGAGCTCATGCAGGCGACCAATTTTCCTGTGGTTGTCCATACACCGTCCGTAAACGATTACGAGAAGCCGTACTCCATTGCAGAAAAGCTACAGCTTTCTCCCGTTGCATCGTTATCGTTATTGGGATCAAGTGATCTTCTCCGTCGAGAATTCTTTCAGTTCGGCGGAAGTCGGGCTGATTCATGTTTACAAGCCGCGGAGATCCCGATACGGAAAAAACCGAGTGCTCACGAAGTGGCACCATATCTGTGTCATGTTGGGGGGGGGGGGGGGTGATATCATCTGAAGAGGCTGGAGTGCTTCATCGGACAGATGGACGTCTTACATCGGACCAATATTTGGACATTCTGCAGAATATTATGGTTCCGAGTGTGAGAGTGTGCTATTCAGATGAGGTAATACAATTCGGGCAAGACAACTCACTAATCCACAGGAGCGGTCGTGTTCAGGGCTGGTTTTCTGAGCAGGACTCCAGTGAACTGTTTAACTGGGTCCACTCTAGCTCCAGACTTCAACAGTGAACCCCAATTAACATGTGTGGGTAAGGTGGAAACGCCAAATAAAGAAACACTGGCATTACCCTTCCCCGCGTTCGCATGGTGTGGGACGTTAAGCTGGACTTGGACGCATTGATGGAGATATCCCTCCACCAGCTTTGTTGAGCCAATGCCATGTCGGCGGCTGTTATCCAGAGTGCAGATAATACTGAAAAAGAAGACGATGATGATGATAATGAAAACTACGAAACTGCCGGTCGAATATCCTATGCAGAGGCCAAGCAGGCTTTCAATTTAGCTATTCTGTACATTAAACAGAATTCTTGTTCCGGGCCTATCGAAGTTTTGTGGATAAGGAAATGGAAGGGAGTTAGCAGAAAATCGAATGTCACCTGCCAGACAAACGAACATTACCGACTTTTTTCATTCTTTTGTGTTTAAGGAAGGTATGCCTGTTTATTGGTATCGTATCTACTTATTATACTTGTATGAATGTGTACAAGTATAACAGCAAGTACTAGTGCGCCTCTGGTAATCCGACCTTTCATGCATTCCGACCATGCCCTCAGTCCGGGTGACGGGTTAACGAGGTTCTACTGTAATGAAAAATAGTACACTTCACGTGTATAACTTAGATCAATGTTTGAGTAAAATGCAGCTAGTTTTGTGTCTCCGCGTGAACGCCCTAGTGCAGGAGCAGAGAGGTAATTGTGGTCCTATCTAATTTGTGAGTTGTAATGGGCACCCTTCAGGGCGAGTCTAAGCCAATCCGCCTTTCCGCTCGCTATTCTTTCTCGTTAGGAGTCACACGGCGCCGGGCCATTAACACGAACAAGACTTAAAGAAATGAAACACACTGCTCGCTCGCAAGAAGAAGAATGATGCAATGGCTAATATTCTACCACTACTACCGCCGCCCTAAATATTATAATTCATATAACTTGGCACGGAGGCTAAATTATTACTTGAAATAACGGCTCCAAACTGGGAGCTGAGTTGCTCCTTCTGGAAGGAGCACGTAAACACTATCATTCTCTACGCTGCTAACACTCTCCAAGTTTTCTGGAACGCTAGCTTGCTCGCCTGGGCTAAGGGCGTGTCTTGACAGCCACAGGAAATATTTACACTGAAAACTTATGGAAGTCATAACTCTAACAGCGAATTCAATAACAAAATTTTCTACTCCCCTGAAATCAGGTGGAGTATATGTGAGGCAGACAAACAAAAAGCACAAAAGAGTTTGAGTAGAAAACAAGCAAGAATTGGACATCAATTTCTACACTTAGAGAAACTGGAGGTTGGCATTAGTTTAAAGTTCGACAAGCCTCTTCCTGGGTAGACAAGTTGCCGCTTTTGTTATCTCAAAAGCCCTCCACCCGGTATCCAACTCCAATGATCTCTCAAGATGACTACAGGCGAATTCAGTGTCTTTTATAGCTCGAGCCATCTACTTTAAAAAAAAGTTCCCATCCCGAGTCACAGCAGAAGTACAAAGGAGTGTCGGGCGGCTTACAAGTTGCCAACAAGTGTCTGGGGAAGGGGGAGAAGAAGATGGGCAGGAAGGAAGAAGGATGCATGCTCCGGATAAAGCCAGGCGTTGTCTCGCTACAGAAGCTGTGCCTATGGACTATAAAATGCTATATTCCTAGAGGTGAAGCATCTCTTCTCTCTCCTTGTCTTCAGCACAACCAGCCGAAATTATCCACGGCCATCGAGCTCCTTCCTCCGACAAGACAATGGATTGTAACGGACCACGAGAGAAGCAGGAAACAAGCTAACATTCATTCAACCACATTGAGGGGCATTTTAACTTATGCAACAGTGAGCAGGAGCAAAACAGTTCATTGTCCTAGCTTATCTCGGCTTTACGTAACGTGTATTACCATCCACGAGAAAGGACTAAATCTAGGCATATAAAAATAGAGTCTGAAACTCGCTACACACCTTGCAATGAAATTAATTTTTTTAAACATGTTCTTACTTAAAAAATCACCAACTCCTCAACTGCTTCGTACGTATCGGCATAAGGTAGTAAATGCGTCCTAATAACACACATTAACGCCGAAACGGTAATTCTTGTTCTTTTATAATGCACTGATATTGCCGTAATGCCATTTCTAAACAATTACGAGTTAATACTTTTTTAAGGAAAGTGTTATAACTTTAATGCTCGTGTTTAAAGAAAACACCAATAATTCTGTAGGCCTACATACTGTAACACTGTAGTACATAAGAAACATTAAAGAGGGAAATATTTCTCATCTGTTTCTTTAATCGATTTCAAATTATATTTATGCATATAAACTAAAAAAATTTGACACGTATTTCGTTGTTTTTATTCTGGATTACACAACCACAAGTATGACACAAGTTCTGTAACACTGGCGTCTGATAATTTGTTACCTATATCACGTAAAAACGGATGAAAGTCTTTTTAAAAAAATCAGTATTTCGGTTAACGAGAAAATGAATTGGAACACGCGCCCAAAACTATTTGATTGGTGTATGTTGGAGAGGTAGATCAGAGGAATGTCCAAGACTAAATTTCTCCATTATCTCCGTCAATATTAATCCTTCGGAAGTTTGCGCGGCACTCGAATTAGATCACCACCTTCTAGCTGCCTCTGTGGATCAGCGGTAGAGTGTCGGCCTCCGGATACCTTCTATGGGTATATAATGTCTTCCCTGACAATACATTTGATTTCAAAAATGATAAAATGATTAATCCACACAACATTATTAGTACTATGATTCCAATCTTGTCTTAATACTAGGTCTTTTGGATAAGGGAACACTGAAGCTCTTACTTACATCCTGGCACACAGTACATTAAACTATAAACATATTGCATAGATAACTAAAAATGAAGAAAAAAACTTTCAGAGAAGAACACGAGAATCAACATTAACCTTATCACCACCGATATTGTTGGAATAAATAAGCTCTTTGAGAACAAATAGCTTCTTACGGCACTGAAAGATGATCTGTAACCTTCTTAAAACTATAAATGAATATAATGTACGATTAATAATATTCAAATTTCCGTAAATATTTGGTAACAACACGGCTTACACAAATCAAAACAAACGCATGCTAGCACTCCAGCTGCCGCCATTATGGACAGTTTCGATAGGTCGGTTAAGGTCTGAGATATTGTAGTTGGTCTTGGTTCAACGCTAAGTGGCGCTTCTCGAGATGTCTCTCGATTCACAGGCGCATTCACGCAGTGTTACCACACGTTGCCATTGCTATATCGGCCCTTCACTGTACGATTTAGACACACCTTGTGTTTTGAAAAACTGGATCATTTCGATTTTATGAAGTCTGTAATACAATGTATTACTATGTACAAATTAAAAATGTGCAATCTTAACTGGGTCGTGACAACAGCCTCCGTGGCTCAGGCGACAGCGCGTCGGCCTCTCTCCGCTGGGTTCCGTGGTTCAAATCCCGGTCATTCCATGTGCGATTTGTGCTGGACAAAGCGGAGGCAGGACAGGTTTTTCTCCGGGTACTCCCGTTTTTCCTGTCAGATTTCACTCCAACAACACTCTCCAATACCATTTCATTTCATCTGTCATTTATTAATCACTGCCACTGAGTAGTGCGATAGGCTTCGGCAGACGACACAGTTCCTTTCCTCGCCGCTAGATGGGGGACTCATTCATTCCATTCCTGACACGGTCGAATGACTTGGAACCAGGTTGTGAATTTTCAACTGGGTCGTGACCACGATTTTTAAATTACAATCATAGATATTTGCTATTTTCTGTCAACTAGCAAATAAGAATGAGCGAGGAGAGCCGTTTGATTTACGTCGCACCGATTCAAGCAAAGATAGGGCTAGGACAGGGAAGGAAGCGACCTTGACCTTGATTAAGGTACCACCCCAGCCTTTTCCTGGTGTGAAAATTAAAAACCACGGAAAACCACCTTTAGGGCAACCAACAGTGGAGTTTGAACCCACTATCTCCCAAATTCTAGTACAAGCACAGACTAGGGTTGACTAAATAGTGGGAGCTTATAAGGTAATTAATATGACACACTGGTTTTGGAAAATGAACACTAGTTAAAATACTGTTTTTTATACCTAACTAATAGAAATAAATTGAAACGTACACACTTTCCATAAAAAACAACCTTAAATCAAAATGAAGAACGACGAACTAAGTGATCACTTTCAATAATAATAATAATAATAATAATAATAATAATAATAATAATAATAATAATAATAATAATAATAATACCAGTACTCCGGCCCGGTTCAAATAAATATCCCGTCGACGATTGCAAAAACAAATACAGACGTACCGATAGTCCGGCAGTATTTTTGACAGCTTACATGCAACACTTTAAGGAATCACTTTCAGTAAACATTTCCACCACCCTGACGTCACTCAGACCGTTAGCAGTTACATGATAATAAACGGAAAATTCTCCACCTAAAGAGTTTACAATCCATCGAAATAGAAGAAACTGAGAATCATTTGTTCTAACGAATATTTCCACTCGCTACGTTGTCGAGTTTTTAACTGCGTCAGATTAGTTCCACTTCTTCGTCCTCATTATTTCAGCGGCATAAAGTCGCCAGATAGAGCAATACAAAATGACATATTAATATCAGATTATAAAACTGCCGTTTCAAAGGATGTAAATTTATCGATAACAAAGGCTAACAACATACTTACGGTTCTATTGTCAGCAACAAGCGAGAACAAATCATTTTCAATTAGAACTCATCTACGTGGCAGATGAGTTCTATGTCTCAAATACCTAAGTGAGCCTCGTTGATTCATTAATGAAAAAAGAGACTGGTGTAGTTTGTCGTTAATGGAGTACATATATAAATTACAACGGCCCTTCTTAGCTGCTTCACCCAGTTCGAACAATAAAGTAGAAGAATGGAAAGAAACCTGACCATTGCGGCGATTAGTCCAGAAGTCTTGATGAATGAACAGTATCCCAGCCGTTTCCTCTTCAACTAGGCCCAACACCAAGTGAATATTAAATACCGAGTCTAATTATTTACCAGGACTTCTCTTATTTTCTACAACATGTTGAGTAAATATTCTAACTAATCTCTTGTTATAATAATAATAATAATAATAATAATAATAATAATGTCTGGCCAGGTTCATCCCGCTACAGTAATGGAGTAGACTGTACAGCCAGGCCCTTCACGCCGAGTGTTGGGCGACGGGAAATAACCTGATACCCTAAAGGAGCCAACGGCTTCGGGCGGAAAAACTCCTTCGAGACGGCGCTGGACCTTTAGTGGAAGAAATGCCCCTGAATCGCCATCGGTTAACGTCTGAACTCATGGTTGACTAAGGGCTCATTAAAATCCAGCGCAGCACACATGAAGCGAAAAAACGGATGGAAAAATTCTCGTCGCATCAAATGAAAATGGTTGCTGCTCTTATTCAAGTGAACTCTTAACGCTAGGACGTCATCCTCTCCCGAGTGACGTGGGAAATGGGCAAGGGCTACCCGCTCAAGAACGGAGCAAAAAAAAAAAAAAAGTCGAAAATTTATGATCAGCCGCCATCAATATAGGAACGTTCACTAGTAAAGGCCGTAAGCTTGCAAAAACCCTGAAGAACTGTCACACTGATATCGCCTGTGTTCAAGAAACAAGGTGGAAAGCATTAAAAAATTACATAAGTGAAGGCTACAATATTATTTACCATTGCACAAGTACTGTACTTCCAGAAGTGGAGTTGCGGTAATTATTAACTAGAAGCTCCGTGAATTGGTGGCAGAAGAGAATCGAATATCAGATCACATTATATCAGTCAGATTGACACGAGTACGGCAAATATGCGAATTATTTCTTCTTTCGCTTTTTAAAAAATGGCTTTTACGTCGCACCGTCGCAGATAGGTCTTATGGCAATGATGGGATAGGAAAGGGCTAGGAGTTTGAAGGAACCAGCCAAGGCCTTAAGGTACAGCCCCAGCATTTTCCTGGTGTGAAAATGGGAAGCCACAGAAAACCATCTTCAGGATTGCCCACAGTGGGATTTGAACCCGCTATCTCCCGAATGCAAGCTCACAGCTGCGCGCCGCTAACTGCATGGCTAACTCGATCAGTACTTCTTGTTACGGTTGACAAACCCGGTGCCCTGATATTGAAAAGGACTGGGAGAAAGAGGATGCCCACGTCCAAAACATATCACCTAACGAATATACTTTTATTGAAGGAGACCTCAATGGCCATGTGGGGAAACGACAAATGCTAATGCTCGCAGGGCGTTAGACTTTTCTGAAACTCATCATTTAGTTCTTCAAGAAGAACTCTACACACTTCACCACCTACGGGCACATCCGTGATGAACATGCCACACAACTGGCTGCTGCAAAGACACGTCCTCAAACTGGCAGTGAACGCCAAGGTAATCTCGTCGGATATCACCGCAACGTAACACCAACTGCTTGTTCTAGATATGCGTACTGATAAAGTCAGAACAATTCAACCCCAGAAGATTGCCCCAGAGATGATAAAGTGGTGGAATCCAAGCGACAAGAAGGATGAATTTGCATCAAGGGTCTGCGCATTCAGTGTAAACATTGACTTGTCAGCAAAGGCCATGTGGGAGGAAATCACAGTTCAAATACACACAACAGCGATTCAAGTCTTTGGAAAGACAAAGAAGGTCCATTGATAAAAAGACCAGGTAGTGGAACGAGGATGTTCAATTACATAGATATGCAAAGTAAAAGCAAAGTCTTTTAAGACTCGGCGTCAAACAAGACTAAGTGAAGATCGACATCAGTACAAAATGCTGAAATCAGCAAATCAGCTGTCAAATACGCTCTCACCACAGCACCACTATTAATAACTGTGCGACCAATTGGGCACGATATGGTGCGAATGGAATGTATCACCTTTCGAAATCTCTCGCGGAGGATATCGGACACGTCCTACACATTAAAGATGCCAACGACCAGATTCTTCGAGAGCTAACAGCCATATTACACCGGTGGAGAGACTACTTCAGAGTAATGTATAATGAAGAATTTTCCCATCTACCTATAATAAGCAGTGACAATAACTGAGCCTATTCCGTCCTTTACGGTAGAAGAGGTTATCAGATACTGTGAGCTGCATGAAGAATGGCAAAGCAACAGGATCGAATGATATACCACCGGAAGCTTGGCAGATGCTCGGACGACGAAGAGCTGAAATCTTTGCGGTACTCTTCGGTGTTAAAATACTGAAGGCTGCTTACCTGAAACCTGGCAGACCAGTACCACTATCCCCTTTTGAAAAGGTAAAGGAGACGTCGGCGAATGTTCCAACTGTCTTTGACCGTGTTCTCGACAACAGACTACACAGCATCGTCGACGTTTCCTTAATCAAAGAGGATTTTTTTTTTTTTTTTTTTGCTAGGGGCTTTACGTCGCGCCGACACAGATAGGTCTTATGGCGACGATGGGATAGGAAAGGCCTAGGAGTTGGAAGGAAGCGGCCGTGGCCTTAATTAAGGTACAGCCCCAGCATTTGCCTGGTGTGAAAATGGGAAACCACGGAAAACCATTTTCAGGGCTGCCGATAGTGGGATTCGAACCTACTATCTCCCGGTAGGATTTTTTTAAGGGACTTAGCACAATAGATTCAATTCACGCAGCCTGTCTACGGGTAGAAAAACATAGGGAAAGGAACCAGCCCCTACACCTGGCATTTATGGACCTAGAAAAGGGGTTTGACAGGGTACCGCACGAATTCATGTGGAAAGCACTTCGTAGTTATCGTTTCCCGGAAGCCTATATTCGATGTATTCAGATTCTCAACCGCAACATCACAAATGAGATGTGTGGTGCAGTTGAAAATTTACCTCCTTTTCCAAACACGGTTGAAGTCCCCCAACGATCTGCGCTCACGTCCCTGCTGTTCATCCAATGCATACACACAGTGACAATTGGTATCCAGAAACGTCACCCATGGAGGATCTTATACGATGATGAAGTGTTTCTTGCCGATCGAAACCGTCAGGCTATAGACGATCATTCGGACTGTGAGCTGGAAAGATCGTATAAGCATGAATGGTCTCTAGCTGAATACGAAGAAAACGGAGCATTTACAATGCGGCGCACAGACCATTGGTACCATCAACATAGCAGGCCATAACCCCGCAAAACCTCGGTTCACTAATAACTTCGGACGGTGAGACGCCTATGGAGTAAGAGTAAGAGTTAATGCTGCATGGCAAAAGCGGCGTCAAGTCATCGTAGTGCTGTGAAACAAGAAAGTACCTAACCACCTGAAAGGAAAGTTTACGGATCCAAGATTCTCCCAGTAGCTCCTTATGGCTCAGAATGCAGGCCAGGCACAAGAAAGCACAAACAAGCCCTCCATGCAATGTAGATGACAATGTTGCATTGATCTTTGGGTGTTAAAAGGCTCAACCACTTCAAAAATGATCATGTAAGAAAGCAGGTGGGAGTGGTAGCAATTACGGACAAAATGCGAGAACGAGGTTCAGGCAGTATGCACATATCACTAAAAGCAACGAAAATTCGATTTCAAAAACAGATCTTTGATATGAACCAGGAGAAGTAGGATTTCGTATCCGTCTGAAGAAACTGCGGCTGGACAAAATCACGCAGGGCATGCAGGTGACAGGCCTCAAGTCCGAGTATGTTCTCGACAAGAACAAGTGACAATAAAAATAAGGTTCTGGTTTTATATCCTGCTAACTAGTTTCACAGTTTTCAAACATGCCAAAGTGCCGGAATTTGGTTGTACCGCAGGAGTTCATACATGAGCTAGTAAATCTACCAGCACGAGGCTGGTGTATTTCCTTTTTTTTTTTTTTTCCTAGTTGCTTTACGTCGCACCGACACAGATAGGTCTTATGGCGACGATGGGACAGGGAAGGGCCAGGAGTGGGAAGGAAGCGGCCGTGGCCTTAATTAAGGTACAGGCCCAGCATTTTCCTGGAGTGAAAATGGGAAACAACGGAAAACCATTTTCAGGGCTGCCGACAGTGGGGTTCGAACCTACTATCTCCCGAATACTGGATACTGGCCGCACTTAAGCGACTGCAGCTATCGAGCTCGGTCTGGTGTATTTGAGCACCTTCAACACCACCGCTCTAGGCCGAGATTGAACCCAACAACTTAGGGTCAGAAAACCGGTGATTTTCCATCTGAGCCATTCTGCCCCGACTTTTAATTATCTATTCGTCTGGCGTGGCTCTTCAATTCAACGTGAGATAATGCACTATTTCTTCTAGTGTGTTCAAATACGGTATTCACTTCATTTCTTCATTAATTATAATGTATCCTGCCCTCATTGTTCCCACTCATGGGGATTTTTTTTTACAAGCTACTTTACGTCGCACCGACACGGGCAGTCTTATGGCGACGATGAGATAGAAAGGGGCAGAAGTGGGAAGGAAGTGGCCGTGGCCTTAATTAAGGTACAGCCCCAGGATTTGCCTGATGTTAAAATGGGAAACCACGGAAAACCATCTTCATGGCTGCCGACAGTGGGGTTCGAACCCATTATCTCCCGAATACTGGACACTGGCCGCATTTACACGACTGCAGCTACCGAACTCGGTACCATGAGGATTAGCAGCCTTCTCTCTCACTCTCAATTTTCGAATCGTGTAACGTGAAAACGCCCAACTTCATTTTTGAGAAGTGCAGTTAATATAGGCATAACAACATGTAGGAACAGTTTCTAAGTTACCAGCTCCTCACCAAGACGGTCGGGCTTTGAATTCCGGCAAATTCAAGTGTTATTTAAACAAGACGACCTTAGGCTGCAGTTGGATTGAATTTAAAGCTGTGTGTGGGGGGAAAGTTGCCAGCATTATCATGATAGTACACTCAGATCTTTCACTTTGAATTATTAAGCTGAAGGCATTAACCGCTCGAAGGAATCTAAACAGTTCACTAGCCCCAATTTAGTACCAGTTTAGTATAGTTCCTTTGCATCTCTCATCTGTCAATATCTATTTTCAAATCCTGACCTTTATACCTTACAATTCCGCACAAGTTTTGATATGAAACACGGCAAGCTTTCAAACGCTGTTCAATACTCGGTTTCTTCTGCTAACAGATTGTGTTATTTCGAAATATAGGCGAGCTCATTTTACGAATGAGGGTTTCTTCCATAACAATATAATAAAATAATGAAAACAAATCCAAATTAAAATTTGCATACTAAAGGGAATGAGGAGAGTTGTAGTACACCAAAGAAAAATACAAGTCTTTCTCTTCGGAACTTCTCTTCTTATAATAATGGGAACCCTATTTTACATAATTTATATATAAACATTCATAAAATGCCGTCAAGGAAGAGCAGAGGAAGACGAGAAAGGACGTCAAACGACAAAGACACAATGTAACCGATAGCGACGTCTGTGCATGCATACATATATCCCATACAATAATTTAGCAAGGCAAGCGTAAAACTCTTGGTAATTGAGTGCAGGAAGAGGAACAACGCGACAGTTCGGGACTAGAGACCGCGCCGGCATGCTTCGGTTGCTGCCAGAATACGACACAAAGAATAGTTACAGACGCTAAACAGCCTGCGGTCAGTGCAGTACAACAATGTGGAAACTGACGGCATGTTCTAAAAACTTCACTCATCATTCAAGTCATTTGCATATCTTCCTCTAGCGTAACGTGCATCTTTTCTAAATTACATTTGACTTATTGTCAACACCCATCCATTACAGGTAACTGAACAGTCAAAATAACGCTGTGAAGTTCGACGGTAACGAATATAGGTTACAGTTATCTACGTCTACACACACATATTTCACCGTTTGTCAATTCACACATACACCTTCAGACACAGAAAAAATTACCGACCTCGAAATTCAGACTGCCGTTCGCGTAATAGACTGTAGTTATTTTTGTTTTTTATAACTGTCTTTACGTCACACCGACACACATAGGTCTTATGGCGTCGATGGGATTGGAAAAGGCTAGGAGTGAGAATGAAGCAACCATGGCCTTAATTAAGATATATCCCCAGAATTTGCCTCGTGTGAAAATGGGAAACAACGGAAAACCGTCCGGCTCCATAGCTAAATGGTTAGCGTGCTGGCCTTTGGCCACAGGGGTCCCGGGTTCGTTTCCCGGCAGGGTCGGGAATTTTGACCATAATTGGTTCATTTCAGTGGCACGGGGGCTGGGTAAATGTGTCGTCTTCATAATCATTTCATCCTCATCACGACGCGCAGGTCGCCTACGGGAGTCAAATCAAAAGATCTGCATTGGGCGAGCCGAACTTGTTCTTTTTTTCGCTAGTTGCTTTACGACCGACACAGATAGGTCTTATTGCGACGATTGGACAGGGAAGGGTTAGGAGTGGGAAGGAAGCAGCCGTGGCCTTAATTAAGGTACAGCCCCAGCATTTGCTTGGTGTGAAAATGGGAAACCACGGAAAACCTATGGGGTTCGAACCTACTATCTCCCGAATACTGGATACTGGCCGCACTTATGCGACTGCAGCTATCGAGCTCGGTCCATTTCATTTAAACGGAAAACCATCTTCGGGGATGCCAACAGTGGACGCTTAGATTGCTGAAACTGCTGTGATACGTCGAAAACTCGTTAGTTTCTGCAATAACTTAAGTATAAGTCCAACTAACAAAACGATTATTATACACTGCTCAAAAAATAAATTTGGCCACTTTCTAATGTGTTTATACCTCGATGATACGTATACATATTGAATTGAAAAGCGTTCTTTGGGTACTAAATACACGACGTCATTGCACAACATGTCATAAATAAAGTGGTCCGTGATCATACATCAATATGGCTACGTGGTAATTAAGAGTCTTAATTAGGAATACTGCTATCCTTCGCATGGATAACAACTTCACAACGCCTTCTCATGCTTCTGACAAGGCGCCGCAAATTGAATTCGAACAGGAGTTCCCACTCTTCCAAGAGGGTGTCGTCAAAGGCTTGTAGTGTTTCGGGTTGTGGATTTCTCGTTCCGATGCCTTGCTCTAGTTGGTACCAGACTTGTTCGATCGGATTCAACTCGGGACTTCTGGATGGCTACTCCATTCGTTGCACGTGATGTTTTTGAAAGGATCCCAGAACGATGTTGGCATCATGCATTCTAGCACTGTCATACATGAATACTGCGTTTTCTCCATGTTGGCTCACATGCGAAATCACACATGGCTCTAAGATATCGTCAATGTACCGCTGAGCAGTTAAGAATCCATTGCGAATGATCATGAAATCGGTTTTCGCGTTATGGTATGCCTGCCCATACGACGACAAAATAAACCTCCATTAGAAAGAATAGATTGCACAGCTGCAGGATGAAATCGCTTCCGACGTCTTTACCAGACTCACAGACGACCAACTGAACGATATAACGCGCAATGGGATTCATCCGAGTGCAGATGATCTCTAATCTCTAGCTAACAGCATCCTCCAGCCACGATGTCACCTGTCCAGTGAGGGCACTAGAATGGGTTGTCGGCATCTCGAAGCCTGTATCTGACAGTTGTCACTAACTTGTAGGCCTACTCCAGAAGCCCGCTGTACGTCCACTTGCAGTGCTTAGCGGTTTCAGAGAGCTTGTAGACGCGCAAACCGATCCTGCCCTGGGGTTTGGTTTCGTTTGGCGGCCAATACCAGAGCGTCTGGCAACACTTCCAATCCCCCGGAAACGTTTTCACAGGCATCAAATAGTATTCTTTGCAGCCCCTAACATTGTGGCAACGTACCTTCAAGTAGACTTCCTGAAGCAGTGGAAGTGCACGAGTGGCTTCAATCGACAACTGCTTCCCTCCGTTGCATACCTCGTTCCACACGATCAGCCGTGATTTGCAAACACTATACTCTACACAGACCAACCTTCGTACACACTTTGAATTGAGGTACTCGTGCCTTTCAACTGACAGTGACACCTCCCGAACAACCAGATGAGAGTAGAGCCATCTGTTGTCTAAACAGTCCCATCCCACAATGAATTCGTACAATGTGGTTAGGGACACACAGCGACGTGACCAACAGTGGCCAAAGAAAGTATTCGTATACCAACATTTAAACGTGTACCTTGCATATAAGCACCATGAACTAATATAAACACATCCAGTGAGACAAATGTAAAGAAAAGAAAACACCTTGCTGTACAATTGCCATGAGATTTACAGCGCTCAACATAATAAACAAATGAACTCGTCTTTTAACACAACAAAAAGTATTCGTACACTATTAGATAATTCAAACACTTGCCGAAGTGTCTGTTCAAACACAGTCTTAATACTTTGTATCCATGCCTTTAGCTTTGATAACCTGTTCCAAAGTCTCGGCATTGAGCTAGCTAAACGTTTCGTGTACTCTTCTGATATGTTGAACCATGTATCTGAGAGTATCTCTTTAAGATGTTATTTACTAGTAGGATGGCGTTTTTGCACTTCTTTGCCTAGATGGTCTCACAGGTTCTCTGTGGGATTGAGATCTGGACTCTGCGATGGAGTGAGAAGTCTTCTTGGGGCATTGTACAACAACCATTAACGGGTTATCATGGCATAATGCTTAGGATCATTGTCGTGTTGCAAGCGGAAGATTCCTTCCAGATGAAACTTGTGTGCACTGCTGCTCAAATTATGGCGCAACACATCTATGTATATCCTGGCATCCATAATAACATCAATAAACGCCAGGTTTCCCACTCCATGCGCAGCCATGCAGCCCCAAACCATCACACTCCCTCCTCCTTGTTTTACCGTGGGGATTACATGTTGAGGTTCAAGTTCGGTGTTTGGCTTCCGCCATACCTTGCTGCTCCTACCAGTCCAAACTGTGTAAATTTCGCTTCATCAGAAAAAAAAAAACAGTGTTTCAAAATTCATTGTGTTTTCACAATACTCTTTCGCGTACTGTAGGCGGTTTTGCCTATTTCTTTCACTTGTAAGTGGCTTATTTCGTGGACATCTACTATACAGGTTCGCGCTGTACAATACATTCCTTATAGTTTGCACACTCACCGTTTTGTTGGACCATGAAGTGAGTTCTGTAGCGATGGATGCAGCACTTCGGAACGGTTCCTTTCGTGCAGAATGCACAATATTGCGTCACTCCCGTACTGTCAGCACTTTTGGACGACCAGATCTGGGTTTGTTTTCTGTTTGTCCGCTGTGCTTGTATTTATGATCTACTGAACTCATCGCAGTAAAGCCAATGTCGAGCTGTTTCCCAATTTGACGATAACTTTTACCTTGTTTATACAGTAACATTATATTCTCTCGTTGACTCAATGAAAGATCAGTCTTCTTTCGCCCCATACTAAATAACCTTGCGGCAAAGACAGCACAGTGATGACTGAAGAGATAACAACACCTCCTGCAGGCAGAACGGCGTAAACCTGCGTGGCAACTGATTTAAACAATCACAAAGACAGTACATCCGCACTGTACGAATACTTTCTTGGCGGTGTGATCTGCAGTTTGTATACAGTATCGTGCCGATCGTGTTACATTTTTAAACGATCTGTATGTTCAGCGTGTATATCTGATGTCTGTCATTATGCCGTTTATAAATCTGACTTAAGGTCTATACCGTAATGATGTTCCATCACATTCCATAGGTGTACGAATAACGTCTGTGGCCAGTGTACTTTCTTCTTTGAGAAGTGTACTGTATTTGGAATACTGAACCATAACACGGAAGTGACGCTGCATAAATTCTATTCTCCAATCTTCTTCTACCATTTTTCCCACACCCTGGTGGAGTCAACGGTGTTGATATGGCACTGTTTCACCGCCAGATGCCCTTCCTGACGCAACCCCATTAGAAGGGATGTATTCTCTATTGCTTGTTTCTATGGTGGATGGTAGTGTGTTGTCCGTACATAAGAAGGAGAGCTGTTTTACGGCCAACCCTATGAGCAAGGATGCATTCAAGTTTCTGTGGTGGTTGATAGCGTGGGACAAATACAAATTCCCAAGCCAACGGAATAAACCAAACGAGATTAAAATGCCCAATCCAACCGGGAATCGAACGCCGGCCCCACTGAACTGAAGGCCTCAACGCTGACTATTCAGTCAAGGAGCCGGACAAATTTTAATAACCAATAATGTGCTAAATGTTCGAATTCGGTTACATGCGCTTCTCTAATTCACATCAGCTGAAGAAAATATCTCATGTGAAAGGTTTTGAGCCGACCCAGCCTCTTTCAATAGGAATAAAGTAGGGCTACGAATCCGGTTTCTCCTTGAAATAGCTGTAAGTCGTCATACAGAAGTGATGCCATGCAAGAGGTAATTCTTAAATTGATATAGCGTTAAACATACAAAATAGAAAACTACTCGTAAACGAAATATCTGTTACAGTTGTCTCGTTAACACACCTACAAGACGAGGACTGATCAATCTACATAAGCGAGAAAACCTTCATACAGCGAAGCCGTGGCACATGTCACTCCGACCCTGCAAGCCAACCAACCAATCTGCTCTCCGCTATTAAAGTCAAATGAAGAAAAGCTCCGCAGAAGAGGTAATATTTCTTTCTTCGCTGATTAAATAAAATAAAATTACAACAAGAATTAAAATAAACTGAAAGACGTCTGTAATAACAAATAGGAAATAACAGTAAATTAAACACAGAGAACGGCCGACAATGTGGCAAGTCTCTGTTGCAAGCGTATTCAACTTACTGTACACTGAGAACGATAGTTACCAACCACCTACACCATTTTCAGGCATAGTTTCCTGGATCCCGCAACAAATGCCTATTAAAAATAACATTATTCGTTATAAACTGTAATCGCACCTTCCCAAGTGATTAAACTGCTAACCTTGTTTGCCTGTTATCAATACCCAACATATTTGGTGAAGCAAATATTGAAGGGGCGCTTGATCATATAGCTTCGTCAAGACACTTCCTGACTTTTTTCCCAATCAACTAGAGCTGCACTAACGTGGACTGAGCCCAGTTTTACGGCAGAATGCCTTTCATGACACCAACTCTATGAGGAGGGATATATTCACTACCGCATGTTTTTGTGGTGGTTGGTAGTGTGACGTGTTGTATGTTAATGAAGCCTACAGGAGCTAACCAGGCGCCCCGACCCAGAAGGCACTACAATGACCACTCACTCAAGGAACTCGCCGAGTAACTTTGCGTATTCTTTATTAGAAAGAGATTATGGTAAAAAAATATGGATAGCTTATTTGGATTTGTATCATAACACAAGAAACCCGCTTTAAGGACGTACCGGAGAACAACGAATCGCTTAACCTTCGAATTAACATACGGACTGTGTTTATAACAACGTTATTTATTTAACGTGCCTTGAATACCTATAGATGTTAAGAGATGTCTAGGTGTCGGAAGAATGTCCCGCAGGAGTTCATTCACGTGCCGGAAGCGAACGACACTGAGTAGTCATTTAAACAATTTCAGATGCCACTGACCTCGGCCGATATCGAACCTGCAATTGGAATAAAAAGAACATCACTGGAATTAAATACCGAAAAAACCAGTAGTATAAATTATTATAAATTCTACAATGGAGTGACTTAATTACGACCCCAGTATCCGAAGATGAAATACCGATATACACAGTATAAGGAGTCTGGAGAAGATTATTAGGAAGCAGCACGGTACTATATTTTAATGCAAGTCTGGATAGGAATATACAATAATTAAAAGTCCTGAACTTCTAGATAACACACAACTTCCTGCACAGTAACACAAACCCAATTCGCAACATTCGGTTTCTTCTCTTTCCTGGCATTTTAATAATTTTTCGGGGTCGACACTTTAAGTGGATTTGGTCCAGTTTTACGGCCGAATTCTTTTAGAGACGCCAACATTCAGTATGCTTTTGAAATTACCCCAACGTAATCTAACTACAGTATGAGCCATTTTTTACAAACTAAAATGTAACTCGCGTGTGACTTACGTCTCCCAATTTCTCGAGAACAACAGATAAGAATGCATGTTAGGGTATAACGCGCAAACTTCGAAGAATAAGGATAGCGTGCGTAGTTACAAACGCACATCCAAATTCAGCAAGCTAAATTACCGACTTCATATATTGTATTCAATACATCTATATATGCACGAGGCTCTGAAACTGGAAGAGAAAAGGGAAGGGCGCGGTTTGATAAATGTGCAACGTAATAATGAAGCTCTTCGATAGCAGCTTCGATAAGCACGTCATGAGTTATGTGTGTAGCAGGGCTCGCTCGGAGTCTCGTGCCTAATTACCATCAACACGGCACGGCACGGCAGGGCACAAGGCAGGGAGGGCAGTAGGGCGCCCCGCCTTCCTTCGTGCGCGCAGCTTCATCTTGCAAATGGGGGCTGTCTACTTCAGCTTGCCGACTTGCGAAACCAAAGACTCTTTTAAGCACACCAAATATTAAATATGGAAAACTGCTGGTCGTCACGCGCAGCCCGTCACTGGAAACGTCACATTTATAACCACTCACTACCAACAGATTATTTCCCTCAACAACAGAAAATTCCAACCATCAAAGGATCACCCAGCTACTCTTAACTCTCGAGCCGGCGAAGAATCCTCCCCGGATTCCCAAACGATAACTGGTGCCTGACCATGCAGACCTGAAAACAGTAGATCGATCACCTGACCAGAAGAAAAACTCTGCTTATAAGAACCTCTTTTCTCCTCTGAGAGACGTAAAAGTCTAGATCAACCGAGAGCAGACAGATTTTTTTTTTTTTTTACAGTTGGCTTTATGGAGGACCGACGACACAGACAGGTCTCATGGTGACGATGGGACAGGAAAGGGCTAGGAGTGGGAAGAAAGCGGCCGTGGATAATAATTGCCTGGTGACAGATGCTTAATTTATTCCCTGGGATTGGGATTAAATGAACACAGGAGTACTAATTGCCGACAGATGTCGAACCTTTGTAAACACGGTGAGGTTTGATATTCTAGTAAATCTTAGAATTTAGTAAGATACTTATGAACTATTACCATCACAGAATTTGCACCAAAAATATAAAAACCTGCAACCTGTTTTCCAGTCATTGACCGGGTCAGGGATGTAATGAATGAAACATATATAGGCTATTAGTACGATGGGGGCGCCACTCCCACAGTGATATATGAATGACTGATAGATGCTATGAAATGAGAATGGAGAGTGTTGCTGGAATGAAAGATGACAGGGAAAACAGGATTAACCGGTGAAAAACTGTCCCGTCTCCACTTTGTCCAGCACAAATCTCACATGGAGTGACCGGGATTTGAACCACGGTATCCAGTGGTGAGAGGCCGACGCGCTGCCGTCTGAACCACGGACGCTCCGCACAAAAATAAAAAAATAAAAAAAATATAAAATACATGTATAAACAAATAAACAGGCAGGTATTGCAATTAGTAAGAAATAATAAACAGCACCCAGCGATGTGATTTTCTTAACGAAATAAACTCGTTCAAATGTGATACGTTTGGCTACACTCTCTCTTCACTACATCTGTAAATACAGTGCCATTTCTTTTAAACCTTTCCTAAATTAACATGTTGAAAGGATTGTGGTAAAACATATTTTTAAAATTAAGTACTCAAATAAACACATCCGAAAAACAAAATAAATTGATAGATATCAGGCAAACAGAAAATTAACAACGTTTTCACCCCAGGCGGAGACATCATTGAAAGTGTGTTAGATTTCAAATACCAAACATTCTGGCTAACCCAGGAAGGGAATCCCGATGTAGTAATGAACTGATCATAGTAGGCAAGACAGATGGTAAACGTGGACGTAGGCAACAGCACGGGACATCAACGATACGGGGTGCGAAATAGAGACAACTACTAACCGATGGTCACCTGAAGAAGAAGAAGAAGAAGAAGAAGAGAATGGCATGTAATATAACTATTAAAAAGTTTTAGCCACCCTGGGGTCGCTGAAAAACCATAAATATTTATCGGAACACTTAGCTGTTAATAATAATAATAATAATAATAATAATAATAATAATAATAATAATAATAATAATAATAATAATAATAATAATCCTCTGCACCTGATGACTGTATGTGTGACCGTTGCAGTCAATGTTGTGAGAGATATCCCGTTCTAGCAAAATCCTGCATAGATTATTGTAAAATTAAAATAATGTTAATTATGTGCTGATTATTTACAATAGCCTAACAGAACGTGTATATGGCCATACGGTTGCATTAAAGGTTATTAAATACCACCGGGATCAGCCGGGACCAATCCCGCTAACTTGGCCTCACAATTCCAGGTTTCTACCGTCTGAGCCACTCAGCCTGGTTATTTAAAAATATTTTTGGGTATTTTTATTAGTGACACGCCATGTGAAAAGTTTTGAACTGTTCATATGCTGAGAAATGCAATCACATGCTTTCATAAACGTGAAAAGCAAAGAGAGTAATATTTAAGTATCACGGGAGGAGGTTTCCGATTTCCCGCGCATTTGGCGGCCAGAGAGCACTGACTAATGTGAAGTCACTGGGGAGACACGATACTCCTTTAAAATATATATATATATTGGCGCTAGGCCTCGGAAGACCGTACGGCCAGCACCTACAGAGCGAGCATAACGGTACCCCTTCTCGCTTTGAAATCTCAGCGGCATTCAGTTCTTGCTCGTTGAATTGTGCTGTCTGCACTCTGCGGTGTATTAGTTACGTTTCTAGTGTCAGTATCTAATGGCGCGTTTCAAAATAAGACTAATATTGCCATTGCTCTCTGCAATGATGCCGCTTACAAAAACCCAGAACATACAGAAACATCGATCCTCTAAGAATGTGGCACATCAAAATAAAGGGGTTATTTGTCGTAAACAAGCGGGCAAAATAAATGTTAAAAGTGAAAGAACATATTTAGAAAAATATAAGCTTCACGCCAATTTTCACGTCGTACTCCCCAAGCTGTGGAATATATTGTAAACAAAGATAGCGAGGTATGACCGGTATTCAACGTCGCAAACCCAAGGGTTCCTAAGAACAAGAAAAGTATTCCTTAGAAGTGGTTATGTCCTCAACCTTCGAAGTAAAAACCTTTCAAGAGTTTTTAAAAACAGAATGGGGCAACGTTTCAATTACTGCATTTTGATTGTAAGTCTTCCACAAAAATATTTTTTTCCTAGTTCTTCTTAAAAAATCTATAAATATTTTAGGTATTTTTATTACTGACACGTCATATGAAAACTTTTGAACTGTTCATATTCTGAGAAATGCAATCACGTACTTTCATAAATGTGAAAAGCAAAGAGAGTCTTGATGTATTTTTATAATAATCCTTAGAAAGTGTAAAATAACTTGAGTCTCTCTAATACTAAGTGGGGACTTTATACGTATATCTCATTTGCTGAGCACAGACGTCAACCTTCTACCTCTTCTGATTACACAATACACACAGAAGGAGCGGAAGGTATCGAGAATTCCCGTGAGCTGTGCATCCAACTGACTGACATTCCCCCCCACCAATGGTTTAAGTTCTGATGGTAGTGAGGGGAACTTCCTATTAAATATCAACGTCAACGATCGTCAGTGAAAACGTAACACACGGTCACTATTTCTCGGACAATATGGGAAAATCCTTACCATATGAGGACAAAAACGTTCACCAGTATGATATTTGAACAAAACAATCAAATGGGAAACAATGAAGAAGAATGAAATGAAGAGGAATACTGCATATTTCCGGTCTTAACATTATACTGTAACCTCCAATCTTAAGAGAAGTATTTAAATGGTAAAAAATGTAAACGCACAGTGATATAAGCCTTACACCTGACCAAGACCAATACCATGAATTTTTCCGCCATAATAAATATTGAACACTTTCTTTAAACGATGAAAAATATCGATGAATTAAACATGCCAGAATCCGTGAAATTAGTCTTCTGAAGCGAATGAAAAACAGTCCTTATACTCAGTAGTTAATGTAAAAGAACGTATCGTGTTCTTCCCGATGACGTCATGGGCTGCATACCAATGAAAGCGCACATCCCTGCAATGGCCAACCTACTGAGTATTCTACGTGCCTTGTATCACCACTTTAAAAGCACAAAGCCAACTCCAAACAGTCCATGAAGGTCCATGGAGGAGTGGAAGGTAAAGGTTTCCACTATTCGTAACCTCGGCGCTTAGTGCGTTAAAGTGGTTAGCCTTTGACCCCAGGAATAAACATGTACTTGATTCGGGTGCAGGCTGAGTGAATCTCAGGGATATGAGCCTCTCCAGAAGTGGAAATCTCGTTTCTTAAATGTTTCGTTTTTCTGACGGGGAATTGAAACACACGTCACTTTAAAAGTACACCGCCATCTTACCCTTTATCTCGGGAGAAGCACGAACCAATACATCGTGAAATGGCGATATGAGTATAGTTCCGAATGCCAAATGGAGCGAACAGTTGCTGCAATATGCCTGCCGTAAGAATGAAACATGTCACTGTAGAAATAAAAGTTTCCCATTGCGTATCACTTTCAATATAATTTGCATGGACATTTCCTACAAAATTGTCGTAGTTAACTAATTTCCCAACTGAAAATTACTATATAATTAAACTACCGACTTTTAGGCAGTTTTTCAACATAACAGAAACTCACCCCCAACGCAGTATTAAAAAAAAGTGTTAATCTAAATTACCACGCATATTGGGCATATTTCCCGCAGGCGAATATTGGTATATCATTATTAGAGCAAAATAATGACGCTGATGTCGGTTCGATGAGTTTGCCAAACCCTCACCGTATCACCGCTAACAATGAAACAAACTATTTGTCTCATCAATATTTCTTACCAATATTTTTCTTTAGTTAAGTCCGTTAGAGAAAAACAATTTCAGAGCAAAGTATGTAAATACTGAGTTATTGTTGTTGGATTTATGCGTGATTTTCGAGGCTAGTCATCAGTCCCGAGAACCGGTTTATCCGATACCCCACGTTACTGAAATTAATAACGGTAGTTAGTCTAGCACTGAAATAGACGGAGAGAAATGGAAGAAGCTCATCTCACCACTGACCCTGTATAAAGACAGGAAAAGGTGGAGGAAGAATTTAAATAGAAACTCTTGAAATAATGTAGGCTACTAATTCATCATTTTATAGAAGTGAGGTGGAAATGACGCCAAATAATAATAATAAGTGACAGAAGTCACAGTGGCCTAGGATCAAAACGTGACAAAGACAGAGCTTCAGAATAACGCAATTCACGACTATATGAAAAGTGATCAAAGAATTCAGGAATGGTCATTAAAGTCTAGGAGGTAGCTTACGAGTATTCAGATTCGACAGCGGACGATGATTTAGATGTATTGTCCCTTAAAACATCATCATCATCATCATCATCATCATCATCATCATCATCCCGACTGTAATAATGTTCTATGCATTTGTATATATAAAAGTATGAATGTATTTCTCTACGTAGTGTTATTTCAATTCATAACAAGGTTATAAAAATACTTTTTCAATTTCCTGCACGAGGGTTCCATTATTACCGGATAAAGATATGATATATTCAAAATAAAATTAATACAAAAATTTTAAGTGTCAAAATAGTTGATTGGGGCAAGAGGTATGTGGAAAGCTGATAGTGTTTCACATTTCTGCAATAAGTTTCAGCAGAAAATAAAAATCCATCATCAACTTCACGAAAATAAAATTTAACAAAATTCCTTAAATAGTGAATGCTGAGATAGCAACAGCGGATTGTAATGAAGTACGTGCTGACAGTTAATAAGAGAGGACGTGAAATAAATAGCGCTATTCGGTCGGCGTTGTGATGGGTGTATTATGATCTCCTGCGTAAACCTGTCCAAGTTTCTAAAGGATACTGTTAGAAGATATGTCTAAAAGCTCTGTAATTGAATACATAGCACCTACTATTATAGCTTTAATTACCCGCCGATGTAGAGTAAATACTGTTATGTTTACAAATCACGTCAAAAATATTATAGACGCAGGGCACGTTTTTTTCATAGATAGTAAGACGCCGGGCAAAATTAAAGGATTGAATGACCCAAATGACATGTAGAGAACGGCCACGATCATAATTATTTCAAAGTTCAATAAACAGACATCGTCACACCTGCGAAAAACACTGTATGTTGCCGAAGAAATTCCTCGCACAAGATTGAAAATTAGATGACAAAAGCTTACCTGGCAAAACTTTAAAGCTAAAAATACATCAAAAAATTTGCATCACCCCTATGAGCCATTTAAACTGTGTTGCTCTATCGGTCCGTCCTATGCAGAGCGGAAAGGCGATTCTTAGGATATTTGTGAACATACAACTGGACGTACCGCAAGTCATAGGCAGAACGTTACGCTCAAATGGAAGGCAGTATTTCATTTGAAGTTGTAGCACCACTGTGGAAGCATTAGAGGCTTGTTCTGAACAGTGTACTGAGCGTCGGATGGCACGACGTGTAATGTCGACATGTGAACGTGCACACATCATCACATTATGTCAAGGATGGTTAACGAGGACTGCTCAACATGTAGGTCATTATCAAAGTGATGTGGTTCGAACATGGACGTGATGGAGAGAGACACGAACTGTAGGTGACTTGTCTCGCACAGGTCGTCGAAGGGCTACGACTGCAGTCGATGACCGTTACCTTCGAATTTCAGCTCGGAGGAAACCTGAACGCAATTCCATCATCCTGAATAATGATCTTCGGGCAGCTACAGGTCATCCCGTTTCAACACAAACTGCGAGATACAAGTTGCATAAAACACAACTTCACTCTCGACGCTCATGGCGAAGCCCAGCTGCCAAACCTAGAAATCACGGGGCGCGGTACAAACAGGCAGAACATCATGCCAGTTCTGAAGAGACAGCACAGTCCTTCTCGCCGAAGAGTGCCGCGTAAGCCTTGTTCCTGACTATCACCGGCAACGTGTTTGGAGCCAATGTGGTCGTGCTTCACAGCTCAGACACACTGTCCAGCACGTGTAGCAAGGTGGTGGTTTCCTGATGTATTGCGGTGGCATTATATGGGCTACCGTACGCCATTCCTAGTCATGCAGGGCAATGTCACGGCTCCACGATACAGGGACGACATCCTCCGATCCGTAGTGACACCGTATCGTTAGCATTTTGGAAAAATTTGCCTTAATGAACGATATTGCGGCATCCATCGTGCGGTTCTCGTTAACTTCCTTCGTGATCACGATATCGATCGACTAGAGGACATGAGCCCTATCGAACATATACGGAATAATCTAAAGACAGGGGCCGATGACCTTCGAAGTTAGGTCCCTTAAAATAGCAAGCATCATCAGCAAACTAAAGACAGCTGTTTATGGACGCCACGACTCACCGACCACTCTGCAAAATTATACGCGGATTCACCATAGAGGAGTCATACAATTTGGACCAACAATAGATTAATGAACTCGTGCACAATATGCCAAGAAGAATTCAGGCATGCATCAATTCAAGGGTACGTGCTACTCGGTATTAAAGGTACTGGTGTACCGTATTCAGTAACTCAAATTCAGAAAGTAAAGCTGTATTGTTGTAGAGGCTCTTATTATGTTGCTGTTTTGTTGAGCCATAAATATGTCTCTTTCTGTTGCTGTTTTGTTGAGCAATAAATATGTCTCTTTCTGTTTATAAGTACCGAGTCAACTCTTTGGTGTGAGGTGATGCAAAACATTTTTAATGTGTATATTTCACATTGTGATTTTCGCAGACGCAACGACGATAGAGCCTATTCCACTAACAACGTGGAAATATAAATGTATACAATATTATGATTTAGTTCGATGAGAATGGGATCTTACATTCTCACACGAAATTAGATACCTACTCTTCCGAGCTGAAATGAGTCACAGGACATGCTCAAATTCCTGGTTGGATTTCCTCAATCTTTTCATAGGTTCGGTAGCCCAATACAAAAGGTGCTTGCATCCATCCTGAAGAGCTAGGGTAGAATAGTGCTACTGCTGTTTCCCTTGTTTTGTATCTTTCACGTGGTGTCCGGCTCCATGGCTAAATGGTTAGCGTGCTGGCCTTTGGTCACAGGGGTCCCGGGTTTTAACCATCATTGGCTAATTTCGCTGGCACGGGGGCTGGTGTATGTGTCGTCTTCATCATCATTTCATCCTCCTCATGACTCGCAGGTTGCCTACGGGAGTCAAATCAAAAGACCTGCACTTGGTGAGCCGAACATGTCCTTGGACACTCCCGGCACTAAAAGCCATACGCCATTTCATTTCATTTCACGTGGTTCCACATATATTATAATTCGGCTCTTGAAGTAAAAAAGCAAATATGTATTCGAAAATGTTCGGCCTAGAAAAGAAAGGCCTATGAGGCCTCAACTTCTGGTCCTTAAAGGTGACTACAGTCAACACAGACGTTTGTCGTTTCGTTGAATTCACTGAAACCAAATCCCAGCACGCTACAATCCTGATTACGCCTTGGTCTACCAACCGACCACTGGTCAGCTCGAAGGTCTGCAGATTATCAGGCGAAGCGTCGTCTGCACAGCGAATGCCGTCGGCCGTTAATCTGGGCAGCAAGCCTGGGACTATGAAAATGTATTGAAGACAGGTAAGTCCAACATATTTTTAAGAAAAGCAAAGTACAGGAAATCTTCGTGAAAATTCAAAATTAACTTGTCTACCAGGAAAAGGATAGCAATACCAAAGAAAGCATTACAAGATAAAAAGAACTTGCTGAATATTCAAATACAGAAGACCTTTGCGAAAAGCTTCCTATGCAACCGGTATATGGAAAGTAACATTTATTGGTCACAATCTGCGACATCAGATGTTCTACACTACAGGAAGCATTGCCGGGAAAAGAGGAAGAGGACTACCCAAAATGTCTTATTTTAAGATCCTACTTCTGAGGATGTGCTACGAGATCTGCCGTAGTAGGTAAGACTGGCTCAATATAGACACATATAGCTGCAACGTCAAGGCTTAGCCCTTTGGAACAGGACTATGAAGATGGTTAAGGCAACAAACGTGACATTTAAAAGCGTCAGAAAGAAAAGAGACATTTGTACTCGTAGTATTAATTCCTTATTTCGGGATTGTAATAAACGCCGTGCGATATTGCCCGACTAATCGCCAGCGATTGTCAAGTACAGAAACTTCAAGCTAATTCTACAGCATGTGTAATAGTAACAGAATGTTGTTTGGCAGCAGGTGTGTAACAAAATGTACGGTTGGATATCATGGAAGGGTTGGATATATAACTGTTGCACTGCAATGGAAGAAAGCACTTTTCACAACCACCAAGAATATTTCAATCGAATTAAAACTTTCGTAATTGTGCAGAGAGGGGGTGGGGAGAGAGAGAGAGAGAAGGGGGAAGAGAGAGAAGGGGGGGAGAGGGGGAGAGAGAGAGAGAGGAAGAGACAGACAGAACAACAAGTAAACAAGTAAATGTGAAATATAAAACTCACAGGTACTTTTGTGCACGTCCTCTCTTTTGGAGTCTAACGGTAAACCTGCGTGCAATCTGTGGCAAATAAGCCTTGCACATGCTAAATATAAAGTGTCACTGCCATGACAGCTCGCGCCTGATAATACACGCGATACAGACGGCTCTCTGTTCTATCTAAACCGACCACAACACGCACAGCTGTTGTTGAAAAGGGGACCGCTGGTGATGATTTCTCATAGTCATCCACTGTGACTAATTATGAAGATGGGAATCTTCAAATGAACGGACAGACAGGTTGAAATGCAGAATATGAAACACAAGCTGCGTTAAAATGTACGAAGCTACGGAGAATCATACCAACGACCACGTAATTTTAATGCGGAGTAATCGTTACATGGACATGCCGCGACGAGACTCTGTACACATAAATAAATCCTTCACTGAATACAAATAAAACTATAAGAAAGAGACTTGAACACGTAAAAGTGAAGCGAATACTGCCCGGACGCCTAGCCTTGAGACTAACAACAATATTTAACATAGCATTTTATGTGTTTATAATACAATGGAAGACCTTGAATGTAATATTTACAGAATACTCGACCAGCGGAAGAGTGGAACAAAGAGTGCGAAACCACAACATTAGGAAAAACGATCGTAACATCAAGGGTTGCGGCATAAGCTGTTTTCATACGGAGCACTGTAAGGGAACAATTTGCAGTTTTGATTGGGGAAGAGGATTTGGAAAAACTGAGTTATTCCTAATGTGTTATTGGTGGATGTGAAAGTTGTTTTTTCTCATAAACTCAGTGTCTGTACTAATGTGTATAAAACAATTATTTCGCATTTGGAGCTATAAATGCTTGATCCTCGAGCGAGTGTCTCTCAGTGAGGGTATCCGAATAATCGGACAACGTAACGAGCAGCTCCCTTTTTTGGACACACTAACCAAAGCCAGAAAACGCTTAACTGTCTACACTGCACCTTCAGTGTCTACAAGTTGAAATAACAAGAAGTGATCCACAGGTGTCCTTCGACGGAAAAGTAGCCTATTTTAGTGTAATGATCGGCAAGGCCTATCAATAGAATTGTTTCCCAAGCAGACTTCCGCACGAATTTCACATTCAGAACAATAACACGTTGCATTAGTACTTCCACCTATGGCCGAACATTCAGGACAGTAACGTAGAAATACGTTTCAAACACGAAAATACTAGCTCAGGATTTATTTCTATTAAACTACTTGAATTTCTCATATTTTAAGCACTCAAATGCCAACTGTTGCCGGTCCCATCGTCTAGAGGCAGTGCACCTTGCTTTCACCTGGAGGACTCGGGTTCGATTCCTGGTACGATCAGGGAATTATACTTGGATCTGAGGGTTGTATCGAGCTCTACTCGGCCTACGTGAGAACAACTGAGGAGCTAACTGACAGTGAGATTGCCGGGCTGAGTGGCTGAGTGGCCCAACTTGACAGGTTCGATCCTGGCTCAGTCCAGTGGTATTTGAAGGTGCTCAAATACGTTAGCCTCGTATCGGTAGATTTACTGGCACGTAAAAGAACTCCTGCGGGACTAAATTCCGGCATCTCGACGTCACCGATAACCGTAAAAGTAGTTAGTTGGACGTACAGCCAACAACACAGATAGATAGATAGATATATAGATAGATAGATAGATAGATAGATAGATAGATAGATAGTGAGATTGAGAAAGCCAAAAGTTTATTTTTAACTATTTGCTTTACGTCGCACCGACACAGAAAGGTCTTATGGCGACGATAAGATAGGAAAGAGCTAGGAGTGGGAAAGAAGCGGCCGTGGCCTTAATTAAGGTACAGCCCCAGCATTTGTTTGGTGTGAAAATGGGAAACCACGGAAAACCATCGTCAGGGCTGCCGACAACGGGGTTCGAACCCACTCTCTTCCGGATGTAAGCCTACAGTTGCGCGCCCCTAATCGCACGACCGACTTGCCCGGTAAAGCCAAAAGTAACGGCCGGGAATATTCGTCGCGCTAACCACACGTCACCACGTAATTTGCATGCCTTCGGATTGAGCAGCGGTTGTTTGATAGATGAAGGCCCATCAGACCCATAGCACAACGAGTTATTTGATGCCAACTGACTGCAGCATGATTTCGACCACACAACTTCATTCTTTTCACACTAGGGCACCAGTGACGGTCACCAGTATCGGTCAATGTTAGAGATACATTTGTTTAATTTGGAGTTTTCACACCGGGTCACTGCAGTGCGTAGTCTAGGTACAGTGAGGCGACGGTGTCTCACCATCTCCACATGTGACAGGCAGGATCACTGTATCTACGGCAGTCACGACTCCAGATATTTTTGTTTGAACTGAAGTGTTCACACTGAAACACTGGTCACAGGTACAGCAATGCAATGCTGCCCACAGCGCGGTCATTTGTTCATGAGACGTACAACCGAGCACAGTGACTCACCCTTTATTCTAGCCATGAGTTTAGATTTGATTAACACCAAAATATAAGTGAAGCAGAAAGTCATTCTGTTATTTGGAGTTTAAAAGCGATGACTATAGCAACAAAGTGGTAAAAACGAATACTTGGCAAGAAATTATAGCTATTTTTGTACCTAATTTCAATGAGATGAACATGGTTGAAAAGAACAAAATTGGTAAGTTACTTTTTTAACTGCCCGAAAAAGTTTTAAGTCACATATCTGATTTGTACCATTTGCCATAATGTAATTAACAATGCATATCACAAATACGATCACAGAAAACAACTTGATATGAAACATTGTTACATAGGTACAGCACTCCCACAAATGTTCAAATAACACTTTTGGTACCTGCAAGAGCAAGTTTCTCTTCTGCTGAGACAGCCCTCCTTAGTATCGTGTCCATTCCTGTGATGTTTTCTTTCATTTCCGAGTAGTTCATCAAAATAAGTTTTTCTACAAACAGAAGTATCGACAAAAAAAATTCCTATCATCTTGCCTCACATCATCATGTACAGTGCAAAACAACTCTTTCACCAGACGATCACGTAACAGAGAATGTAACAGACAATGCACGTGTACTGAACGTTTTCTTCTCTTCTCCTGTTTAGAAGCACTAACAACAATAGCTTCTGTTCACTCGAGTCCATCTCACAAACTTATCAGTTGGCAACACTAGGAGTATCCGACACCATTGACCCAGAAGTGTACGCCGTAGTCAACAGTGACCAACACTAGTGACAGTGACCAGTGTCTAAAGTGTTAAGAATGGCCTTCTCAACCACGCCACACAAACACGACAAATACAAATTACAGTATATGGACATATCATGCAGATGATTGAAGTTCAGCGGTACAAGATGATAACTAGTCTGATTGAAACCGACACAAAACAGCAGCACGCGATCCCGCAACGAACATCTTGTAGACCTAACTAGTGTTGAGAAACATTACATTCGTTCACTACTGAACAACAATACAGAAACTAAAACACTCGGTTATAAGGAACGATCGGTGTTTTACCCTGATAGGCAAGCAGTCAGTTATGATCTGTGAACGTATGTGTCCCTCGCGTTAATATTCTCACCCCCAGTCCGCCGTACATATATTGTGAAATATCCTCATCTACAATTAAGCCTAAACAAAGATAATTGGTGTTGGTTTTACGTGGCAGAAAATATGTCCTACAGTTTTAAGTCATACAATCCAATTAGCGGGGTTATTTTTTTATTCTGTAAAGGTATCTTGCCACGGACTATATTAGGGAATGTATTGTCTGAAATACCTTGGAGTTTCTAGATAGACGAAAAAACTGAATGATAACATTTCAGTCACAAGCTATAGGAAACTTCTCACAACTGTAACAAAATGTTCTGGATGCTGGTGGTGGTGATTCATTAAACCTATTTCTAAATTTATTTATTTCGGTATTATAACAAAATTATTAAAATGGACCGATGAGAAAGATGCGAAGTCTAGTTATACTACCATACTAAGTCCGTTGTAGGTAAGTGTTAATGGTGTCCTAGTAGTAGAGTGCATCATTGCTTCGCCTCTCGCGCCTGGTGGCAACCCTACTACTACCCCTTTAGAGCCTCCAGGATAAAATCAATAAGGCTTCTCAGTAGCACTCGTGATACAGCCCATTGTTCGCCTCGCTCCTCTCCGCTAGTGCTACTTGCTCCCCTCCGTGGCAGCATACATTAACAAGTGCAGAGGGGTGCTGCCGCGGGCAGGCGCACACATGGGTGGGGCCCGCACAGCCTCCTTCCTCCCTCCCGCCCCCCTTCCAACCATCCTTCCTTCCTTCCTTCCTTACGTATCAGCTGTCACCTACAAACTCTCTCCTTACCACATGTTATCTACAAGAGACCACATTCCTCACACACGCAAATATCCCATCCCTAAATCTTCCAGTAACATACCGCTTGGTGCGATGACAGACCTGCTTATATTGCAGTGTAGCACTCCATTAGTCATTAATTCCGACACAAAGAGCAGGTGTTACATAAAAACTATTCTACTCAGGCTTCTGAAAGAGACAAATACTACCCTAAGCCCGAGACACATTCTCAAATTAGAAATGCAATGAGACGTATAAAATCCAAGACCAAAGGACTTGGTAATACTGGAAGTGATATGATAAACCAAATAACTTTACGTCATACTTCCTTTAATAGCTGATATTTTAAATCATCTGTTCCTAATTTGACATTTCATACTATCTGGAAACTAGCAAAAGTATGGCCTTATAGATTAAACATCAGCTCCTCTCACAGCTTAAGACTATTTATCGACTTATCAGTATTTTATCTGCTTTATCCCAAGCACCCGAATACATCGTTAATGCTCAAATAACCAATTACTTGAACGGTTATAATTAACTAGATCCTCTGACTTCAGACCAGGACACAGTGCTACCACTGCTATGCTAAAGGTTACTGACGATATACGCCAGGCAATGGACAAAATTATTCTGGATTTAAATGAAACATCTGATACGATACTGTAAACTTCGACATCTTACTCTCTAAACTATATTCACTTCACCTTTCAGAGTATGCCTTATAGTGGATATTTTCTTAGATTGATGACCGACTGCAGTGTATTTCTGAATAGTGACGTACCACACGGCCCTGTGCTGGGTCCCTTCTATTCTTTTCGTGTGACGAAGGTATCTCTCAGAATTTCAATATTTGTATCACGTGTATGCTGATAACCTACAGGTTTATGTGACCCTACCTTAGCTGTAAACCGAGACGACCTATCCACAGCGTCATTGTATGCATCGTGCACCCCGCTAAATCTAAATCTCAAGCAATACTTCTTGAATATCCCATGCTCCTATTCAAAGTTAACTATGTGGATATTCATCCCATTATCATTTGTGACAGTAGAATACCACTTACATTGACAGTGAAATGCCTTAGCATTACACTCGATGAAAATTCGTCTTGGACTGAAATTTCAAACGTAATAGAACTCTTATTTTCATCTCTTCGCTGTCTAAACAGGTTAAAATACTTTTTTCGGAGAAACTAAAATGAACAATGGTAAGACTTGTATCATTTTGAGTACTGTGTCGTTGTGTACAGGGATGCACAAGTACGACAACGAGAAAACGTATGTACACGATGCATCAGTAATCTGAGGTACTTCGAACATTTATTGTCATCACTCACCTACCCTGGCCACATCTAAGCGTGCGACGTAATTACCACACCCCGAGCATCTTTCATACAATACAGAATTCTTCACAACCCACTTACTCGAGATATTCCGTCAATTATCTCTCCTCACAGCATGACAAAAATACCCTAGCACGTAACACCACCCTTTTTGGATTGCCAACCCACGGATCCCCACGTTCACAAATTCCTTCACAGATTTCACATCTCGTGAATAAAACAAAATCCCTCAGAATATCAGGGCTAATAACAGAGCAGAAACGCTTTCAAAGCAGCTTGGGAATTCTTGCGTAACTAAATACTTACCAACTAAAGTATGTTCTCTTATTGCCGGTAGTTTAACATCGCACTAACACATCGATGGTTTCCGGCAACGCAAGGATGGGAAAGAGCTAGGATTGGAAAGGTAGCGTCTGGTAGCTTCTGCATTCGAACCTCAAGATCCTATTTTTCATACATATTGTCACATGCGACTAACGGATACAGTGTGAAAATAAGTGTTTTGAGCTAAGTGCCTCCACAATCAATTACAGCATTTGCATCTAGCTCATGACAAACGACAATTTCCAAAGTATTAACTTTTAACACGAACCGATACATAATGGTAGGAAAAATGAATCTCAAATGTTTTTACGCATTCTTCCGTATTTAAATTACAGTTCTTAAACTCAGGCACGGCCAAGGACCTGGATGTTACAGAACTCGCTGACTAATAAATACAGTAGGGTATATAATGTAATACGGATGTATACAAGTAAGAATTTGAAAGGAAGACAATCTTAAGCATGATGAAACTGATAAAAATGGACGGGAACAGACCGCAGTTTTCTGTAAAGTGACTGCCATATGTTTCTCTCCGACATGACACACAGCTAGTAAATAGTAGGTGCGGTGAAATGTCATCACTTCCCACAGATAACTGCGCTACAATCAGTGTTACAGTAAATACAACAGTTATAATTTAGTTTAATTGCGTGCAGAAAATTGATGCAAATTTTGTCTTGAACTACATATTTAATAATAAAAATCGAACTGGTGCTCGAATCTGCGTTCAATTATAACTAAACAGATTAATGGAATGTAAGCATGCAAAGGCGTAATGTGTTCTGAAGAGCAATTTTCATTAAATGTGAAGCGAAGGACACATATCGCCTGGAAAGAGACCTGGTGTAGCTTGGTGGTATATCCAGTCAGCCATGTAATAGTTACCGCAATCAGTTATCAGTTCAGTAGATCATGAAGAATATTCAGAACTAAGGCACTTCATCGTTATCTTGTCTAGTGAAGCTAAGTGCAAGGGCTTGAAAACTCAGTGACATCATCCCAAGCGTTTCGTCAGAGGGGACACAATTCAAAACTTGTTCCAAGCATGCGAGATTTTAGGAACAGAAAATCACGTCCTGCAGATTTCGTAGACAAAATCTGACATACAACTCCAACCAAGTTAACTTGCTTTTTATGTGGGTATTTCATTTTTAAAACGTGTGTCATCTTTTATGTCTTGAGTGTGTCTGTAAGTAGCGTGAGTCACTATAATTTCGATATACAAGTACTTCACTTAGATGTCAGCAGAGCCTTGGAGAGAACGCTTCAGAAATGTGATATATTTCGCAGGACAGTTGTCACGTTGCAGCTTGTTGTAAGATGCTCCGTGCAAAACAGGCGTGGATCGATGTATGGAGAGGAGAGGCCAGGAAAACGCATTGTCAAGTGCACGCACACATCAGCCAGCACGTTGCTATGAATACACAGATCCAACCTCAGACTAAAGGAAGTGAAAGGTCTCTTTAGTAAAATGTAAGACCTAGGCTACACTACACAGACTTTGACACTGAAAACCAAGTGACACTAACTCCTTGCCGATAATTTATAAGAGAGAGAGAGGATGACCACTGCAACTCCTACTTCATGTTGAATGTAAATTCAATGGCGGTTGACGATGCGGAGATGAAAGGAAGAACGAAACCAAATCCGCCGTCTCTACAGTGTTCATTTCTGCCGAGACACACATACGCCAAATCATCTCACTCAGCATGGACAATGGTGATGAGTAAGGTAGATACCATCACAATGAGCCTATCTCTCACACTGAACTGGCTATTAGGTACTGCTGATTTCTTGTTCTTCAATAAAAACCTTTCGCATAATCGGAATTCGAATTCTGGCTTTACAATCTCCACCTCACCACTCACAATTTAGAAATAAACAGCATCCAGTCATACTGTAAGAGTGTTTAAAGTCCAATTACCTTGGTCCACCGGGGCCTTCAAAGGAATAAACGCAAGTTTGAAAAGCAGACTTTTCATATCAGTAAACATCCCCCGCCGGGTCGGGAATTTTCACCCCGCCTGCATAATTTCTCTGACTTGAGGACTAGGGTTTTGTGTTCGTCCCAATACACACCTATGCATATACACACCACACTACAAGCAACCACAGAAACATGCAACATTGAATACATACCTCCCCATGGGACTTGCGTCAGGAAGGGCATCTGGCCGTAAAATAGGGCCAAGTTCGCTCACTCTGTGTGTGTGTGTGTGTGTGTGTGTGTGTGTGTGTGTGTGTGTGTGTGTGTGTGTGTGTGTGTGTGAAAGAGAGAGAGAGAGTTCCCAACCGCGACCGGAGAGTGGAGAAAGGGTGTTATAATAATATAACACACTTCGTAGGAGAAAAGTAAAATACGGGGGAAAAAGTGGTAAGATCCGAGGAGGACCAAACCTGGGCAACCGGGTTTGCTGTTTGTAACGAACCAAGGAAACTAGGATTTTCTAAGCAAAACAGGCGCGGATCGATGTATGGACAATAATTCACAACTTTTTAAAAATAATTGAAGAAAATAATGTTAACATCACCAGCAAAAAGCCTCATCTATGAGTGAAGACTGGAACCTCAGATAAGGCTTTTTGCGGGTGATATTATACCGTACAGAGTAATAAATAAGTTACAGGATTCCAAGCGATCGCAAAAATACATCGACGAAGTTGTGAAATGGACTGCAGGCAATAGTAGAGTATGATGGTAAAGAGAGTGAAAAGTCAGGTAGTCAGTTTCAAGTTTCACAGTTTTAATTACTATGATTTGAGAGAGAGAGAGAGAGAGAGAGAGTCACGTGGACCGCTGTTAAGTACCTAGGTGTTAATATAAGGAAAGACCTTCACTGGGATTATCACATTAACGAGGTTATAAATAAAAGTTACAGATCTCTTTATATGATTGGAACAGGGTCACTCATAAGAGCCCTGTTAAAGTATAGTTCGAGTGTATTAGACCCTCACTAAGATTAAATGATTCGAAAACGGGAAAAGATCCGAAGGAATAGCAGCACGATTTTTCCTGGGCGATTTTCGACAAAAGAGTAGTCTTACGAAAATGTTGCAATCTTTGGACTGGGAAGACTTGGGAGTACAGGGACAAGCTGCGGAACTAAGTAGTATGTTCCGAGCTGGGAGTAGAGAGATGACGTGGAAAGACATTAGTAGAGGAATAAGCTTGAATGGAGTCGGGTTTTTTCGCTACCGACAGAGATAGGTCTTATGGCGACGACGGGATAGAAAAGGCTTAAGAAAGGGAAGGAAGCGGCCGTGGCCTTAATTAAGGTACAGCCCCACCATCTGCCTGGTGTGAGAATGGGAAACCACGGAAAACCATCTTCAGGACTGCCGACAGTGGGGTTCGAACCCACTATCTCCTGGATGCAAACTCACAGCTGCGCGCTCCTAACCACACGGCCAACTCGCCCGGTGAATGGAGTTTTTAACATTAGGAAAGATCATAATAAAAATATAAAGTTACCATTCAAGAGGACACACTGGGAGATAAATATTCGTGTATAGGAAGATAAATTAGGGATTAGAATAATTTACGAAGGAAGATGTTCGATAAATTTCCATCCTTTAAATAATTTAAGAAAAGAGATAGGGATCTGCCATCTGGGCAACAGTCCTAAATGCAGATCTGTGGTTATTAAATGATTGAATGATTAGCTAGATTGATTAATTACACACGATCATTAACTGCACGACAAAAAATTGATTTCAATTAAAATCTTAATTTTGCAGATATTAACATTCAAATACAACGAGAGAAACTCAAAGAGGCTCTGAATAGTCACTGCTGTTATCCAGAAGAATCCAGACAAATACTTCAGTAAGAGGGAAACAGAAGTTTCCACGACAGACTGAAAAGGCTATAAATAAATAAATAAATTAGTAAATAAATAAACACTTAAATGAATAAGTAACATTCCTGGTGAAGTCATTTACAATGCATTGCGGCTCTTTCCACGTCAGTCGGCAAACGGCAGACAAACGTTAATTGTTAACGAGTTTAATCTAAAGCGGCAGGCAGGCGGGCCCTCCTCGCCGGTCCGCTGGGTTTATCATCTTTTCATGGACTTCAGCTGAGTAGCGCACACGACACAATTGGCGCTTCAGTTCCCAGCGAATACCATACACGGCGGTCATTTGTCCAGGCTACCAAGGTGTCCCTTTCCTTCAACAAGAAAAAAAATTCTGATCTAGAGATTCGTTTCTCTCCAACGGTTTCCTTCTGGAAACTTAATTTTTAACATGTAAATTATTCTTAACCCATTTCAACCGAATACATGGCACTATATTTATGTTCCCTTCCCAGAAAACATGCTATACAACCACTCGCCACTTGAGGTCAGAAGGTTAGTACTAAATGTCTAAGCCACTCAGCCCAGCCAATAAATTTTTGTGCCATATATGCGTCTTCGAGAGGAAAGTAATGCCAAACTACCTCACTCCTCATCTTGCCTAATAAGCCTCACTTTGGCACGGCCATCAGTTTTTGAGGTTTCCTTATAACCGCATAACCTTTGGTCGCGCTATTTGAGGATCCAACCAGCCTCTGGACTGATGACCTATCAGACATACATCTCTTCATTTCTTTGCAGTAATCACAAAAGTATGAGAGATGTTTTAGTAGCTCATTCCTCAAACTGTACTAATAGGTCCTTAGCCGCTGAATGAAAGGAGAAAATTGTTCGCAAAATGGTTGTCATTATTGTTTTAAGGGGAAGTAAAACTAGACAACCACCTCCATATTCGCAAAACCCATTCGTTACTTGATGAAGATGATACAGTTCGATAGTAGTTAAGTAGTTTTATTCAGGAATTTGTCGACATCGTAGTCATCTGCTCCCAATATTACATGCGTATGTGCGGTATCTGGTAATACGAGGGCTGCAAATAAGTTAGTAGCAACATAATTCAGACACTCGCAGGAGGTCGGGCATGCGAAGATAGGATATGGGAGCGGTCAGGTGGCGCTGTTGTCGACGTGTAGTGTGCATTTGACGGGCATCCAGTTGGGAATGTTGTTGCTGTGTAGCGTTGAAGTGAAGGATGTCGATTTCACCGCTCTAAAGCATGATTTCAAAAGGTCATCAGCGTTCGTGGATTAAAATCGCGGTTTCCCGTGGCAAAAAATCCATCAGAATGTTATCGAGGTTTACGTGAAGCCTGTGGCAAGAATGCATTATCGGATAGGACGGTTACAAGATGGGTCAAGGAGTTTCGTGAGGATGGGAATGAAGCCGAGAATTTGCACCGCAAAGGTCAGCCGTCCATTCCAAAAGATCAGATCGACATCGTGAGTGGTCATCGATGGACTGTCCGGGAATTATCCGTAGATGCTGGTCTCAGTCATCAAACGGTGTGGCACATACTGACGAAATCTCTTAACATGAGGAAAATTGCTTCCCGTTGGGGTCCACATCAACTCACCGACGTAGTGAACTGGTACTGCTATGCACTGGCTGACATCCACTTGGACAGATGCCGCAACGAAGGAGATGCATTTCTGCAGCGTATTGTCGCCATTGACGAAATGTGGGCACGAACCTTATAATAACACCTAGTTACTTACAATGATCCCCAAAGGGAACTTTCACCCCATCAACGCAGTAATTAAAACTGAGAGGACTTTTCCTATTTGTGAAACTCACAAACTGACTCTTAACCCCGTTTATCATCATACCATTGCCTACTGTCCATCTCACAACATTATCGAGGTCATTTTGCAGTTGCTCACAATCCTGTAACTTATTTATTACTCTGTACAGAATAACATCATCTGCAAAAAGCCTCATCTCTGATTCCACTTCTTTTAAAGCAATTGTTGAGGAATTCTGATTCTTTGCTACATTCAATTTCCTAGTAAGTTCCTTAAATTTCTCCTTATTTCCACAGCCATTTCTAACTCTATTGCTCCTACCCAGGTTTTACGGAGGATTCAACCTGCTTACAAAATAAAACTTACAAAGACATTAGAGGAATGTTGATAAACATTGAACTTCAGATATGGTGCTCTTTTAAAATCTCACGGGCTCGGTGCAGCTTTGTTTAACGAATACTGTAATCTCCAACAAACAGATGGCTTACTACTAAAATGGGACTTACCAGCTCTGAGTGGAAAGACGACCTCAAAACGCAGTGCAGCTTTGCTCCAGTAACAGCTCTTCATGGGCCCAGCCAAGGTTATACCCCCTGCAACTACGTAGATGGAAACCCCATGTTCTTGGCTTTTGCCATCACGAAGAGCTTTCAAGAAATAATCGATAACCTCATAAGGAGGATTATTCCTAAGGCACTCGCCCAAAAGACATCATTACGCTGGACAGAACAGAGGGTAGAGGTATAACTGACCCCATTGTACGTTTCGAGAAGAGTTTGGATCAGCCGGCGGCTGTTGACCGGAAGAAAAAGGAAATATAGCCTACGAGCCAACAATAAACTACTTCCGGCAAGCATATAACATTAAAGAATTGCGCGTGGTTGGGCTGATGACCGGAAGCAGTGGGACAATCCAAAGTTCTGTTGTCGAATTTTTTAAATCCCTTGGGATACATTCGCAGATTTGCCGGGAAGTCGCACTTTACGCTCTGAAGGAATCGATACAGTTACTGAAGAATCACCTGTACAACCACAAGAATTTATTATTTACTCGTGTATTTTTATTCAAGTATTGTTGTGAACATTACAGGTTTCCCCAATGATACTGTTCACTACGTTTTTAATATTACCACCAAGTAATACAGTAGATCAACGGTTTGAAAGAAGAACAGACCTTACTTACAAAGGAACGAGATAGAGGAAACATTATTGATATTGAATAAATTCAGTTACATCAAGATGTCATTTATCTTACAAAGACTAGCACTCTATCACAGGAAGTAGCAAACTGTTTTTTGGACATGCTGAAAATGTCTATATCAACATGGTGTAACTACATTATACTAAGTCATAATTCTGTATGAAGGGCAGTTCTTGTGTGAGTCTGTGTTAGTTTCCAGTATGAAGAATTATATTCCGGAATCTAACAGTAGTTAACATTTGGAATATATATGTCAATTCTTTCTCTGTTTTTACTATCATCAATTTTGTTATTTATTACTTTATGAACGAAACACACACCCTCACAATTTCTTCCGAGTTACAGTTCCCTGGCACCAACAGTTTTTAGTATTAGGGCGTACGATTCATAGTAAGGATAATAACCAAACCTCTTGTAAGAAACAATTCTGAGAAATGTTCCTTGGACTTTCTCAATTAGATCGACATATTCCACGGTGTACGGGTTCCAGATAATCAAGGTATATTCTAATCTTGATCTACAAGAGCATTATACAATATTGTGATGATCCTATAAGAATTCCTGATAACAAATTCCATACATTTGTGAGCTTTGCTGATAACATTTTCTACGCGAGTTTTAAAATTGATCATGGGTCTTAGGTAAATGTAACACCTACATCGCATACTTCACTAAATATGCACGCATAGTGGTTTACCCTCGATTTCGTGTTGATAGCTGATGCCTCTTCTTTCATAAAAGCTAAGTATATCTCAGCTAATCAGTTTTTGGAATAAATACAGCATATGCGGCAGTAAACTATAACGACCAATCTAAGATTTATCACAAGAAATAACACGATTAAAACGAATAACAAATTTAAAATTCGTATCGATGAATCTTCTCGTTTATGGTTGAATGTGGACATCATGTTCTGAGAGAGAAAGAAAACAAAGTTCACATGGTAAAACATTTACAGCATAAAAAGCAGTCTAGTAATATCCATATCATATGCTTCACCTACTTCCAAGGCGACATTAAACCAGACCCAGTTCAATAAAAGTGCACACGCAAAACGTGTATCATACGGCTGTTGTCGATCTGTTGGCCCGGAGTTAAGCTTGCGTGAAACAACGGCTGACCTGCCACACAAGACGGCTTTGGCTAATACACAAAACACTGTTACACAATTTCCGAATGTATATGTGCAAAGAGTAATGATCACCCATGCATGAGAAGAAAGCGGGGGCATACGTTGAAACCACCAAGTTTATCCAATTCGGGATGCATAAAAATCCAACAAGAGATGAAAATAAATTCTGGAAAGACTTCATATAGGCCTACATACAGTACATAAGAAAACGAAAATCATTGGAGTTCGAAGATATTCTGAAAAACTGAACTCAACGCCTTTATTTGGTAATTTTCCTAAAATTAAACTTTTGTAAACAAGATAAAGTCAGAGAGCAAGGTAACTGTTTCAATTTGAGACAGAAAGAAAATAAATGAACAATATTTTCCGCACATCTCAGCAGAACTTTTCGATCACTTACAAAAGTTAATTTCGGTCCTTCTCGGGATTACCTTTCTACAATTACCAATAATATCAACAAAGATCTCCCATTATAGAGGTTCTTCTTCAATGTCGTTCCTTTTTTCCCTCAGATGGTTGTGATGAATTCCTTACGTTCGTACGATGTTGACAGTGTTGATTTCTTTATTTTTCGTACGAAGTCAGTTTGAAATACGTCTTTTAATCTACTTTGTTCTTCCTAAAATATAGCACTCAATGATTCGAACAAGACTTTTTTGTACTATTTGTTTTACGTCGCACAGACACAGACAGGTCTTATGGCGACGATGGGATAGAAGGGGCTAGGAGTGGGAAGGAAGCGACCGTGGCCTTAATTAAGGCACAAGCCCGGCATTTGCCTGGTGTGAAAATGCGAAACCACGAAAATCCATCGTCAGGGCTACTGAAAGTGGGGTTCGAACCCACTATCACCGGAATCCAAGGTGATAGCTTCGTGACCCAAACAAGAAAGAGAATAAAAAAATAATATTAATGGTTTTACTTCCTACAAACTACTTTTACAGTTTTTAGAGAAGCCCAAGGGACGGAAGTTCGTCCCGCAGAGGATCAGTACTTGCCAGCAAATCTATCAACATGAGGCTGACGTATTTCATCACCTTTAAATACCACCGAACACCTTTTTGATGGTTTAACGTCGCAAATCGAAAGTTCTCGGCGACGCAAGGATGTGAGAGGGCTAGGATTGGGAAGGTAGCGACCGTAGCCTTAATTAAGATACAGACCCACCATTTCCTTGGTGTGAAAATAGGAAACCACGAAAAGCCGACGATATGATTTGAACCCAGCACCTCCCGAATGCAAGTTCACAGCAACGCCACCCTAAACGCACGGTAAATTAGTTCAGTACCACCAGACAGAAGCGGGTTTTAACCCGCCAACTTGACAACAGAATGCCAGCGCTCTACTAACCTGTGTACACAGCCCAGCACAAGAAAGAGAAACCTAACAGTTTTGCTTTATCCGTACACCTTACTGAAATTCGTGCTCATACGCGCATATCCATATCTTTATACAAGAAATGGATTAAGCTAACATAGTTTTTTAGCGCATGTAGCTAAATTTTAATTTGATAATTTCTTCAGTCTAAAAAGGTTACGGAAAACTGCTACAGATAGACAAGTAGCACTCTAAATAAGGGGTGGATTAAAAACACCATTCCTCGCTATTTAGGATGATATGAATCGCGAGAAGGTTTATTCACAGTGCTTTCTTTTTTCTTTTCCTGCTGCGTATTTTACGTCGAAATACCATATAGATTTTCGACAACGATAGATTGGGGAAAGGGTTAACAAGGGTAAGGCATAGCACCGACATTTGTCTGGTGTGAAACTGGGAAACCTAAAAATCAGAATGATGTGATTAGGTATGGCTGACGTTAAAAGTAGTACTTAAACGGTTGAGACATGTAGATACTTACTTTTTTTAAATCATTTAGGTTTCAAGTGCGTAATAATGTTGAAAACAGACAATGTCAATGTAACATGTATAAATAAAAAGGAGAAAGGAGAAAGAAAAACTAAAGGACTGCACTGTATATTATGAAAGGATTCGTTGAAATGTTCATGTCTTATTAAAATCGTACTCTCTTAAATTAGTGTCGGTAAGAGTAAGTGATCTCTACAGGTCTAATGTTTCTGTCTGTTAACACTTTGCGCAGCAAATGAACCTCGTAGTGAAAAGATCTTCTATGGTTCGGATATAGAGCAAGTGAAATATTCAGTTGCTATGCATCACCGAGCAAGTTTAAAAAAATGCATTTGAAATCACAGTGGGCTTTCAATTCCAAATCACCTGCGCCCGCCCGTTATACTGTAGCAAGTCGGCACTCAATGGGGTGCTGATGGCGCTCAGCACACTGGGAGGGTAACATAATTCTAATGCATACAAAAAATAAACTTTCTATTCTTTAGATGAGTTGTTCTTGCTACAGTGATTTCTCACCATTTTGATGGACATCTTCAATCATCAGCCATGAGGACTGTTAGTGTATAATGTGCGTGTATTTGTTTCCCTGTCTGAAAACACGTCGTATTACGACGGCTGTGACAGTACAGTAAATGTTAATTATTTCAACCAAATATTGAATTATCATTTATATGAATGGGCTTTATTGCTTTTCTTTCCAGTCGCGTAAAGTGATGATTTTAATGTTTATCTCTGTAAAATTGTATTTTAAAACGTTAAGCAGGCAAGTTTGCAGTTACAGTGAGTTCGCCTCAATATAAGACATGATTAAACTGAAATCCAAACTATAGGACCGACGTTTCCCTTTTCTCATATCACAGGTATTAAGCAGAATGTTGCTGATCTATCATGAATTATCAACCAATTAGCGTAACACATATAAAACATAAAACACAACGGATACGATTTGGTGTCACTATATCAAAAGGGGATTACAAACCAAGTAAACTCCCGAAGAAATTAAACTGAAGCTCATTACTTCCCCTCATTTTTACAGTGGGCAGGCAGACAATAGGCTAACGCCCAGAGAAGAACCGGCCCGCTAGCAGGGGAATTATTTCCCCTCATGCTCCGACAAATAATTTTCCAGTTTATTTTACACCTTCTCATTTTTACTTCCCTAGAAGTACTTAATCTACCAACATCACCACCCTATCCACAACCCTCCAGATATAATAAAACGGGTAAATATGATCTGTGAGTTATTATCACGAGCTACTACGGTAGCGACTCTCGCATAGATTTTTCAAATAGATTGCCAGAAAAATTGTGTGTAATGGGAAATATTCACAAACGTCATAAATGTCAATGATACACTGCAAGGAAAATATCTTGAAACGACAACTACTCAAGCTATTTCATATGTGCAGAGTTCTATTTTCGATTCAAACTCTAGCATCGGAAGGCCGGGAGATGGTTTCCCATTTTCATATCAGCCATATGATACTTTAATTCAGGCCACGGCCGCTTTCTTCCTAGTCCAGCCACTTCGTGCCTCCATCGTCACCGAAAACCTAATCTGAATCAGTGCGACGTTAAAACAATAACAAGAAAGTTCCATATTCAATGTTAATTTTCTTGTACCATATTATGTGACATGTTTTATGACTCGAGGGGTAGGTTCCTATAAGGCAATGTTTTCCGTTAGAAAATCTTCCTCTGCGCATCAATGGTAGTGTCTAACCCATGATCTGAAGCTCTGAATTTGATCATGCCTGTGATTGACCGGCGGTCAAAATTATTGGTACTCACGTCCCTGTCAGTGACACACTCAGTGTCACCCGAAAAAACTCCGTCGCGCTTAGTCGAGTTCTGATTTCGTACAGCACAATCGAAATGTGGTAACTGATAGGAAGGCCGCCTACACGGCACTAATTTCACAAGGACTGCAACTCTGTACCTGAGGCATCATCATCTTCTTCTTCTTCTCCTTCTTCTGATAACCCATGGCACATACGGCTCATTCACGGGCTAGGCCTACTAGTAAGGGGACTACTGCCCTGCCAGATGGCCTACAGATAGTGGAGTGGTCAGTGTGACAAGATCCTCAGCCGTATTGCTTGGCATGTCAAACTGCTCCTCAGTTGGTCTTACGAGGCTGAGTGACCTCTTTCGCAGTCCTCAGTTCAGTAATAGCCGAGACTAGCCAAGAATCGAAGCCGAGACCTCAAGCTAAGAGGCAGGAAAACTACCCTCACACCAAAGGGCTGGCAGAAGATGGTTTATTTCTGTGACTTGCATATACAAGGTGAATCACCTAAAATGTGCACGCCAAGTATTTCTGAAGTGGAAGGTGCTAATTGATGAACTGCTTTAAAGTGTAATTAAGGGCCCATAAATGTAGCCCATACACAGAATTATTTTAGAAAGTTACTTTTTTTTTCAAATGGAACAATGCTTATTGACATTAGCACAATAAAACTATAGAGTAAATTCGAATATCAAGGGTTCTCTTTCTTCTTTCTTTTCAGGATTCTAAGTAGTTTACGTACTATCGTAGTTTGAAAATTGTAAATACCGGCAGTTGTCTGCTTCATGGATCAGAACTAACGAAAAAAGTGAATACAGAAATTCTTTGGATTCTGAAGAAGAAAGAATATTGGCCTTCCAACGTTTTGTTCAAAATGACAACCACCAGCTTCAAAGCAAGCTTTCAGCCTGTCATGTAAAGATTTATGCACACGTTCAAGCATTTCTTCAGAAATTTCAGCGCAGGCAGCAGTAATGTAATAAGTCGTTTCAAATCATCTCGTGTAGTCGGTATGCCCTTACAAACAAAGATTTTTAGCTTTCCTCAGAAAAAATAAAATCTAAAGGTGGTGTATTTCTGTGACTTGCAATATACAAGATGAATACCCTAAAATTTGCACACCAAATATCTGGTGAACCGGCCGGCCAAGGTACAATCCCGCTTCGTCCAATCCAACGATTCGGAAACACTAGGTGAAGACAAGCTGTAGGTCATGTACGTCATGCACTATGCGCAGGACAACCATATATATATTTTAAAATTTGCTTTACATCACACCGACACAGATAGGTCTTATGGCGACCATGGGATAGGAAAGGGCTAGGAGTGGTTAGGAAGCGGCCGTTGCCTTAATTAAGGTTCAGCCCCAGCATTTTCATGCTGTGAAAATGGGAAACCACGGAAACAATCTTCAAGACTGCCGACAGTGGGGTTCGAATCCACTATCAACCGGATGCAAGCTCACAACTGTGCGAGCCTAACCGCATGACCAACCCGCTCGGTTATTCACTAAACAAGATACATGATAAATCTGGTGTATCTTGTCTTAATGCCCATGTACAAAAGTTTACACGATCCCAAAATCGCTTCAATGCAGCTCTTGATGGAGAGGAACAAAATATGGATTGAACTTGCAACGGTGAAGAACACGTAGTAGCCTTTCCTAACTCATGCACTTCCTCGTGCATTTACATGGTAACTAACGTACGGATCTACCGCAATAGTTGCTACAACATTCATTTCACCCTCTTCTCCAGTTACTCGTTAATTTCTATGACCTTTTCAGGTGTTAAACTTCCAGTTTCATGTAAATGGTTGAAGAGATTCACAAATGATTGGCGAGATGGGCGACGTCCATTGGTTTATCGTTCCGCGTACAGAGCACAAGAACGAACAACAATCTTCCTACATTCTGAATACACCATTAACATGTCGGCTTTTTCAGCATTGGTAGGCGGACTGAGGGATTCAGACGGTTGAGGCACTGGCCTTCTGGCTCCAATTTGGCAGGTTCGATCCTGGCTCAGTCCGGTGGTATTTGAAGGTGCTCAAATACGTCAGCCTCGTGTCCGTAGATTTAATGGCACCTAAAATAACTCCTGCGGGACAAAATCCCGGCACCTCGGCGTCTTCAAAAACCGTCAAAAAGTAGTTAGTTGGACGTAAAACCAATAACATTATTATTCAGTAAACACAATATTCCACCATACTTCATGAACCATCACAAATAACCGACAAAGAAGATGCAATGCAATCGGTGTACTGTAAAGGGACATCATAGCCTCGTGCAGCTGAATGGAGCAGACAACTGTCGGTATTTACAATTTTCAAACTACGTAGCTCGTAAACTACTTGTACTAGAATCCTGAAGAAAAACAAACAAAACAACCACAGCCTTCGTATTCTAATTTACTCTAGTTTTGTCAATATCAATAGGCATTGTTACATTTAGATGTAACTTTCTTAAATAATACACATTCTAATAATTATTAAAATTTGTGTGTGGGCTATAATTATGAGCCCTTGGTTATACTTCATTTCTGTAAAAACGGCATATTAACAGCACCTTCTATTTCAGAAATACGCGAGAGGGGGCGGGTTAGGTGATTCACCCTGTATACTTGAAAAGCTGCTATATAATTTAACTGTTTATAGTTCGATACTTGCAGCCTCCGTGGCTCCGGCGGCAGCGCGCTGACCTCTCACCGCAGGGTTCCGTGGTTCAAATCCCGGTCACTCTATGTGAGATTTGTGCTGGACAAAGAGGAGGCGGGACAGGTTTTTCTCCGGGTACTCCGGGTCTCCCTACCATCTTTAATTCCAGCAACACTCTCTAATATCATTTCAATTGATCTATCGATCATGAATCAATGCCCCAAAGGAGTGCGACAGGCGTCGGCAGCCGACACAATTCATATCCTCGTCGCTAGATGGAGGCTTAATTCATTCAATTCCTGACTCTGTCAAATGACTGGAAACAATCTGTGGATTTTCAATTTCATAGTTCGATATTTGACGCGTGTGTTCTCACTGCCGAAACTGCTTAATCTTCATAGAACAATTCAAGCATAAGTGAAAAAGAAATGTTACTATCTTCTGTCCAATACATAGATCCCAAATTCAAATTAAATTATAGCGTGTTCCTGTAACGTATGCCAAAAGAAGATTTCTCGCAAGGAGAACGATGTATTAGTCTCAGAATGGAACAAAACCCATGCATTAAAGTGAACTAGTAATGTACCAATAAGGTTGTCAAACAAAACAAGTCTGCAATATAGTTTTAATGTATTAATTGGCCCATTTCCTACAAACAACCAAACAACAATACTTCGATTAATTATAATATGAATTCATACACTGATGAAGAACATTTACATACGACCCTGTAAAATTAAATTTCACTGAACAAACAAAAAGGAATATACGTTCAAATTAACACATAAGCAAACACGAAGTAACGGGCATCTTAAAATTTTTAAAGCCTTGGTGCGTATGCATGTTGTGGTTTTTGACAATTACTCAACTTATGATAATGTAAATGTTGAGGTTTTAATACACAACCGGAGATTAACATCAGGTCACGCAAGCTCGACCCGCACGTGCCTATATTCAACTGCTGTAATCCTTGGTGTGCAGGCCCACATGATCTCACCGGATTCGATTGGGGAATGCGAGGCACTACCACACTACATAATCACGGCATTGTCACCAAATAATTAACAGGCAAACCAGAAATGTTACAATCGCGCTTTTCACCCGACATCTTTAGAAAAGTATAATAATCAACCATACGCTAATGTTTTTATAATTGAAAAAAAAAAAAAAAAGCCACACACAGTCTCATGTCTGCCACACGATCAATATTGTAGGTGGGACAGAACAAGACCCTTTGACACACATTTGTGTTTGGAATTGTATTATTTGTAGTTTATTAGACTCTTATATCTTTCATTTTCGACACCCACACTTTTTGTTTGCCTCATCACATTTAGCACTGCTTAAACCTTCTTCAGCCATCTCAAATACCTTTTACATTAAATTTCAATTTTATTTTATTTTTAAGTTTTTCGAAATGATCGCCACTTCTTGACAGGTGATGCCGTTTGATTGTTCAGTGTATTTTTATTCCATTCATTATGCAGAAATTTTACTCAAGATTCAAAACCTTTGGAGGAAGAGCCATACCTACATCAGCTAAGCTGTGGATCCTATGAGAGTGCTCAAGCTCTTCAGCAGCAGGTAAAAATGTAAGTAAGGGCAAAGCCGATTCATGCACAGCTCGGGTGATTTTAATATTGCTGAATCAGCAATTTTTAATTAGACCTAGATTGTTAAGGCGTCAATCTAAGGGATATATGTGCCTAGAATAATTATCGCTGAGACGGATTTGAGATTATTATTATTATTATTATTATTATTATTATTATTATTATTATTATTATTATTATTACCATAAAGGGCCCAAGATTTAGATCATCGGCCTTCTGAGATCAATAGCGTTCAGAGTTTGGTGTAACCGTTACCAATATATTGAGTCTTAATCACATTTAATATGAGGTTATTATTTATGCCCTATTGTCTTGATTAAAATTGCGTTATACAAGAAAGTACGTTAATAGGAAGTAACCCTGTAAGTCAGTCATCAGCATACATGTCACAGGCACTGCTTTTTAAGACCTCAGAGATGTCATTAACATACACAGCAAAGCATAATGGACGAAGGGATGACCCTTGTCGTATGCCACATTTCACAGATTCCCAGCTAGAGGATTGTTGCACTTCGTGGTTTATGAGATAGATAGCCTATGATTCAATCCACCACCGAGCACCCTGCGAGAAGCCAACTGACTTCAGTTTAGCAAGAAACAAATCTTGCTTGTATATGTTGGGTATTCAGCCCGAAGGCTGGTTTGATCCTCCACAGCTCCGCTAACAGCTGTCATAAACAGCCTAGGCGTCACTGAAGATGTGTACTAGGGAAATGAGGAGTGAGGTAGTTTCCCGTTGCTTTCCTCGCCAAGCCAGAAGTTGCTATTATATATCAGTCTGCCAAGCCCACTGAAATGCATGCACCAGCTGACCCTATGAGCGATATTTTCACACCATTCATAACAGGAACTGGCTGCATACTAGCATCGCTCATACCTCAGTCACTTTCATATTGTCAAAGCCAAAGATGAGACTGAGACAGGTCAATGAAAGTAACAAATTTATTCTAGCCCATGCCAGAAGACATAGGGCACTGTAAACACTACATCTCGCCAGCAAAGGTATAAAATCAAGCTTAACAGAGTCAAATGCATATTAGTTATTTACCACGAATATGAACAGAAATATGGAAGGTCTAGAGAAGACGGGCACGCCCCATGTACGTATAAAATGTTCCCTAGAGCTAGTTCTTAGAGAAATCAAAGAAACGTTAAGATAGTAAGCTGATTCTTTTCGTGTATATCATCTGTAACTTTCGACAGAGCAGTAGTAGAACTATGGCCTTTTTTTTTTTTTTTTTTTTTTTTGCTAGTTGCTTTACGTCGCACCGACACAGATAGGTCTTATGGCGACGATGGGACAGGAAAGGGCTAGGAGTGGGAAGGAAGCGGCCGTGGCCTTAATTAAGGTACAGCCCCAGCATTTGCCTGGTGTGAAAATGGGAAACTATGGCCTTTCTTGAGGCTAGACTGGTGGGGATTGTTTTAGAATGCGGTATTTATGGTCAATTTTCTGAATGACGGATACGTATTCACTATTTCTTCTCCATAGCTAAATGGTTTGCGTGCTGACCTTTGGTAACAGGGGTCCGGGGTTCGATTCCCGGCAGGGTCGGGAATTTTAACCATAATTGGTTAATTCCGCTGGCACGGGACTGGGTGTATGTGTCGTCTTCATCATAATTTCATTGTCATCACGACGCGCAGGTCGCCTACGGAGTCAAGTCAGACTACAGTGAGCATCGTTGGTACAAAGAAAGATGAATTACAAATAAATGCAGGCAGGCTAGCTAGTTTTATAGTTTACATTGCCTTAAATCATGTGATGTTATGCCATGAGCACTATAGTTTACCCTGGAATTTGAATCATAAGGACGTAACACTAGATTTGAAAATTCCTCATGTATTGGCCATAACTCAAACCACGACTGAGACCTATAGCTTTCCATGGAAATCGAATCGTAAGGACGTGGTACTAGATTAAAAGATTTCCATGGATTGACCAACACAATTTAAAAGTTCGGCAGTATATTACGAGTAAAAGTAAGATCATGAATGATTTACCCAATATGCTGGGATAGTTGTTCGGCACAACATTCAAAATAGTGATGTTTTTTCCAACATTAAATTTGTTATTCTATACCAATGACCACGATATATTCACAACGACAGCTAACCTCCAACTGAGCGCGCGAGTCGAGCTCGGAGGTAGCAACACTGAGCGACCCCCCGGGTTTAACGTGGTTTGTTGGGACCGCCGACCTTAATCTAGGTCCTTTGTCCCAAGACGACTGGTGGATTTCTTTGCCTGGTGCGACTTTCTTGCAGAGCGACGATCCTCTTTCAGGTGAGGTGTGACGACGTTTTGCTCCTGGCGACTTGAGCTTTTATGTCCGAGCTGCCAGTATTTCGGGAAAGTAGGGATAATTGCGAGTGGTGGGATTTTGAGATGTGGTGGTGGCGATTTTTGATTGGCGAACGAGAAAGGGTTAGGGTATTTGTACTGGAGGTGGCAGAGGTCTAGAGGAGTTGTTTGGCGTGTTACATTGTTGTTTTAGGTGGGGCATACAGTGTTTCTGGGTGGGAAGTGGTTTTAATTAGGGGTATATGGATTTATATCGTCCTAGTTAAGAGGGTGAGAAGACTTCTCAGAAGATCTATGGAGGTGATGGATTGTGTTTGGTTGTGTGGGTTGATCGTAGGAGGAGGGTTAAGTTCTAGGTTTAGCAGCGACGGTGGTTGATGGTTGGGTGGTTGAGGGTGGCGCAGGTGCTTGTTCGCAATGTAGCGAGCTTTGATGGACTTTTTTCAGAAATGGACAGCCTGGGTAGGAAATGGCGTGGTTGCATTTACAATCTGCACACTTTGTCTGTTCACGGGGGACTGGACAGACGGTGATGATGATGATTATGATGATTATGATGATTATGATTATCACCACACCTGTTGCAGCGGATTTCGCTAGGACAGCTTGCGGCCGCGTGGTTAACTTGAAGGCATTTGAAGCATTAAAAATTAGTGAGGATTGCAAGCGTGGCTTATTAGGGTTTTGGCGAGTTTGGTTCTGGGCAGGTGAGAGGTTGGCCGGAAGGTGTGGAATACGTTTGTGGTTGTGCCAACGGTAGGATTTGTGGCGGGGTTTCGGATTGTGATTGGTCAGTTTGGGTGGGTTTTGTGGCTGCAGGTTGGGTGATTTTCGGATCAGTGTGTGTTTCTTCGGGTTTGCTTTTGTTGGGTTTATTCTTGGCTTGTGGTTCTGAGCGGGTGGGTAAGAGCAGGAGAAGTGAAGTTTGAGAGCTGGCGTCTGCTAATTCCGGTGGTGGGGTGGTTTGCGTGCCGCATTCGCAGAAAATAGGTCCTTCCTCCAGCGTTTCTTCTTTTTCAGCTGCTTCTTCGTGGTCTTCTTCTTCAACTGCAGGATCTTCTTCTTCACGAGCGAGCGAGTCAACACAGCGCCATCTTATAACAGAGTATGCGTGTGACGTCACATATTTAGCACACATTTCGCCTTACTTTGAAGCGCTATTTCACGAAAACTACGTTCGAGATTTTTAAAATGTTTTATGCTTTATTTTTTATAACAGGTAACCTCCTCTTTTATATGTCAATTGACACATTAAACATAATCGTAAGTTACATACTCTCGGCGATATACGCGTTCTACGCAAACACTAAACCGTCTTAAAATGTCTTTCCATGTATCCGTTGTCGAGAAATGTAAGTCTACGTTAAAACAAAAAAAAAACAAAAAGTACCCTTTTATGTAGAGTGAAGTCCACTGCTCTAATCATATTTATGAAATATTACTATAGGCCTACTGTACTAACTATATCCACCCCTATAGCTGTCGCTGGAGAACTGCGTATGTAACTGGCGCAAGCCATCATTTCTTTATGAAAGAAAATGGCCGTAGGGTATCACAGAAGACATGACCGATTGCGACCAATGTTAGATATGCCTATTCACTGTCATATTGGAACGCCATCGCAACTGATGGAAAAGGTAAAAAAATGTTATAAACTTCGAATGTAAATGGTATACAGCAGACATTATAGATTTACAATTACTACTGGTAAAGCATTCAATAACGGCTTAAAACAGGACCATAATGTTGTAACTCATAAGCAATTTTTTCGAAGTGAGAACTTTCGGTCTACTAATACAGAATTGAAATGCGTAAACCTGCACCCTTTATATAGCCGCGTAGAATTATGCAAGGCAGACGCGCCTGGATTTTCAGAGCAGTGAGGTTCCGAATCCTCCTTTACTCACGACTTCTTTTTAATTATTTTCATTTTAAACTCGGGTACGCATCGTTATTAAGATTTGACGTTCCTGAAGCGTCAGATATCGCAACCTAAACACCGACTACGGACAAAGGCATTGTGTATACAAGTGTCAGCATTATGCTGGGTACCCCTATGGGAGAGGGTGAGGGGGCGGTAGAATACACCCACGGCATCCCCTCCTGTCGCAAAAGGCGACTAAATGGGAAACTAGGGACTTTCCTATTGGGAGCATGGGTTGGCGACCACGGTCCGCTGAGTCTGGCATTGCTTCCACTTGTGTCAGGCTCCCCACTATATTTTCTATCCGACCTCCCTTGTTCTTTTCCGGCACCGACGGTATTAGGTTTGCGAGGTTTAGGGTGCCATTTTCACGCTCTCCATGGCACTTCTATTTGTGTCCAGATTAGTGTTAAGAGAGGATACTTGCCTAGTTGTACTTCCTCCTAAAACAATAATCACCACCACCATTATGATCGACGCACTGAATTCAGGAATAAGTATACTCAAATAATTGGGAACTATCAGGACATGATTCAACTTTCTGTGGTCGTTGCAGCAAGACAAATCTTTCAATGTATTTTATTTTATTTTATTTTATTTTTGCCAGTGGTTTAACGTCGCACCTACACATCGAAGGTTTACAACAACGCATGGATGGGAAAGGGTTACCTACGGTATTGTCTATTCATTACAGTCATAGTTCTTGTCGAATATTATATGTGATCATCTGATCATAATTACTATGTGTTTTAATTATTGCAGGCCATGCAGGATTGAAATAAATGCATTATAAGCAACGAATTTGAACCTCCGAACATAGGCTACGACTCGAAATTGGCCCGTTACGCCCTCGGCCACGGTAAAGTCGCTTGCAGCTGCTCTTAAATAATATTATTTCAGTGTTAATGCAATCCATGATCTATGCAAGGAGTTTCTTTTATGGTTCTATGCGTTCATTCACTAGTACCATCTTTTTATTGGATTTTCATCAACGAATATACGTATTTCAAACTATATACCTACAAAAGAACGTATCGGATGTCAGCGGATATGTTTTCACGTTACATTATAAACTGCAGGTTTGCATAAATCCGACGAAATCCGGTATAGAGTCTTACACTACTATTCGGTTTTCGTCTACCTGCTTCTCTAACCCTCAACACCGGGCGAGCTGGCCGTGCGGTCCGGGCCGCTTGGCTGTGAGCTTGCACCCGGGAGATAGAGGGTTCGAATCCCACTGTCGGCAGCACTGAAGAGGTTTCCGTGGTTTCCCATTTTCACACCAGGTAAATGCTGGGGCTGTACCTTAATTAAGGCCACGGTCGCAGCCTTCCAACTCCTATATATTTCCGATCCCATTGTCGCCATAAGACCTATCTGTGTCGGTGCGACGTAAAGCCACTAGAAAAAACCACCCTCAACAGCAGAGTCCCTTAGTCACCTACGTAATTTACTTCCTACATACGCCTTACGACTCATTATCTAAGCCGATTCATACGCACAGTTTCATCTAATGAATTAATTTCGAATTAGACTTCCAATTCTTTATTACAAGTATCTTCCAGTAATTGCTCCTTACAGGCAATGTTTTCACTAAAACTTCAGGCTTGTGAATCGGATATTCCAAATCCACCAAGTTTTCACTTCAGTATAGTTTTGAACACTGAGAAATATTGTGATAATTTAATCTGAGAACTAACTTCTTTGTACAATATAGCAGATCACTACTACGAAATCGCAGCACAATATTCTTGCTACACCTTGAATCTTATTATTCTTGTTACGAATAAAACAGTTTGTTTTATAGACAATTTAATTCTAAGATGATCCAATTAGCACACATACAAACACACAAATACCGAGCGAGTTGGCCATGCGGCTAGGGTCGCGTAGCTATGAGCGTGCATCGGGAGTTGGTGGGTTTTGAAAGTGTTAAATAACCAGCCTCGTTCTGGTTGATTTACTGCTATGCAAAAAAGTCTGTGGGGCAAAATTTCTGGTACCTCGGCGTCTCCCAAAATAGATGTAATTAGTAGGATTAAAAACCAGTAACACCTCAATGTTATTATGATACTTTTATACAATCCCAGCTTTCACAGAAGGTATAATTCACATATAGGTCCACTCTGAACAACAACAGTTAAAATATAGGTTACTGAAACTTCTTTAAACCAAGAACTCGAACTATACAATGTCTGTCAAGGACAATATCGCCAGGATCTCGCAAAAGCAGCCGTGGTTTGAATTATGGTCAATCCATGGAAAAATGAAAATCTAGTACCACGTCCTTACGATTAAAATTCCATGGAAAAATATAGGTCTCAGACATGGTTTGAATTATAGACAATGCATGGGGAATTTTCAAATCTAGTGTCACGTCCTTACTGGCCTAGAAACAGCCACACGAAATTAAAACGATTCAAATTCCAGGGAAAACTATAGGGCTCATAGCATAACATCACATGATTTAAGGCAATGTAAATTATAAAACTAGCTAGTCTGCCTGTCTGCATTTGACTTCATTTATCTTTCTTTGTAGTAACGATGCTCACTGTAGTCTGATTATCAAAATTAACATCACTGTATTGCCTGGTAACAGTCCTCCCATGAAATCCAGGGCGGTAAATATATTTTCAACATACATAATACTTAAGAGACAAAATAAACAAGTGTTAACATAACACAAAATATGATAAAATAGTGTAATAGTCCGATACAACATCTTTCCAGTCACAAAATGCTTTCCGGCTTCGTATCGATATCTGGTAGGAGAACAAGACTTCAACTAAGTCTTACGGCACAACGATCTACATATTCTCTTAAGCAACCTCAAAATATACACACGGAGTACATTTCTTGGAAGAGACGGGAGTTTCTTACACTGTCTCGCTACATCGACAAAGCAGAACTTACCTATGTATGGCAGATATAATAATAATAATAATAATAATAATAATAATAATAATAATAATAATAACAATTGGCTATGATGATGTTGATGACGACGACTGCGGCGGCGAAGATGAAAATAATAATAATAATAATAATAATAATAATAATAATAATAATAATAATAAATACATAAAGTATTGTTAACGTGATAGGTATACAATTTCTACAAATTCTAATGGACTCTAAATCTAAAACTACGAGATTCTGATATTTTCCACGCAGCATTAAAAAGAGCAATATACAATTAACAGAAATTTTGAAGTAATTCAGATATTGCGCAGCATAATGCCCCCTTTCAAGACGTGTACATAGCCCGATTAAATTTTTCTACAAAACAATCTACGATGAACACAATGATCGAAAATTGAAATACGTATTAAAGCATGTCACCAGTATAAGCTTATCATGGGAACAATGCGATGAATGCCTTTGTATTTGGTTACGTATTCGGATTTCTAACATATTGTTTGAGACAATGTGCAAACAGTGAGTAAATACCCCCTCAGGGTGAAAAGAGCGGAGCGAGAAGTGCTAGGCCTGAAATGTAACACCATAGTATATATATGAAATATAGCCACATACTTGCCAATAAATCAGAATCACACGCTCTGTAATAGTTTATATAAGAGCTATGCAGCCCAATGAATGAATTGCATTGCACAGGTAGGACCCTACAATCCGCCACAATGCGTCATATTATGTAACCGCACGGCCACTAATACTAAGTCGGAACCTAACGCGCGGGATCTAAAAGTTAATTAAACACGTGCCACGTTATCATTTTAGAATAATAAAACATTATTTATGGTACCGTTTAACTGACGAGAAACTCAACATTTGTTAAAAAGCAGGCACACAAAGTCTGTACGACTTTATGCAACATTTCCTCAAAACAACCCCTGTTCAGCAGTGTAGCGAGAATACAGGAATATTTTTTTCTTTTCTTTTCTTTTCTCAGCAGACATGGACGGATCTAAAAAGTGACGACGTATATCATTAACTAACCACGTTAGACTAATGGAATGATTTAGGTCAACATGAAAAGCCCCTCAAAACGCGAAGGTCTCGCCCTGAATTGGAGGACAGGTATCGATTCAATGAATGGCATTAACAGACAATATTCGTTGTAGGGATTCGCATACACATTCTAGTCCACTTCTGTCGTCGATCGTGTCTCCCATCCTCCATACATCAGAATTGTCAAGTGGTGTTAAGCTCCCATCTACCAGTTAAGTCTGCTGGCCAGTAAGAAATCTAGCGTTATAATGTTGTGAACTGGAAGTCAGGTGTTTTCGAAGGTTATGGTACTAACAAGCTCTAGTAAATTAAATTCGACCCACATATCGAAACCATCCTTCGAATAGTATGGTAAAGTGCAGAAAGGAGTACAATATATTTTCTTCAAAGTAATGTGTGACCATTCGCACCTTTAAGAGGACCGCACATGTTAAAAATATGTCCTTATATCATGTAATAACATAACACGGGAATAAGGTGAACAACCTGAACCACGTCAATGCAAAATAACGAATGTTGTATTCATGTCTCGTAAGTTCAGTTCACTTTAGTTACTTTTCTTAACAATAGCATATTGATGACAAAGCTGCTTTACAGGCTGGAAAGGGAGAAAAAGAGAAAACTGTTGCAGCACGGCGTGTGAAAATTTGGAACCCTGCAGTCTAATCGGTAGTCGATGTATGAAAGCTCGTTGCTGTTACGTCTTAGAAGCTCTGACACCGTGGCGCACAACCTGAAGTATCCTTTTTCTTCTCCTTTTTAATCGACCTTTATTGGAACAACATTTGGTCATCCTCCATGCACAAGGAACACAGCACACATACAAAAATATAAATTGTCAGTGCAAAGTAGCCTACATTCTTCAAGTACATAACACTACAATGAATCTCTCTTCCGAGAGAAGAGGGGGAGAACAAACAAAACACTGGCAACAATGCGATGAGCACAAAGTGAAATTCTTATATCCGCGGTTCTCTAAAATCCATCACAGCACTGAGAACTGAACTGTTTTCACCTTGCAACACCATTGCAGCGCTGGTCCGGAACGACACTTGTAGATAACATAGTTCTGATAGAAAGCGGCTTCGAGAAGCATCATAAAGGCCAAACTTAAACAAAATGTGGTTCAGATCTCCATCCTACGCATACTGACATCGACAGCGCGAACACGAAGTACCTTGTAAGAAACGGTAATCTGAAGTAGGACCGTGTTTACCTCCCATTAATGAAAAAAGATACCATGTTCTAGCATTGGCCTGAAACTGAAATTTAATATTAGGATATCGCAGAATAATGCCATGGAAATCCCTTTCGAGGATAGTCGAGAATGGAACAGAAATCTACTCACTTCTCGTGTCCAGGTTTTCACAGTTAAGAAGTCCAATGCCCAGTATTAAACTAGTTGGCATTTCACATTCGCGTTAGAATAGCGCATTATTTCAAAACCAATATATAGGCATAAACAACAAGTAGATAGTAGGTAAAATGTCTCATAAAATACTGAATTAAGTGCAAGTGATTACGAAAAATAATTCATGTGGCTGTTGTATACCAATGCTAGTGTGTAGGCCTACGTAAGAGGCAGTATTTGAAAGGAAATAGCTATAGCCTATATGCTGCATCCCAACCCCGCATTCGCTCAGAACTGAAAGGGGAAACTATGTAAAACCTTTTCTAGATCGCCCTAACGTGAGATTTTAACCCACTACTTCTCTTCACACTCGTCATTAGGGGGCGGATGTTGAGGACCTAAAAACAGTGAAAAATTCAAGGAAATGCCCTTAAATTTATGGAAAATGCTACAAAATAAAGTAAAAATGACCAATATATTTTATCAAACTTAGTTTTACATGTAATATACCCCTGTTCTATTCACTGCACAGCAAGCACTTGCTTTTACAGAAATTATCTCATAATTTACTTCGAGTGTATATAAATATGGATATAATGATTTGCTGCAAGTAGTGACAGCACTTAGCCCGCAAAGAACCTGGGAACACTTGTTGTTCTTTGCACTCGTTACAGCTTTCAAATGCTTTTCACTTTTAATGTGCTGTTGAACAACAAACTTCCTTTCCGCACTTACTTTAACAATGCACAATTTATAAAACGCGCCCATCTGCTGTAAACGTGTCTTTTCCAAATTCATTCATTAGCTGAATTAATAATACACTTCGTGGTGGTTTCACTGCTCGAATTTTTCTTGCACAGAATTGCTTTGGAGGATAGTTCTGTACTGAATCGGAAAGTTATACAACTACTGTTGTTTAATTTTCATTTTGTTCTTGGCCTTGAAGTACGCAGGGGGTGAATGACTAGCTGTAGGAGCGGGTGTGAAGGCTGGCTGATTCCTTTTGCTTGAGACACGTTAGGAAATACTTTCTCCTAATGATCAGAGTTCTGTATTGTGTTCCTGCATATATCTCGGAAACACAATACTCACAGGTATGAATCCTTTCCTTAGTCATCAACAACTGACGGAGAAATTGCTTGGTCATGAAATATATTTAGCAAATGTTAACATTTATAATGTTTTATGTTGTCACTTGTGGAGTTTTATCAATCTGACAATAAAGAATAGGCTACATGCATACATTCTTTAAAAATGGTCTAAACGTTTATTCTTCGAAATGCTAGAAATTGACGTAAAACATTCTTGAAAGTTTAAATAAAGACTGATCATCCCAAGTCGGCAAAGAAATACGAAATAATGCAAAATGAAAACGTGTTATCGTTTGTTATATCGCAGAATGAATGTTTATACAAATGAGCAACGTCCTAATGCAAATGGAAAAAAAGATGACATCTCAACAACCTCCAAATGTAAATCCTTCGTGGTAGAACGAACAAGGCTGGGAACTGAACCCTGCTCAAGAGTGCAAGAAGTTACTATAATTAACTACTAGACCAATCTTTACCTAGTAACGGAATTGTGAAGTAAGAACCACGATTTTTTATCTGAGTTAGGAGGAATGGAAATTGACCTACAGGATTGTTAATAGGGGTTGTCAGGAAACAGAATGTTCCCCAATCCAATAAGACCCTGAGCTTATGCTATTCCATGAAAGAATCGTTGGACCATCCTACTGTTATTTTCGCGCCATGGCTACCATAAAATCATCCACAAACCAAGCCAGTGTCTACAAGGTTTTACTTGCCCAAAAGTTATTCTACGTAACACGTAAAGCAGAATTTAGACCAAGAAATAATAATGTTCGGGTGGTGAGTTTATGATACGCTATACGGTGCAAAGCTGTAATATTTTGAGTAATCAGTTCAATGCAGCTCTCCATGCGACCCTGTCCTGTGCTAACCTTTTAATTTCTACGTAACTACTACATCCTAAATCTGCTCTAACTTGCTTATCATATTCATACCTTGGTCTACCCCGACCGTTCTTATCACCTACACTTCCCTCAAAAACCAACTGAACAAGTCCTGGGTATCTTAAGATGTGTTCCATCATTCTATCTTTTCTTCTCGTCAAATTTAGCCAAATCGATCTCCTCTCACCAATTCGAGCCAGTACCTCTTCATTCGTGATTCGATCTCGAAGTAAGCAAATGTCTTTTCTAAGAAGGTCTTCCTTGCTTGTGCTAGTTTGCATTTTATATCCCCCTTACTTTTACTACCCAAGTAACAATATTCATCTACTTCCTTTAAGACTTTATTTCCCAATCTAATATATCCTGCATCACCTGACTTCGTTCGACTGCACAACATTACCTTTGTTCTTCATCTTGTACTCCTCCAAGAATGTGTCCATACCATTCAGCCATTTCTCTAGATCTTCTGCGGACACAACATAAAATAACTACATCATCCGCAAATATCAAGGTTTTGATTTCCTCTCCTTGGACTGAGATTCCCTTTCCAAATTCCTCTTTGATTTTCCTTTGTCGTCTGTTCTATATAAATACTGAAAAGGAGGGGGGGGGGGGGGGTGCAAACTGTAGCCTTGCCTCACTCCTTTCTGGATTGCTGGTTTTTTTTTTTTCAAAGCCCTCGATTCTTATCACTGCAGACTGATTTTTATACAGACTGAAGATAAATCTTCTTTCTCGGTATCTGATCCCAATCACCTTCAGAATCTAAAGTAGCTTGGTCCAATCAACATTATCGAATGCCTTTTTCTAGATCTACGAATGCCATGTACGTGGGCTTGCCCTTCTTAATTCGGTCCTCTACGATCAGACGTAAAGTCAGGATTGCTTTACGTGTTCCTACATTTCTTCTGAAGCCAAACTGATCTTTTCCCAACTCAGTTTCAACTTGCCTTTCCGTTCTTCTGTACATACTACGGGTTAACATTTTTCAGGTGTGAGATAAACTAATGGTGCGATAGTTTTTACACTTGTCAGCACCGGCGTTCTTGGGAAAAGGTATAACAACATTCTGCCGAAAATCGGATGGCACTTCTCGTGTAACATACATCTTACACACTAATAACCTCGCCATGCTGGTCTCTCCTAAGGCAGCCAACATTTCTGAGGGTATGTCATTAATTCCAGGTGGCTTGTTTCTATTCAAGTCTTTTAAGCACTGTCGAATTCTGACCTCAAAATTGGGTCTCCCATTTCATCAGCATCAACAGCCTCTTCTTGTTCCAGAACCATATTATTTACTTCTTTACCTTGACACAACGGTTGGATATGTTCCTGCTATCTTTTTGCCTTGTAATATTTTCCTAGAAGTGCTTTTCCGTCTGAGCTCTTAATATTCATATTACCTAGTTTTCTTTTCACCAAAGGTTTCCTTGATTTTCCTGTATGCAGCATCTACCTTTTATAGAACGATACAACCTTCAACTTCCTTGCACTTCTCTTTCAGCCAATCTTCCTTAGCTGTCCCGCACTTTCTATCCACTTATTCTTTAATCGCCTGTATTCTTTCCTGCCCTCCTCATTTTCTGCATTTTTGTACTTCCGTTGTTTGTCAACCACGTTTAATATCTCCTGAGTTATCCATTGATTCTTAGTTGATCTTTCTTTTCTTCCTAACTTTTCTTCAGCAGCCCAACTGATATCATCCTTCACGACTGTCCATTCTTCCTCTACTGTGTTTCCTTCAATATTTTCATTTAGTCCTTACGTAACACGTTCCTTGAAACAATCCCCTCACACCCTTTTCTTTCAACCAGTGTAGATCCCATCGTCTTGCACTGCTTCTTTTCTTCAATTTCTTTAACTTCAGATGGCATTTCCTGACCAACAAGTTGTGGTCAGAGTCCACGTCTGCTCCTGGAAAATTTTTGCAATCCAACAACTGGTTTCTGAATCTCTGCACAGAATGGCAATCAAAATACATTTAACTGACCAGCGCTGTACTTAAACAGCTAAGAAAGGGAAAAACTGTCATAAGCGAAGGTGATGACTAGAGTTAAAAGGGATTATAGTCCTTCGTGACAAGGGTAAGACAACAGTTCCGACGGTCCTGTAGAGGTCAAATGTGTAATAGTTTCAAAAACTTCAGAATATCTGGGTAATTCACTAGCAACATCTCTCCATTCTTGAAGAATTAACAGAAATATTTTTTAAATCTTTTTTTTTTTTGCTAGTTGCTTTACGTCACACCGACACAGATAGGTCTTATGGCGACGATGGGATAGGAAGGGCCTAGGAGTTGGAAGAAAGCGGCCGTGCCCTTAATTAACCCGGGAGAGGCCGCGCGATTTTTGATTACACGAAAGGGCGCGCGCGGAACTTGTCTCCGCATCGGTATAGGCTCGCAATAAAGAAAGTTGCATTTCAGCTATGCCTTATTTATTCGGCTATAAGTAAAATAACACCTTTTTGTACAATAGTGTAATATTTAGCTACATCTGCGCATACATTAAAGTACAGTATGCTGATTGTTTGTGCATGATTTAGACAAAGAAAATTTCATCATATTTGCTGTTATAAACATCTCATATTTTATCACTATAGACTGCACTACATAAACTGGGTCGTTATTAGAATATACCAAGTCAGTTTCTTAAACCAGACAACTTTTCGATCTTAGTTCTGTCAGTCATTTTCAAAATGTATTGTTTGTAATAACATTTTCTACCTTTCTGGGAACCTCGTATTTTGAAACAGCTTCATTCCAGTTCCTCTGCATTCCGTAAATCTGAAAATCATGCAGTATATAAAAGTATAATATAGGCCTATTGCAATTCAATATAAAATCAATAAAAGGTGATTCACTTACCGCGTGGTTTAGTAGTCTTCTTCTAAGTACATTGCGACCGCAAAAAGAACCGCAAGTCTAAGAAGAAATGCATTCAGTGCTCACGGTTTGTATGGCCGGAACATTCGTTGATATCCATCATGATAGTGAAAGATAAAGCACAACGAGTAAATCAAACCATACACTGAATCAGTCTCACTCGGACGGAAACACAACAATGTACGTGTCAGCAAGAGTCGCGCGCGGAGAATACTTCCGCAACGATGACAATACCTAACAGTAACAATCGCCACAGCAACAGAGTTAGAGATAGAAATAAACTAACCTTGACAATTGGTTTCCAAAATCCCCGAGAACAATAAGACAAGCGCACATGCGACTTGGTCAAAGTCACATTCTCGTACAAACAAAATAAGAAAAGTGCGGAGGTTTTCTCCGCGGCGCGCCCTCTCCCGGGTTAAGGTACAGCCCCAGCATTTGCCTGGTGTTTTTTTTTTTTTTTTTTTTTGCTATGGGCTTTACGTCGCACCGACACAGATAGGTCTTATGGCGACGATGGGATAGGAAAGGCCTAGGAGTTGGAAGGAAGCGGCCGTGGCCTTAATTAAGGTACAGCCCCAGCATTTGCCTGGTGTGAAAATGGGAAACCACGGAAAACCATTTTCAGGGCTGCCGATAGTGGGATTCGAACCTACTATCTCCCGGATGCAAGCTCACAGCCGCGTGCCTCTGACCGCATGGCCAACTCGCCCGGTTTTTGTAAATCTAAGGGTCTTTCATTATTCTATATGTTATCTTATGACCGAGATACGGTACTTCTTCAAAATCACTCTTTGGGGGAGACTCCTTCCGTTTTGTATGGGTCACTTAACCATTTACAAAATGTTGACAGGTACAAATCTGCTATTAAATAACGCGGTTTCATATTAGTTATATTAGTGTCAAACTTAGTGGCTAACTGATTACCACGCTGGCCTTTAGTCCAAGGCGTCCCGGGTTCGATTCTCACCCAGATGGGGATTTTAATTCCCATTGGCTAATCCCTCTGGTTCGGGGACTGGATGTTTGTGCCGTCTTCAACAGGCCTCTCAGACGGCTATACGCCATTGTATGTTTTATATTAGTAGGTTCCACATACAACCAAATACACTTAACTGAATTGTTATTAGGAAGGTCCAAGACCCTAATTCAGTCTGGGTGCTCTGCTGCCCTTGTAGAAAATGAGAAGGCGTCGTTGGAAAACGTAGGCTATACTTTTTATCAAGCAATAAGACTGTGTGTATTTGAGTTTCCGCAACCTTTCCAAGCAAAAGAGTGTAACTATGTAACCTGTGATGCAAATACCGACTTACCTTGTAAGAAGTGCGGCGATGACTGAATTTTCATTCTGAATGTTCACAATATTCACCGTAAATAGAATTGGATCTAGTTCATTCAATTTGTCAATTTCCACGTCTTCACAGATTATGTGACACGCGAGAGAGGCTTTCTTCCGCTCGACACAGTGCCCGGAATTGCACCCCGGTTGGATGGACACGGCTCATCCTTGTGTATGTACACTAGTTTATTTTGTGTAAACCTTCAAATAAAAAATAAAAAAGGAACGCTTCAGCAGGCAGGACATCGATCAGTGATGTGGAGGTCCCCGGTGTTCAATTCGTCAACCGCTCGACTTTGATTAATGGCGAGGATTCATATGGGGCTGCTTGGTTAATGTCGGCCACATCAATTCCGAATTGACTGGTTGCAGCCCGGGAGAGGGCGGGGAGAGGAGGGGTGTTATGTGGCTGCGTGTCCGACATGTGTAACATGACAGATACAATGCAATACGGCCGATCACCAGCACAATGCTCGCTTGTTCCAGAACATGTATATGTATCCGCACCTCACCAGCCTCGCAACAGAAAAGAAAGAAACGAACAAAAAATGGAATAGATCTAATAATAATGAAACGCCACACAGCAATTATAAAGTTTACGGCATTATACGATTATCAATCGGAGCGATAGTGAAACTGCCAGGACTGGCCAAATGACGCATGCTATGACATTTTAACATTGACAGGCTAGTCTCCTAAATATCTACCCTGCACGCAGGTTGTGTTGTAAAGGTGATCTAAATATCTTTACAGTTGCAGAGGAAAGGGTGGTGGTGGTTACTGCTACTTCATTTTAGGGGCTCGGTACATATTCTATAACAATTATATGGCTGTGGTGGCTATATTTGTGTGAGTAATAATTTCTAATTGTATGGCACAGATATCACCCTAGATCCAAAACAAAGGCCAGAATATTCTTACCACGTACAGTACCGATTGTGTGATACTGATATACTGTATATATACCGAGTGTGTGTAGGAGGGAGTAAGTTTTTGACTTTTTGAAATCAATTAAATAAATAATGTGAATATATTAACATTTCCATTTATTTTCTTGATAGAAAGTACTGGCAATGTGTTGTTTGGAATTTTTATAGCCTATATTTTGTAGAACATACGTGGCCATTTTTGTTAACAAGGTGTAGGAGGAGGAGTTATGGCAAGGCATATACAGGAATTGTTTTCAAGTCCAAATATTGTACAATAACCCTGACACAGGATGACTGTTAAAAATTAAAAAAAAAAAAACGAAAGGAAATGGTGACAAAATTTATACTATTTATACTATTGTAGACATATCACATCCCCGCTTCAGAAGTGACAAAACTGAAAATTCGTCGATTTTTTTAATATGCAGCCGAAACAGGAAGAGCGGTCTCCTTATTCAGTTAAAATGACATATCTCAACCTCCAGTTGTCTACGACAGGTGTCACTTCTGAGCAGTATAACAGTGACCTTCGTCAGCTGAATCGACACATATCTGAATAATAATAATAATGGCGTATGGCCTCCGGAGAGGCCTGGTGCAGGTCTTTTTCTAGTAGACGGCCTATTAGGCGACCTGCATGTCTGTGAAGATGAGGGCCCTACCTAGGATGATTTCTAATGTTGAATACACCACACACACCCAGCCCCCGAGCCATTGGAATTAACCAATTAAGGTTAAAATCCCCGACCCGGCCGGGAATCGAACCCGGACCCTCTGAACCGAAGGCCAGTACGCCATTCAGCCAACGAGTCGGACACAAATTTGAATACACCAGTAGTAGAGATGGGTAAGAGTAGTTCACCGGAAGGACTAGTGTCAGAACTGCTCAGTCCCTGAAATTAATAGTTCTTTGGGAGTAGTTCTTTTAGTTCCTACTCTTCGCCCTCAGTAACTTCGCTCGAGAGTCCCAGACGGCTGGGCTGACGACAATGGCCCGCGACCAGCTCGTGGGTATGTTATACCTGCTCGCGCTTCACACCACAGCAGTCAAATGTACCTTTAAAAATTGACGATCATAATTGTTTTAAAGGGCATAGCAATGAGGTTACTGAGAAGAAAATTATTAATTGTTGGATTATAAATGCATTTTCTTTAAATACCGGTATCTATAGGAACAATGTTTTCTGTATAGTCGAAATGAAGCCACACAGCACTTCTTCGGTTGGACATCTTCACCTGCGACAAAGAAATAAAGGTCTAAGCTTTTAAACGTATGAGAAGGTTAGGCCCCTACTTATTTGTTTTTCGGGATAAAATGCGAAAAAATATTGGAAATCTATTTGTAGAGTCCACTCATTCTTAATGGGTTTCCCCCCCTAAGTGGGGGTTAGGAAAAGGGTTTGGAGGGAATCAGCCATAGCTTTTGAAGAAGTTACTGTTCTAACATGCTCCTGAAGGGAAAATGGAAAACCACGGAAAACGCTTTGAAGAACAGCCGATGGAGAGATTCGAGCCCAGAGCGCCTCCCGAGTCCGGGTTACAAGCAATCAGTGCTTATCGTCACGCTACACCGGTCGGTGATAAACTATGAGTTCGGTGATTCCACATTATTAATATTTTGATTATAAAATTTGGGTTATGATTTCAAACCCTCTAAATATCGCGTAACGTGCGTTTGAATTAGGCCTATTTTTGCTTTGAGTGCTTTAAATCACGAACACAAAAACGTAAAAAATTGCGTCGATGCTTAGATAAATTTAGACCAAGTTCTATGGTTTCCCTACTGGTATTTCGTATTGCAATCAATCTACACAAGTAAATTTACATTTCACTAGAAAGATATCTCCGCGCACTCCTGTGGAAGAGTCCCGGGCCAACCTTCTGGTTAGTCTTATTCTAACTCCTACTCCTAGTCCCATCACGTCCCGCTAAAATCGCATGAAAGCCTCTCATTGGTCGGTTGGGACTAAAAGAACTACAACTCAGTAGCTGGTCCTTCCTTGAAGAGTTACTCATTCCGAGGAGCAGTTTTTTAGGAGCAGTTCAGTCAGGAACGACACATCTCTAACGAGTAGTGCGCGAGCAGTGGCAGAGGGTTGACGCGTAGAAGTGTATAATCTTGAGATGTGTCACTTTTTGTATACTATTTTTGAGTCACTATGCGAAGTGTGTCTCACTGATTGTTGGCGAAAGGTAAGTAGTGTTTGTTAATAATGGCTATACATTAACTTAAATTAAAGCCTAAGTATGAAGATCACGCGTGGGAAAAATAATTATCAAGACAAGAAAAATCTGATGACGAGAGAAAATAGAACAGAACTGCGTTGTTCCAGTTTATTGACCTGCAAATAGTCTTTCCGTACCCTCTTTTATTACAAATCCAAACTAAACTGTGGCAATTTTACAGGGACTCAACTGGTGACGAATAAGATAGAATGTTATTTGTTGCACGAGGGAAAAGGCAAGCGTGGTGTGGAAGAGATTGCTGGTTGTGTACCGATGCTCAAAGAAAAATTATTAGGAACTACGAATAGTGAGTTTGACCTGATTTTGTACTCTGACAACTCTTGTGGACAACAGAAGAATAAATTCCTGGTTGCTGCATATTTCTACGCTGTTACATGATATCCGCACAAAAGATCAGTCACACACAAGTTCTTGACTGCCGGCCATACTCAAAATGAAGGGAGCGGCGCTCATGCGACAACTGAAAAATAAACGCAAAAAGATCTTCGAAATCAGGACAGATACGTTCCTGTACTATACGCACAGCTAAAAAAAAGTCCCATGCCAAGCACATGAATTGTACCACTGTGACTTTTATGCGATTAAAGAGCTGAATTTTAGTTCACTCGAAATAAGTGAAAGTTTTGAAGATTGATCGCAGTGACCTGCACTAGCTCTTCATAAGAATGTCGTATTCTCCTGACGATTTCACAGAAGTAAATGTGACAAGAAGCAGCAATGGAGCACATCAGACACTTCTAGAACTAAAGCAACTCTATAAAACTAAACTGAAAATCAAAGCCAACAAGAAGCAAGATCTATTGTCGCTAGTCCAAATCATCCACATCAAGAACTCATACATTTGCAAAATACAGTACTGGAAATTTGCCAAAAATTATTTATGTGACAGCGAAAAACTAATTAGGTTTTCAGATTTAGTGCATCAGTATATGTTGAGTCACTTTATTTGGTTTAGACTATATTCGTGAAGTAAAAATTCGCAGACTAGTGTAATTAACACGCGGTACAATTAGATATGAAACTGCCAGTGTACTAGCATCATCTCGGTAGTTGTCTGGAACTGAAGTATTTACTATTCAACTCGAAGTGCACATTCAAGAGTTTCATGAAGAATGAAGAACTATTATTCACGTAAGAGACACAATATAACACAAATCTTTTTCTCATGCGTAATCGTTCGCTAGTAATTTATACACTTGCATTGCAATTGTAAAAGATGACTCTTAGGCAACAGAGCATCACTCATAACGATTACTCGACAACACCACAGGCAACACCAAAAGCGGTGGAAATTAGGTCGCGCTTCTATTCCTGAACAAGAGAACGACAGCGTCAGTAATTCCTACTTTGTTGTTAAGTCTTCACGATTGGAGGCCTTTCTTCTACATTTATTAATTGGCTTTTGGTCTAATTACCATACTGCCAGCTAGAATCCATACAGGACAGACAAATTATACTGTACACTACATATCTTGCTATACAAATTCAAAACGCTTTTAGTTTCTAGTCTTTTCCACAAAAAATTTCTGCTCTATCACTTTTGTTTTGCGTAAAATAAGTCGTCGATATACACTGCGTATAATCATATTTTGATGCCACTGACTTGTAGGAATTGTGCTAAAATTGTGTAGATGCGCTGGTTTCAGTAGGAAAGTAACAATGGTACATTTGTTGGTAGTGGTGTTCCTAACTTAACGATATTCTAGTGGCCTACACCGCCTCCAGCGCTACGTAGTATTTTGTACATTCTAGGATTACATGACTGAAGTCTATAACTCGTGCGGGATCGTATTTGCACATTGTCGAGATTCAATACTTTAATTCGGTGGAGGTGACCGGGATAGCATCCATGTCCAAGCCTCATTCCTGTTATGTTTATATCATGTCTGCTAAGGTTGATCATGATGAACCATGGTTTAATGGGAATGTTGTGTTGAAGTGCGGCATAGTAGCGTCCGTTATATAATTCAGTTGTAAACCAATTTGTCCTAAGCTACCTGTCGAATGATAATGTTGATGAAGGGTAAGTCTGAACAAGGAAGAGAGATGGTGTTAAACTAATTGTTATTTATACCTTATTTCGCGAGGAAGTCTACTTTTCATTATGCCTTATTTCTGCGTGGCCCTTAATCCATAATAAGTGGATGATGATTCCTCTAAGTCTTGCGATCCTCACTAGTTGTAATATTTCAAATATGTGTTTGTGTGACTGTATGTTCCAATCTGGGTGTTCTAAACGCTGCAGCACGCTACAGAAACCTGTGGAAAAATGAAAATCTTACATTGTTGAGAGGTACCACACACACTTGCTGCGTAGATGGCTAGTATTTCCGCTGAGTGGATAGACGCTGGAGAGGGTAAAGCGCGTTGTTCAGTAGCATCTGTAGATAGGCAATAAAAAGCGTGCCCTACACCATCTGCAGTTTTGGCACTATCAACATAAATATATGAAAAACCTGGACAAGCTGTCTGTACGGGTGCCGGTAACCTTGACATTTATGTTTGAATCATGAGTCATAGGTATAAGTGGGCAAGTAGAACTTATTCAACGGAGATGATGATAGCTCATAATCGTACTGAAAATCAGGCACCGCCGAGTCATTTTGGCATTGGAGGCCTTCTACAACCAACAAAACCTCAATAATCAGCATTGTATAATACCGCTCGCTGTATAATACCGATATAACTGGAAATGAAAATCAAGCAAAATTGATCGTCAGCCGTACTAGCGAACTAGCCTATCTACGTAATGGAGAATGAAATAATGATAACTGAAAACCGATAAAACCACACAGTTCAAAGTAAATGCTCTTGCGATTTCTTTAAGGATAATGGTTCAACATGTCTTATCTCATAGTCTCCCAGACTCGAGTCACCCTTCGTGTTGATTGCATTGTTTCGGCTTTCCCAACAGCAGCGTTCTTCACTGGATAAGTTTTCTCGACACAACTCTGGCTCATTTCCACACAACAATGCAATACCAGAGTAGCCTAGAAAAGAAACAAGACATCGGCCGCGATAATCTAATTTTGAACATAATTTTACTTTCAACACCACAAGAAACCCGGATGATATGATGAAACTGGTACATGACTGACTATAGAGAGTAGGGCCTATTTATTTAAGCTTACGAGTCAGAGACACATGTGAATCAAATCCTTGCGGTGGAAACACTGTTAAAAATCACTCTTAACCGATTTCTATGCATTCTTGGTACATTCTTTTCTATTCTTTCCTTTACTACCATTTCACGTTGTACTAATAGTGTTAACAGGAAATGTATGTAATGTAAATTTTAACCAGAACTCGCAATGGTCAGCAGCAATAAAAATTATCAAACTGTAAACCAATCATACAATCATAGCCTACGATGGTACGTGCGAACTTATTAATACCACAAGACACACACGTCATGTGGTATGATATGGTAGCAATGTATGGAAAGAAGAACACCAACAAAAATCACAGTAAGCAATCCTCTAATGCATGATGCCCACATACCACGATAATGCAGGTTTCAAACGTCCTTACCATGTCCGCCTCCGTAGCCTAAGGGTTAGTGCCATTAGCTGCTATCCTCGGAGGCTAGTGTTCGATTCACAGTACTGCCAGAGATTTGATGGCAGGAGGGCTGATATGTGGTTAAAATGGTACTGGTCAAGGTACTGCGTCTATAAACGATAACATAATTAATGAACATTTACAGCTGAAGTTGCAATATATTTCTCAATATACAATTAGTTAGTTGGCATCCTCCTGTACCGAAGATAGAAGATTCGATTCCCGATGAGGTCAGCAGCATTAGAGGGTATTTATATGCGACGACTCCGTGCCGAGGGTACTAGTGCGTTGAAGAAGGGAAATTGTCGGAATTAAAATATTATGGAAATTGAATGAACGTCACGGAAATAACATAACTGTTCAATTTTTGTGTACCTACTGTACACCAGCAACTCCTTAACATACCGTCATAAGTGTACACGCTTCATTGCTTTTATTGATTTGACGAGGAAACTGCGAAGCATAACTTGTATCGTAGGCCTAATCAAATGGTTTGTTAAGTAGCTTTAAAATTCACTTTCTAAACACAGTTATTCCTGCACCAAAGGGCAGATTTCATTGAAGAAATTATATCCTGAATAACGTGAACTAATCCCGAGGGGGACATAATAAAATGGATTAGATTCAACTAAATAATGTATCTTCATCGACGTTCTCACTACAACTTTTTCAAGCACACTAATACAGGTTTTCGGCGACGATGAGACAGGAAAGGGCTAGGACAGTGAAGGAGTGAAGGAGTGAAAATGGGAAACCGCAGAAAATAATCTTCAAAGCCGCCGATGGCCGGGTTCGAACCAACCATCTCCGAATGGTTATAGCTATGCGGCAAAAACCAAGCACCCAACGTGTTCGGTGTTCTCACAACAGACCGTCTGTCTGACTGTCTGTACCTCATCACGGCATATTTATTGTCTTTCACGCTGTCATCAGGGTCCTTAGGAGGGATTCGGGAAGTATGGTTTGGTGTTTTGTGTTCATTCTTTTTGTTTAAATGTGAGATTGGAAGTGCTACTTCAATTTACAGAAATATAATAAATTTAGTGAGAATTGTAACTTCCCCCGCTTTCCTTTGTCAAGTCATTTCGAGAATGTTATCCGTTTGATCCCATGCAGGTTAAAATTGGTTTTTTTTTCGTGATTCCTTCAGCATTGTACAGTTTCAAAATGGTTGTTCTATCTAACTACTTTTATTTTAAAAAATCCTATTTCTTCGACGGACAAAAGCTTGCTCTAGACGTTTACTCTGGCTTCAATATTATCCATTCCATTTTTAAACTACATAGTCTTGCATTATGTCACGGACTGGGATCATCGTACATATAAGCCCTGAGTACTTACATTACTGCGGTATCTGTACTAGTGCAGAGCGCTTGTAATAAAACTGGACTTAGAACGGGTGTCCCCAGGACTATTCTAACCCAGAATAGCCCAGAAAATCGCTATAGTCACTAAGTAGGAAAAGAGGACAAATTTTATTAAGTCCTATTATTCTTTTTAAAAAGCAAAGTCATCTCCGTACAGGTCATGAAGGCCCATGGAGAGGTGGAAGGTAAAGGCTTCCACTATCCGTAACGCCAGCACTTGATAGGGTAGAGTGGTTAGCTCTGCGCCCGGCCGCCTTTGCCCTCAGGAATTAACCTAATATTCATTTTTGGTGTAGGCTGGATGAACCTCAGGACCATATGAACATCCGGAAGTGGAAACCTCTTTTCTTAAATATTTCGACTTCCTGACGGGGAATCGAACCCACGTCCTTCCGGATGAGTATTATTCTTTTGAAAGCAATAATCTTAGTAACTTGCACATAGACCAACAAACTAAACTCAACGTGTTAGTTAAGACGGCGAATGCTATTACAGAATAACTTGCAGCAGGGGACTGAGGGTAACAAGCGATAAGTTCAGTCAAACGAAAAATCTGAACCTTAGAAAAACTAACTCCTCAAACAGCACTACACGACTAAATTTAATTTAAGGCAAACTCAGCTGTCCCAACAGCACATACTGAATCAAAACTGTAACGGACGGTATACAGAAGCCCCATGACGCGATACTATATACAAACGGGTAGTTTAATTGCATACAATGAAAACGTAAGGAATCCTATCTTGCTAAGATGCTTTATTGAGTCGTACAATATATTTTCTTACTCACGCTTCCAAAATGTGTAAAATGTGTTCCATTTAACAATGACATTACATGGATTATAGCGTCCCCTTAAAAACTACAGTTAGTAAACATATACTATGAAAAATTCCATCATCCTAAATTCGAAATCGTACAGCTGAGAAAGGTTTTACTTAATCATGACAAAAGGCAAACTGCGGAACACTGCTAAAATAAACAAGTCTAAAAGAATCAACTTAAGCTGAGATATTTCGAATACTTAACCGTTTGCACATAAATTATGGAAGCCATGAAGTTGACGGGAAAGCGATCCCTGAAACTAAAACATTTCTTAGTCACTCCGATGAGCCAGAACATGAGTACCATCACAGATCTGTAAAAGTAGAAAATTAAAAAAACTTTAGTAATTTATTGGCTTGGTGATTAGTGCATGGAAAACGATGACACGAAATCTTAAAATTCCTATCATAGTATGATGACTTCATGGTGCGAAAACAAGGAAATATAAATTTAATGTACGATGAAAACGCCATTTAATTAGTCTTAAAACACAGTTTTATCATTCAATTTACGAATGATAAGAGTATAGCTTGTTCTTTTGTAATGCGAGTCATCACATTCCCGATAAAGGTCAATGCTGAAAAATATAAATTAACTGCGCGTAACACCATGCTCGGGAGAATGAAATAGGTAATTAGCGTTATACCTGCATCTTTTCTTACCGACCAAACGAAATCAACGAGGAATGAAATAACTGAAAGATAAATACAACACGCTACAGCGAAGCCACAAATGTCAATCATTTAGGTACCTGCTACAGTTCGCTATCTGTTTTTCAAAAGGAACCCGCGGCAATTAAACCGTGAGAATCACTCTTTCCTCGAGGCGAGAGTTTACGTAACTTACTACATAAAAAACAATACTCTAAATTCATCAACATTTCGTTTTTCATGTACCTGAAGTTAATTCAAAATTCTCCAGTGGTGAGTTTGCCAATGTACAAAATTAAATTCTGGAATAATTACAATCCATTATTCGAAATCTAACTCTTATAAACTCAAATATTATCAAACCTTACATTTGAAAGCAGTGTTTTAGTAGCGAATAAACGGACAATTCAACACAGATACATTACAAAGATATAAATGTATTGCGATAAAGTCAATCTTCAATTCTGTAAAAACGAAGGGCCACAGTCAAACCCAGTGCACAAAATAATATCCATATTGAGGAAAGTACAATATTGTGATCGTTTACACATAGTATCTATGTTGCGCGTTCGATACTGTTAATCCAAATCAATGTCCTTATAAGTAACACAAATTTTACTCCCCAATGGAAATAGTTAAACGACGTTCTAGACTTGAATTTCAACTTATTTCCACATGAGCTCCTATAAGTGTTATCCTTACAAATAACTCTGAATGTAGACATTAAAAATTCTATATAAGAATAAAGTTTCATGGTCGAGATGGATGAGCAATACTAGACTGCTGAAACTTATAATGATACTTAATACTGTATAATGATACTGTATCAGCAAATAGAGAATAAAAAAGCAGAAGAAAACAGAAATGTGTAGTCATAAACACGATTCAATAATTATGAAGCAGTTCTATTACTATTCTCCGGGCACGGAGTTCTACAGCCTTCAACCATAAGAAGATCCTGTTATTTATTGCTTTCATAACGACAACTAGTAATTTTTATAATATTGTAGTAATAAAATGATCTGAAGAGATACAGGTAGAAGATACGTTTACTTAAGTGAATGTATCGTGAAAACCAGTATAAATATACATAGCACTGAAGTAAAGCTGGAAAAATAACTGCAACAATCCGTTGTTATAAAAAATTTATCACTTACAAAAATAAAGTGAGAAACATTAAGAAAGGCCTGGACTGAAGTGCAAAGGTGAGGAGAACGTAGAAGTAAGGAAATACAAAGTATGTTAGAATTTGAGAGCATATACTGCAATAAATTTGTTTATGTAAAACTGAAACAAAATATCTATACAATTACATGATTCATAACATTTCCAGTAACACCTATTTCGAAAACCACAATATTTCAAAAACTTTGTTAGAAATTAACAGCTCAACTGAGGTTTTAAAAATGTTTTCAACGCCTGTTCTAACGTATGATGGAACCATTAACGTTAAATAAATAAATTAATTAATTAATTAAAAAATAATATTTTGGGCTGGGTGGCTCAGACGGTAAAAGCACTGGCCTTCAGAACACAAATTAGCATGTTTGATCCTGGCTCAGTCTGTGGTATCTGAAGGTGCTTAAAGAAGACCCTCGTGTCGGCAGACTTATTGGCATGTAAAACAACTCCCGAATGATAAAATACCGACAATTAGTCGTCTCCGAAAGCTAAAAGTAGTTAGTAGGACGTAAAACCAAGACCATTACTACTTTAAAATAAATAAATAAATAAATAAATAAATAAATAAATAAATAAATAAATAAATAAATAAATAAATAAAACAAAATATTTTACAACTGAGTTCCTCCAAAACGTTAATATATATAGGTACGTGCCGGTAAGTTTGTATGGTTGTAGTAATTATTGTGACAGTATTTTGAGGCACACACATCAAGGGGAAAGTTATGGAAATTGACGTCTAGCAATACGACCATTCAGTTTAATAATGCTATTCGTTTTACGGCCTACCGGTTATTCTGGGGGTTTTCAAAGCCACCAAATGCCGGAATTTTGTCCCGCAGGAGTTATTTTACGCCGTCGTGAATGTACCGACACGTGAATGTCCCCGGACTGGGCGGGGATCGAACGCGCAACTTAGGCTCGTGTACAGTCTTATAAGAAGTTCATCTCTCGCAAAGGACTCTGACAGAAATAGAATATTACCAAGTCGTATGTGATTGGGAATTCCACAGTAAAAACTTTTACCAAAAGGTAAACAGTCAAGTCATTCGATTTCCATAAAATTAGTATATTTCTCCATTCCCTCCAGTGTGATAATTCCTTAGCTTAAATATCGAAGGTCTATGACAGTCTTATTCTAATAAGTCTCAAAGTATTCCTTCACCCCTCTCCTTCAACTTATCCGCTGGAAGTTTCATATTATTACACGCATGGTAGGCTATGTCAACAAGAACAGCTACTACTTAAAAAAAAAAAAAAAAAACACTTCGCAGGATATTTCCAACGCTTGAGTTGCTCAGATTGTGTACCGTTAGACAGAATCGATTATTATCGTTTCACTTGTGTTAATACAGCATAATAATTTGTACAAAACTTCGTATAACAGTGTAGGCTATTACTTATATGAGCCTAGTACAAACATACTGTATCTAGACGCATCGTTCGGATAAATGCGAAAACATTCCAGAAACAACATTTCCCACATGAGCCGCAATAGAAATTAACTACTGTAAGATTATGCAAGAATCAAGTCAAATAAATAAATAAGCCTATATTCTTTTCATATTCATGATGTCTCTTCATTCCAGAAGTATTATCCAAAGTCAAGAGCAATTTGCTCTTATCAATGATAAATATTTTAATATGAATAAGTTTTAGGGAAAGCAAGTTTCTAGTTTTACATAAGCTTTCTTAGCTTAAGTATAGGATTTATAAACTTGTTTTTTTCAAATAAGATTGAGAAAATGTTTCAGGCATTGATCACGTGAAGCCACCGCCACTGCGAGAAAAAGTTACGAGTAATGTCACTGTACTATCATGCGTCTACCTATTAAAGTGGGACAATGTGAAATGAATAAGAATTCTACATACACACTCTCTCCTTTTTCTCTTTCTGTTATTATGTCTGTCGCAAAAATCGAAAGACTTAATGAAGGTTAGTAGACTGGCATGCATTTTTAAGTAATCGTGCATTATTAACTAAAAGCCAAAAAAATAAAATAATTCTGTCTCTGAACAGCGATTGCTGAGAAGAGAGGAAAGCATTCCTTCTAAAACACACTCCTACACGACGATAATTATAGACGCCTGAGCACAAGCTTCAAACGTGGCTTATTTCATACTACTTGTCCTACCCGCACAGCGCAGCACAAAGGAACTCCCGCTATTGAGATGCCACACAGAATGCAGAGCTGACTTCAGTGTATTCCTCTGCCACACAACGAAAACAGCAGTGCCACTTGGTATTACTTAGAACTGAACTTTGAACAGATGAGACACCTATTGTGATGTTGTCTGAAACAACCCTTGGTCAGAAGAGAAATCAACTTGAATTCCATAGCCAGAACTGTTTTATATATAAAAAAGCAAAACAATAATAATGTTATTTGCTTTACGTCCAACTAACAACTTTTTCGGTTTTCGGAGACGTCGAGGTGCCGGAGTTTAGTCCCACAGGAGTTCTTTTTCGTGCCAGTAAGTCTACCAACACGAGACTGGCGTATTTGGGCACCTTCAAATACCACCGGACTGAGCCAGGATTGAACCTGTCTCAACCGTTTGAGTCACTCAATCCGGAAAAAGCAAAACATGGACACATCAAAGGTTCTCTGGACTTAACTGCAGAGAAGGGATATGCTGCCCAAATTGATTTGGATATAAATGTTGCACGCAAGACCGGAAATCCTAGAATCTCATGGGCACAAATCTTATAGTACAAACGTGAGTTTTCATAATTTACATGCACAATAGCTTCAACTATGTCTAATCAGCATCATTATGACGACCTGAACAATTAACCTATTAGCTGGTGCTAGTTCTCTTCTAATAGCCTCAAACATTGCAGTATTTCACTTCGATTTTTAATTATTACTATATCTTGGTCGGCCTCTTGACTAAAGGAATATTATATTGACGAAGTAAAAAAAAAAAAAAAAAAAAAAAAAAAAAAAAAAAAAAAAAAAAAAAAAAAGAAGAAGAAGAAAGGAAAACAGAAACAGGACTGCTCGGGGTTAATTCTGATATGTTCGTGAAGTACAAAGTCCTTTCTACTACTGCGGACTGAACCTACCCTTTCATTCAGGAATTAAATATTTTAAACAATAGAGCATATTTGCCTATAATAACTGATGTGCCTTATACCGTGAATACACTATCTTGTAGTAATAATAATAATAATAATAATAATAATAATCATCATCATCATCATCTTTACACAAGAAAGATATATCAAGACAAACAACTGTAAAAGACTCGGCGAGTAACCATTCAATAAACATTACTGGCAATATTGTGTATTATGTACCGTATTCATTTATATTCACTGCAAACTACAAGAGTGCACAGATGAAAGACAACGACGTTTACGACTCATGAACGACGGGACTCCGAAATATTTCCAAGCATTGGCTAACTTTGATGAAAAATATAGGTGCGTCAGGAGTCAGTACAAGAACCACTTTCTATATGAATACCCTGTGTTAAAGAACTTCTAAGATAAATACTATAAAGCTACAATGTGAACGCGAACAAAAGAGAAAGAGGGATAAAAATACCATCATAAAACTAATTTGATATTGATTTAGAATACAATGAAGCGTTTTTTTCTTAATCTATCGGAATAACTTATTTATATATTAACAATTCAAATGCGGCATTTACTTATGTCCTTTATATTCATAAAAGATCGTACATGTGGGTACAGGGCGTAGTTACATCGTTAAATATTTAGCATAACGTCCTGAAGGAATGAGTAATTTGCTTAAGTTAAGCACATTTCCTATTTTGATAGAAGTGCTATGGACCAATACGAACGCTCAGCATTGCATAAAGTATTTACTATACATCAACAGACTTCAGGGGAGTATGTAACACCGCTGCCTGCGTATTGTACATAAACTCCAGTGAAGCGGCGCCGAGGGATTTAGGCTTTCAAAAGCTGTTTTATATTTTACACTAGATTCAGAATAATAGGATCAACATTATGCATATGAACGATAATATTAGCCTGTCACAACTATAACTTGTTTAGGGCGATTTATACGTATCAGGCAATCGCGAGCCATTTGTTTTCCACTCGGATCCAATGGTGATGGTGTCAATGACAGTGTTTCATCATCTATTCACTGAATCCAATATCAAAAGCGCTTAATTTAAGAGATGAAATTCGTTAACCTTTCAAAAATCAAATATGGTGCGCCAGTCGGACGCATTGCCTTTTCAGCAACACAGTGTTCAATACCCTGGCAATGCGTGTGGGATTTACATTGTTAAAAATTCCTATTGCGCTACACAGGTCGGACAATATACAGGACGTATCGTTTGCATTTTACCTCGCGCCATAGAGCCAATATACACCTACTACGAAGGTGACGCCTCTATAATTTTATCATGCAGCACTCTTTCCACGTTTATTAGTCCATTAATGCATTTACACGTGAGTGGTACATTCATCCTTTTAATTACGAAAGATAAGAGCTATCTATAACTTTGAAGTCAGGAATAAATGAGCAATATCGTCCTGATAATTAGGTAGTTCGATCTATCGTGTCCTCTGTTCATATGCTGAAATGGTAGTAAAGAAACGTTTACGAAAACAATACAAGTTAAAATAGCATTCCCGTATATAGACTGAACCTTTACACAATAATGCAATTTCCAGCGAGAAAAACACAGTTGGATTAAATAGGCATCACAGCAATTAAAAAAAGGGCATCAGCACAGTTTCTTAAAACATGGAAAACATTTCAGAACTTCAAATTTTTACGAAAATAGAAACGCTGGAATGAGGTGTACCGGGCGAGTTGGCCGTGCGGTTAGGAGCGCACAGCTGTGAGCTTGCATTCGGGAGATAGAGCGTTCGAATCCCACCGTCGGCAGCCCTGAAAATGGTTTTCCGTGGTTTCCCATTTTCACACCAGGCAAATGTTGCGGCTGTACCTTAATTAAAGCCACGGCCGCTTCCTTCCGACTCCTAGCCCTTTCCTATTCCATCGTCGCCATAAGACGTATCTGTGTCGGTGCGACGTAAAGCCACTAGCAAAAAAGAATAAGTTGTACAAGAAGAGAAATGTGAGTGAACTTTATTTCCATTTCCACAACATGCATTCATCGAATTCTTAACAAAGAGCATTTCTTAAGTAAGATGACCTTATCCGCCGCAAAAAAAGAATAGGTTATTGCTAGCTTTAAAGCAATAATAGAGTACTGATAAGGCACTTCTTCAAAAATCTTCGTGAACATTTTGTACAAGTCGATGCAAGTTAATTCATATGATACAGAATCTTAATTATAAGTCGCTTCCTTGGCTGAATGGTCAGCATACTGGCCTTCGGTCGAGACAACACCGGGTTCGATTCCGGCCGGGCCGAGAATTTTAACTGCATATGGCTAAGTTATTTAGCTCGGGGAGTGGGTGTTTGTGTTCGTTCTTAATACACGTATCTTCCTTAACATACTAAATACCACATTACCAACCACTAAAGAAACAAGCAATAGTGAACACTTCCCTCCACATATGGTTGGCGTCAGGAAAGGCATCCGACCGTAGAAATGGGTCAATCCACATCAAATGTCGACAGCAATAAATTGGGAAAAAGGCTATTAAAAAAAGGACGTTTAGTTATACCAAGCGAGTTGGCAATGCGGTTCAGGCATGTCGCTGTTGGCATTCAGGAGATAGTGGGTTCGAATCCCACTGTCTGCAGGCCTGAAAACAGTTTTCCGTGGTTTCCCATCTTCACAACAGACAAATGCTGGGGCTGTAACTTAACTGCAGCCACGGTCACTTCCTTCCCAGTCCTAGCCTTGCCCTATTCTACCCTCAGAGTAAGACCTGTCTGAGTCGGTGCTACAAAAAGCAAATATCGTTGAATTATTCAATACAGATAAAATGAATAGAATGTCTCAGAGGGGAATTATAAATTATAACCTAACTAGCTGTAGTACTCGGTTCTAATCACTAGGGATATTCAGACGGAGGAGGGTTAAGTATAGGTAGGATGATGTATGAAGAAGTACAATCAGACAAAGCTCGAGGACTGTAGAACTAAAATAAAATATTAAAAAATGAAAGGCCCAAGGAAAAAAGAATTATTCTTCACAATCAAGCCTTCTTCCATTTAAAACCCTGAACTACTAGCCGTATAATCTAGAAATAATACATTATTTATCTAGGAGAAAAGGCATTGAAAACCCCTATTCTACTCTTCGTCTGTTCGACATAAGAACATGATCTGTCAATGTGATCGACAGCGTCTTCACGTGCACACATAGAAGTCAACTGCTTTATAATTCCTTAACTACAGTAATTAATTGTAACTAGAGCATAATATGTATTGGCAGTGTTCAACCCAAGGTTACGTTAAGTGGGAGAGACGACGACGCGCGGTATTGTCCTTCAGATTAGATCATGAATTACACATGACAGAAATAACATAATAACCTGGCCTTTATTGAAATACGAACTGCATTTCAAAATACAATGATTTTTATTCATCGACTACAAAGGCCAAATGCAATAGAGGCTGAACTTCATTATTTTACTTCGAACAAAATGCATTAACAGGAAAAAAAGACAGAGTGGACGATACAACAATACGGAGGCACCCTTATGGAACGCGCAAGCTAAATTATATTCCCGCACACCCAATATTTATACAATGTACACGAGTAAGCAGCTGCCATTTTACTTGCTAAGCACAGATGAATCCAAAACATCGCTGTACCACTTCACCTCATGAAGTATGCAATAATCTCGTGCGCCAGGAACCAATCACGGTAAAAACACATACATACACACACACAAAATTAGTGCTTCAATGAAATTAACGGAAGAGGTGGAGGCAAAAAACATGCAAATTTTATTTTTGAAATACTGATTACGAAACCAAACTTGAAAACCGGCAGCTTTGCACAATGGCTGTTAAAATAAATTCAATGTCACAAGGATTCGACTTAGCTGAAGATACGTGCATTTTTATATAATACCAAGTTACATGAAGCTTGATCAATTCTTGAGCTATAAATTCGATAGAGATACCCATGATATTGTCTTGAAACATTTTCGAACTGTACGACTCGGTGTGCGTGCTGTACTTCGGGATGGTAACCTGTCATTGTAGTGTGTGTCGGAGAAAATCGGTTGGGGTGCGGGAAGCATTCTCCGATAGATGTACGTCATAAACTGACTTTAGCCCCACCTGTAATGCGTTTCGTCCATGATATTCAAGTTGTGCTAAAGTCAAATATCAATCTGCACGTGATTACGGAATAACCAAACGAACTGCGACTTCTCGAAAACAGACGCGAATCAACGAATCGATCCAAAACGAACTCAACGCAACAGTGATAACTTGTATGTTGTTGGTTCGAATAAATTTCTACTAAAATGTATTCCATTTTTCGTTGTAAGTTTGTCATAAATATCTACTCAGGGCTAGCAGAATTGTACCGTAAGAAAGTGAATTTACTATCGCCTATTTATATGATTTATTTGTTAAAGAAGAGAATTTCTCGCTCAAGAATAACTGATGAATTCTAGCCGTAAATATGGGCTCGTTATAACAACTTACGACAGAATTCACTATAGGGACTACTGACTTTAGCAGAGTATGGGCACAAGCAAAGTTTACAAGCAGCTGGTAGTGATTCCAGATTATTCAACAACGTCAGTTCATGACAAATGCCATCTATGCTATGTCGGTGTGGATGCCAGAATTAGCTAATTTTCCAATCTAGCTGGCATGTGTGTGAAATTACGTACAAGCCAAACATACATATCCATGTGGATGATACCATCACCTGAGTTTCGGATATCTGGGCCGTGTATTCAAATGACGCAAAGCCTGGAGGTTTGCGGCTCCTATAGGCTACAAGAGACTCTTTACTGAATTTTCGTTCATACATTTACTCTAGGCATGTTCATAAGATAGGTCCTGTCAAAGGTTCGTCATCGACTCTGCTCAAAGATAGGAATAACGACCACCAATATTAACAAATAGGTGTAAAAAAAGTCACAAGAAACTTTCAAAGATTTTCGGAAGGATGGTTGTGTGTCGGGGTGAGGACTGAGATGACATGAATGACGCGATATATTATAGTAGGAAGGGAGAGGGTGAAAAAATAGCCTACTCCTGTCGAATGGCACCAAGGGGTCTGCTCAAGGCATAACAACCCCATCCGACGTACGAATCGCCATCAACAGCGCCATATGCCACCACTCCATATGAGCACTGCGGAGAGGTTTGGAATTCAATCCAGGCTTTTGGCAAGCAATCTAGTAATTAGCAATTGTAAACCACCACCTCCCTTACCCTGCCGGCCAACATTCTGATGATGAAACTCTTTTCGACCAACGGGACTCGAACCGGCTAATCACGGTGTCAGACCGTTCAGAATTCAACGCCTTAACGACCATGGCCATCAGGCGGGCTTTGGGAAGGATGGTTGTAACACTGGTAAACTTCATTCGATGTTAACACATAACATAAAAGATAGAGAAGAGCGCCAAAAGGTACCAAACAGACTCAATTCATGCGCCCTAAAAAATGACTTACAAATAAATCACGACAAAACTAAACAAATGACTTTCAGAAGAGCTGGTAAACTCTCTCCAAAAGATACATTGACCCTTCAAAATACACCCCGAGAAGTAATACCAAAATTCAAATATCTCGGAGTTACTCTTCAAACAACACTGGCGTCTTTCATCACCTATTAAAAGGGCAGACTGGGTCATAATTATCACCAAATCTCTGAAACAAAACGAGATTGCTTATATTTTAATATACATATTTTTTAAGAAGCTACACAACAAAAATAAGCTTCAGCTGTAAATTCGAACTGCTAGGTAGTTGATGACGATTAGATTTGCTGATACATTATATGTGTTAAATGTATTACAAATTACACTGGATTTCATGATACAATATGTGCATTTGACTTCAATATATTCGACGAGCGAAAGTTCAGAGATATTAAAACAGAAAGCTTTCATGAAAATGGCAGACTTCTAACAATACTTCATTTCTGTTACATCTGGAATAATGCACTAGATGTATGAAATATCCTCAATGAAGTCTGCTGGCACGAAAACAGTTAAATTTTAGGGGTATGGTATTTTATACTATTGTATAATGCTGGCACCGCTCTAACACAGGTAATCAGATTTTGACAATGCTCCTGGCTCCTAAAATTGCGCAAAAGTGTGGAGTGTACGTTATCACAATTGTAATGCCTAAATGTACTGAACTTCATACGCGATGTTTACGGATTAAAAGTAATTTTAATTTGTCGCACATAGTGTGCAATGTGAAAATGATTTAACACGGTATGACATCATCAATTTAATAGAGCAACCAAGCGAATAATAATAATAATAATAATAATAATAATAATAATAATAATAATAATAACAACAACAACAACAACACGCTGGGGAGAAGTCGCTGAATGACCACACCTCTTCCTGGAAATACTAATACAGTACATCAAAATGCCAAATATCAAGGCGAGGCTGCAGTGATTTAAATTACGTGCAACGGCAGAGACAATGCCACACTTCACAACAACAACAATAAAATTAACAAACTACTTCACAGTGTGAAGTTACTGTTCCCAGCTGTGATTTACTGATTCATCGGATCGCTGCATTATGAATTTCTCCGTTGTTAACGTTATCTTTCACTCTTACGTTCAAGTTCAGTCCCAACAAGTACCGGTAACATTTGTGCCGGACAAAGCAAAAGGAGTGAATGCGAGGTCTTCTCTAGAATAGAACCATAACCACTCATATTGAGTTAATAAAATCAAATGACACACACAACAGATAAAATCCAAACCCGAATCCACTATGATATAACGAATATTAACACGAAACTGATCAATGAGAGAAATCAGGACGGTCGAGAGAATTCTCACGCACATACGAATTAACCCCGATAAAGGTGACGATAATGTAAAGGAAGGTATACAATTCGACTTCCCAGCTTCGTCGAGCAGGAGCAATACTCTGTGGTGAGAGAAGTTTTAAAAAAAGAAGAAGAAAAAGCTTGAGGGCCAATTAACGCGTATTGTGCTCGGTGTGAACAGACAGCGGCCGATAAAACCGCGCCATCAGAGCGCGCACCTGTGCTCCCCCTACCCCACTAGCCACGACCATAGGCCGTCTCGCCACCCCGCATGAGACCAACCAGATGCGCCCGCCGGACCCCCTTCCTTCTCATCTTCCTCCAGTTTAGGTATACATCGCAACAAATTACAACTATTTCGTTTTCTTCTAATGGACGACAGATTATTTCAATACTTAATATAGGCTATAACGCATCCGTTTTAACCAAATAATCGTCGTCAGGTTCGTGTTGACCTGAAGTCGACGGCAGGTAAGTCCTGGCTGACGGACAGGAATAGTTCATGGCCATATTGAAAGACCACGAAATTGACAGTGCAGAGCAAATACTCGACCGACGTTGGAGTTAATGCTTGAACTGTTCTCTGTAATTATAACAACAAAACACGAATCCGATGATGCTACAGCCCTGATGGACCTTTGTCCACCAAGCGACCGCTACTCAGCCATAAGGCCTAGATTATGAGGTGATGCATGGTTAGCGTGACGAATCCTCTCGGACGGTACGCTTGGCTTTCTAGACAGGAGCCGCTCTGTCACCGTCAGCTCCTTAATTGTTCTCGCGTAGGCTAAGTAGACCTTGAATCAGCCTTAAGGACAAGGTAAAAATCCCTAACCTAGCCGGGAATAGAATCCAGAGCCTCCAGCTAAGTGGCATACTCACTACCCACAGACCATAACGATGGAATGAGACAGACTGCGGCCGGGAAGGCAGCAGCCGTGAGCAGTCCAAGTATTTATCTGAAGTGAAAATGGGAAATCGCGGAAAATTATTTCCAAAGCTGCCGGCAGTAGGGTTCGAACCTGATCTCAAAAATGTCAGCTTAAAGCTCACCCACAATAAATCTATACTTGATAAATGGAGGGAAGAAACTGTCCCTATAATTATTTCCGTTGATTTCACGGATCTCTCAGGGCAACGCAATACATTCAGCGATGCACTGTATACGTGTAATATCCTCTTAATAACATCAATAACCCTCAACCATTAGCGAAGAAGGACAGTGCTTAGAAGAATGGCAATGTTAAGGAACCACCACCATTTCGAAGAGTGAAAATATCTCACCAAAAGCAAGTTACAATTGCCACCTTCTTCCTGGAAAGATTCGACTTAGTAGGTTACACACATTAAATATGTTTAAAATTGTTATACCACAACCGCTGTGAAAGTAACTCTAAATGTTTCCGTGAATCTGAAACAAAGAAAACCTTTCGTGGAAAGCTATTACATATTTCACTACAGGAAGATAGAATAAATACATTATAGGCCTATTCTCAAAGTGGCCAAGGACACTATATGTCCGGAAGGTGAAGTTGAACAATGCCAATGATTACACACACGAAACAAATAAATCTGCAGTACAAATACTTACACTTTTGTTAACGGCACGAATGATACAAATCACTTCTTGATATGGTTCGTCGTAGGTAAATAACTATCGGATGAAATTTTAAAATCTGCATGTACCCGCCTTAACCGTCAACCCCGACTGAATTTGCAAACTTTACAGTGAAGAACTTCCGAAAAGAATTGTGGAGGCTTGAGTTTGAAACCTGGAAGTCTTTACATGAGGAAGAAAGGGAATGAAATTCTTCACGGAAGTTACGAAAGGCAACAAGTGGATAATCTACGCCAGAGTAGATCACATGTCTGAAAATGAATGCGAATGTTGCCGCAGTTAGAGCTATCTTCGGAAGGTCTCAAGACGGTAACTGGTGCACACATAGCTATTCGGAGAGAGGGAAACCTTTGGTACATTGTGAAACTGAGAAATGTGATCTAAGGTTGCTGCAGCTCTTAAACCAAAGGTTGGAAAGTTATTAAGGAATGCTCCTGTAATGCTGAGAATGGATGAATACGACGTGCTGACATCCTACACTACCAAAACGAGGCAGGGGTTTATTATCGATCAAACAATTCGCTTTGAACTACATAGTGATTAGCCTTCTGATGTGAACAATGAAAAGACTTATAATAACTTTCCATACTTCAAGAAGTTAAATCTGGCTAACACTGAAGTGTTGGGTATCCTAGAGGGTGTTCGCGAAACTATTTCAAAATTATTTGAGGAATTTAGGAAGCGTTTTGGATTACCCATTCATGAAGGAGATGAAATTGCACCATTTAGGCCTATACTGAAAAAGTAATGCCAAATGTTGAAGCATCATTTTAGTCCAAGTTAAATGTAGCACTGTTAAAAATTGTACATTTGTCTTCTTCATCATCATCTACCGCTGTTCCTACGCCTGTGGAGTCGCGGGTGCGAACTGTGTAGCACATGCGGATTTGGCCCTGTTTTACGGCCGGATGCCCTTTCGGACGCAAACCCTATATGGAGGGATGTAATCACTATTGCGTATTTCTGTGGTGGTTGGTAGTGTAGTGTGTTGTCCGAATATGAAGAGGAAAGTGTTGGAACAAACATAACATCCAGTCAGAAGAATTAATCAGGCGCGATTACAATCCCCAACCCAGCCGGGAATCGAACCCGGGACCCTCTGAACCGAGGGCCTCAACGCTGAAAATTCAGCCAATGAGTCGGACAAATTGTACATTTACGTATCTACACTACCCTGTAAGAAACTTACGAGTATAGGCTACTGAGTCTTACTGGCTACCTTCGTTGCAGGACGGTATTTCTAAAAAAATTTGGAACCATACACAAACCTTAATACTGCACATAATTTTTCGGTGGTGGTGGTGATTATTGTTTTAAGGGGAAGCACAATCAGGCAAGTACTAATCAGAAAGGAAAAGTGATACTGTCAAACCCTTCGAAGAATGAAGATATCGCAAAATAAAGTAAATGGCCACGAAGAGTTTGAAAATTAAAGACTTTCCAAGCTTCGAGGTAAGAAGAAAACATGAGTTGCTTACGGGAGTTCGGATATGAAAACTGAAAGCGACGAGACCGGCACAAGTACGAGGAAGCAATCCCAGACTCAGTTAGGGGACTGTGGTCGTCAACCCACACTCTCACGAGAACGCCTTTTAGTTGCCTCTTACGACAAGAAAGGGATAGATACCGTGGACGCTATGCTCTCATCCGCAGGGGAGAGGATACTTTTCCATTTGGATGTACAGTACGGGGTAATAGTACGGCGTGGTACATGAGTTATCCTCCCCTCCCCACGTCCTTATCGTATTTTATCCTGCTTTCACACACACACACACACACACACACACACACACACACACACACACACACACACACACACACACACACACACACACACACACACACACACACACACACACACACACACACACACACACACACACACACACACACACACACACACACACACACACACACACACACACACACACACACACACACACACACACACACACACACACACACACACACACACACACACACACACACACACACACACACACATACAAAGAGTGTGAGAGGGAGGGTAGGGTCAGCGAGTGCGAGTAATGATGTGAATTTAAAATTTTCTGGCTGCGTAACTGCTAAATAATTATGTATAAACGAGCAGTGGGGTAATTTTAATGGGTGTTAGTGAGCGAACATTTCACAGTTATACATTCAAAATACTTTAGATGACCTCCTCCTTACTATTCAACCTTGCAACGTGATATGGGAGCGTCATAGTAATTTGATTATAAGCTTCGACACAGGACAATCTCGTTACAACAGGCTCCTTACGTTCTAAATTGCCTCAGGAAATAGTAAATTATAAGCGATCACTTTAACACATCCCAGATTAACTTCGCCAATGGAATCTTAGAACGAAGAATAGCAGTTAAGTGGGTCTCGATCTTGGACCATAATAAATATAGTAAAAGGGACAAGTATCAATATTATAAACACTTTCGCTGAAAAATTCATCCTCCATTTCACCTTTCAAATGTTTTCTTTCAAAACTATTCACCACCTAGTAAGAAAATGGCAATTTAGATTCTTCCATTCAGCTTACAAAATGTCTTCACATACAGTCTACTGATGACTATTTCAAGATACGGTATACCATAAAACTCGTTGTCAACTATTTGTATGAACTTCTGATTCAGCTAGTGGAAAACCCAGTTGCAATAAATAACACAGTAATTTATTCTCTAAACAAATTATAAGATTATTCGCCGCGTTCTCCGGGTTCCCCCAGTGGTCATGAGACTTGCAATCCAATACTGATTTAACAATAGTTGCCTGTAAACATTACAAAAAGTACAATGACATCCTCAATTATGTTCATAAATACGAAAGTCAAATTTTTAAACAAATATAGAATTTTTCAAATTATGGAAAGTGATTAAACAATCTGGTAGAGTACAATGTAAATTCTTCCCGCTTCTTAATAGCAGAAAATGCATCAAAAAGAATTATCATATTGCTAAGAAAACCAGTTCTTCGCGCACCGTTTCACAGCGAAAGCATATTATTATTATTATTATTATTATTATTATTATTATTATTATTATTATAGTAGTAGTAGTAGTAGTAGCAGTAGTAGTAGTATTTGGTACAGCACCATTGCCGCTGTCGCTTCATCGCTTATGCAGATTACGGATATTAAATGGTACAGCAGTAGGATGTTCAAACAAGTGCCGAACTGTCTTTGCGAAACGTATGATATTCAGTTGAGTCACCATGTATTCCACTTTTGTCTGAATGATGTAACCAAAGAAAAGAAAGGTAAATAAATAATTCTAGCTTATGATTCGAATTACTATTTTTTAAAGGCGACCTTGAACTATGATTATGTCACATTATATTTACAGCAAATCATCCATTAGGTTTACTCGTTAGTCGGTCATTAGAAGGTGGATGGAAGCACTGACACAGAGAAACCAAGAAAGAGATTGCGGGGCACTGGAGCAACCCTAGATGGGACATTTCCCAGCAAACCAGTCATAAACTGGTCTGACAGGGCAGGTGTGTGGCTGGCGCGTGGCACGAGTGAGACTTGAGATACGCACGCTTGCACACGACCATTCATTGACTAAGGCCAGACTAAGCTAGACGGGTCAGGTCGACGTCGCCTGCCGAGTAACCAGCCAAAAGCCTCTCCGCCTGGCAGGTCGCCAAACGTCTCATCCCGACCCGTCTCAAGGTTCCGGGACACCCCGCCCCACCCATTGACAAACAGCCTGTCACATGCGCGGCTGGCACTTACTACTTCCTCTTCCTGCTCAACAAGTACTGCTATTCTCTAGCAACCCACTCACGAGCGGTACCGCATGCTTTTCGACAGCTGATGGTACGATAGTTGGAACACTTTCATGCAGTGTAATTTTACAAGCAGTTTTGACCAGTCAAATGCATACCTAAGGTGAACAGCTCCTTCTGTAATTCACTGGGTACGATGTCAGCTTTTCTCTGCCTCTACCCCATAACAGTTGACAATATACAATTATTCCTCAATAAAGTGGAAAGAGAAGAGGGTTCCTTTGAGCATTTGATGATCCGTTCGACTTCTATTTCATTAATATTCCCTCATTATTACTTTTTCATCATCGTGGAAGCGCGTAAAAGGTATCACCGACTGGCATGTCCCTTACCTCGGCTTTAAATAGGTTTATATTTATATCCTCGTATGGCACTACACTGAAATAAAGTTAAATAAATCATTCCTAACTTAACAGCATTGACAACTTCTCAATGGCGCTCGCACATTATATGAGGTTATTTCATGAAGGGCTGATTCTTCAGTTACTACAGTAGGCGTACTCAAGTTAAATTACCTTTAACTGAAACAGTTGGAAGTAACAGAAAAGCATTCTTTCAAATGGAATCGGTGGCGGATGATAATAATAATAATAATAATAATAATAATAATAATAATAATAATAATAATAATAATAAAGTGCATGCCTGTAAGTTTTTGAAAACTACCGTAATGCTGCTAGAACTGACAAGTAGAAGGAGCGGTCAAAACAGCGGCTGACCAGGCGTGGCTGCCAGCGCCGGAGCTTGCTACAGGCCGGTGGCTTACCGGCTAGGGAAACCGCAAACCGCAAATGGCCAGCCGATGGGAAACGACCATCATCCATTTGCCAGATACGATCGTTCAGAAAGCTGCTGCACTCCATCCACTTAGCAAATACACGCGAAAAGTCTGGACATGCTTGAAGTGAGAACAGAAGGCTGAGTACAGACGTTATTTACCTCCCCAACTGGCAGATCAATCGTATTTTTAACTGTCCTTATTGTAGCGTACCGTACTACATGTCCAGTCATTCGGCACGTTGCAGCGGGTTGCCACAACCACTAAGCTGCCGCTGGTCAAAATAAACTTTGCACCATATACTGCAGGATTATCGGATATTTTCAGTCTAAACTTAAGTGACCAGTCTTTGAGGCTACAAGGTCAGAAGTTGAAATAATGGTGCCAAGGGTACATAGACACTGGACGCGAACCAGAAGTCGAAGGATGAATAAACGCACTTGGTTGAAATTAAAATCCTATTACGCTGACTTCGAGCTATGCCTGTTACCTTGTGTAAGAATAGAGAAAAAAATTAAGATTATAAAACATAACATGTTTATTTGAAAAGAAAATCAAAACATTAAGACAGTGAACATGTTAAAAATGCAGGTAAAATTAACGACTTAACCAAAAACTTCCTTCTCACACTAATGACTAGAAATCTCCAGAAATGTAATTCCGTCGGATTCTGACGTGCTGACATCACCAGGCGAGGGCATAATACAGAAAGAGCCATCATATTTTGAAAACTAATAGGTCTACCATTTCAGGATCGAATACCGGCGTAGTCTATTGGTACTTAATGTATAACTCAGAGAGCTTCGTGTGAATAGACTGATGATGCCACGTTACAGAAGAATTCTGAGGCAAAGTTACGGCACTCCGATAGCAGTTGAAGGGGCGTTGAACGCAGTATTATTTATTATTCCCTTAACATGATCACGTTTTCTAAATGTCTACAGGTATTTTCAGAGGAATACCTACAACTGGATTACAATGAGAGAGAGAGTGCAGCCACATTTACTTTTGGAACTATTTGCACACATTTCAGTTTCCGGGATGTTCTTTATTTTAAACTGTCCAAACATTTTGTGGTTAAGTCATACTTCCTTTCTACTCGCTATGCTTACGGATTAAATGCCAGATTGAGTGGCTCAGACGGTTGAGGCGCTAGCATTCTGACTCCAACTTGGCAGGTTCGATCCTGGCTCAGTCCGGCGGTAAAATAACTCTTCCGTTACATTCGTTCACGGCCTCTCAAGTCTGTCCATAAGCACGTCATTCATAAATAATTCAATGCTTTCTAGAAGTCGCTAGATGTAGCCTACATTTTGTAGCTACTACAATATATTTTGAAGAGATCTTCGCCTCAGGATTCTTTCAAAATGTCCTGTAATCTACAAATATAAAGTAATACTAGCTGATGTACCCGTGCTTCGCTACGGAATTTTACATTGTATACAAAATTCTAGGTTAGGTAATGTAGCCTACACGTTGTAAGATTATATTAAATTGCATAGCTCTTAACATTACCCTAGAAAAGCGACGGGGAAGCCACCAAATGTCTTTTCTCATACGAAAACTGTGTTAGGGAATTTTCATTGCATTAGTAAGCCCGCTTGCCTACCATCAATCACAATCAGGTTTGGGAGTTTTCATTACAATGGCAGACACTCACTCTCCACCTGCCTTTTTATATCCTCAGAAAGACTGTTTTAGTGGTTTTCCCAACTGAAATGAACATAGGTCATTACAATGACGTCAGTATGAATGGCGCAATTAAGAGCAATGCTTTCATATGAAATATTCGATCAAATGGAAAACCAGACCTTTTCTAACTTTTAACGAACAGTACCTACGCTGCCGAACTAACAGTTCAAAGTTCCAGAGCAGACAGCCGTGATCTGTGAACACTCATCGTATTTTTTCGGCGGGGAGAGGGGGGGGGGGTCGAATAGTGAAGAGACCCAGGTCAAAACATACTCCCTTTACTAATCTGTTTCTTACGAGTACCCGATGAGTCGGAAAATCTCAGTTCACAACAATGGCGGCAGAAAAATCTATTTGACTTGGAGAAACCCCTTCTTCACTGCTAATTTGGAATAAAATGAATGTACAATTTAATTAAAAAAAAGAGGAAGCAGCTTATCTTAAGAAGCGGCTCTTTTCAGGGCTGAATTTTTTAGTAATTTAGTGAACTGTGGTGCTATAATTTGGAATAGGCCTAAATTGTAATTCTAGACCAGGTCATACTACAACTACGAAATACTACTATGTGAGCCTCTGGGAAGTGTGACTGCTCAGTTAAAACAGCGCGTCAGAGTAGGGATAGAATAGCTGGAATACTATGATGAACCAGTGTTTTACGGTACCAGCAGTATCAGAAAATGTATGAACCAGAGCAATGACATGCTAAAGAAGAAAGTTATGTAACTCCCCAACTATTTCCCGCCAATATTCAGTCAGGCTGTTATACTGGGTACGCAGCAGTAATCCCCTCTATCGGAGTTGAGTGGCAGAATAAGATATAAAGAACATCACAACAAACAATGGTCAGTGTAATGTTATTGTTGATCAATGTTGTGCGCTTTCGATATTGTAGGCCTTCACATTTAGTTTTCTTCCGACTCTGAAATACCAATCTTATCATAGTCGGTATGGTAAAACTGAATAAAAGAAAATGATCGAAAATTGTATTCTCTCTAACTTTTGCTATGTAATACTTTTCGATACAACCAATAACACAGGTACTTAAAAATTAAATATTTGATGCCTTCCCCTAAACTACAATTTCATCCAGGGTGAATAAAACTGTTTACAGCTTACACTGAACTGTAGTTTCTTATTCCCCGACTCTATATATCGATTTTCATTAAATTCTGTTCACCCATTTTCTCGTGGTTCGGCGTTGATATTGATTTGGCAACAAAAATACAAATTCACGAATATATCTGTTATCATAGTCGGTAAGGTAAAAATGTGTAAAACATAAATGGTCGGAAATTCAATTTTATATAACTTTAGTTATGTAATATTTATTGATAGAATCACTAATATTATAAATATTTGAGAATTATATTTCAGGCCTTCCCCTAAACTATCATTTCACTCAGCGTGAACAAAATAATTTATAGCCTAGATTGTCATGGTTCATCCCCCGATTTTACATACCGATTTTCATTACATTTCCTTCAGCCATTTTCTCGTGATGCGTGTACATACATACATACATACATAAATAAATAAATTACGGAAAAGTAAAAAGTGCATTTCCATGTTACTGTGGACATGACCGATACAGAAATATAATTATTTTCAAATTCTGAGCAATGTACAGACAAAGCTCTTGCCTATACAATATAAAATAAGAGTTTTGCTCAGAATTTAAAAAGAATGGTATTTCTGTATCGGTCGTGTTCATAGTAGCAAGGAAATACACTTTTCAATTTTCCATAACTTCTGTCTGTCTGTCTGTCTGTCTGTCTGTCTGTCTGCCTGCCTGTCTGTCTGTATGTATGTACGTATGTACACGCATCACGAGAAAACGGCTGAAGAGAATTTAAACTCATTTCGTAAGACGGTCTAATATCACAGAGTCCAAAGAAAACTAAACATGAAGGCCTGCAATACGGAAAACTCATAACATTGAACAACAATAACATTACATTGACCATTGTTTGTTGTGATGTGCTTTGTGTCTTTTGTTGCCAGTCATGTCCGATAGATGGAATTACTGCTGTATAACGAGTTTTTTTTTAAATTTGCTTTACGTCGCACCGACACAGATAGATATTATGGCGACGATGGGATAGGAAAGTGCTAGGAGTGGAAAGAAAGCGGCCCGAGCGTTAATTACGGTACAGACCCAGCATTTGGCTGGTGTGAAAATGGGAGACCACGGAAAATCATCTACAAGACTGTCGACAATGGTTTTCGAACCCACTACCTCTCGAGTGCAAACTCACAGCTGCGCGCCCCTAACCGCACGGCCAACTCGCCCGGTCGTACCGAGTATAACAGCCTGCCTGAATATTGGCGGGAAGTAGCTGGGGAGTTAGATAACTTTCTTCTTAAGCATGCCATTCCTCTGGTTCATACATTTTCTGATACTACTGGCACGTAACAAACTGGTTCATCATAGCATTCGAGCTGTTCAATCCCTAGAGGCATGATTTTTTCGCTTTAACGATAAGCGCGACAAAAAATATTTTGAAGCGATTTTGAGATATCTTAAAGAATCATATGATTCTGGTTGCGAAATCGGTGAATTTTTTTTTTCGCGAATTACTGCGAATTAAAGCGACAATGCCAGTTTAAAGCGAAATGCACTTATTTGCGATAAGTGCGAAAATGCAGCGAAATTCATTGAAAATAACGTTGAAACTGTATGCCAATATCTCGTGTATGAAGAGAAACAGATGACAGAATAACGACTTTACAATTCGACAGAAGTATCTCTTCGTATTCATTAAAACTGTAAAATCCCTTGGTGGTATGGCATTATATAGTAGAGTGACAGCTGCGGCCATATATAGTGTTAGGGCGATTTGTTATTAATCTTGATTAGGCCTATATTATAGTTCTAATCAAGATTACATAAGGCATAATGAATGATTATCAATTTTGTTTCTCTTTATTTATTTATCTATCTTTCACACAGATAAGGCCGTGTTGAAACACCGCATCCCGTGAGATCTCCGAAGTTAAGCAACATTGGGCGTGGTCAGGAATTGGATGGGTTGCCACGCGCTGTTGGTGGGAGGTAAGGGAATGGAGGAGCGGAAAGGAACTGGCCACCCTACCGCACGTAAACTCCGGCTCAGGAACACCTCTGCGGAGGTTCGGACCTGCCTTCGGGTAGAATAACCCTTACCTTACCACATAGATAATTCACAACTCTCACGTATTAAACATTTTCTGAATAATTTTACGAAACGATTAAAGCGAAATTAAAGCGATGAGGTCAGCCCTATTTAGCGAAATAACGTGAAAAATTGTTTTCTTTTCGCGAAATCGAACATAAATTAATGCAAAAAAAATCATGCCTCTATCAATCCCTATCCTAAGGTACTGATTGGAATGAGCAGTGTGCATATTTAACGGAACAATGGCTGTCTGCGTCCTGGTCATTCCATCACTGGAACTTTGGACTGTTAGATCGGCATCGTAGTACTGTTCGTTAAAAGTGAGAAAATGTGCGGGTTTTTTTTCATTTGAGCGAGTATTTTATATGATTTTATTGCTTTTAATCCCTACATTCCTACTGACGTTTTTGTAATGGCCTGAGTTAACTGTAGTCAGGAAAATCGCAAAGACAGCCTTTCTGAGGATCCCGTAGCGAAGCGCGGGTACATCAGCTAGTTAAACAACAATTCAAAACAATGAAATGGTTCCAACAGAGAAGAATACTATTAATAATAATTCAGATCATATGATGAATTCTCGTATTTGTGGTCAGTTTATATGTGGTACTTCGTATATTCAAGCTCTGGTAATTAATATTATGAAATATTATGTAATGTAATCTTAACGAAATGTTGGTTATTTAAGTTGAGAATGTGTAAGAATGTACGCGCTCATTAATTCTTCAGCAGGCCGTTACAAGTTATCTTTATAAATTACTGTCGGACATGGATCACTTCCAGGCAAATGCCGGGACAGTTCCTATCCATAGGCCACAGCCGATTCCTTCCACCTTGTTACCCAATTTCATTCACCACCATTCATTTCATCTTCATTTGCTCCTCAACTGGGGTAGGCGTCGGGAAGGGCATCCGGTCGTTCAAACATGCCGTCTAAATTAATCCCACCTCATCCCCGACCCCGTATCAGGAAACGGGAGTAAAGGGTTGACATACACTATCGGACATGAATGTTGCCGAACTTCAAACATCAGATACCATCGGAAAATGTGTTCATTCAATCTCAACCGATTTCTACGACACCATGGACTGTAAGGAAATAATGATCACTGCATGATGCAATCTCTTGTCCAGCGCACAATCACCAAGTTGTCCTCTCCTCCCTTTTTCACTTCAAAAAGACGCTCGTCAGCCATAATCTACATACATGGCTACATCCAATTACGCCAACTGTATTTAAATATAGTTACAAATACTTCAGTACAAAGAACGTGAGTTTACTTACTGGGCCTAGTCATAACTGTCCCCTTCGGTGCGATTATATTGAACCTCACTGATCGCCTGGCGGCGAGGAATCATGACAAAACGATAGGACTAACCCATAATGAAGGCATTGTTTATGCTTTACAGCATGTGCGAAGAGAAGGGAGCTTACCTCATGGTTACTGTATCATCTGTTGTTCAGCACGCCCCTCCTCCTTCATATTAACAAACAATAGAGACCCTTGAATTGAAAATGATTTCTCTGAAGCAAAATGCAAGAAATATCAGCAACTAAAATGAACTGGCGTTTGTCTATTGTTTAATATTGTAGAGTTCTTTTACTCTGTACGGCGAGATAATGTGAATAAAAAAATAAAAAATAAAACACCAGTATTCTCACAAGCATCTGTGTGTCCGAGCTATAGACCCTACATCGCAATTTTTCTTTATCATGCGTTTCACAAGCCATAAAGTACTCGAATACATTTCTGACTGGAATACGAATTCGTGTTTTATTAGATTCAGCAATTCATGTGTTTGTTCCAAGAGGTTTTTTTCGGGATACTGTGAATAGCAAATCTGGAGAAAGATTTCGAGGGCATTGAGTAACTCGTCTATCCCTGATACAACCCGGATAGAATCTTCAGCAGGAATGCCAGTGATCAGAAACTGAAACAATATGGAGCGAGTTGGGAACACGGTACGGGTCATGTACTGAAGTTGTCAGCTTGTATTCGGGAGTTGGCGAGTTCGAACCCTATCGTCGGCAGCCCGAATTATGGTGTCCAGAGTTTCCAATTTTCACACCAGGCAAATATTGAGGTTGCATCTTTATTAAAGTCCATAGTCGCTACCTTCCCAATCTTAGTCACTGCCTATCGTGTTAAAGTGACGTTAAAACACCCAAACTTTACTGGTTACGAACTATTAATCCAGATTAGGAAATTCATGAACTTTACATTTCGTTCTTAACAAGCTGACAACGTAGGGATGTATCGATGAACTTAAATTGGGGGCATTTCTTAAAATTAATAAAAACAATATTATTGAGTTGGGATTTAAAACTACTTGGTGTACATTCTAGTAGAAACTGTACAAGCGAAACACCAATACCATGAATACATTTAAACGAAAGCAAGCTTGTAATTTTACATGACAATCGATATTGTGATCATAACCAGTTCTTCGTGGAATCCGAACCACACGGACAAGATTGCAAAAATGTCGTATGCATTGGCCGTGATTCGAACCGCGACCGCCTTGGTAAACACCCAGTGACTAGGCCACTCGACTATCACATTTCCTGCGACCAAATTAAAGATGTTCTGCTGTACAACCCAGGAATAATACAGGAAACGGAAGTAAAATGCTCGACGAGCAGGGTTAAACTACTATATTATTAACTTAATCAACAGTGAAACAAAAGCTATCGGCACTGACTAAGCACGCTTTATAATATAAGCAATATATAATTTCAAAGAAAAACTGAAAGCAGTTTTACAGCCATTCTTTCATACTATGTCGAATCGATGACACATTTTCAGCTTAGCGTTCGCAAGCTTTCTATAAAGGTTTAACTGGAGGATCAATCAGGTGTGATCTAGTATGATTTTATCCTGGCGGTAACCACTGTGGTACCCAACAGCTTCACAGCTACTGGCCAGTCAGTACCGAGCCAAGGACAGTCGGCTTATTTACCCAATTGGTTTAAGTCAAGGAACGGAAACAGACACAATTAACATGGCCCTGTCGGCTAAATGTTTGCACAAGTCATTATTACACACGCACCAGAACAGCACCACAAACCTTCTGGCACTCCAGCGTCTCTTACATACCGTATAGTTCTACCCCAGTGCAATTCTGTTCCAAGTCCCGAGGGCTAATGAAGTGACCTCGAATTTTCAGATGCGTCTAGTACTGCATTAAATTATTTCTGACAGCTTCTCCTTTCCGGTCCATTTTCACCTGGTCACTATATTGAACCTTAGAAGTTGGAACATTACCGGCCTAAGTTCTAAGCTGAAAATTTCACATAGCCATTTTCGCAGGCGCACCGACGAAATCTGTTCTCTTCCTGATTCCAATATCCATAAGCTCGGAGAGAAATAGAACATCCTCTTTTTTAACATTTTCATCACTCTTTATCCTGGGAACAATATTGTTCCCATTCCTTTTCTCTGCCTTTCCTCTCCTAATGTTGGTGTCACTGCCCTTTCAGATTATTAATGCACAGCTACTGTAGATTGTCATAGATTCGTGGCACACACTGGCCATTCATCTTGCTTATCTGATCATCAAATAAAATATACCACGAAACTGGAGGAATCGATAGGCGGAATGACAGGTGAATGATAAGCTGCTTACTGTACGCAAGAGAGGAAATATAATAATGACATCTAAGAATACAAATAAAACTGCCCTAAAAATGGCCATCACTCCGCAAACTAACAAGCAGGTGAGAGTTCAAAAATGAATGGCATTAAAAATTTAGAAATATGCATCTATAGAATGTAACAAGGCACTTCCAAAATCTAATTATGACTCAATATTCTTAATAATGTGGCTGACTGAAAACCCCATTAAGAGTTAAGTTTCAGTACCTATTACAGCGGCCATCTTGTGAGTGGTTAAAATCAAAATGTCCAGGGCATCCAATCATTTTTCTGGACTAGACTAAATCATTACAGTAACACTAAATGCATTAGACTAAATAATACAACAGATTATTTGTTGCTATTTGTTTTACGTCGCACAGGCTCAAAGGAGTCTTATGACGATGATGGGAAAACACAGGGCTAGGAATGGAAAGGAAGGGACCGTGGCCTTAATGAAGGTACAGCCCCAACATTTGCCTGATGTGAAAATAGGAAACCACGGAAAACCATCTTGAGGGCTACTGACAATGGGGCTCGAACCTACTATCTGCCGAATGCAAGCTAACAGCTACACGCCTCGAACCGCGTAGCCAACTCTCTCCGTAATACTGAAGACTACCAGACTCCCTCACATAAAACAATAGGCAGATGACAAGTATGTCCTTAGTCTCTAAAATGAATAACCACTAAACGAAATTTGGTGTCATATGCTGAGCGTAACTATTTGCCTCCAACCTGTGGCAGGTTTCAAAAAGGAAAATTGGAATAACTGTTAAAAGTTACATGATCATTATTAGGCCTACTATTGTTATTATGTTCTGCCGAGGGTAACATTTACTGCATCACTCTTCCGGCGAGGTATCTATCGCCTGTTTAAAAGCAAAATCCATCAAGCCAACACTCTTACTTCTGAGAAAAACAGGTTCGAAAGATTACAGGCATTCAAAGTCAATATTTGTTATGAGAATAAGAATAAGAATAAGAAAATGTATCTTTAAAATTACGCAATGGGTTTGTTCAGCTGAAATTGTACGAAATTCCTCTCCTAACACTAAGCAAGAAAATGCAAATTCGAACATCCAGTAACCAATTTTATTTATTTATTTATTTATTTAATTTATTTTGCTTGTGGTTTAACGTCGCATTAACACATCAGAGGTTTTCGGCGACGCAAGGATGAGAAAGGGCTAGGATTGGGAATGTAGCGGCCGTGGCCTTAATTAAAACACAGCCCCAGAATTTGCCGAATACATGTCAATTTGCCACCAGCGACAATCGCCACCAGCTTAAAACTTGTGACAATCGCCACCCACTACCCCGTGGCTCCCTTCCCCGAATGCAATGACCGCTAGAATAACAACGGGAAATTCCGCAGTACCATACCCTCCGGCCGCAAGCCCCGCTTTCTTTCATTATTGCTCTGAGGATCATAGTGTTCCGGTCGTAGTTATAGTGACAGTCGATTTTGAATCGGTAGCAATTTATGCCCTTGAAGTTGTATTTCTCGCAATAGAGGTAAAAGGTTGCTACTTGCGCACGAGGAAGTGCATCTGGAGAAAAGTTCAAGATTTGGGACTTGCTTGTGAGTATATGAAGAACGAAGAAATGAGTGTTTTTTGACGTTTTATTGGCCTGAGGATGTTCCCGTCAGCTGGCTGGAAATACATTCCACAGCGCCTGACAAAGAAAAACGTTGTGGAATTTTTGACTATTTCGTGGTGAGATGGATGGAAAACGAAGAAGTTCCAGTCGAGGTTTGGAGTTGTTTTAACAGGCGTCATCGAACCACTAACTCTGTCGAGGAATGGTACAATCAAAAATAATATCGAACTTGGAAGACCGAATCCTCGAGCTAAGAACCTCAAACTGTTGAAATACAGAATTAAGAGAGCACTGCATGTGCGCTAATAAGAGCCCAGCTCAACAAGGAATGTAAAGGAAGGAAGATTGCTTTAGATGACTCACTGGAAAGAACGGTTAAAAAATAGGAAGAAAGTGGTGATACTGTCACTTATTTGAAAACAATTTCTCAACTCCAAAAAGTCTGAAGAGTTACTATAAAGTCCATGAGCTTAAACGTTGACTTATGACAGTAAAACAAAAGGAGTAAATAATGTAAATTCTGGTGACGGAGCTTAATAAGCTCAAAGTAACTGACGAAGCCAATAGTTGATATTAAAACACTCCTATATGCAATAGATATTGCATTTAGCCAATCCAAATCCAGTGAAAAGTGTTCTGGGAATCAGTCAAGTTCACATGACTTGTAAAGGCAGAAGAGGCCACCACAGAAGGAGGTGGGAAAGCCCCCGGTAATACTCTTTACTGGGAACGGCCCCTGCTTGTGGCGATTGTTTCTGGTGGCAATTGTCACTAGTGGTGATTTACAGGACACCGGATTTGCTTGGTGTTAAAAGGGAAACCACAGAAAACCATCTTCAGGGCTGCCGACGGTGGGATTAGAACCTACCATCTCCCGAATGTTATCCGCACGGCCGACTCGCTTGGTACCGTAACCAAAATGATCGCTACGACTTAATAGAACCAGTTAACAGCAGAGAAAAATCGGACAGCGCAATGTGAGAATGTCAAAAACTTTGCTTGTAAACCCACGATATAATAACATTACACTGACAGTTTCATTATAATCAGCGATTTATTTATTTATTTGTTTATTTATGTATTTATTTATTTATTTATTTATTTTTGCAATGAGAATGTATAGAACTACTGTAATTCAGTGTGCAATGTCGGGAGTTTATAATAGTTTGTACTGTTTATACTGTATTTGAATTTTCAACGTTTCGGTTGGTTTCACAAGATCACCCCACTTCGTGCAAAGACTCCAAGTTAGGTATTCCTGGAGTATTATACGAAGAGTATTAATGGACTAATTACACCCCACTATCAAGTTTTACAATTTCTGGCGACACCAAGATGTCAAGAATTTTGTCCCCTAGGAGTTATTTCACGTATCGGTAAACCTACCAATACGAGGCACCAAATCCGACTGAGTTGGGATCGAGTCCGCCATCTTGGGCTCATAAAGCCAGCGCTCTATCATGGCGAGTATTAATGAAATGACAATTTATACCAGGTGGAGAACTTTGTACACCACTGTCGTAAATGCTTTAGAAGGCAATACCAATTTAACATTTATCAATCCTGTAGGAGGAAAAACAGTCTATATTTATGATACTGTTTATTCTTTAAAATATGTGATATGAATATAACAATAGGCAATGAAATGTTATGGGAAATTAATACAGGTTTAACTGCCACCATTACATTTTTATATGTGCGAATATTAAGAAGGTAACTGTATTCGTTTTCACAGATGACTCAGATTCAGTTGCGTAATGTAACAGCCAACGTACGTAATGGAAATTCTGAAAATTTAAAGACGAAGAGTAAATTTAATAGGCTGTGCAATTCGAGACATATTACACGACGCGAGAATACACATACTAATATGGATTTTTTAAACCTTAACTGCTTGCTACAATGAAATTTTAGCTTAACGTCTTGATTTACAGTCTATTTAATGCGTTAATTACACAATAAATAATAGTTTCCATAAATTATAATTATTTCACAGTAATATGGGCTGGAAGGGTAGGAATATTATAACGAAATGAGGCACGCGCACAGATAAATTCTGGTAATATCTGTTTTAAGAGTCCAAAACAAACAGTTAACTAAGTTCCATTTCGTACTGGAGTCATTAAGATGGAGTTACAGTGAGAGATAGCTCAATATAAAGATACAAGAGCGCTAACGGACCAGCATGGAAAGAAAGAGATGAAAAATTGAACTTGACTTACTCAACAAGCAGAGCAAGTTCAATAAATATTGCAGTCCGTACTTAAACACAATGTATGAGTCGGATATTAATAACGATTTATATATTCTCCACTGCGCTTAGATCGATGGGATCTTGTATGAACTGAGATTTATAAAAAATGAACTTGCACTATGTGCTAGTCAGCGATGTGACTGCGAGATACAAATGAGCAGAACATATCGGAAATAAAATCAGAAGCTGGCGGTCCATTTTAGGAGCTATGTATAATTCAGCTTCAAGTAGGCCTACACGTGGACAATCAAAATTAAAACATTATTAATAGAAATAGGCAGGAGTATAAACCCGTGTTTTTGTTTTGTTTGTTGCAATCCGGAACGAAGCATCTTGCGGTGACATTCTATTGTGCGATCGTTTATATGCCATTAGTCAATAAATTTCTACTCAAGAGTATTTCGAGCGTTATTTCAAACATGACGGGCATAAATCTTCAGAATACAGCTGGTAATCGGAAATAATTCTATGAACGATCAAACAGATTTCATGGTCTTCCATTTGCAGCTATCGCGTAGCCTCTTCTGTTCATGAATACATCAAATAGGACACTGACTCACAAAAAAGTTAACCGCCTGAAAAGAATGGTCCGGCGTCGACGTAATTTCGTACACGTGCTTACCATCGGCGGGTGTAAATAATTAGAGCTGCAATGATCTGTGACGGCTAGAACGGCCACCAAAGTGCATTCGTGTTGTCACTACGTGACCGTGTTATTAGGCGCGATAGGCTACGTAAAAGACATGCGGAGCGTCAACCCTGGCTTCGAAAGTGGAGGATCAAAATCAACGTTACTAAAAGCAGAGCTACTCTCCTTTTCAACAAGATAATGTTGAAATTCTATTCTGGTATAGATTCATACCGAACTTAACATCGAAGACATCTACACCAGAATCAATAAGATACTGACATTCTCTTCTAGTATAGATTCAAACCCCAATACCCTCAAAGGAGCTCTGGACAGCCTTTACCGTAAAGCAATTGGAACAAGCCATCCAAAAATGCCAGGCAGGGAAAGCGGCTGGACTGGATGGCATGACAGCAGAGCAAATCACGCACTTCGAGATCAAGAACAAGGAATGGTTGTTGAAAGTGCTTAATTCCTGCGTAATTATGACATTAAAGGCTTTCGATACAAACGACCCAAGGCCATCCTTCATTAAACCACCCTCTAAGGTGCAGGGCATATCCTGGTCAGCTCAATTCCGTTCACACAAAAGTTCCACCGCTTCCCATCTATGCAGCTCCATCAATAAACGTGTACAGAATTAGCACTCAAGGCCCAAATGGCTATAATCCCTCAATATTTATCGAGAAGCGTGGTCTTTCTGTCTAATAAGGTTGGCAGAGGAGCGCAGTAGCGCGAAAGTATTTGTACCCGTGTATTATGATGCTCCAGCCCTTAAAAATGCCGCGTGCTAGTGTGAGACAACGTTACCAGCACTTGACATATTTTGAAAGAGGCCTCATTATGGGTCTGTATTTGGCTAGCTAGTCGAATCGAACAATTTCCACGCATATTAACATTCGGATGTGACAATGACCCGATGCTGTAACTGAATGGGAACGTGAGGGAAACCACACGCGCCGTCAAGGTTCTGGTCGACCACAAGGGAGAACCGGCCGTACTGTGCGCCAAGCACATCAAAACCTCTTCACATCTGCGTCTGCATTACGGATATAAGTAATGGATACACTACAACACCCCGTGTCATCCCACGCCACTGGTCGGAAACTAGCAGTAGGGACTACTGAACGCCGTTCCATGCGTAGGATGCCGGTAACACCACAACACATACGGCTCCGTTTGGAGAGGCACCGTACCAGGGAAACATGGGTTGCTGACGACTGACGTCGAGTCATTTCCAGCGATGAATCTCGGTTCTGCACTGTCTCAGATGACCACCGTGTGCGAGTATGGCAGCGCCAAGGGGAGATGATATATTCTGCCAATGTTTTGGAGAGATACATCGGTGTTACTCCTGGCATCATGGTGTGGAAAGCCATCGGGTTAACTTCAGGTCAGCTTAGGTAGTAATTCAGGGAACTGATGGCACAGCGGTACCTCACGGACATCCTGCGTCCTCACATGTTATCCCTCGTGAGAATCCTGGTATCATCTTCCAACAGGACAACGATCATCCACATACGGCACGTGTGTCTATGAACTGCCAGCTTGAGGAACTCCCTTGGCTATCGAGATCTTCCCGTCTGTTCCCCACAGAACATGATTATGTGACACAAGCTCGAACGTCAACTCCGTTCCAGTGCCAATATCCAAGATATCGAGAGCCAATTACAAGAGCTGTGAGCCAACTTGACTTAGGCGAGGACACATCACTTGTATTACATCCTCTCTAACCAAATCACTGCATGTATCTAGATCCGAAGGGGTAAAACAGCAATGTGATCGTACAGCCAACTTACGCTGTACGTTTCACCTGATTTTGTAATCACTGAAATACAGTAGAACCACATAACCTTTCAAGACGTGAAGCTGAATTTCATTTGCTCCCATCCTAGGTGAATAACCTTTTTTGTCAGTCAGTGTAGTTGTCTACAAATCGTCCCCTTGATGTCGGAATACGTCTTGCCATTTTACGGTAGAGATATGCAGTCCAACAGAAACTTACACACACTTGCAACATATGGCCCATAATAATTTAATATGATTAGCCTTTTATCGACTTTTCAAATAACCTCCTACACTGTATTTGTTTTGGGTTTGAACGTTAAAAATATGTTTCGCTACTTGCACGTCTCTTGCTTCCTTCTTATGACTATGGTTTCCTAAACCCATCTACATATACACTCATACAGAACATTCGGGGATCTGTTGTCACAGAGTTAAGTTTATAAAACTTTGGACAAAACGGTGCACATAATCAATTAGGGAAAAAAATAACAAAATTTATGAACAACTGAGACAGAGCCTGGGAGCATCGAGCGCATGCGCGCTACAGTCGTAATTATAACCTACCATCCAGTCACTAATTGTCGGAAATACAATTTCAGCAGCAATTGTTAATTAAATGAAATTCACACGCCAAGTCTTCCCTTCAACGAACATGTATAAATTGGAACTTACATCAAAATATTTTAAACATGTAGCTCACTGACGCACGAAAAATTTATATACTGTTCCTGGTATAACGCATCAGAAGAACAATGTGCAGTATAATTTCTTTCCACTGCGCTTCGTAAGTGACAAAATGCATTACTTGATATCCAATGAGCATTATCATGTGGAATATAATTAAACAATAATACCAACGCAGAACGCGTGAGTTTTCGTGAAAAAGTCAAACCTCAGTGATATAGTCACGAAGTCCTGTTCCTATGTTAGAGGGTTCGATCCTAGCTGAGGTCAGTGGTAGGGGTGATTGTGTCAACTCCATGTTGTCTTTTTCCCACGGAACAAAACTGCGACACTCCGGTTCTCTTAAAATCTGAAACGGATCGGGTTTACAGTTATATACTGCGATAATATGACAAAGTATTGCTAAGGTATGGTATACTCGTGCAGAAGAAATTCGTAGGAAGTCAATAAGAATGTCGAGGAAAGAACCAATTTTTATAATGTCATAAGACGCTTTATATGGCAACACAAGTTTGGTAAGGACCGCAATTCTACGGGTGATTGGTGGTGGTTACTTGTTTTAAGGCAGAAAGTAACGGGATTAATAACCCCATGATGATTAATCAATCTGCAGACAAGAATAGGCTAGTAAAGTTCTGTCAACTACAATTAGATAAAGATGTAAACTAAGTTTGCAGTTTTACATTCTGGGACCTCGTGTTTTACACACATCTGATCCACAGAAACATGACTACTTAATTAATGGGATTCCAACCACAATCACAAAAGTAAGAAGATACCAACGTTGTTATTGTCGTGTGCGCAAGTTAGGGATAAACCTGCCATAAAAATGAAGAAATGTGGCTACAGAAACCTTACAACCTAACGGATTTCTTCGAAAACTAGAACTTCATACTAGAGAGTTGGGGAGGAACCTGCTCCGACTCGCAGTGAGGAACTCAACTAGTGAGGGAAAACGATATAATAACCTATTCTGGCTTTTTGTGTTTTCAGGAAATGAACAAACGAGAGATATTTTAGAACTACAGTATTTCCCACCGCATTTCCTAGAAAAAAAGAATGAAAATGACCATACACCACACATAAATATTAATAATAATGCTCCTGGTTTTACGATCCACTAATTCTGGTCTTCGAGGACGTCGAGGTGGCAGAATTTTCTCCCGCAGAAGTTCATTTTACGTGCCAGCAAACCTACCGACAAGAGACTGAGCCGGGGCCGAACCCGCCAACTTGGGGTCACAAGGTCACCGCTCTTGTCTGAGCTACTCATCCTAGCAGGCAAAGTTGTTATTCCTTCCATTCCCTACTAATGGATTTTTAATTTTTTAACCTTTTATTATTTCGTCTATATAATGAATTATTAATCACGAGTGTTTTTTACACAAGTTACTCTTTTAATCTCAAAGAAATGAACAGAGAATGTTAGACAATCTCGGGACTAGCACTGAAAATTAACAGACCTCGCCAACAAACGTGCGTAAGGCCCAGAGATTTTATTGCTACCTATATGTAGTTTGGACGATAACTAGCTCAGAAAGAAAGATGATGGACGCTTTTGAAATGTGGTGTTACAGAAGACTGCTGAAGGCGAGATGGATAGATCGGATGACGAATAAAGACATACTGAATCGAATTGGTGAGAGGAAATCGATTCGGCTAAATTTGACCAGAAGAAGAGATAGAACACATCTTAAGACACCCAGGACTTCTGCAGTTGGTTTTTGAGGGAAGTGTAGGCGGTATGAACGGTAGGGGTAGACCAAGGTATGAATATGACAGGCAGATTAGAGGAGACGCAGGGTGCAGCAGTTATGTAGAAATGAAAAGGTTAGCACAGGATAGGGCGGCATGGAAAGCTGCGTCAAACCAGTCTAAGGACTGATGACTCAAACAACAATAACAACACCAACAACAACAACGTAGCATGGTACAGCGGAACCTATAAACATGATCCCGACGAGCGTACCAACAGGCCAAAGCCAACACACCCGGCAAGAAATAGGGAGGTTTCACACTCGAGCCTCGAAGGTGTTGGATATTTTCTGTGAGATGATTCGAGGATTCTGATAAATTACTTATAGCTAAGTTCTTAACATTCGCGCTATCTGAAGCAATTCTGTAATATCAGTCGGAATTACAGGTTTGGTTAGGAATGTATAACTGCTCCAAATTTAACTGAATATTATTTGCGTGAAATTATGAAATTTCAATAATATACTCCCACTAATGAAACAATTTGCATAAACAATCTGGTATTAAGAAAGGTGGTAGTATTTTACAAATCTCAGAATTACTGCTGGCATTTCCATGAGACATATCTGAGTTAAAACAGAACGAGTTACACAAGGTTTTACGAACGTCTAACGGAATATACAGTAAGATCTTCGCATTTTAGACACCCATTACATTACACATGGCTTGTTCCCTACAGATGACAAAATATCTGCGGAAAACTTAGCAAGCAAAGCGTATTCGCGGGGAGTCCTACGACAGAAAACAATAGGCCTATGAAATGGACAATATCGCAAGAGTTACCAAGCTTGTAGTTTTACGTCACTGATAGCATGATTACAGCTATAGGAACTTCAGTTTTGTGTGGGATCAGAACTAACGGACGGGAGTTTTCATATCAAGGGCCAGGAACATTCTGGTCATGCGTTGTGCACTTGTGAGAGCTTTCCGATAATCTACGATGCTGTTGTGTCTATAACAGAGTGATTAACTTGGCTAAATGAGTGAGGTCGGTGTTCCATATTTGAAATACAGTAACATGTAGCATTTCCCTAGTGCGGGAATGAACACAACTGGGGACAAATTACGTACGGAATAATCACTATGAGGTCAAAATTTGACTCGTGAATATTAATTTGTAGCTTTCCAGGTTGGCCACCCTTCCATCTCAGCTAAACAAGTGAATAATGCAAGATCTTTAAAAAATAAAAATAAACTCCGCCATCTCAGTATGAAGTAAAACAGGGTACAATGCAAATGGACAAAGGAGAACGTCATTAAGACAGTAATTTCAGAAGAGTAGTTTTCTTAAATACAGTATATACAATCTTTCGATTTAAATTCCTGGAGAGTATCGGTGAACGCGGAACAATTTATTATGAAAGTAAAACTTTTTTTCCCCGAATGCTTTCAGCGTTTGCACCTCTCCATACTTTGCTGCCTCGCACCATTTTCCACAGTAGCGCCGTCCACCGCCAAACAACACATTCAGGCAATTTGAAATAAATTAATCGAATTACATTTAACACGGAAATGCACGAAGCAGGCGGGCGGGCAACAGAGAAAGCGGGGCAGAGCGAGAGACCGCGAGAGGGGGCTAAAAAAAGTCCTGATGCACAGGATATGGATGCATTTCCGTTCTCAAAGGGGTTTGTAATTATGGCCGCTAATGTGATTACCTCATTTCTAGAGGCCTCGTCCATTAGTGCAGCTCGCCGTCTCTTTCTGTCACACAGCTCTATCCCTACCCCCGCCCTTTTACCTCACATTGCTTAATTCTTTAACAGAACTCGTGTGCAGTGCGGCTAAATTCACCCGCCTCAGAAGTACATTACTCGATACACGATGAATGGTATAGAAACAACTTTTTAAAAATCTGCATAGGCCCCTACTGTACTTCTTCCAAAGAGATAACAAGAAAATAGACGGTAGCTTTTGTGAATTCAGATCCAAACCACAGCCGACAAGGGGACCTCCAGGAAGACAGGTACTGGATTTTTTTCATACTTATAGTACGTGAAAGTGACCCCTCGAATGTCCCAAGGCGATTGGGCCAGATATGCAGGAATTCTCGAGAAAATCGACTTTGACAAGTGCCTTGTATCGACTAAGACAACGAAGTTAACAAGAGACCTCGTGGTTCAGTGGGTAGTACATGAAATTAGTAATCGAGGGATTGCTAATTCAAGAACTGCTACTTGCATGGTTTTATTTTTCTTTGTCATATTTTGTTCTGCGTACATTATGTTATTAGCAATTAAGAAAAATGATCATTTGACAACATAAATGTTATGACATTGGGGTTTTAATTTTTGCGTTGATATGGAAAAATACAAATACGTTCCACTTCCTACCAACGTTTTTCACTTCTGTAACCATATTTTGAAGCATTACAACCATCCCTACGTGGAATGAAACATAAGAAATAAAGAGAAAGCATGCACGCAGCGGAACTTGGAAAAGTAATCCCTTGATTACTAGATTTGGGCGCAGTCCATTGAGCCACGCGCTCGCTTGAAACGTCGCTAATGTTTAGCTATAGTGACCGTCGTTGACGGGACAATCACTGAACATGTGCATGATGACATTTTTCCCACCCGTCACACTGTTCCTCAGATTCTGGGGCCCATAAGTGGGCATGCCTCTCCTTGTCAGTGGATTGTCGTGACGTACTCGCTTCCTTGCAGTCTGTGGACCTTTACAATTTCATATATTTTTGCATTATTGCGCATCTTAAATTATTCTCTTCCTTTCGGTATAAAAGAATGCCTAGCATCGGGTTAATAATAATAATAATTTTAAAAAATACAGGTGTAGAACGCCTTTAAAACGTTACCAACTCTCTTTACTGTTCATAGAGCTAGTTATCGGCTCTTGGACTTAAACGTTCACATGACTCCACTGATTTTTCCTTTATTTTTCATTGTATTGGAAAAATGTATAGAACAAAAATTCGCCATGAGCTATTTTTGTGTAAAACCAACCATAAGAGATACATCGAGTTTTATGTTCTAGGTCCATTCTCAAGCACTTCCTCGTAGTTAATTTGTTGGACCGGGCGAGTTGGCCGTGCGCGTAGAGGCGTGCGGCTGTGAGCTTGCATCCGGGAGATAGTAGGTTCGAATCCCACTATCGGCAGCCCTGAAAATGGTTTTCCGTGGTTTCCCATTTTCACACCAGGCAAATGCTGGGGCTGTACCTTAATTAAGGCCACGGCCGCTTCCTTCCAACTCCTAGGCCTTTCCTATCCCATCGTCGCCATAAGACCTATCTGTGTCTGTGCGACGTAAAGCCCCTAGCAAAAAAAAAAAAAAAAAAAAAAAAATTGTTGGACAACTTATAGGTAAGATCTTATTCGATCGTATTCTAAACTGAAATACCAAGTTGCGTTAAAATCCACCCTTCCATTTTCCCATGATGCTGTGACAGACACAGACAAATAATAATCTGAACTTAGCATAGGTCATTACAATGACGTCAGTTTTCTTGTCAAAATAAACTGAAATGGCACGGTTAAAAACAATGACACGAACGATCAAATAGACACCGGCCCAGTTTCTCACTTTTCAAGAACGGTAGTACGCTGGCGTTCAAACAGTGCCAAGTTCCAGAACTGGCTACAGACAGCGGTGAACACTGCTCTGCCGTTTTCCGTTATGTAAGGAAACTCCTCACTCCTATCGGCGCCTCAGGGCAGGGATAGGTTAGCTGCAATACTATGGTGAGCCGGTGAGTCACGTCACCATACAGACAAAGTATCAAATGGCAAGATCGAAAAACTGAAGAAGCAGAAGAATAGGAGGAAGAAGAAGAAGAAGCACCGCCTGAATGACTTAGGATACGTTAATGAACACCCAAAAGCTGGATAAAAACAAGCCTGATTGATCGACATATGATATCGGAAATATTTAACACACCCAACACAAGAAAGAAAGAAAAAAAGATGTGATGTAGTCGAGTCGACGAAACATTTCCGTAGGAATAAAACGGAATAATCATCATGACACACATGTTTCTTCAGCACCTGGAATGGAGATGCGTTATTGACTCAAAACCACACTGCACACGGGCCGGTTCTTCCCAACAGACGCGCAGGCGTAGGGGGTGAAATGGATATACGAAGGACAGAATACGAAAGTCTAAACAAACAAACACACAAAAAACAATTTTTTTCATACAAAATCGTGTGTTCGAAGCCTCATTAAATGAAAGACGTAGGCATAAATACGCATTCATGGATTTACATGAAAAAATGTTCAATTTCAATTCTCTATTTATAAGAAACTACAAAACTACGTGATACGCAAAATTCTTACCAACACGTCCATACGACGTGAACTATCATATCCTTCGTAAATTCGGTTATTTTCATACATTTTCACGCCCTTTATTAATAGGAACTCTTTCAATTTGATTTCAAAGTGCATATGCGTTTCTCATTGAATTTACGAACGAATATGACACTAATAGTTTCTAAGGAAACTAGATTTGTTTAGAAGATTTTGGGTGAAACTTATTGCTTTAAATTAAATAAGTTACACAAAATCATCAGAATCAGGCCGGCACTGTAGTCAGAAAGTGTTTTCTGTAGAAACGTGGGCTTCATTAGCTATCAGTATCACCATACCAAATTGTAGTTTAATGATATTAATTTACCAAAGGAAATAATCTGTTGTCGCTGTGCAGGTGTTTCTGCAAAGAGGGTAAACTCAATCAGAGCAACTCTGGGAAGTAGTACACGATGTGACGTGTTTGCGCCCACTAATCACAGGTGAGCAGAGCTCCCTTGTCCAGCCTAACTTATCTACACACATCACACTAAATCTAATCAAGACTAGTTCCCATCCGCACGTCAACCTCCCTCGCGCACGAGGGCCTGCTTGCCAGCACGCACTGAACAAGCTACAGCCACGCACGAAAGCTTCAACTTGCGCCAACTTATATACGTAACTCAGATTGCGGAATGCTACGGACAAAGTATTCAGATGATTTCTGTTTTGTACAACCTTCCTTTCGACCCTGTCTCCTGACACTTGTGATACATATATTTTAGAATTTGCTTTACGTCGCATGGACACAGATAGGTGGCGATGATGGGATAGGAAAAGGCTAGGAGTGGGAAGGAAGAGGCCGTGGCCTTAATTAAGGTCTAGTCCCAGCATTTGTCTGGCGTGAAAATGGGAAACAACAGAAAACAATCTTTGGCTGCTGACAACGGGGTTCGAACCCACTATCTCCCGAATGCAATAATCTTCATAATGAAAGTGACTTTCAGCCTTGCTTAATACGACGAACAGATATGCGTCTATCTCGGACATAACGCCATTTTAAACCGCAGTTTGAATAAGGACAAAAGTGTAAGATTTTAAGATTTTGCCACTTGAACATTCACAGGTCGGGGTTGGAGGTTGGCGTCCAGACAAATTCTTTACTCACCCCTTCTTCCATTCACTTTCAGGAATTGCTGCAGGCTAGCGCCCCCTCCCACTATCAATCACCACTCATGAAATTTCACAATGTATTTTGTACGTACTTCAATTTTACAATTTAATGTCAGGTTTAAGAGTAAGTACATGAATCTAAAATGATCCCACCTAAGTTCCGATCTATATCATTTTCCACCTGACAGCGAAAATTTCGATAAGACATTTATTTATAAAGACAATTTTTCAGGTTCCTTGGATGACGTTAAACCGCGTTCTACTGAACTTCCAATATCAAAACCTACAGTTGGTGGATCGTGCGAGGTTATCACGACACGTTGCAGAGTCCGGTATTGTGCCGAACAGCTTTCTCGTCTGTATTATTTTATTTCCCTTGGTTAACAGTTGCTCTTTTTCGACTCCAACGACAACAGCTTTACGAGACCTGGTGTTTAATTTTCTCACTTTTCATTACCCTCGCTTCTGCTGTAAGACGATGGATACTTTCATGTTTCGAAGGGTCGAAACTCTTCTCCTCTACTCCGGTTTATGTTACGGTTTAAGAGTAAGTACGTGAATCTAAATTCGTTGTTTTAAACATTTTGCTAAGGAACATTTGAGGTAGCAATAAGTTTCACCCATTTGTTCCCAGACGAGACTTCTCAATTAGATTTTTATTTAGCACATCTGATCTACGAGTCTTTTAATTTTTAAGAATATTCCAATGGTTATTGTCCTAAATCAAAGATAAATCTGCACACTGATTATCTTTTAATTTTTAAAGACGAGAAATGAAGAAGACTGAGTAGTAATTATTGTATTTCATTATGAGGCTATTGTAACAATTTGTGAAATGTGTAAACAACTGAATATCTCATGATCTGACACCTTCAGTGGCATAACGACTACGACGGATTTTGCCTTCCTTCGCTGAAACTCGTGATTTCTGGACATGTTCTTTCACCATTTAAACGTATCCCTCCTCCCATTTTAAATGCGGCATGCACATGATGTATCCAATACTACTTGCACCACAAAAAATATCATTTTCTTAAGATAGGTCTACTGATTACCAAGCCTATATTGGTGGCTTGGATATGACCATGACGATGCGTAAGAGGGTACGAATTCATCCATCAGTCAACCTTAACGAGTACACTGGATCGCTGGTACCGAGTAGTAATGTGCTTAAGATAGCGGGTTCAGTTCCGGTCAAGGTCAGGAGATTCTTGTAGACGGCCGTATTGTGTAAAAGGACTCATGTACACAAATTCACCCAGAAAAATTAAAACTCGCGGCGTTTTATTTTATATTAAAGAGTTGTCTGTTTCGCTACCAGAATCGCTTGATGGTGTAAACTGATAGAACGGAACATCAAAATACAAGCAGAAATCACCAATGTGGTAACAAATCAGAAGAACTGCAATCGGCAGACGACACAATCTTTAACTTCTTCTTGACCGTTTTCCCAATTACTTGCGTTCGTGACTTTGTGTGCATTTGGCCTAGTTTTGTGGTCTGATTTCCTTCCTGGCGCAATTCTACGTGGAGGGATGTACTGAATATTGTGACTGCTTGTGGTAGTTGGTAGTGTGGTGAGTTGTGTGTAAAAAGACGATCACAAACACCTAATCCCCGAGCCAGAGGAATTAACCATACAGAGTTTAACTCCGCGGCCTACCATGGAATCGAACCCGAGGCACTCTGAACCGAACGCCACGACGCTGACCATTCATCTGGACTATAATAATAATAATAATAATAATAATAATAATAATAATAATAATAATAATAATAATAATAATAATTTCAAATGGAACTAGTTGTTTTATTAATTAATTCATTCGTTTACAACATAAGAAATACTTTTACCCTCATATGCTCAAAGTCATGAGTAAAGAAAAAAAATTCAGCTGGTTAACCGGCCAATATCAGCTATCACAAGTGGGTGAAATATCCCGAAAGGAAATAAATATTCTGAGCCATCGAAATGTACACATATTGAAAATACATAATGCAAAGATTTTAAGACGAAAAATTTACCCCCTCGCCAAGGTTACAAGGAAAGTTACAGTTCCTGAAGATGTAAACCCACAATGTATTCAACAGAAAGCTAGGTCCACTCCGCATCTCACGATGATCTAGTTTTTGCATAGGATTAATTCTAGAAACAAACCATGTCGATACTTGGTTCGCCTGTTAACCTGTATCACGGGACGGTGATATATATATATATATACACACACACACACAGTATTAAGGAAAAAATACAGGGAACCTTCCGTACTAGCTATAATAAGGGATACTTTCGCAATTCTGAACGAAAGGAACTGGAAAGAGAGCATGTCCGTAACTTTAAGAGATATTTGAGGGAATATGATATCCAGTGACCTAAGACGTGGTTGAGAGGGTGATGTTTAAGGAGTTTAATCCGCACGTGCAAGAATTTTTATTTCGAAGCGAAAAATACAATTTGTTATTAGTGTGTTATTAATATGTTTGTTATTACTTGAAAGGTTACAAAATATTTTTACATAAAAAAATAGGGTGAACGTTCTATGAAAGCAGTATGGGCCTCATACGAGGCCTCTCCACTTTTCGAGAAAAGAATGAACATATCGTGCGCACGTACGATAAAAATTGTAGTATCATTGGAAAGAAATCATATTTTTACTATGAAAAACATTTTTATTCACAGATTAAGTCGCTTTACATGGAAGTAATTACTGTACTTCAGTAATTTAGTATGTGTAAAACAGTAGCTCGAGGTGCCACCACAATGTTTCCCACTTCCTCTAGGATTTAGGTGAAACTAGTAAAAAACCTCACATGAGGTCTAAAGTGAAATGTGGAGTAAGTATTTTACATGCATTCTTGGAGGAAAGTATCAAAGAGCGCAATAAATGTCTCATATTAGGGGCCTATCAGCGTACAAGAGGGTTACTTCTAAGTCATCCATTCCTACAGCAAGAACCTAAGAAAACACTGTGACTATGGAGGGAAAAGAATAAAAAGCAACTGAATGTACGCAAAAGACAACCAGGTTTTATCAAGGGAGATTAGGGGGGAAAGGAATGAACCTCGCACATGGTGAAATACTGCTGTAACCAAATCAAATCCCGAACGTCTCGTCAGCTGTAGGCTCTTGGGGGATAGTTGTGTTTAAGATTTTTAACCTCAGAAGTGTTACTTACACTAATGAACGGCTACCAGCACGTGAGGCTGACAGTCGTGTCCTGAAGCGTTCCCATGACGCTTACCGTGCAAGTATATTCTGCGTGCGTTGTTAATTACAGCTACTGATATAGATAAAACTGAAACGGTAAGCATGTAAATGAGGATCACAATAGAGGAATTACGATAAATAAATCACGTTATGCCGCAGGAGATATGAAGATGTCTCCATCTTATTTCAGCCTTCTCCGGCTCCATGGCTAAATGGTTAGACTGCTGGCCCTTGATCCAAAGGGTCCCGAGTTCGATTCCTGACCGTATCGGGGATTTTAACCTTCATTGGTTGAGTCCTCTGGTTCCGGGGCTGTGTGTTTGTGCCATATTCAACCAGGTACCGTCCTAATCTCATAGACGCGGATGTCTCCTGTATGGCGTCAACTCGCAAGGCATGCACAACGCCATTAATGGTTCTTCAAAGAATAATTAATTAGTCTATGCGATATACGAAGAAACACACGGCTAAAAAATTGAAATATACTAATTCAGTGTCGCGTGACTGGTTTTGTTAACATTCCACATATTCTAAAGTGCGTTTTCTAATGAACCTCACAGCTCCTTTCCTACAGACAACTGTCCAAGAACTACCCTAACCGTCAAAAGAAAAAAAGTACAAACACACGCTACAGTAGCCTGAAAAGCCAACATATTAAAATGGCGTAGTGGAATACGTTCGTTCAGACCTACACATCATCATATCGGGATGCATGGTAGGCATGTGCTCACATATCCCGTGTATTAAAACCTCACACACGAAAATAAAATAGAAATGCCATAATTATGCTACATGTATTACCATTTCAAATTCTATTTCATACGCTACCACATCAACCGCCCGGATCGTTTAACTACACTGACTGACAGTGACAATGCAACACCAAGGAGGAGTGGTTCGAAAGGGATGAAAGTTGGGGAAAAAACAGAGACGGCACGGACGAATAATTGATGTTTATTTCAAACCGATATGCAGGTTACACAATGCGCACGGCATCGACTCAGTACGATGTAGGACCACCGCGAGCGGCGATGCACGCAGAAACACGTCGAAGTACAGAGTCAATAAGAGTGCGGATGGTGTCCTGAGGGATGGTTCTCCATTCTCTGTCAAACATTTGCCACAGTTGGTCGTCCGTACGAGGCTGGGGCAGAGTTTGCAAACGGCGTCCAATGAGATCCCACACGTGTTCGAATGGTGAGAGATCCGGAGAGTACGCTGGCCACGGAAGCATCTGTACACCTCGTAGAGCCTGTTGGGAGATGCGAGCAGTGTGTGGGCGGGCATTATCCTGCTGAAACAGAGCATTGGGCAGCCCCTGAAGGTACGGGAGTGCCACCGGCCGCAGCACATGCTGCACGTAGCGGTGGGCATTTAACGTGCCTTGAATACGCACTAGAGGTGACGTGGAATCATACGCAATAGCGCCCCAAACAATGATGCCGCGTTGTCTAGCTGTCTAGCGGTAGGGCGCTCCACAGTTACTGCCGGATTTGACCTTTCTCCACGCCGACGCCACATTCGTCTGCGGTGACTATCACTGACAGAACAGAAGCGTGACTCATCGGAGAACACGACGTTCCGCCATTCCCTCATCCAAGTCGCTCTAGCCCGGCACCATGCCAGGCGTGCACGTCTATGCTGTGGAGTCAATGGTAGTCTTCTGAGCGGACGCCGGGAGTGCAGGCCTCCTTCAACCAATCGACGGGAAATTGTTCTGGTCGATATTGGAACAGCCAGGGTGTCTTGCACATGCTGAAGAATGGCGGTTGACGTGGCGTGCGGGGCTGCCACCGCTTGGCGGCGGATGCGCCGATCCACGCGTGCTGACGTCACTCGGGCTGCGCCTGGACCCCTCGCACGTGCCACATGTCCCTAAGCCAACCATCTTCGCCACAGGCGCTGCACCGTGGACACATCCCTATGGGTATCGGCTGCGATTTGACGAAGAGACCAACCTGCCCTTCTCAGCCCGATCACCATACCCCTCGTAAAGTCGTCTGTCTGCTGGAAATGCCTCCGTTGACGGCGGCCTGGCATTCTTAGCTATACACGTGTCCTGTGGCACACGACAACACGTTCTACAATGACTGTCGGCTGAGAAATCACGGTACGAAGTGGGCCATTCGCCAACGCCGTGTCCCATTTATCGTTCGCTACGTGCGCAGCACAGCGGCGCATTTCACATCATGAGCATACCTCAGTGACGTCAGTCTACCCTGCAATTGGCATAAAGTTCTGACCACTCCTTCTTGGTGTTGCATTTGCTCTGTCAGTCAGTGTATAATCACACACAACACTGCATTTCCAAGGATAATGTAGCTATCGCAATGTACCCAAACATGTTCTTCAAAATCTGGAAAAGAAAGATCTTTCACTAGTTCGATCGCCTTGACTGATGTATGATAAACTTTATTATGCTGTATTTATACAAAGGGAAGCGTTCTGGTTTTTTACTTACCCTCCTATTTTAGTGATTTCTGAGATTCATAAATTCAATTGTAGAACTAAAATATTGGATGGTACAAAAGCAAGCTTGTAGTTTTACATGGCTGTTAAAAACGTGATCATAGTCAAGGGACCTAATGTCCCTAGTCAGGCACTAAACGGGATTCGAACCGCGGCCGCCCAGTGAAAAAACCAGTGACTAATGACACTTATCGATTAAATCCAGTTAGATGGGAGAAAAGTAATCCAGATGACATTATCGTCGATGAACTGATGATTGGTGTTGGAGGTGAGTTTCTCAAACACCTTGTTCAACTATCCTCAAGTTGGAAGGAAGACGACTTCAGTTGCTGTCATCACTGGAATACGAGGTTATATATGTAATTTACGGAATCATATACGTACCTTGATCTTTCAAATAAATAAATAAATAAATAAATAAATAAATAAATAAATAAATAAATAAATAAATAAATAAATAAATAAATAAATAAATAAATAAATAAATAAATAAATAAATAAATAAATAAATAAATAAATAAATAAAATTAATATTCCGTATCCGCAATTTCTGACTAATAGTCTACGTTATAATAGTTATATAATTGTATTTTAATTTAGGCCTATAGTGAGTGTACCACAAATTGCATTTCGGCATACTTTGTTTGTGGTATATACGTTTTGAGAGAATAATAGTTTTTTTTTGTTTTGTTTTTTCTGTTTGTCTGCTGAATCGAAGATCGATCGAGAAAATACAATAAAAGGCAAGACTACGAGAAAGAATGAAGTCTCACTGTGATTCTGCGTAAACTAGGGCTGCACTCACTGTACCAATCTTGAGTTCTTATCTGATAATACTGGATTAAGAGATTTGTCTACAGCCATAATAATCAACCGCAAGCATGAAGTAGTTTGTCTGTAGAGGCCATGAGTTACATTCATTGAGGGCAGCTCCAAGTGTAAATATACTCTAGAACAAGCTGTATCGTGGATGCAGGGGGATGAGCTCCAACAAGTTCTGACCGCAGCAATTCAGCAAACTATATACACAATATTTCCGGAGTCGACACCAGTATAAATGAATTAACGCTTATCCCCTCACCACGATGGGGTCGCTCATCTGGGAATGCCACAGACATAAAACACAGATTGATTTTACAAACCTCTACCCATTTACCGCACGTACCGTCGTTCTACCGAACCTGTAGTTACCTGCACTTACAGATTTACCACGAAACGAAGTCTTGCTTTAGTGGCTGATGTCTAGCTGATAGGCAAGTAAAATAGGGTACGATTTGATTTTGGCATAGGTGTAATAATAATAATAATAATAATAATAATAATACATTTTTTTCTTTTTGCTCTTTGCTTTACGTCACATCGACACAGATAGGTCTAATAATGTTACTTGCTTTACGTCCCACTAACTACTTTTACGGTCTTCGGAGACGCCGAGGTGCCGGAATTTAGTCCCGCAGGAGTTCTTTTACGTGCCAGTAAATCGACCGACACGAGGCTGTTGTATTTGAGCACCTTCAAATACCACCGGACTGGGCCAGGATCGAACCTGCCAAGTTGGGGTTAGAAAGCCAGCGCCTTAACCGTCTGAGCCACTCAGCCCGGATCAGATAGGTTTTACGGCGACGATGGGATAGGGAAGGCCTAGGAGTGGGAAGGAAGCGGTCGTAGCCTTAATTAAGGTACAGCCCCAGCATTTGCTTGGTGTAAAATGGGAAACCACGGGAAACCACCTTCAGGGCTGCAGACAGTGGGATCTGAACCCACTATCACCCGGATGCAAGCTCACAGCTGCGCGACTCTAACTCAACGGCCAACTTGTCCGGTAATAATAATAATAATAATAATAATAATAATAATAACCATGGTTTTATGTCCCACTAACTACATGTTATCGTTTTCGTAGACGCCAAGGCGCTAGAATTTTGTCCCGCAGGAGTTCTTTTAAGTAGCAGTAAGTCTACTGACAGGAGGCTGACGTATTTGAGCACCTTCAAATAACACCAGGCTGAGCCAGGATCTAACCTGCCAACTGGGCTCAAAAGGCCAGAGCAGTTCAGCCCGGGTGGCATAGGTGTGATGCCTTCCATAATAACATGACGCGTAAGCGTTAATAACTTCCAGAAATGCTTAGCCAAATAAAAATAGCAGTGCTGCATGATATTTTTCTGGGCAATTGCACAAAAGGATAGTTCACTTGCACACATTATGTCTAAACATCATGCTCTCATACAGTAGCAGTACCTGAAGATCAATTGCATGCCAGGTATCCCACCCTACTTCCAATACTGGGAGAAATGTGCGTAATGTTTGTGGAGCTCCTCATGTAATTTACCCCGCGAGACTCAAATTCATGTTTTACTTGACTTATGCCATGGCCTCACGTGAAATGATGTTACATTTCATGCAATATACAAACGTAATTTTCATTTCAGAAAATTCTTTGGTCGAAAACCTAGTACTGTATTCCAGAAGACAGACTACTAATGGTAGAGAGCACTGAACTGAAATTTCGAACAATAACACCCATAAATACTTGGAGCACAACCGTGAGACGAAACTTCAACAATAGACCGCTTGGCAAACGTAGCATCATTTTTTTTTCTACGAAACGAAACCATACCAAACCCCATAGCGCAACAGCCCCGAAGGGCCACGGCCTACCAAGCGACCGCTGCTCAGTCCGAAGGTCTGCAGATTACGAGGTGTCGTGGGGTCAGCACGACGGATCCTCTCAGCCTTTATTCTTGGCTCTCTAGCCCGGGGCCACCATCTCACTGTCAGATAGCTCCTAAACTGTAATCACGTAGGCCGAGTGGACCTCGAACCAGCCCTCAGATGCAGGTAAAAATCCCTGACCTGGCCGGGAATCGAACCCGGGGCCTCTGGGTAAGAGGCAGGCACGCAACCCCTACACCGCAGAGCCGGCTTTTTAAAAATAAAGGTGCGTATAAATATGAATAAGTGCGGCTAGAGGAAGCTCTTAATAATAATAATAATAATAATAATAATAATAATAATAATAATAATAATAGAAAGAAGGAAAAGAAGAATACAACGAAGAACACCAAAACATTTCCCCCATAAATCGGCTAATACTAACATCCTATGTCCAAATAAAATAGCTAATTCCCTTCTATTTTCACCGGTAACTTGGAAATGGCAGTGGTGGACCATCGAGCGTATGCACACTGTAACAGCAAACAAACCAATAGGCAGAAAGTTGACCGACCGGAAGGAGAGGAATTCAAATGCCTAAAATGATATATGCTATTGATGAGTATGCGATGGTGGTATCTTTGTTTCCAATCACCGAACTCGGCATAATGGGGTTAAGTACTGGCTGCTGAGTGCGTGTATCGAATACAATTACTGCCCAGCTGAAGAGTATAAAGCTAACGAGATGATCTAAGCATATGGGGAGGTACAAAGGTAGTTAAAGGATCAAAGCTGCACACGTATATGGGCACGACATGGGCAACTAATCAGCATGCAATGGCTAGGTAACAGATGAGTAATTCCTGTACCGTCGTTCTGCTGCTGCATTTCATTGGTTTAAAAAAGTCAGCTGATGAAGTTAGTAGCCGTACAAAGACAGTTGGTGTGCTACTCGGGCCTCGTCATCCAAACGAACCAGAACCTGCCATCAAAGGCTGTACAAGCAAGTAATGCAGTCAAGTAATCAATTACTGCATTCGATTACCTTTAAGTACAATCTTTCGTAAAGAACTACACGTTTTCGCTAGGAATTAATAAAAATTTAGCTGCAAATTATTTAGGCCTGCCTGTTACTTTCCACACAGATACAAGATAATTTAAATTCTGCGACAAAAGTGGATTCCCATACTACATGTTATTACTTTAACTCTTTTATGCATTTCGGGTGAATGGAGAAAGGTACTGTGCAGGCACTTAGTAAAATGTAAAGTCCGTACCGAAAAAAAAACTCATTTTTGTGAGCTGTGAACCAATAAACGAATGAGGAAATGGCGTTCTATCTGAACGCATGACGCAACATCAGGCAGCAACCATTTTACCAACAGTATGAAATGGACAATACACGCAATCCATTCTCTAGCATATACACTTCGTCCACAACCGGAAAAGTGCGGTCACTTTTGTCCTGTAAAATAACTTTCCTTTGAATAAAAATGGGAACTAGCCATGAACGCATTTTGACGCTCTATTCTCAGCGCAATCACACTATGGCCGTTCCTAGTGGCTTTAATTTAAATCTTCCATGCACGAAATTCCGAGCTGAAACTTCATAAACTGACAAAATCTACCTTCCAATGCATTTCCTGTGCCAATAAGACAGATTATCTTCGAAAATGATGCAACTAGTAGTGTCAGATTAGGAATTGTTGCAAATCTGAAGCAGTAACAAGTTACTTACGTAACGATCACAAGTGATGATGCTCTGTAGTGGTAGTAGTAGTAATAAACCGATCGAGTTGGTTGCGCGGTTCGGGTCAAGTAACTGTTAGCTAGCATTCAGGTGATGTGGAATGGAATTCCACCGTCGGCAGGCCTGAAGATGGGTTCCCTAGTTTAGCATTATTCACACATGCAAATGCTGGAGTTATACCTTAATTATAGTACATATCAAATTGCTAATTAGTTTGGCAGAAGACAGTTCGGGTTTAGGAAAAGTTATGCCACTGAAGCTCGACTTGCAGGATTCCAACAAGATATTTTAGATTCAGGTTATATGGACTGTATCGCGATTGATCTATCTAAAGCTTTCGATAGGGTAAATCATGGCGGTGCAATTAGACTAGATAGAAGAGTAACTTAATGGGAGGCTATATTTCTGGACAACAGAACTCAGAGAATCAGAGGAGGTGAAGCATTATCTGATCCTGCATTCATTAACAGACAAATTCCTTAAAGTAGTATTATTGGACCTTTATGTTTTCTTATACATACACTTCGAGGTTTATTTTTTTCTTAATTTGCTTTACGTCGCACCGACACAGATAGATCTTATGGCGGTGATGGGATAGGAAGGGTCTAGGGACGGGAAGGAAGCGGCCGTGGCCTTACGGGTGTGACAATGGGAAACCACGAAAAAGCATCTTCAGGGTTGCCGACAATGGGGTTCGAATATGAGTAAAGAACTGAAATCAGAGATAAGGCTTTTTGCGGATGATAGCTAGATAGATATATAGATAAATAAATAGACAGATTAGATAAAAACCTTTATTATCCGTGGAGAAATTACGATTCTTGGTCTTCTCGTGCACTTAACCACATACATATCATTACTTACAGTATTAATTATAGTAATAATAAGTAACTGATTGTAAATTAAAACATAATCGAGCGAGTTGGCCGTGCGGTTAGGGGCGGGAGATAATGGGATCGAACCCCACTGTTGGCAGCCCTGAAGACTGTTTTCCGTGGTTTCCCTATTTTCACACCAGGCAAATGCTGGGGCTGTACATTAATTAAGGCCACGGTCGCTTCCTTCCCACTCCTAGGCCTTTTCTATACCATCGTCGCCATACGACCTATATCTGTATCGGTGCGACGTATAGCCAATTGTGTGAAAATTAAAACACAAATCACTACAAAATAACTAATGTTTAAGGCATATATTTATATATACTGATATATATTCGTTGTATTAGTGCGACGTTAAATCACTAAAAAAGTAGGCCTACTAATAAATCTGTAGGCCTAGTTATTAGTAATTATTTGGGCTTGAAATAAGAATAATTTAATTTTTCATTGGACAAGAAAAACTTCCGGGCAAAACATCCAAGCACTAGCCGAAAGTCACCCTGGCCAGGCAGTGGCTACCAAGACGAACGAGCACGACTGTGAGTGAAGTTCTATGTCTTCACGTTTACTTAATAAGCTTACTAAGCTTTTTCCCAAAATCACTCCATGCATGGTAAAAATATTCAGTTTTGATTTTTTGCAATAATAACAATAATAATAATAATAATAATAATAATAATAATAATAATAATAATAATAAATGTTAAAGTTGCCTGCCTTGCATTCGCTGACAACCTTGCCATCTTATTTAAAATCAAAGGCACAGCTGTTCAGCACACATCTTGTGAAGAAACAAGCCGAAAAAGCTACTCTCCAGATTTCCTTTGAGAAGACCAAGTACAAAACTGCCCCAATCAACTAAGAACAAAGTATAGAAGGCCTGAAAGATTCGACAGCTTTAGGTACGTCGGTGAGATTGTCCAGAGGAAACCAGTGAAAGGGAAGTCAATTCCAGCAGGAGAAAGAAAATCATCACTGCCTTCCGTAGAACACACAGCACATAAAAGGCCATCTCAAGAAAAGGTAAGCTCAGGCATTGTGACACAATCATTAAAAACGGAGTATCTTCATGAACATGAGGCTGGGTTTAGAGAAGCCGAATGGATGAAAAGCGGTTGACAAAGATGATTTTCAGATCACTGGACAACAGACCTACATTTTCAGATAGATGGTTCCAGGAGGCCAGGAGAGGGTTGGTCTCCGGCGGAAGGACATCTCAGATCGAACGCGATAAAGATTAGAGATCAACAACTTCATGAAAAAGTGTAGCACAGCAGAGAATGGGCGGAGGAAAGAAGGCTGCCAGAAACAGAAGGCAGCGATTCTGGGCTGCAAATAGGCTACCAAAATTGTACAAGTCTATATTGGCCTTAATGAATAAAAAAAAGTTATTAGTTTTACGTTCCACTAAACAAAGAAAAATCATCTTCGTACAGGCCATGAAGGCCCTTGGAGAGGTGGAAGATAAAGGTTTCCACTATCCGTAAACTTGGTGGGGTAGAGTGGTTAGCCTTTACCCGTAGGAATTAGCCTGGTTTTCATAATTTGTGTAGATAGAGTGAACCTCAGGGCCGTGTGCTATTCCGGAAGTGGAAATCTCGTTTCTTAAATGTTTCAACTTCCTGACGAGGAACGTTCCGCAAAGTACTTCACCAGTTTTCGGAACTGTCCAGCAGGATTTTTATAACGTCTCGACAAAAGGCTGGTGTATTTGAGCATCTTCAAAGAACATTCAACTGAGCCGGGATCAAGCTCGCCAACTTGTGCTCCATCTGAGGTACTCAGTCCAGCGGTCGGATACATATCAGGAAGGTTACGAAATATGCAAGGGTGAGTTCGATGGAGATTAAAAATTTAGAAACGAGGCTTCCATTTAGGAGAGGCGTAGCCTATGGCCCTGGGATTCACTGAGCATATACCAGAAATCAGTACTAGGTTGGTTTCAGGAGGCAAAGAAAGAGGTCGGACATAGAACTATTCCACTTAGGACCTTCCAAGTCCTTCGTTGTCTAGACGGTGATAAATTTGGCTTTTTTTAAAAGTGAGATAGTTGGCCGCCCGGTAAAGGCCTTGTAGGTGAGAGACGGAGGGTTCGTACCCCTCATCGGCAGACCTGACGATGATTTCCCATGGTTTCCCATTTTCATACCATGCAAATCGTGAGGCTATATCTTAATTAAGGCCACGGCAGCTTCCTCCCATTCCCTTTCCTACCCCGTGGTCAGCAAAAACCTATATTATAACTTGTGCGAATTTAAGCACTTTGCAGTCTCTCCAAGTACTTCAGCAGTTTTCGGTCTAAGTAAAAAAAAAAAAAAAAAAAAAAAAAAAATCTAATTGACATGTCTGATCGAGAAGAGCAAGAACGATGACCACGATTCCAGGTTTTATCCAGAATTGACTATCCAAACTTTCCTGTCTGAGAACCTGAGAACGAACGCCGAGGTACAACTCGTTGCTGGCGAAGTTGAGAACAAGGCGAGGAAATAAACAGCTCCACAAAAAAATAACACATTCATTATGAAGTAACTCGTATAAACAGCTCCACAAAAAATAACACATTCATTATGAAGTAACTCGTCCAATGCTTATTTATTTACAACTATTGAACTGAGTTGTGTGGATTTTAGGCACTTTCAATTGTCGAAAATCTTCAAAATGTTGAGCGAAAATGAATAAACACTAAGAACAGTAAAACCCGAAGAACAGGGGAGGGATACAAGACAGCAGAACTAACCTGTAGCACAGGACAACATTTTTTGTCAGTTACTTTAGACGTTCGCCCCTTTTTGCTTTATTTCAATCTAAAGAGTGCTATTACTAATGTTCAATTTGATCACCCACCCAAACTAATTTAGAATTTTAGGGTTTCACTGGTAAAAAATTATCGTATCTTCTGGTTTCCAACTGGTCAAAGGAAAATAAATAAATAAATAAATAAATAAATAAACAAACAGCCACATACATATGAGCAAACAAACAAATAAACTTTAATAAAGCTATTATCGTCTTTTAGGAAGCAAATGTGTACCTTAGTAATAAAACTTGGCTCTTTGCAATACTATTTTTTTTAACCCGAATCCCACCAAAAGTATTTTCTCCACTTCTTTTCGATTTTAGTGTCAGTAAATTTATTGGATTTATTCTTCATAAGTTTCAAAACACTTCCAAAGTTATGGTACCATTCTAACGCTCGGTACTTAGATGATCAATTACATAAGTTGTGGAACAATGGCTTTTTCTCGCATCAGATCAATAGCAAGCAGGCACAGTAGTAACATGAGGCGATATATGTGTTTATCAGCGACTCGTAGGATCATTAAAATACTTTCTTTCTTGTGATTTCGCCTGTGCAGCGGTACTGAGCAGCACGAACCAATGGCGTGCGACTTCATACGTCACTAACCTCCCTGCCCTGCTGCTTCCACACTTCTCCAACTCTCTCTCTCTCTCTCTCAAACACACACACACACACACACACACACACACACACGCGCGCGCGCGCGCGCTCTCTCGCATGCCTTGAATAGGAGCCCCCTAGTGTAATTACCTGAGTTTATGGCAGGCTCTTAATTTTTAACCCTTTCTCTCCCCACGTTCGCTTAGAAACTATACAATAGTGTCCATCAAATGTATTAAGCTAGAACAAGCCTATACTGTTTGCTGTTTAATTATAATGCCCCCCCCCCCAGCCACCCTCTCCCACCTCCTACATGCCCCCCCTGTGTAAGCCACTCTCTCAGCGTTAGTATCGATTGATAGCTACGATAGTTTGCCCAATGCATAATTTAAATCGTACACGTAATTGCATGGCCGAACAGTGTACACAAAGGTGACCTACATGCTTACCGTTCCCGTATTTAAAAGCTAGAGAGAGCCTGGAGTCAGCTATATATGGAAAAGCAACAGGCACATTAAATATGTTTCAGCTGCTGGCGTGCGCCGCGCTACACGTTTAGGTATTCAATGTTTTACAGCATTAACATGAACACGGACCAGGTAGCACAGAGGCAAGCGACGCAGACAACACATTTTCCGGACGGCCGCCTGGAGCCTGGAATAAGTGGCGCCTCGTTTATTCCGGACTGCTAGACGAGCGCCGTCTTCACTGTCTTGAAATAAACATTTGAAAATGACTGGGCCAGGTAAAAATATCCAAAAGAAAAGTTGAGTATACAATCAGATTTATTCTAAATCAGTGATGATTTACTTACAAACAGTCACTGCGTCCTTACTAAGACTGTAATGGTTTCTTTTTCTAACAAGATACTTTCACACAGACTTGCAGACTGAAAGGCATAAGAGTCTACAATGAAAATGTATGTACACATATCATATGAGATTTCTTTAGCGACCGATGATCTTGATCCTTAACGGTTATCATCATCAATGGTTTCTTTAGTTGACTGAATGAAGACACTTCATATGGTTAGTATCAATTCCTGAAAAATAAAAGTATTTCTGGGATTATTTAAAGTCATCGTTCATATAGTTTTAACTTCTTGTAAGTATTGCTGTTAAATAGGGAATACTAAACTCGAGATACTCCCACAAAGGACTGAATAAGATATGCTTTCACACAAAATGACTTCTTGAAATCTTCCATCACAACTCAGGCGGAAAAAATAACAGTATTGTATGGAGACAATGTCTCTAAAATACAAATACAGACCAGTATTTTCTGTTCAAAATCTTCGAATAAAAGGTTCTAGAACTTCACTGACATATTCATATTTATCTCTTACAGTTTACCATTCTTGAATGGTTCTTGAGATAACGGCAACCAAGTTCAAACTGCTTTATAAATTATATTTGAAACACCCTAATATGTGAGTGAAGTGCCTTGTGTTTCCAGAACAATTCGAGCTCGTTCCCATTATTCCTATTTATTCTATTTTCAACTATAAGAGTTGTGGGAACGGCCCGCATGAGAAAGAGAAAGGTGGTAAAGTGGTTACCATTAATAAAATGCAGATAACCTTCCTTAGTTGAGAAGATTCGAAATATTAGAAGTATGATCAGAATTACCATATTCTCACATGGCAATGGCTTTCAGTCCATAAACTGTTCCGATATGATCAACAGCGTTCTGTACTACGAAAGAAACAAGGTCATACGAATTGAAGGGAAAACAGTGTCCAAATGCTACTGAATTCGACTTGTGGATTTATTTCAAACATCTTTTCCTTTGTTTTTCATTCTTTCGTCACGCGCGTTCGAAGTGCTATTATGAACAGGCGTGAACGAGCTGGATCCGTTGGATTCCTGCTCTTATGTGTATCCTTTACGAGAATTCAACTACCCTTATCTTATATGACTGTGTATCATAACTGAGTGTAGCATTTGTAAGCACTTCGTTTTTTCTAACTTGATACAACAGATTAAACGGTAATCCACGACCGTTGCATGCAGTACAATTTAGGTTTTCCAACTATACTTCACGATGTATGAGTGATAAATGTGGTGATTATTGTTTTAAGGGGCCAAATAATGAAGTCATCTACTCCATGCATGAAGGGATATGCCTCTATCGAATTACATGGCTCTCAAGTACGAGTATTACCAATAGTAGCACAATGACGTTTTAGGCGTATCAAACCACGGAGGCCATGCCATTCATTGATACTTCTTTTATTCCAACTCGTAAATTTTGAACTTCTCTTCTTTGTAGTCTTCTGTATATAGGCCTACTTACAGTCGTTGTGACGGCGTGTTGTCTCGAAATATTGTTCTCCATATTAAATATTCATCGGAATTGCCAGTATGTTTACATTAAAGGAAACTTGTTATTCTGTGCCGCACAATGCCTGCACGTCTTTGCTTACTGTGCCCGTGAATACAATGCGCTTCTTGGAATATATTCTCTGGAGAGTGAACATATATAATATTTTTATTTAATTTATTATTTGGCAGAATGCAACATATTCGTCTTTAGCAGCTTTCTGTACTGTTTGAATAATGCGTCTTATATGCGACGAGTCATGTGGAATTGTTTTAAAGAAGTCGTCTGTTGTGACATGTGAAACCTCAACTTGATCATAACTAAGCATTATTGTACTGTAGCTGCATAAGGACTACAAGAACAATTTTTACAACATTTATTGCCAGGACAGGACATGACAAAGTTCGGCAAGTCACCGGAGAAAATGAGAGGTGCTATGCAAACGCATAGTTAGTATTTCTGGGTTAAGAATATGAGAGTTTAAATTTTATAAGATATTATTTTGACATTCGCAAGTTGAGATCGATAAAACATGACGGCCTCAACACAAAAATATGAAAAATAATAAAAGCCACTGTCATCTAACAAGGCCAGATTTCATATCCTGAACACCAAACAGGTTGAAGCTTTTCACCACTATATGAGTAATGTGTACTGTAAAAGAGTAGCGATCTAGCCTCTTGCCAAGAGGGCTCCGGGTTCGATTACCGGCTCGATGAAGGACTGGAATCCAGCTCTGAAGGTTAAAATGGGGTTCAGTTCGTCTCCTGAGATTGAAAAACTGTCTGATATGCAAAACAGTGAACCTGGTCGAGAAAGCCAAGTAGTATGGTTTATGAAGTCGTCATGCAAATCACGAATACTACAATACAAGAGGCAATCTGACAGGCCAGCGGCTGTCCTGGCAGATCCAAAACCCTTAATCGGTTGTGTGGGCCCCATGTTTGAAATACGCATCCTTGGCTAAATAGTCAACTGGGCGGCCCTGAGTTCAGATGGCCTCGGGTTCGATTAATGGCTGGAGTGGTGATTTTAGCCGCGTCCGGTCAATTCCTCTAGCTAGGAAACTGGATGTTTATGCTCATCTTAAACGTAAGCTCATTACATCGCGTCCTGTATGAAACAACGTTTCAATCAGCATTACACATCGTAGTTATCCTTCGTCATTTTGCTAATTCCTGAGAGTCATGATCCCACTGGTGCTTGTAACATATCTGATGTATAGTACTGTCGCCATCTTAGATGGTTTTGAACTTTCAGTAGGGTGCGCTGGAGAGGCAAACCTGTATCATACTTATCTGCCCAAACAATCTGCCTCATATGCGAAGAGTCGTGTGGAGTTTTAAAGAAGTTGTCTGCTGCGACATGTTCTTTCAGTAATCTCAACTTGACCATACCTAGGGCCTTCTGTCTTCGATTTTCCCTTCCACAATACAATACGCGAGTTGCCTCACGATGAACCGAAGACTCATAGACTAGAAATGAAAGGTGACTATAGGTATTTTCATTTCCTCGATGATGGACGTATTTGTTCTTCGTAGTAAACCGGACAAAATGAGTTAACATGTGTCAAAAGAGAAAAATTAGATTTTGCTTACTGCACTTGGCTGTGGTGTGGCAAGTTTCGAGGGATATGTATTACTATGGTTTCGTTTAATTCTGATCTTCATCAACATTTTTTTTTTTGCAAGTTATTTAACGTCGCACTAAGGCATCGAAGGTTTTTTGGCGACGCAAGGATGGGAAACCGCTAGGACTGGAAAGGTAGCGTCCGTGGTTTTACCATGTGCATGGTGTGAAAATGGGGAACTACGGAAAACCATCTTCAGGGCTGCCGACAGTGGATTCGAACCCACAATCTCCCGAATGCACGCTCAGAGCTACGCGACCGTATCCACACCGCCAACTAGCTCGGTATCAACAGTGTAAATGATAGGACTGAGTTCATATAGCATTCAACTCTTGGGATAATTTGAAGGGACTCCAATCAACGATGATTTTATCTAGAATTCGTTCAGGATGGGTAATACAACTAACGACGAAGCTTTTAAGCGAGCAGCTCAATTAATTTCATATCACAGAACAGTAATAGGTCGGGCAATCGTCGTCAGTGATCTCAAACGACATGGACCCATTATCGTCACTTACTATAATAATGACTGGCAAAAAGAAACAAAACAATTAAAACTAACATCTAACAACAAAAAAGCCACGAATATAAGTCGCTACAACCAAGTTAATTTATTTGTGCTAGTATGTACGATACTGGTTACTAAATTGTAAAATAAATTTTAGTGCCGAAAATCTTGGCGACTGTCATGTCACACATATATATTCTACCCTGCATAACCACAAAACACTATTCTTCACAATCGGATGGACATGTGACGAATAACCTGCACTTCATATGAGATTGAAAGAAAAAGCAGGCATGAATGATGTACAAAAATGGATCATAATTTTCTAAAGTCTTTTCCCTCCCTCCAAAAGAGGATATCCATACGACACAAACTGGTGTGCTAATAGCTCAGAATTTTTTAAAACAATGTCAACCCCAAACTGAGAACTGAACTCTTTCTGGGTTAAAAATCTGAAGTGACTACTTAATGAAACGGAAATTTCTTGTTCTGAAGCCAAAAGCTAAGGAGACAGCAGATAAGATAGGTATGTTCCATTCGACGACAGTAACTCAGTATTTCAAGTACCGGTAATATTACTCCTTAAGCAACATCCATCAACAATTCGAATTGTACAATGAGGCTAGGTATTGGACGCATAGTTCTATACTTTTCTTCACAAACTGATTCGAAAACAAAATGTTTTTCACAGATAAACCGATAACGATCTACAGTATCTGCTGTATAACTGGAATGATTACAAAATAAGGTTTTCTTTGAATTTTTGAAGAGTCCCTCCAACTCCTGTTCTACGAATTTTAGTATGTTTGCAGCATAATTTTCCATATAGATGTTCCAGCAACTTTCGTTGTTTCCTTTTCTCTTCTTAAACCGAATAACGTTTAACTTTCTCCCATACACATCTTGATGACGATGATAATAATAATAATAATAATAATAATAATAATAATAATAATGGTCCTTCAATTACTATAGGCTCTATGAGAGTCAGGATACCTGCAGGTTTGGTCTGAAAAGGTATTCATTATCGTGCCAATAAATATGATAGCAATCTCTCGCATTTAAGCATTCTTAAACATCAACCGACTGAGCAACATGGTAACAACTGTCCACTCGGCTTATACAAATTCGACGACAAAATAGGTGACTCAACAACTCAACATCTGAAAATAATAACAAAACGAGTAGATGTAGGAATGTTAAAGAATGTTAAAGAATATGCATTAAGACACCTACACTAGGAAGTAAAAGAGAGGGAGAGATATTCGACCCAATGACCTTGAGCAATTAAGTTATGCAGACGCCTGCTTTGTTAATCACTCACTCGAACTATTTGGGATAAATAAAAACAATAATAGGCTATTGGTTTTCCGTCTCGCTAACTACTTTTTGGTGGTTTTCAGGGAAGCAAGAGTTCCAGAATTGTGTCCGCAGGAGTTCTTTTACAAGCCAGTAAATCTACTGCCACGAGGCTGGCGTATTTGAACACCTTCAAAATATCACCGGATTTGGCCGGGATCGAACCCGCCAACTTAGATTAAGGTCAACGCTTCTCCCGTCTGAGACACTCGGCCCGGATTGGAGAAAAATACGCAATTAAATGTTCCTATATCGTATACGTTAGTTGGCCTGGTAGCAATTGTGAAACATCTTTTATTTTCGGCGCTATTTTAAACCAGTAATTATGCAATAGAGTGTACATACAACACAGGCGCTTGAAATTCATATTTTAATAATTCATAAAAAATTGAAAGCAATTTTATATCATGCTGTTACCCGCTGATTATATTACTAATCGCATTGTGCAGTGTAAGCATAATAGTCTTTTCAAATTCGCATAAACGATTTTTAAGTGAGTGAGCGTCGAAATATTACTGCATTTACAAAATGCGCAGCTTCAGATTACATCTTCTGAATTACTGTTCCAACTGTCCATTATTGTTCTCTAAGGAACGTTCTTATTTCCCACTGATGAAGTGATAAAACTCGATCAGTCGACTACTTATTGGGACATAGGTAAGGGCTATTAAGATTTCTATTTGTTACCCTCTAACCTAACGGGTATTTCTAACTCTTACAGCCCACGCTGCAATGGATAATACCGGTTTCTTTAAGCTTTTCACTTTCTTGCTATTTATTTAACGTTGCCTAGCTCATACAGCTTTTTCGCTGACGATTAGATAGAAAAGGGCTAGAACTAGGAAGCTACGAACCCTGAGCTTAAATAAGGCACAGCCATGTTATTTATATGGTGTCAAAATAGGAAACCATAAAAAATTCATCCTCGTGGTTACCGACTGTGGGATTCGATAACATCTTCCAAATGCAAACTTACAGCTACCCGATTCGTACTGCGCAGCCAACTCGTTCGTTAGTTACGGTTTCTGTGTTAAGTCCCGTTTAATACGAAATTTTCACACACTGAGACACAACGAACTAGATACGAGGAATAAATTATGACAAATTAACAGCAACTTAGCAGCTCATGGTAACAACTGACCACTCGGCTTATACAAATTCGATGACAAAATAGGTGGACTCAACAACTCAACATCTGAAAATAATAACAAAACGAGTAGATGTAGGAATGTTAAAGAATATGCATTGACGACACCTACGAGAGAGAGAGAGCCGATGACCGAAAAGGTTGCGAAGAATTTGAAGTAGACCATAGAAAGATCGAAGTACAACTTTTGAATATAGTAGGAACATACACTCTAGGACGAAATCCTGCGTCGGGGCAAACCCGGGAATGTCAGATGGGTGACAGTTCAAACACCTCAGTATTCAGTGTCGAATGTCTAACTTTACTGTGTGCATAAACGGCTATACCTTCACTGATTAGGAATGCAGAGCATTTTGAAAAGAAAATAATATCACTTGTGTCGTTCCTGACATTCCCTAGCTTGCCTGAAGCAGTGTTTCATCCTACAATATTACGCTCCTTTTCGAAAGTTGTTGTTCTTCGACCACTCCATGGGCTACTTCAGAGACTGCGCAAGTTTTTGAATCACCCTGCATATATGAAAATAATATCTCTCCTGAGGAAAGGGACAGAAAGAACATTTATTCCTACATGATTCCCTGTCTGTTGTGAGGGGCACTAAAGAGGGTGATTCCCCGGTGGGCTTCAACAATTTGGCGACCACGGAGCCCCTGGCTGGGTCCTACACTGCTTCTTTTACTTATATTAGGCTCCTCACTTTCATCTTTATCATCCGGCCTCTCTCGATTAACTTTTTTTTTTTTTTTTTTTTTTTTTTTTTTTTGCAATTGGCTTTACATCGCACCGACCCAGAGAAGTCTTATGACGACGATGGGATAAGGAAAGGGCCAGGAGTGCGAAGGAAGTGGCCGTGGCCTTAATTAAGATACAGTCCCAGCATTTGTCTGGTATAAGAATGGGAAAACACGCAAAACAATCTTCAGGGCTGCCGACAGTGGGGTTCGAACCCACCATGCAAGCTCATAGCTGCGCACCCCTAACCGCATGGCCAACTCTTTTTCTCTTCTGACAACGACGGTATTTTGTGAAGTCTTCAGGGTCTTTCATTTTCACACCCTTTGTGGCAGTTTCCTTTCTTTCTCACAATCAGATACTTTCATTCTTCATAGGGTCTGATCCATTTTTCATTTCCGATCAGAATAAAGAGATGATGGCTACCGTATGTAGTGTTACTTCCCCATAAAATAATAATTACCACCACTACACATAATGTGTTACATGAAAGATAAAAAGACAAAATACATTCTAGGACGGACCTCAGAAATAACAAGCGGTGGCGGGAACAAAATATAGTAATTATAAAATAATAAAGACAAAGACACCTCCGTACAGGCCAGAGTGGTTAGCTCTACGCCCGGCCGCCTTTGCCCCCAGGAATTAACCTGGTACTCAGTCTTGGTGTAGGCTGAGTGAACCTCAGGGCCATATGCACCTCCGGAGTGGAAATCTCGTTTCTTAAATTGTACGACTTCCTGACGGGGATTCGAACCCACGTCCATCCGGGCGAACCGAGCACGCCTTTAAAGCCCCGGCCAGGCAGCCCCTATTATAAAATAATAAAAGTGATTATTCAGGAATTTTGCTAATTGACAAGATGTTGACTAGGTACTAGAAACTTCTGCTTGTCAACACTATGAAGCTCAGATATACCGCGCGTGCCGTCAAGCTCAACGCCATATTGCCTTCACCTAACAGTTTACAAGTGATTTCGCACATGTAATGTATTATGTTTTACTAATTTTATCGCTTAAAATGGTGAAGTACTACGTTTCTGGTGATGTCATTTGAATATACTTCCCGCAAAAGAACACCTGAGACACAGAATATTTATTTGCATGGGTAAGAACAGTACACACCACTAAGTACTGTACACAAGTTCCCAGGGGCCACGACAATTGCTTGTTTTCACCCCTTAGATAGCTAGCTAGATAGATTATAAGTAGCGCCTGGCATCAAGCATTGTTTCCTCACACTATATAATGATAACAATAGCAATAGTAACAAAAATATTTAAACACTCGGATATCTACCAATACAAACTGAACTGGGGCAAAAAAAGATAACTGCTCACTGATGGGTTGGAACCGCGGTGGTCGGCAACAGAGCACTATACACAAGTACGTCGGGACCACGCCAATTGGTTGTTTTCATCTCCAGTAGCAGGTTGTAAGTGACTCTTAACAAGTGGAATATTAATGGGACCAAAACAGAAAAAGCCAAATTTCTCCGAAAATATTAGGAATTGTCATTTTCGATCATTTATAATTCATACATTTTTACTGTACGAACTACGATGAAGATATTCAGGAATTTAAATTTTTATTGCTATTCATCTCTTAATAATGCCTAATAAGCAGAGTTCTCTTAAACTACTGTATACAAACAATAAAAATGTAATAAAAAAGCTATAGTAAAACATAAAATATTTAAAGCACAGCGAATATTTACCAGTACTAACCGAACCGGAATACAAAATTGGTTGCTCATAACGGGGATCGAACCATGGTGATCGGTAACCGGGCAATGTTCGGAAGTAGGCTACCCGAGACCTCGACAGCAGTTTATAAGAGGTGAAATCCTGAGCGAAGGTTAGCGATATTCAAACCACTGTAATGCATTCAGTCATGAGCCATTTTAGCTACAATTGTAATTATTTGCTAGTAAAAGCGTTTGAATAATGTTGTATGGTTTATAGATTTCTATCAAACTAGCAATTCGCCTACTTCCTTCATCGTAAATCTATACAAGAAGTAGGGCCTAGACGTGACTCTTTGGTGAACGCAACATGACAGCAAAGTACATCCGTTGGCTTCAGTCCCCCTCCTGGCACTACCAATCTATGTTTATAATATACTGTATCTGTATATTCAAGTGGTGTCTCAATGGCGCACTACCCGCCTGAGTCTGGGAAAGGTGTAGCTGTCCAACTGACTAGTACACTGCCACACTAGGGCGCAATGCTGGTAATTTTTACGACGCAACGGTCTAGAGCTTGAATACTTGAGTTGCAAATCGGTGAATTTAAATTATGGTTCCCTCCTGGAAACAATTTTTGAGATCAAGTCATTAAAAACAACGAATATGTTTCCATTTTTTTCTTTTTACTCTGACAACGGAATTATATTCAGGACTACGTCAAATTCGCGCAAGTCCTTCACCGGAAACAGGGTACTTGCCACCGCCTACATGATGGATCTTTGAAAGAATGCAACTAGCAACTAAAAGCACAACATGGGCTAACATGTTTAAAAAAAGTATATGAAAAGCTTTTCTTAGGAATCTAAAATAAAGGACACTAGACAGTTTAATAAAACGATCTGAACAATATCGAAGAATATAAAATATAACCAGAAACCAACAGATTTCAAACTTCACAGTGAGAAAATGTCTAGTTTCACCTTTAGAGCATTGCAATTTTGCATTACCAAATAGCCTTTAATACAACGTGGCAAATATAAATGCCGCTGAGGCTTAAAGGGTAAATACTGTTCACAGCAGAGACAAACAGTGGGAAGCAAAACGCGGCATTTTACGCGCTAATAGGTTGAAGTGGAACGTCCTTTCGGCCACGTCATGTGATACAGCTCTGCTTTCCGGCGCCCATTAATTCCACTAAACATTAATGGCCTAATTCTACTTTAAATTATAACAGTATTTGTTTCGTAGCTGAAATCTTCAGCTTACGCAATTGAAATTATATACTTCAGATATTACAGAAAAACTAATAGAGAACACTCCAGTTAACGCATTATTATTGAGATCGGATCGAGCACTAGTCAAAGAAAATATGTGAACGGCTACGCTTCCTTCATTTCACATAAAAAGGGCCATCCCAGTAAATCATATTTTGCCGACCCTGGGTATCTGTATGTGCACATATCTCCGAAGAGATAGATGGTATGTAGGTACCGATACCGGTGCGCTCCTGGCGCTCCTCTGTCGGTCTATATGTGTGTTTTAGTTAATTTAGATGTTTCAAGTTTTGTATGTTTAAACGTTTGTGTGTTTTATATCAGTATGGTGTGTGATGTTTTGTATTAGTTGTAACTTTTGCGAAAGTGTAGCCAGGGGGTGGCATGACATTCAGATATTTTGCCGAGTGAGTTGGCCATGCGATTAGGGCCGCGCAGTTGTGAGCTTACATTTGAGAGATAGTGGGTTCGAATCCCACTGTCAGTAGCATTAAAGGTGTTTTGTCGTGGTTTCCATTTCTGCAGGAGACAAATGCTGGGGCTGTACCTTCATTAAGGCAAATACTTTAATACACCAATACCGGACAGCTCTATCTCAACAGCATTGAGTGGAGTGCAAACAGCGACGGTGGTGACATCGAGCGTGTTGGTGTGAACTGCATACTTGTCTATGCTACAGTTGAGGGGAATGCATCTACACTCATTGGCAATATTTTTGTTAAAATAACTGAATAATAATAATAATAATAATAATAATAATAATAATAATAATAATAATGAAAAATGCAGTTTTAAAATATGAAATGCCTCCTTCATAAACCTACAAACGAGCATTTTGTTAGCCGTGCCTTTCGCTATGTCTTACTATGTCTTAAAAATTAAAAGCAGAATTTGTCTGAGCATACACCCAGCCTCTGGCAGGAATATTTAACAACTACTCTTTCCTCTTCTTTCTAGTCTTTTTCCAATCGCCTGGTACAGCGTTTTGTATGGACTTAGCCTAGTTTTGCGGCCGGATGTCTTTCCTAAAACCAAACACATGCGGAGGGATATATATTCACTATCGCGTGTTTCTGTGGTTGTTTTTCGTGTAATCTGTTGTATATATTTGCAGATGCGTATGAATACGAACACAAACCCGTAGCCCCCGATCTACAGGAATCAGAGACGCGATTAAAGTCTCCAACTCAGCCGGGAATCCTACCAAGGCTCTCTGAGCCGAAGGTCAGTACGCTGACCATTCCGTGGAGGTGATTATTGCTTTAAGAGGAAGTACAATTGGTCAACCATCTTCTATTAACACTAATCAGAAGGGAAATGGAAGTAGTCCAACACTCTGAACAATGAAGATATCACAGACACACACACACGCAAAAGAAGGGCTACGAAGCGATAATCATTCAGCCAAAGCGTCAGAGAGGGGCAGACAACTTAACAACATCCATGATCTATTAAGATTTCTGGAAAGAAAGCTGCAATTAATGTACAGGAGTTTTGGTCCATTATTTGACTTCTTCTTCTTCTTCTTCTTCTTCTTCTTCTTCTTCGGTACGGCCGATCTTCCCAAACTCTACAGGGGAACTCACCTCACGGCGTTATCTCGCTTCTGCTGTACTTAGAATTTTCTGTTTAACTCTGAAGGCAGAAATACATAATATGCATATATATATATATATGCGGTTACGTGAGTGAACTACGATGTTCCTGTCAAGGAAGAAGTGTTCATAATTTCCTAGTCTCTCTCTCACGAAGAATTACCATACACACATATTAAATTAGGCGGACTGGTGCTCAAGCCTATGCCAATACTACACTGAAACAATTTTCTTACGCCGGGGTGAGTGGCTCAGACAATTCTGATCCGAATTTGGTAGGTTCGATCCTGGCTCAGTTCGGTGGTATTTGAAGGTGCTGAAATACGTCAGCCTCGTGTAGGTAGATTTACTGGCATGTAAAATAATTCCTGCTTGACTAAATTCCGGCATCTCGGCGTCTCCAAAAACCGTAAAAGTAGTTAGTGGGACGCAAAGGAAATTATTATTACTGTATTTTCTTACTGTAAAAGAAACTGACTGGATTCGAAACTCATAGCCTTCAATTTCAAGACTATCGCGATAACCATTATGCTACTGCACCGAAGTTTTCGACTGAAATTTATGGCACCGTTTAAGTGTACATAAGTTCCATATTTGTTAATATTTTTGGTTTTACTCTAATGACACGTTAGTAGGACATATTTGATTGATTTTTTTAATATAAGGGGTATAGAATGTAACCTCAACACAGATGCGAGGTCATTACTTCTTTTTAATACTTGCGGTTCTTATCAGTTCCCATGCCATTATCTTGCTGGGTAATTTGATCAGCGCATAACACTTTTCTTGGAATATAACTGCAGTGTAAGATTATTTAGTGACAAACACTGATACATTATAAACAACACGCCAGTGCGCCAAGAATCATACAGATGGCTATGTTATTGATGAGTTAGTCACACCAAGACATATAGGTAGCAGCACTATCGACTTGCTCGCTGAAAACCGCAAGCGGTCCGTTATTGTCATATTAAAGTATTTGATTAAGGCCATGGACACTTCCCTTCCTATCCCTTCGTCTCCAGTAAGACCTATCTGTGTCAGTGCGGCGTAAAGCAAACTGTAAACAAAACTTAAAAAAACACCACTTTTTAAAACACACAGTAGTTATAAATTAGCCCAAATAGTACTCATTTCAGATGCAATAGTTTTGCAGCCAAACTGGTTGTCCTGAAGCATCGAAGAGATTCCAACTAAAACTGTTTACCTCACCTAACGAAACAGAAGAATATGTTTCCATAACGGATTAATCTACACTTAGCATATTCATAAAACAGTTTAATTAAAATATTAGCATTAAAATGTTAACAGAACGTAATACAGTTCATTCGAAACGGACATTAAGACAATAACTCGCACGTCCATAAATTTAGAATTTCAGCGACGAAAAGCATGAAAAATACGAATAAAGCTATGAGACATGACCCTTCAATTTAAAAGCCGATTCAGTGTGAGGAATAATGAAGGAACAAAGCTCTTCTTTATAATAACATGAAAACGTCGCAAAGTATACTTACAGTTACGTGGTGGTGTAGCAGATATCCAGCTCCCAAAGTAATAAAAACAAATCAAAGCAAATCCCTTGGTCACAACAGCCCCGAACGGCCATGGCCTACCAAGCGACCGCTGTTCAGCCCGACAGCCTGCAGATTATGAAGCAGGCATGCTACCCCTATACCGCGGGCCGGCTACTATGGATAATACGTTCGCGATAATTTACCAACATTTTTGATCTTTCAAAGACTTTATCGATGTGGATGAAAACGGGATGTGTATTAGTAAATAATAATAATAATAATAATAATAATAATAATAATAATAATAATAATAATAATAATAATAATAATAAGAAGAAGAAGAAGAAGAAGAAGAAGAAGATATTTAAACACAAGTAAATAGTGTCTAAAGATTGCCAGTGACCTTTTATTCGTTGATGCAGCAAATGTTTTACATACCTGTGATATCCAACATTTTATGGGAGGCCACAAATAAGTTGCTATTCCAGGGTGATTTTGAAATGTGATGGGCAAAAAGATATTCTACTGAAGTCAAAGTTCTTTCGGCAAAGGTGATTCAGACAGAATTTACAGATTCGTGTTATTTCGAAGTTCGCGGACGATTGTCTCCTTCAATGCTGGCGACAGGGCGACCCATAGAAGTTGATGTATGCCAAGCTTCAATGCTCGTGGTACCAACCTCTTCGAAGACAGCATTGTTGGTTGGACGGTCCTGCAATTTTGTCGAGAGGTGGCTGCCAGGGTAAGGAACGTTTTCGATATTGTACAGGGTGTCGCCACTCACCGTTATGGGAAGGGCTGCCTCGTTGGTGTTAGGTTCTGTTAATCTTGTTCATCTTAAGCTCTAACATGATAATGGCATTATACCACTTTAAAACATGTTAGGAGAGGCGCGCGGCTGTGAGCTTGCATCCGGGAGATAGTAGGTTCGAATCCCACTATCGGCAGCCCTGAAGATGGTTTTCCGTGGTTTCCCATTTTCACACCAGGCAAATGCTGGGGCTGTACCTTAATTAAGGCCACGGCCGCTTCCTTCCAACTCCTAGGCCTTTCCTATCCCATCGTCGCCATAAGACCTATCTGTGTCGGTGCGACGTAAAGCCGCTAGCAAAACAAAAAAAAAAACATGTTAGGAAACAAAATTTGTTGATTCTCTATGGACGTCTACAAAAAATCGCAATTTGAATGATTAAAAAATCTGCAAATATCACAAACTAAATTAATTTTTTCACGGTAACATTCTGCTTTGCTTTAGTAGGCGTACCGTTAGTAGCTAATATGCATGCAGTGACTCGGCACATCGTGTACGAAAACTGCAAACCTGAGCTCTAGAACTACAGGCACACAGTATATGTGTTCATGTATACTTCATCGCTGATAATGAGTCAATAACGCGGGAGTGAGTGCAATTGGTGTACACTATAGTACTCCTCTCAGCATTATGCAACCTGCATCGCAGAGTCAACCAAATGAAGCCCTGACTAATATGCACAACAGCGCGGGGTTGGGCGGCCGACCAACCGACCGGGCTGGGTTTATATGGGGCGACACCTGTCATCCACCAATCAGTGTGCAATCCACATATGTACACTGTACAATCCGGGTACAGTGATTCGAGAGCAGCACTAAAGCTTGCGGTCCTCCGCAGATCACTCGACAGCGATACAACAGCCAACAAGTTCTAAATTAAAGGTGATCACAATTTTAATTTTACCTCCAATACATTCTGTTGCCGATTCGAAAAACAAGATCGACTTCTTTCTCTACCTTGCCATTGATATTATGTTCGAGAGAGATGTATACTTGCAAACAAAAAATTAAATTACCTGTATTCAGGTTTGGCAATATTTCACTTAGATGAGAAGCAATATTCGCTAGTATTAATGAATAACACTCAAAGTTAATTATGGGCATTCGATATTTTTGAAATATTAAGTTATTACGATACAAAAACCTACCTTGCCTTATTAAACGAGGGATGACATCAACGAACACACACACACACACACACACACACACACACACACACACACAATCGTGATTAACTTATTAACAACGCAGCAGATAAATTGATGCACAATGGTATTTTATATTTAATTACTGGCGAATGTATAAATATCCCGCAGCATATGGTGCGAGTAGCGAGAGATAGGAGGAGCCTTTAGGTCAGTTGTATGATATCTTGGAGCTAATTACAGCCAAGAGGGCCTATTGATACTCGGTCACTTTTATTTTAAAATCAAGACATGGGCCTATAACTTATTCTATAGATTGGATTAGTCCCATAACTATCACTATATGCACATTTTTTTAAATAATAACAGTAAGACCATCTTAATAATCTATGTGGCAGTAACGGATATATTCCCAAATATTCAGGAAAGTACTTCTATCTGACGTGATTTTATTGTGAACTAGCATTTGACAGAGAATTTGCCATGTCGAACAGGTTTCGTGAATCCTAGCGATTGTGTCCTTTGAGTCTCGTTAGAAACAAGTCGCCAAGTAGACCTACCAGGTTTGGTTATTGCAGCGAAATAAATTTTAATAAATCTGGAGCAAGACATGACTGTTACAGGATAGACGAAAACTTCTACGAGGTAATTGTTACATACAATATAAAACTGTTATGGGACTATTATTGTCGGATATCTTTTAGCCTATATATACGTACGAGGGCAGATCAGAAAATAAGTTGCACTTCCCAGTTATGGCCATTTATTACACCACCTATATAACAGCAACAAGACTATAACGACGTACACTGTAACGTCACTTTTCCACATAGTTTCCAAGAGACTCCAAACATTTCTGCGAACGCACAACCAACTTGTCGATGCCGGATGCATAGAAATTTCCTCCAGCGTTCTGCAACCACTCGGAGACAGCGGCCTTCACCTCCTCATCGGTCTGGAAACGTCGACCACCGAGCTCCGTTTTGAGCTTACCGAACAGATGAAAGTCACATGGCGCTAGGTCGGGACTGTAGGGTGGATATTGCCAGACCTCCCACTTTAAACGCTGCAGCAGTTCTCTCGTTTGGCGGGCCTTGTGAGGTGTTGCGTTATTTTGCAACAAAATCACACCGGCGCTCAATTTCCCCCGGCGCATCTCTTTAATCGCTTTACGCAAACGGTGCAACGTTTGACGATACGACGCCGCGTTGATCGTCGTTCCTTTCGGCATGAATTCCACGTGCAGCAAACCCTCCATGTCAAAGAACACTGTCGCCATAACCTTACCGGCTGAAGGTTGAACCTTGGCCTTCTTTCGTTGTGGTGACGAGGGATGCACCCATTCCATTCATGTTCGCATCGTTTCAGGGGTGAAGTGGTGTAACTCACGTTTCGTCGCCGGTGACGATTCGCCGCAGAAACCCGTTGCCGTCTGCGGCATAGTGTTGCAAAAATGCCAGGGAGGATTGGAAACGTTTTCTCTTGTGCTCATCGGTGAGAAGACGTGGGATCCATCTTTGACACAGCTTACGATATCCAAAGTCCTCACGAACAATGGCAAACACACTGTCATACGACATGTTCAGCTGCGTCGCGATTTCTCTCAGTTGAATGCGCCGGTTCTGTCTAATGATCGCATTCACACTGTTGACCTTCGCACGGGTCCTGGACGTTGCGGACCTGCCTTCGCAGATGGTTGTCCGTGATATCCGTGCGTCCGGCTTCGAATTGCTGACACCACTTTACGATACCTTGCCGGGAAATGGCCCGCTCCCCATACACAGCACTAATTTCACGATTAATGCCCGTGCAATTCTTCCTTTTGGCCCATAGAAAGCGGATTGTCGCACGCACCTCATATTTGGAGTGAACGTCCAGTTGACGCGCCATTGCATTTGGCCGCTATTCACACAATAGTAGACGAGACACCACAGCGACTTGCGCAACAGACGTGTGGGCTGTGTTTGTCCCTTTCTCCGCTGTGCCCACGTTTGCGACACACAGCGCGCTGCTGCGGCGCGTTAGTGCAACTAACCTTTTGATCCACCTACGTATATGGTCTTGCGAACTTCTTCGGAGAACACTTTATATTCCATAATTCTTACAAACATAGTTCGAGGATATGTTGAACGGTTTAGGCATCATTAAGCCGAGCCTCAGGAATGTTCTTTCCGTACCTAGCAGAAGTAGAACAATAACAGTTATTGTGGGCGAGGTTTAATTTTTTTTTTTACAATTAGGTATACGTCATACCGACAAAGATAGGTCTTATGGTGAGGATGCTCTACAGTTCTTCTGTTTATAGTCTGTGGATATCATCAACGGTTTAGACAACATTCGTCGGGAAAGCGTTGGCGTAACATTGTTCTTTTCGAGTTAGAAACCCTTATTGCTCTGTTTCCTTTCATCACAATACAATAACACACGAAAACTTTCGCCGGGAGGCCCTCAAGGAAAGAGTGAAAATGCATAAAAATCAGTCCAGTGGTTCTAGATTTAAAACAGTTATATCGTTCCTCGTCTATCAGGTAGAGTGAACAAGAACGTCGAAATTGGCAGACTGGCAGTTTAAATGGCGTCGAACGATTATGCCGATGATTATGATGATGACGATGATATTATCATCATGTTTTATAACTGTAAAATCCATCAATATAAACCTGCTTCATGAAAACCCTGATACAGGGAAATTTGTACATAAAATCTGTATATTAAAAAAGTATACTGTACATCACCTCCTTCGAAGCAAATACAAGGCTATCAAGTAACAGATAAGTGAGCAAGTATATATTTCTTACAGATCGATACGAATAGCCGCGCACGTTCGTTTCCACCTAACAGGACTTGGAAGCCAAAGGTCCACAGTTTGAATGCGGGCAAAGTAAAATTTATCTGTTTTTTTAACCGTATTACACTTCAAGTTCCCAGTCAATTATTCACAATTCTATGTTCTTATAAAGGTCACCCGATATTGTACAGACACCACGATAACAACAGTCACCAGGCATTTTCCTAACCAAATGGGTTAGAGACTAAAATAAAACAACAAATACTATCTCTCAATGGGACTGATAAATTCGCCCCAAGTTTTCACTGTATTACACATGTGGATACTTTTCATTACTCAGCACAAATCGCTTAAGGTGAAATAAGACTGCGAAAGTTACAGCTTCACCAGAGAATGATTTGCAACAACCCGCGTATACCATACAATGTGTGTATGTGTGTACCAGGCTGCCAGTGTTATGCCCCGTTGCATATTCATTTGATGGTGCACATGTTTACTTTCAGTCACGTTCTATTAGGATGTATTTATGTAAAATATACTTGTTGCCTCACCTGGGCCTCACTCTCAACACTTGTGGTGGCGGAGCCAATGAGCCCCAGGGTGTGAAACTTATCACGCGCCAACACATCTATATAAAATCTGCAAAATAGCAGCAAATATGCTATTATGAAATTCGTGTCCCTCTACACACTACTTTTGCAGTGTACTAATGCCACCTGCTGTATTTCACGAGCATCCACTACACACTTACAAGGAAAGTAAAAGGTGCAAGACACGCATGGAAATAAAACATATCTCCGCATGTTCGACACTACTGAAAATATCACTGATTAAAATAACTGAACAAAAATACGACAGTTACTAATTTTCTTTATCTTTCATGACGAAAGGGCTTAAGATGGACTCTTTACAGGGAAATTCCACTGTAAGGACTATTTGTAAACAAAACGAAGACGTGCTCATTTATGTGAGCTACATTTTATTAAGGGCAGGACAGGTCCAGATCCAATTCTGGGAAAAGACGGTGTTGACAGCGCACTGTGTCTCCTGGTATGTGTTAGAACGAATTTGTTATTAGGGAAATAATGAGTGAGGTAGTTTCTCGTTGCTGTCCTTATGAGCCAGGAGGTGCTGTTACATATCAGCCTTCAAAGCCCACCATGTATGCAGCAACGGACCCTATGAGTGACATTTTTACACCATTTACATCAGGGACTATTGCATGACGAATGGCATTACCAGCATTGCTCATACCTCTGTAACTTCCATACTGTAAGAGCAAAGTACGTATAAGACTGAGACATGTTCATTAGCATACAACAACATTTACAGTACATACAACCGCAACAGTGAATACGCCTCTCCATATAGGGTTGGCGCCAGGAAGGGGATCCGGTCGTAAAACTGGGCTTAATCAACATAAATGCGCAGATAATTGGGAAAAGGCCAGGAAAGTAAGAAAATAATAATAATAATAATAATAATAATATAATAATAATAATAATGTTACTGGCTTTACGTCCCACAAACTACTTATACGGTTTTCGGAGACGCCGAGGGACCGGAATTTAGTCCCGCAAGAGTTCTTTTGCGTGCCAGTAAATCCACCGACACCACGAGGCTGACGTATTCGAGTACCTTCAAATACCACCGGACTGAGCCAGGATCGAACCTGAAAAATAGTGTGTCAGAGAGCCAGCGTCTCAACCGTCTGAGCTACTCGGCCCGCCTATTATTATTATTATTATTATTATTATTATTATTATTATTATTATTATTATTATTATTACTATTGCCATCGCTGTATCTACAGCGATATATTTAACGTCACACCTACACACAGACGGTATTCGGCGACGTACGGATGAGAAAGGACTAGGATTGGAAAGGAAGCAGCCGTGGCCTTAATTGAGGTACAGCCCTAACATTTGACCGATATGAAAACGGAAAACCACGAAAAACTATCGTCAGGTCTGTCGACGTTCGAACCCACCATCTCACAAACGTAAACTCACAGGTACGAGTCCCTTACCGCGCAGCCAACTCGCTCGGTAGACAGCCAGTTCAATGATAGCTTATGCCAAAATACGTTCCATTACACCCTTACAACGCTTGTCCAACATCCCCTTTAGAGACGGAAATCTGCAGAAAGTTGGGATATTACTCATCTGTTACATCGACCGGAAGTTCTTGTAGCTGAAGCATCGATTGCTGGATACCCACAAGAGATAAATCAGCAGAAGATTCATAAACAAATATTGCGAAAATATATGAAATTAAAAGTCCGTTTGCCTAGATCTTTCTTTGGTGAGTTACTGTGAGGAGAGTGCATTCTCTCTCATGGCATCGGTTAGATCAAGTTTCTTACTTTCATTTTTCTGTCTGTCTTATCCTTTGCTTTGGCAATATGAAAGTGACTGAGGAATGAGCGATGCTAGTAATGGCATTCCTTATGCAGCTGGTCCCTCTTATGAATTGCGTGTTAATGCAGCTCATGGGGTCGGTTGATGATAGTACTTCAGTGGGTTTGGCAGACTGATATGTGATGTCAACGTCTGGCTCTTTGAGGAAAGCAACGGGAAATAAATCACTTCTTATTTCCTTAGTATGCCTCTTCAGTGACTCCTAGGCTACCTATAACAGCCACTCGTGGATCTGCTGAAGATCCAATTAGCCTCAAAATACATAACGCCCCAACTAATTGTGATATTGTTAAATAATAATAATAATAATAATAATAATAATAATAATAATAATAATACAGAGGAAGTCCATCAAATTCACAGAATACTTTAGCCTGATCCATTTTTGGAGTCTTTCGGCTTAAGAAAATAAAAAAAGAAGAGAATCGTGACCATGTACAGAAAAGTAGTACCGGTAATCAATATGTGCAAATGAACAAGAAATCTCTGATGGAACAGTAACCAAGCAAGAGTCAGTCACCTGGTCGGTACTTGCGGCGGTGATTAAGAAACTCATTATGTAGAGAATGTTATTAATGATGCAACATGCATCACCAACACGACACTGTTTGCAAAACATTCCCCCTTTCCCTCTAATATCCCCAGCAATTCTGATTGACAGTCAAACATGATGACAATTATTATCACCCCCTACCCAAACCACTATGTATTTACACATATCAGCGTATAATCCATACATCAGTTGGAGGGGCGGGTAGGGTGGGGCGTGGGAGAGGTAGAAGAGGAGAAGCGAGTGCAGGATTACTCTGATGAGCGTTCCCAAATGATGATGATGATGATGACGACGATGGTGATGATGATGATGACATTTCGCTATCACTATTCCCACAATGCACCACAAACATCAAAACCAACTCTCTGTCGTGCTGCGTTTATACATCCATAGCCATGTATCAAGTCGGCATAAACAATATGTGCACATATACACATGTTATTGTAACAGTGTAGGGATTAATCTGTAAAATGAAATGGTCTCTCATTGCTTGGTGTGACAGCAAGGTATTGTACCGATTGATTGCGGTAACCACATAGCTTTATGTTACACATAGACAAAGTTATGGCGCCCCAGGACATTTTGTAAAGCATATATATGTATATTTTATATATCTCCATATAGTACTAGTCCCAGAAATTCGAAGCTTTAAAATGTTTTGGAGATACAACACAATATTTGTATGTTTTTATACGACACTGCAATAATTCTACAGATAACACTAAATGTTTATTTTTGCACGGTTAACAACGCCCCTCGAACATTAATACAGGGTAAATGCAGAATTCAGGTTATCATTTTCAATGGGGGGGGGGGGGAGAAGGAGGTAATAACCGTGCAATCATGTATTGTCCGTATTGTTTTTTAGCACCAGGTTATAAATACGTACCATGGCTGACATAATTTTCTTGAATTGATTTGTCCATCTCTTCATCTCTACAACATTCAGAAAAATGGACGCACGTAAGTACCGTATGTTCTACAAAACATCAGAATATCATTACTTTCATTACTTCCAATCGTGTAGAAACTCTGACTGAAGTCAGATTTCTGAAGTTGAGCAACAGGATGTGAGGTCAGCAAGCTACGGATCTAAGAACAGCCGTAGAAATTGCGCCTTAACTCTGTCCTAGAATATTCTTCTCAGAGGTACAGACCAACTAATTCTGGTTACTTATGCCTGCTCAATCCAAAGAACTGCAGATTACGAAGTGACGACTGGTCAGCGCGATGAACCCTGTCGACCGTATTTCTTGGTTTATCTAGACCGAGGTCGCTATTTCACCGTCAGATAGCTTCGTAACTGCTCTCAGTGGACCTCGAACCAGCCCACAGATTTGGGTAAAAATCCTTGACTTGGCCGGGATTCAAACTCCGGACCTCCAAATAAGAGAGAGGCTCGCTACCCCTTCCTTGTACTAACTGCATCTTATATTCCAACCAACCGTACTGAAAGGCGATCCCGCAATTCACCAAGGAGACAAACAGAAGGAATCGGCTTTCGAAAAATTTATATTTCAGAATATCCTATAGGCCATCCTGTAGAGATGCACCTCAGCGTTTGGCCAGGTGACAGCGTTGGGGTGAAAAAGATATCAAGGAAGGAAGATCGTAGAAAATAAAAAAAGGGAGGAATCCATCACTAAAAAAAAAAAAAAGAAAATAAAAAAGAGCAATAAGTTATTAGACTACATTCGAGTGTGCTAATCACCAAAACTATGAAGCCCAGAACTGGCAGTTCAGATCACAAATTTACAAAGAAGTGTAAATTATGGGAAATAAAACTAGTCAATTTTCACCAGAATTAAAAAGAAGGGTATAATTTATCCTTGAAAAAGGATGTGTATGGAAGTACTTTAAACTATTATTTTTACGTAAATTTATCCTGGACTTATATTTTTCCATGCAAACCAATCAGCGGTCTACACTCAACGCAGAGAAAGGCTATGGAAAACGGAAATTCAAGTTTTACGGTGTTTTCTTTCACGTTGGTGCTCGCATCCTTGTCCTCAAGAACCAACTAACTAATTATTTCAACCACACAAAATACACGGATTTCTATGTAGGCCTATGTGAGTAATACTGTTCGTGCATCACAACGTCACATTTCGTGTTTATCCGACACAATATTCATTAAACATTGAGCCATTGACGCCCAAGAGAGGTTCGGTTTCTCTTCCATCTAGTAGGCTTAGAGTAAACCGGAACGTCGAAACTGGCCAGATAGTGTCAAAATAAAACGCTTGCACCCGGCAGCTGAGGCCATACAATTATTATTATTATTATTATTATTATTATTATTATTATTATTATTATTATTATTATTATTATTAAAGTCAAGATATCAGAAGACGGCAAGTGCGAGTTGCATAACGTACAGAAAATGTAATATTGAGCTTCCTGTCTATTTCCCATCTCCAATACTGTAAGAATATTGTTGTTCTTTTTCTACCGCCTTTTCCCCCACCTGTGGGGTCGCGGGTGCGAACTGTGTCGCACATGTGGATTTGGCTCTGTTTTATGGCCGGATGCCATTCCTGACGCCAACCCTATAAGGAGAGATGTAATTGCTAGTGCATGTTTCTGTGGTGGTTGGTAGTGTGGCGGCATGTTGTATAACTATGAAGAGGAGAGTGTTGGGACATGCAAAAACATCAAGTCCCCGAGCCAGAAGAATTAATAAGAAGCGATTAAAATCCCCGACCCGGCCGGGAATCGAACCCGGGACCCTCTGAACCGAAGGGCAGTACGCTGATCATTCAGCTAACGAGTCGGACACTGTAAGAATATCGTTATAATCACATAAAAGAAAACTGCAGTTATTTAGCATGCGTTCAAAAAAAAAAAAAAACTAATAGCACATTGTACTTCCAACGATAAAACGAATAAAGCAATTTCTAGAGATATGTCACTCAAGAAACCATTTGCATTCTTCAACGTATGATTTTCGTGCGCATATATCCAGTAATCTGTAATTATAACCTAATAGCGGCAACCCCCACATTTACTTGGAGATGAACTCTAGTTCATATCTTTGCACATATTTTCGTCCTAAGGAAAATAAGACATACATATATCCAGCTTTTACAGTGTTTACTCATATAAAGATACTTACCTGCAAGACTAGATTAAAGCGGAAATCATGACTGGACTTATGTTAAACCTTACATATAGTTATATTCATACATTTGTTGTGTATGTTTGACTACCAAATTTTGCTTCACCATAGAGTTATTATTATTATTATTATTATTATTATTATTATTATTATTATTATTATTATTATTATTATTATTATTATTATTATTATTAGTCAACAGCCAGGCGATCATACTAGTCGTAGCAGAAACATCTAAAATGATTGTAGTCTCTAATGGCGAGTTGAGAAGTGTAACTTTGTACGTTTTTGTAAAAGGCGGCAAAGAAAACTGGTAACAATGAGCTAAAACACGTCCTTAGTCAATGTCAATATTCGGATGTATGGTAGATAAACTGTAACTTCTAATTAGTGGTTTTATTTACGTCGCACCGACACAGTCAGGTCTTATGGCGACGACTGGATAGGACAGACCTAGGAATGGGAAGGAAACGACTGTGACGTTTTAAGATACAGCCTAGCGTGAAGATGAGAAATAACGGAAAGCCGTCTTCAGGGCTCCCGACAGTGAGGTTCGAACCTACTACCTTCCGAATGCACGCTCACAGCCACTTGACCTAACCGTTAGCTTGGTAAATTTATTAAGTGTAGCTCAAGGAAATGGTTTGCAACATTCTCTTTATTGCCTTAAATCGCATATATGTTATCAACAAATAATCAGTTTCACCCTTTTGGTGTGTTTTGTTGTTGTTATTCAGACTACCTAACATAGCGTTTAATACAAGACAAAATAATCGGAAGCGCGCGTTTAATTATAGTGTCATACAACTATACAACTTGACCTTTTGCTAAGCAAAGTGGCCACTCGTTTCCTTGGCTTTCCTCAATGAAACGTAACTATTATCAACCGTATCTCCTCTATATTATGACCAATAATAAGTTCAATTTTCGCAGGCCAATCACAAAACAGACGGAAACACCGGCGAATCCGAATAAATCACGTTCGAACAGCAAGAAAATGGAAAGTGAACGATTAGATTAGATGATATTTATTTTTTCTGACAATATTAGGACCATCTGGACCTCTCTTCCAACTAACCAGATTATGAGATACAATGCATATACAACAATAATCAGAGATAAAAATATACAATTATTAACTTAATGTAATACCAATACACGTAAGGAAATTAATGAATTGATAGACGATAATGAGGATGATTCCAAAGTACTGTAGTAAAACAGCTGCAAACAATATTAACTTACAACAACTGAATCCTTACAATTTAGTAGCTACAAATAATCAAATAACAGCTTGGAATCACTACTGCTAACATTCAGCAATTTAGGAAATAAGAATAAGTGCACAGATGATACTAATACTTAAATTTCCTTTTTAATTTTGTTTGATGTCTCGCAGAAATTTATATTGTTTTTTTCAGAGAAATTAACAGGAAAGAGACCACGAGGAAGACTCCGAACGAGATGGACAGATTCAGTGTGGGAGTACATAGAGAAGAGGGGAGGAAAACCAAAAGATGTACTTAAAAAAGGAGAAGAGTAGTGGAGCAATGGAGGTCCTTGATTCACAACCCGACCAGGGAAGCTGGAAACGGGATATGAAGATGATGATGACTGAGGAGATATTGCTGGCTAAGTTTCCTGAATCTAGAAGGAATGTCTTCTCTGACAGAGCTAGCTAGCTTATTCCAGTCATGGTGTAGAAACGACGAAAGAGTTTGTGTATCATTTGGTACGATGGGGTGGTAAAAATAAGAGTATGTCTGTTTTTGGCCGTGTTCCAAAATTGTGGTCGGATGACAACCGGTTAAAATGAGATTGAATGTAATGTGGAAAGGATAAAGGGAGAATTCGCGGGCATACGGCACGAAGGTTACAACGTTGTTTTAGTCTTAACCAGCCAAATTTGTCGTAGACCGGGGCAACAAGGTCATGATAAATTATGTAATTTATCCCCCACCCCCACAAGTAACTACGAGTGTCAAGACCGGTATAAACAGAGAATAAATGCTAAAACTTGTTTTCCACACATAAAAACACAAACACACACACACACACACACACACACACACACGCGGTTAAAATGTTTAATATTTGACAAGGCACGTTTGGGTACAACTGATATGTTCCGTAAATCAATGTACAATCCCATACAAATGTAATAATATTTTCGAAACGGCAAACCAAACCAAACTAAGTACATGACAATGCCAGTTGCACTATAGTTCATCAAAAGCTACACTGCAGATGAAAAGCAAGCCTAATCTGCGCTAAACACACCGAACACAAGAGTGAATGGGCTTTCGCTGAACCCACTGCTACACTTGTGGCACAACAGTTCTATTACACCTTTTGATACAACCTGCCTCAGTTAAACGTAAGAACAACGCACAAAATTAACATACAAGAACTACCGATACTTACTCTGATGCTAAAAGAATGCACCTTACACGCATGGGACATTCCATGTAGAATCTGACAGAAACAAATGTTAATTTTGAAGCGATAGAAAGAAAAAGTGATTGGAGATATTCATTTCTGTGCAAATTCACTTCCTCTGTACAACGGTCTTCATTGTATTAAACGTTGGACATAGCATAATTTTTCCGACACTCAGTTTCATACAGAAATATCACGAACAAACTATTACATATAAGACCTTAATTTCTTTACAATTAGAAAGATAAAACTGCGTCCTGAACACAAAAATAATTGTATTCAGAATTTAGTTAATATGTTGTGAAAATATATTCATTAAATTCGACAGACTTCCCCATATTTAAAAGATATTTTGAAAGCCACCGTGGTTTCCTCTTCAAATCAGAAGCCAGACTACGTTCACAAAATTTGGAGGTCTTCCTGTTATTGTATGGAAGTGAACTTACTTGTTCAGTTCTCGAAACTCGCACTTGAACGTACGCAACCTTACACAACCTGCAGCCCACGCACTTCAGTTGAACACGCACGTGCTTCTTGTGGGAGCTCAACCACACCGTAGTAATTCTTCATTAATATCATTTACAGCACCATCAATATGACAACGGAGATTTATTCAACTGCCGAAAATAAAAGCATTTATGTATTGAGATATCTTTTCCAGTGTGGAATAAAATACATTTTTTAATGATTATTTCAATAATATCGTAAACAAACACACATTATATACATATCATTTTACAGCCTATATTATAAGCGTAAAAACGAAGCCTCGTTCAATTTTTGTAAAGATAACTGAAATATGGAAATTACGAAGAAAAAAATTATCATTCGATGAATTTAACGACTTTCTCTGTAAGCGCCGTTACAGTTAGGTAAATAGACTTTGAAACCTTTCTGCATCTATTTTAAAACATTCGTTAATTATTTGCTCGGTTTTTGGTCCGATTTAACGTTGAATATATACAAATCCGTAAACAAATTCTGAGCATCGCACCGAGACTTACCCGACGAATACTTTCTTTAGAACATCATGATCTTCCTATCGTTATTCCCGCACAGTGGTAGGGTCCGCTTGTCGGAACATCTGTCTCCATTTAGACCGATCCATGACACATTATGGGGTCGCATTTACATATACCATGTCCTTCTTTACCACCACATACCTGGATATATTTAGGAAGGAAACTATTACTTCATCAACGGGCAAGTGAGAAAACCTCGTCAATACTGAACTTACAAGTATTTTGGAGTAAAGCTCCCCTGAACTACAGATTGTTTAGAACAGATATAACGGCGTAACAAATAGAAATTGGAAGAAGATAACTACACCCACAAGAACAAGTGGATTAGAAGATAGGCCTACACCCTATATCGAATCGCTTTTGTAAGCCTTGATACAGAATTTTGCATTTAAAAACTGTAAATGTAGAACTGCATAACACTGTCCAGATTGGCATTATTTTCAGCAAATCAGATTAAACAAAATCTGCACTAGGCGATTGCAATTTCGAGACTACTACGTTTCGGTTATCAGCGGAGTAACTGAAAGTAACATCGAAATTAATGCGATCTAATCACAGGCACGTGTATTAGGATGAATAAGAGAACATTATTTATTTAACGCTTTTGTATACCAGCGCCACAATCTCAATAATTTTCCAGATTTCTATGTTGGTGACATGATCTAGCCGTAATAATAATAATAATAATAATAATAATAATAATAATAATAATAACATGGCCGTGCGCAAGCATTTTTTAATTTGATGCTATCTAGCTGCTTACTCGTCAATTTTGACGTTCCGTTTAATAACGAATTATTGGCTTTACGTCCCGCCAACTACTTTTACGGTTTTCGGAGAAGCCGAGGTACCGGAATTTAGTCCCGCAGGAGTTCTTTTACGTGCCAGTAAATCTACCGACACGGGGCTGACGTATTTGAGCACCTTCAAATACCAACGGACTGAGCCAGGATCGAACCTGCCAAATTGGGGTCAGAAGGCCAGCGTCTCAACCATCTGAGCCACTCAGCCCGGCGACGTACCGTTTTACTCTAGGCGTACTAGATGGCAGAGTAAACCGAATCTCTCTTGGGCGTCTATGGCTGAGTTTTAATGACTTTTGTCGGTAAACGTCAAATGTTACACCAGAGATCTTTTACATGTCGACATCGTACAATAGGCCTATGGAGTGTCGAATGGAGTTTCTTCCGCCCTTCAAAAAAATTCGACTACCACTGCCGGATTTTTTTTGCTATTTTTTGTTTTACGTCGCACCGACACAGATATGTCTTATGGCGACGATGGGAGAGGAAAGGCCTAGGAAGTGGAAGGAAGCGGCCGTGGCCTTAATTAAGGTACAGCCCCGGCATTTGCCTGGTGTGAAAATGGGAAACCACGGAAAACCATCTTCAGGGCTGCCGACCCACTATCTCCCGATTACTGGATACTGGCCGCATTTAAGCGACTGCAGCTATCGAGCTACTGCCGGTTTTGACCCCGTTAACTTGGGATCCAGAGACGAACACTCTACCAGTGATCTACAGACGGAGCTAATTTCTTCCGTAACAACAAACCGTAAGAAGTTCTGCCTCTTACTGGTGAGGTCCAAAACCAGGATACGCATAATAATAATAATAAGAAACATAAAAGTAGCCTATGTGTACTACGATGTAAAACTAGGACTACCTTGGAATGGAATTTAATTTGAATTTACGTTATTTCTCCATTAGAATACCTAAGAAGCTATAGAATCCTGGAGCTGGTACGAAGATAATGCCCGTGCCAATGTGTCATTGTGGGCTTCTTATAAAATAGGCGTAAACGGAATTGCAACAACAGAAAATAAGTATTAGGTACCGGTATGTCCCATTATACAAAAGTTAGAGAACTGCACTTAATAACAGAAGTAGTGAGCAACATTCCAAAAGATACATTGATGCTCAATATAATACTTTGGATACAATGAGCTATCACTAACATAAGGACGTGTATCTATTCAATTACAAACAATCCGATTTTAATTTACGATATTACCAGAAGCTGTAACAATTCTTTAAGCCTCACTTGATAGCCTAATAAATGGACACATGCCACCATATTTTTAAACATATTAATTTAGAACGTAGAACAGGCTTCACATCAAGTTATATTATAACAGATGGATATCCCGCACAGGCCATAAATCTCTATATTTTACAATAACTTTAAATGGATGTATGTCAGGTACAACATTGTAAATCAGTAAAAAAATATGTTTTTTAATTATCGGTCTATATGTTCCATTTCAGTTGTCAGGTGAGTGATTGAAAGCAAAATCAAAATTTATATGATCCAACCACAGGCGCGAGCGCGCGTAAGGGTTAGGGTAAATTAGAGAACACTTCTCATTTAACGATCGCAATATGCCAGGGAGTTACTATGACTAGCTGTGCCTCATGAAGATGTAACAGCCTCGTAATCATACGTAATCGTTCAAGGTGATAAATAATATCTCGCGCGCGACTTTTCAGCAGTAAGATGCACGGCAATTACAATGCTGAAATACATTACCAACCCTAGGGATTCCTTTAGTTTGGAGAATACGCCAGATTATTACTCTGCTTTAAATCATTCGGAGGCTACTTCTTTTGCAGATGTAGAAATTAAACAGTTATGATTAATTAGTATGTTTTTATTTCGCCTTGAATTATAATGGACATGCTATATCCATAAAGAATCTTTTTTTTTTGCTAGGGGCTTTACATCGCACCGACACAGATAGGTCTTATGGCGACGATGGAATAGGAAAGGCCTAGGAGTTGGAAGGAAGCGGCCGTGGCCTTAATTAAGGTACAGCCCCAGCATTTGCCTGGTGTGAAAATGGGAAACCACGGAACACCATCTTCAGGGCTGCCGATAGTGGGATTCGAACCTACTATCTCCCGGATGCAAGCTCACAGCCGCGCGCCTCTACACGCACGGCCAACTCGCCCGGTAAAGAATCTTTATCCCGGATGGTAAACTCATGTTACTTTTGAGAATTGTTTGTGCATAAACGCTAACCTCTCAATATGGATAGGAAAATCAAGTTACTAACCTACATAGGTAACATGTCTGGCATAATATGTAAGGTAAAGCGAGGTAAAAAAGAAAAAAAGTGAAAAGGGGGGGGGGGGTGAGTTTAACATAGGATGCATCGTAAGTCACTTACAGGAAAAGAAAGAGTGAGGTGAAGTAATATTACAAATGTAAGCCACATACTGTTGGCACAATTTCTTTAAACTTAGAGTAAATTTCAGTGAAGGGGAAGATATTTCTCTGCCTCTCTCTCTCTCTCCCCTAAACGCGCGTTTACCTTCTCTAACATAATGGAACTACGCAAGTGTATATTTAAGAGTAAGACGAGAACAACTCTATTACGAAATACCAAAGCATCGATCGAGACAAACGAAGGTTGACGCTGATTCTTCCGTACAAGTGTCTACTCAGACAACTTCAGTTCCCTCTGTGGGGCTGTGGTATAATGTCGGTCTCCGGAGCCGCAGCTCATGAGTTCACATCCCACAGAAGGCGAAAGGCGTAAGAGAAGACCATGAGGCACCCCATAATCATAGGACGTCGACATGCAAATAAATATCTGGTAACATACCATGATTCTCCGACAAAATTAATTAAAACTCAGCAACTGGTTGCCCAACAGCGTTCAGGTTTCTCTGCCAGGTAGTAGAATACAGCAGACCATCGAAACTGACACACACGCAGCCTAAGTGGCGCCTGTACACAGTAGCTACGGTTAATCATTAATATAATCACCTTCATTACTGATTGTTTACAGTAACTGTGTGCAGCTCCGTGGCTAAATGTTTGGCATGCTGGTCTATGATCCACGGGGTCCCGGGTTCGATTTCCAGCCGAGTTATGGCTTTTAACTTTTATTGGTTAATCCCTCTGGCTCGCGGATTCTGTGTGTGTGCGTGTGATCTTCAATATTAGATTTCACCCGCGCGAGTCGCATACGGGAGTCAACTTGAAAGACTTTCATCAGGGCTCTCCGGAGATCATACACCGTTCGTTTTTAGAATAAAATGCCAAATACATTAACTCATACTTCCTCCAGAACCCCTTGAGGTAGAGGAATGTATTGTCAAGAGGCCCAAATTTATTGGCCACAAATATTAGACTGCTTTGACATAATATTGCCTGGTATGCAATTAAGGTCCAAACACGAACTAATCAGCTTCCAGAAACCTCTGTAGCCCACATAACAGTAGGACATTTTTTTCCCAATAACCTCGCAATTTTACGAACAGAGGTTCAATCAGAACTACGGCTTTAAAGTAAATAATGGATTTTCTTCAATTCTACTCACGTCGACGTAGTGTGGTACGTACGGCAAGTAAATACTAAATCAGGTGGTAAAGATAATCTGAGAAAATCGCCCGGTGGAATTTTTGTATTAACTGTTGGTTACCACGAAAACAAACGAAATTAATGTGGGTCATCAGACGGAGTTATCAATCTCATTCACAAGCTATTTGAGAATATGCAATTTTATAAATGGTCGAAAATCTGCAACAGATTTCTCCCTTCACCATAACGCTTAAAACGTTTTTGTTCTTGGACATTAATGAGTCGCAACGCAAGGAAAATAATAACAAAATTTATCAAGATGTACCTTTCATATAGACAACTAAAAGAGACTCAAAATCTACGAGACTATCACTGCTATACACACATATCTAAAGTCGAGACCAGTATTCGTCAAACTAAATGCGACAACGGCAATTCTAATAAAACTTCACTGTCATTTTTTCTACCCTGATCCACCTATCTTCAACCTTTTCATATATTCAACAGCCTACTCTCTTCATTCCTTACACAGAGGAAGTATGTTCAAACATCAAATGAATGAAAATCAATTTGCATCCAGAATATTCAGAAGACAAAAACTAATTTTTAATCTGTCAGGTATTAAAAGCATATTAAGTATAATGAGAACATTTTAAATTTCAACTATTTTTAATGATCTTGACTTTTCTTAAAGAATATTACACTTACGTACACTGACACGAGAATTTGCCTGTTGCTACTCGGTATAATGATCTATTCTACTGTGCTATGGTTATACGTCCCTTATGAATCATTAGCTATGGAAAGAGATTCTGATCTCTGGTTCCTCTCATTTTCTCTAAAATACTCTTAACCCAGTCAGCATAAATGTGGAAGCAATTATTAGGTTGGCAGTAGTGATTTGTTCTTCCTTCTGTTGTCCGTAACTTCAAGCTTGTGTATGAAGTGGTTGTTGAATTGTTTAAAACATATCAGTTTGTGCAATGTTACTTATAAGACCAAAACCGATTCTTCAAGGTTTCTTCAACTCCGTGGTTTAAAAAAAACCTGTACGTCATATTATTATAAACGGTCGACAATTATAAGGATATTAATTTGTTTCTTATAGTCCGTAGTTATATCTAATAGCATATTGTTCTGACAACTGATTTCCTCCTGCTGTGGCAGGTAGTTTAAAACTGATTCCTCACTTGAGGTTCATGATAGATGATAAACATACAAAATGTATTCTTGGTGCTGTTTCCCTCGTCCAGTAAATGTTTTAAGAAACTTAGCAAACAATTTAAATTACGGGAGTAATAATTGGCAGTTAATGTATAAAAGCAAAAACCAAGTGAGTTGGCTACGCAGTTCGAGTCGTGTAGGTGTGAGCTACCGTTAGGGAGATGGTGGGTTCAAATCCAATCCGTCGCGGAAGCCCTAACGATGGTTTCCGTGGCTTTCCCATTTTTACACCAGACAAATTCAGAGGCTAAAGGGCACGGTCGCCACCTTCCAAATCCTTGCCCTTGCTCATCCTAGCTTGACAGAAACTCTTCTGTGTGTTGGTGCGGTATTAAATTACTAACAAACAAGTTAAGGTAATAACACCCTATCAATGTGACACAGAAAAAAACAAATACTCTATACGGCCATGGTTAAAACCAGCAGGAGGGACATTCTAGCTGTGCTGTTTGTATATTTAATGAGAATGCATGGAACTTTCGTTGTAAACTTGTAGCACATATACTTATTGTAAGGCAATGTTCAGGATGATATCGAAAACAGTTAAAAAAGTAAGGCTAGTAATCAGCTCGCTAAATCATAGAAATGTATTATTTAAATAGTGAAATCAAGCCCTGTTTACAAAACTTTCTTAAAAGCGAAGTGAACATTGAGAAAGAAGAAGATAAAAACATGCCCATTCGATCAAAGATTTAAATCAAATCATAAACCGTTCTGTAGATTTTGCAGGAATGTAGTCGAGTTAGAACTTATCAGAAAGTCATAGCACTGCATCTCGATCGTTCCAAACGTGACTGCAAACAGTAGGAGTTTTTCATAACATAATATCATCAATGAAAATTGTTCCGTAGGTAAACCCACCCCGTGCATTTAAAACTAGCGCCTTGTAAAAGGCCATCTATAACAGGAAATCTGAAACTCCTTTCGGAAATAGTTTTAATATTTTTCGACATATGTCGCTACTATCAACTTTTGTTGCGCTCTCTGGGGTGAAGATGAACTATTTTCAAAGTAATTTTATGTATCAGGGTTTCCCAATCTGAATTGTTTATTGATTGTTTTTTGTATTCTAAAGTTAACAACCCTTTTATCTATCCCCGACAACTTAATTTGTTAGCCAATTAGAACATTTGTACATTTATTTAAGTAACCAATCACGGTTTTTTATATTTATTTGATTGTCCAATGAAAATTGGGAGTGTGTCAGGGTTTCGACCCAGAGAAATCTGGAACCTTCCTCTCCGTTATAAAAGCTGTGACATTTCGGGTCATGTTGTCTTTGTGACCACTCCAGTCTAGAGTGTGTACGCAATGGAGGCAGAGAGAAAGCCTGCCTCGTTCATCTTCGGAAGGCCCATCAGCTCAAGGTAATGACAGACTGTTTACAAACATGTCTCTGAAAGATAGTCCGAAGGGAAGGTTTCAAATTTTTAGTAATGTAACTTTTATTTCCTCAACGTAAATTTCAAACCTTCAAGTAAGTCTGAGTCTAAACAGGGAATAAATAGTGATATCCTCTTGTATTCCCCTTCAACTTGGTGTCGATATGACTACGATTTTGTAACTTTTAAAAATCTATCTCGCAATTCTGTAACTTAAATATTTTTCCCCATCTAGTCACATCCGTAGCATGGGTTTAGCCTCTGTAACGTCGGGCCATGAGCCCACATAGGGTTTTAAGTATTTTCATGTGAATTTCAAGGAGTGCAAGTGTTTGCCTCATAACCTTTCGATTTTCAGCCAGTAACTTTAACCTTTTTTTTTTTTTTAACCAAAGGCCACGTAGTATGGGTACTTGTGCCCCTGTTAAAGTCAATTTAATTCTTTTACTTTTAAGGTAAACCAGACTGTAGAGCATATAAGACAGTGTTTAGTGTTTGATTTTGTTAAATGTAGGCAGGTGCCTTAATAGGCCTGGAACTTGTAATTTTGGAGAATAGTCTCCTAGGAAGTAACTGTGTAAAGACGCTCGTCCTACTGGTGTAAAAATTGGGAGATCCATCTCCTTGACTGTTGGCTGAAAGGAGCAGTAGTGCTCATATAAAATTTGTAATTAGGGAGCTTCAAGCTTATATTGTTAAATTATTGCTATCTGTTTTTTCTAGACCTCTCTAAAATTGTTACTCAAGTTTACGAGCTAAACTCTTGTACCTGATTGTTATTTTTAACTCTGTTTAAAATTTCAAAAGAAACAAAAGATATAAGGAAGAAATATACATATTAAAGTTTTAAATTAATCTTTCGACTTTTGTATATCCACCCATTCGTGCCCGCACCTTCTTTCACCTCTGCGTTCCACAGAATCCCCGGAACAAAAATTAAAGTAACTAATGAAGTAATTTCAACAAGGAGACGAGTAAGTTCGGGACAAAATCATTTTTGAAACTGTCTAGTATTAAAATAAGATATTGGCTGGCCTTTCGTTCAATTGATGAAGTTTATGTAACTAATTTAATTTCGTATTTCAGTCTTCCACTTGTAATCACACGTCATACAAGACATCAGCCTCCAAACTGTTGCCATGGCAACGAACAAAAATGAGCAAACGTTGGCAATGTTTGGTTTCGTCCAAGTACTCTACAGTATACTTAGTCCATGCACGTCGGAATAACAAAACAAGTGCTAGAAAAACGATTATAACACGAGTTCTATTACATTTAGTTGAATTTAAGCGTGTTTATACATAACAGGTAGTTGCTTACCATCGTGGAAATAGTAAGTAGAGCAATTTATTAAATAAATAATGGCCTGCATTCAGGTAGGCGACAAGGAGTGATGTGCAATTGGATGCGAGCGAAAATGAATTACGTAGCAAGTGAATAGCAGAGCAGGGAAAGTTATAAAATCTACCAATAACCTATACATGGATATACCCCTTCACACACACACACACACACACACACACACACACACACACACACACACACACACACACACACACATATATATATATATATGTATATATATATATATATATATATATATATATATATATATTCATTCAAAATATTATATTCAGCCATGAATTACCACACTCCACTAATTGTAGTCTATTTCCAAGTCTCTGTGCTCCTCACACAGCAGGAGTCCGGCTCGCTGGTATTACCTCAGATGGTTATAATTCTCAATGAGGTCACATTTGGGAGATTGTGGGTTCAAACCCCACTGTTAGCAGCCCTGAAGATGGTTTTCCGTGGTTTCCCATTTTTACACCAGGCAAATGCTGGTGCTGTACCTTGGTTAAGGCCACGGCCGCTTCCTTTCCAATCCCATGGTGGCCATAAACTTATTTGTGTCGGTGCGACGTAAAGCCAATTGCATAGAAAAATCCTCATTGAAAGGCGCTCCGCACATTCAAGTCGCTTCACTCAACAGCTGTTCGCAGACCGGTGCGAATACGAGGCTACTGGCCACTATAACACACGACTGTTCCTAGGCACGACTCTCACGTTCAAACACAGTGAACTACTTAACACTAACTAACCAGCGGGCACACAACAGCAACAAGTCAACAATACTACAATATCCCTCACAACAACGACAGTTAACACTGCTCTAATTCTACTCACACCAGCTGATTCAAACACTGACTCCACTACTGTCTCCAGTCCTCGTTAGTACATACAAAGCACTCCGTACTCTAGCATGATAATACTTAAGACTCCAGTGCAACACCGACAAAAGCTTGCAGTGCCGTCCCCCAGTCCAACTACCGTACTCCAACAATGACCTCTTCGCGGCTAGTTTCCTTTTTATAGCCTGATGATGGAGTACTAGAATATTCGGGGATCGACGATAAACAGAACATTGTTGTTGCACCTTCCAGAAGGTCACCGAAGAAACCAGATGAAGAGAACAACAGAAGGGAGAGGCTATCACTGTGCCTTCAGGCTGCGAGCTCCCAGTTGACTAGCTAGTCCCTTCCAGGAAATACCAAAGGGAGCTACGACAGGGCTGGCACGCAACAATATCATCCCAGGACATCACTGGCTGCATTCATCCTCCTGTACTGAAATGATGCTGTATACGAATTGTAAATGAAGGACACTTTACGTTTGTTGGCTGACTCCACGTTATTATGTTTATGGTAATTATCTGATACTGAAATGCTATTTCGTCAAGCGACTTATGGCCCACCCAGTGCACTGTATACTGTGAAACAGCACTTCCAGTTTAGGTTGAAAATAACATCTCCCAGCGTAAAATTTATTTTACCGGGCGAGTTGGCCGTGCGCGTAGAGGCGCGCGGCTGTGAGCTTGCATCCGGGAGATAGTAGGTTCGAATCCCACTATCGGCAGCCCTGAAGATGGTTTTCCGTGGTTTCCCATTTTCACACCAGGCAAATGCTGGGGCTGTACCTTAATTAAGGCCACGGCCGCTTCCTTCCAACTCCTAGGCCTTTCCTATCCCATCGTCGCCATAAGACCTATCTGTGTCGGTGCGACGTAAAGCCCCTAGCAAAAAAAAAAAAAAAAAAAAAAAAAATATTTTGTTACCGGGACCCTCATATTTTTAATTTCATAATCCAGGCCATTTATTATCACAGATATGAGAACGACAGATTTACGTGTAATCTAAACCTCGCTACCGTCATTAGGGTTAAAACAGCAGCTACCTTGGCGAGAAACTAAGAATTATGTCACTCGAACATGTTATTCATTTTTTCCCTTCCATTAAGTCCTCATAAAGAAACAGTAAAACTCAGAAATTTCAGCATTCATTGGCATTACCTAGCCAACAAATCCATCCAGAACACAAGTTTGTGCTCTTCACTTGCGTAATAAAGAAGCTAAGAGGACACTGTACATTAAGCGGCCAAGCGAAGCACACCTTCACTGCTTTACATCACAATATCCTGGCGTCACCCACAACCAGACTGGGTCTTTCAAGCACCATTGCCTGAACACCAAAAGCAAAGTATATTCGCCCAATAACATTAAAATGTCGAACAGGAAGGACACAGGGTGCTCACCCCACCACTCTCAGAACTTTAGCTTCTGGACTGTGTTTCTCAGCTGCTGAATATGCAGCACCAGTTTGGTTTTCTTCTTCACATTCCAAAGAGGTGGATATAGCTCTGAATGAGACTTCCAGGTTTGTGTCCGGATATCTTAAAACAACATCACTTCAGAAGATTTTATCTTCTCACTGGAATTTCTCCATCTCGTATCCGAAGAAAGGCAGCTGAGGCATCTGAGAAGAAATGGCCAGAAAATGACTCAAAACATTAATTTTTGGCAATCAAACAGCTCGACAGAGACGTAAGTCCCGAAGCAGCTTTTGTTTTGTGGCGGGGGTGAGGGTAGCAGAACTTAATGGTTCACAACAAGCTGCCCGTGTGAAGGAATGGAAGACAGAAGAAATCTAGGATCCAATCATCCATCTCTCAGAGAAAATGGCATCAGGTCACAGCTTGCCTCATGGAATTTGGAAATCGTTGAACAGGTTGTAGACGGGAGTTTCACGCTGTTTTGGTCCACCTAAATGAAGATATTATTTTGCGTACTTGCGAGTCCCGTATACCTTTCGAGATTAAATATACAGGTCTACACTCCGCTTCCATTTTTCCTACCTGAAGGCGAGTATGGTTACGTCAGAATCCGTATCAGAAGGTGCAATTCCTATTTCTTCCGTTTTGTCCAATATGATTACTGAAGAGGAGAACATGAATCCGTAACTGTGTCACTGTACTCCTTCAGGATATAAAATTCAATAACATAATTACATTTCAATATCACACATTTATTTCAAATTAATCTCTCCTCACATTCTCAGTCTACAATCAGAACAAAACACATGCGATTCTCCGAAGCACAGATAACATTCTCTCAAGACAGGTAGATGCCATGATTTTCTGAGCACCAAGAGAACAATATCTCTGATCAGTGGCGGCGCGTTCTATATGTTCAGTGGTTCAGTGAACCCCCTAGAAATAGACATGCCTTAGTAAAATGGTTTATCAAAAGCCTGTTCCTTTATTTAGCTTTGTATATTCACGCACGTAGCAATAATTCTGACATCAACACTCGGTTGCTCTCCGAAACCAGCGAAGAGGTTCAACTTTAGAACTTGGGGCGCGGGAGCTGCGAGACGTAAGGAGGATGCGCAAGACGAAGGACTATGCGGAGCAGGGAAAGCATAGCACAGGAATCGTTGGCAACTGGACCAGCAATAGACACGAGTTACATCGAGCAATCTCGAATTTCTTTTTTCTTTTTACAACTTGCTTTACGTCGCACCGACGCAAATAGGTCTTATGGCGTCGATGGGATACGAAAGGTCTTAGGAGTAGGAAGGAATCGGTCGTGGCATTAAGGCACGGCCCCAGAATTTGCCTGGTGTTAAAATGGGAAAGCACGGAAAACCATATTCAGGGTTGCCGACAGTGGGGCTCGAACCTACCATCTCCCGGATGCAAGCTCACACCTTCGCGCCCCTAGCCGCACGGCCAACTCGCCCGGTAATCCCGAAATTAGCCGAAGCACTGTCTCAGAGCACGCGGTTGATATTTGCTGTATGTTTTGAAGGGATTTTAATTTCATGATTTTCCGGTTCTCATGTAATTAACCGCTGTGAACTAGAATATTTTGGTAACTATGATTTGTATAGCATCAATAAGCTTGCGTAGCCTAAGTTTCTGCAACTACTGAAACTTTTAATTAGTAATACCAGTTTTATGAAAAGGCTTAGTGGCTCAAACGGTTGAGGCGTTAGCCTTCTGACCCCAACTTGGCAGGTTCGATCCTGACTCGGGCTGGGGTCTGTCTAGAATTACCATGGACAGTTTTGCGTCGACAATTTTCCAACACCACGGTAACCATGACAACCAGTGTATTATACTTATTTAATTATTTATTTTATGCGTTTGTATATGGCGACGTTAGGGCTCACAGGCCTCTCTTTTCGTCATCTATGTATATTAGGACAGGAAAAACACACCCATGCTTCTCGGTGTAGCGGAGGAACTCTACCGATTTTACTATTACTAAATGCATTTCACATCAGGCCAAAAAGAATGGAGAACTATCGATAATGTCCCCTACTCACATTTCAACGGCAGCTACCACGAGACACTGCATACTGCGATTTTCTCACTGTCACAGCCGTATGTTACAACACCTGAGATTCCGACAGAATGATTATTAAAGTCTATATTTGAAAGAAGTCTAAGTATCAAGCTCAAGCTGTGACCCTGAAGGGACCAAAAGGAGTGCTAAGTATTAGCAGAGAGAGGCAACAAAACTCGAACAATAATAACAAACATTATCCTTCACCAAAACCCCTACCAACTCTAGAAACCATGACAGTACTGATGGATGAATAGGGAATTTTGACATACCTACAAGGTAATTACAAATAATGATACCGGTATTGATGATAGGGTTATTAATTATTATTTATATCCGTGTTCTTTTAAGTGGGTGGGAAAGCCCGTGGCAACATAATGGGCTAGCATATATTGCTGGACGATCACAATAAACAATACAATTAATGGCTGGATTCGCAGTTCATTGCCACAGCAGTCGGCGAGATAGTCCAAGCTTATGGCTACTTAGTTCCAGACATTTAACTTCAATTGGTTATCCTAATAACTAAAACAAATCTTCCGCACTATATAAACATTAATAAAAGTTAATAAGGAATATTTTACAATCAATAAAATTATTAAAAAACTGAAACTCAAGAGCTTTCTGATTAGTTTTACAACAGTGCATGCTGGCAAATTACAAACTTAGTCACAATGAAATGTTCTCAACTAATGGATTCGATTATTTTAATAGGGATCTTTTTTCTCGTCAATTGGCACCTCCAAGAACACTAGTTCACCTTACCACCGAGCAGGGTAGTTCAGTGCGTTGCGGCACGGCCAATTATGGTTGATAGCTCTGTACTCAGGGACAAGTCGGTTCGAATCCCCCGTCGGCATCCTCAAAATGGTTTTCCGTGGTTTTCTATTTCAGCTCCAGACATATACCGAGATGGTACCTTTCTCAAGGCCACAACCCCTTCCTTCCCATTCCTAGCCAGCATAATTACACCACCGCTCGGAGACAACGCCCTCACACAGCGGTACAGGTATCTCGCCCCCACGAGGTGTACCGAGAAAAGCAGCTACACCCCCAACACTGAGTTACTCTCTCCAGGCCAATCCATTTTTGGACGGTCAATATTTTTCACACTGGCCTAGTATAAAACACTGTTATTCCCCATGTTTTACATTTCTTTTGTTAATATCTAATCCCTCCCTCACGACGGGGGTGATGGGTGTTTATTTAACCCGAGAACGGTCGCGGTGGGTCACTATGACCCGTTAGCCCTACCACCACCAACAGTAATACTGCAACCCCCGCTCAATACTTTCTATAAAAAAAAGTTGAGACGGGCAACGCATACCCATTGGTATTCAAACATTTCATCTCTCGGTCACTTCCTTGCCCAGCAGGGGGTGATTTATGACGGTAGTAGGCTTTAAAACGGAAGTTCTCATTCCCCAACAGAAATCCTTACACCTCTGTTGTCAATACACCTCTTATTAAACAGATGTGAGTTTCTTTTTCCAGCTAATTCGCACGTGCTAGGTTCGCTGTTTGAAAGTCTTGTACTATTCGCTTCATTAATTAATATTTGTGAGGTGTATTGCTTTTCACTTAGCTTCATGCAATGATGTGGAGGCCGTGGGAATCAAACCTGGACTTTTTTTTTGCTAGTAGCTTTACGTCGCACCGACACAAACAGGTCTTATGGCGACGATCGGAGAGGAAAGGCCTAGGAGTTGGAAGGAAGCGGCCGTGGCCTTAATTAAGGTAGGCCTGGTGTGAAAATGGGAAACCACGGGAAACCATCTTCAGGGCTGCCGACAGTGCGATTCGAACCCATTATCTTCCGGATGCAAGTTCACAGCCACGCGCTTCTAACCGCACGGCCAACTCGCCCGGTAAAACCTGGAAATTAACGCACTATAAGATCCTGAATTAAATCTGCCACCACTACTATTTTCATTTTTACTAATCTCATAACCAAACACCTTCTTCAAGTTTATGTAACATAACATTGGGAGTTTCCAGTAACTTCTGCACTCTGCCAGTGCACACAAACGATCCTCAACCGAGCATCAGTAGTACTGACACTCGACCAAATAGTGCTGGTTCCGTGTGCACGAGTGATACTCAACCAAGTAGTAGAATTTCTTCGAAGAAAAGAAAGGAGAAAGTAAGCAAAGTAAACGGCTGATATGTAATGCATACGAATACGTTACGAAGAACAACGTAGGCAAGGGTTATTATCATTATTATTATTATTATTATTATTATTATTATTATTATTATTATTATTATTATTATTATTATTATTATTATTATTTCTTCGTTATGCCCAACTAAGGAGTGCGACTGAACTTATTTAGCTGTTGTCACTACTGCCTTTTTCTTCTCCCCAAATCTCTTCTCTTTTCGCCGTAGCTTTTCTTGCGATCTTCTGACCAGATCTTGGTGGTAGTGCTTGGATGATGTTTACAGCGGTGACTGTCGACTAATTTTCTGAACTTAGAGCTGTCTAACACAATGTCATCTGCGATGCCTATTTCCTGAAGATCTTCGAGCAGACATTTTTTTTTTATTTTTTTACTTTCACTGATAGGGCACGGTTCAGAATTCTTTTGGTCAATCTCTAATTACTCATTCTGAAAATATATTATTATTATTATTATTATTATTATTATTATTATTACCTTCCCAGTCAATAATTCGTTATTTTACTTTTTCTTTCTTTACTGAAAGCAAGACACTGATATTAACTGCATAAAAGTAATATTTTAATAGATTTACTTTGATATGAATTCAAGCATAGTATTTAGGGAGACCTGCTATCTGTATTTAAAACAGCTAATGGCGATTATTTACGGCTATTTGAAAGTTTTTTCGAGTTTAATTGCCAATTCCTTCTGTTTCTCTTTTCTTTCTGTCTTTCTTTCTTTCTTTCTTTCTTTCTTTCTTTCTTTCTTCCATCCTTCCTTCCTTCTTAACATCTGCGACCATTGCATGGATTATGCACGAAACAAAACATTCTGCGATATTGGTTTGTGCCGTGGTTCATGATTGGGTTTTTATATTTATATTTTTCTCAAGAATAAATTAAATGCTAACATGTTTAAATAATCGAAGCAAAATATGACAACCCTGCTTTTGACAGCGCTCGCTCACCTTTTAAACGACACGCGCCCCATGTGATCAAAGGAAAGAAACCGACTAACAACCCTCATTATCACCAGGACGGGCCAACCGACAACACTCATTATTATTAGCGCGGGCCAAATTTTGGGATCAGAAGCTGACGCATGGGTACACGTTCAGCGTCAGGAGGTAACTCTCATCTCTCTACACAACGCAGGGTTACGCAGTAGTCACCAATCAGTTCGAACTTACCGAGTTGTCGAGGAATGTTTTTTGCGGGTCATCACGACCCAAGTTTATACTATTCCAGCTTCGTATTGCATTAAAGCACCAGTTCAGCCACTTTCCAGGTAGTCTAGGCAAGTCATTTTCCCCATTGTTTCCACTCACGTACTTCTTGCAGATCACAGTTTTGGTATCATGTGTTCCCACTTCTGGGGCATAGAGCACGTCTCTTTCGTTTCTTGGCACCTTCATCTGTTTGAGGCTCTTCAGGGATTGGATAGTCTTCTATCAGGATGTGTATTATTTCTTATGTTAGCTTACAGCTAAGATTTCCAGCCTGCAAACGAAACCTGATGCAAGGAAGGGCCAGTTCGTGGCAAATTATTTCAGGAATTGCCTTCTCATGAAGACCTAGTCTTCGTTATTCCAAGCATAGACAACTATTGCAAGAAGTATACAACTAGAGCAAATTTGGAGATGGCCATTCCGCAGCCTACGGTATGGAACATTTTATGTTTACGACTGCGGTGTTAAAGGATACACGTTGCAACTGGGTCAGGCGTTGGGTGATGATGACAAGCAGAGCAGGTTTGAGTTCTGTGTGGAATCCACATTAAACATTGTATACAAATCTTGAGATAACGACAATTTGCGTTATCAGCTTTATGTTTAGCACCCTTTCCTTTGTATACCGGGGCTAATATGGCAACCCTTCATTCATTTGGTGTAGCCCAATTGATTTGCTAGCTTCAACTTTTGTCCTTTTATAAATGTATTTATAATCAAAGGTAAATTTCAGTTGGAATGTTTCTTCAATATCTCCTTAATTCCACAATCATTACCAACTCCATTTATTTTTAACGTGCACCTCCTCCTTAATCGCTTTCTTTCTCTCTTATAATACAGAGTGGCCTATCCCATTCCTGACTACCTTTAAAGGTACATACCTGTTTTCATACTCAAAAATTGTTCTAAATCAATCCCACAGGCTGCTTGCATTTTTATTTACCATTTTTCCACTAATACTAACTATTTTAATACCTTCTCCCCATATCTCTCATATCTACCGTATGTTATTGCCTAACAGTCCCAGTCTTGCAACCTTCCTTTCTACTGCATTTATTTTTAACTACGATAAAAGCAGCCCCATGATCACTTATGTCACTATCACTTCAGTTTTTCTACAGAGCTCTGGTTTTACCAGCACCACGCCTATAGTACTTTTTCCCTCTTCTTGGTTCCATCACTTTCTGCTTATATTACAACTTGGCATAACTACCCAGTATCAACAACGTTATACTGAGTCGTGTCCTAAGGTACTCTAGATCGCGCACATAATACCTGAAACACTTCATTGTAACAAAATTCACGCGTTAGCCAATCGAATTTGTTGGCTGTGTCAAACAGCAGCAGATATACTAATATTTGTAAAACATTCACCGCATTCATACTGCTCTTCTCACGTACAGCTTGCACATCCCCTACTACCTACGTTAGTAGTGCCGGTGCGCAACGTGAGAACTTTCCCCTGGGGAAAGAAAAGTAATTAAACAAGGATGTTTCTGAAGGTCCCCACCGGCAATGATTCAAGAAACGGGTCATAGTTACATAAAAAAAAGCATATATTTAGTTTCTGGAGGTTTAATGCACGATGGAATGGTACCTGATGTAGACAAGACGAACGCATTTCAGGGTGGACATTTTCTATGTGACAGAGGTTCAGACGGTGAGAACACTGGCTTTCTGAGCTCAAGTTGGCAGGTTCGATTCTGGCTCAGTCCGTTAGAATTTGAAGGTGAGCCTCGTGTCGGTAGATTTACTGGCACATAAACAACTTCTGCGGGACAAAATTCCAGAACCTCCGCGTCTCTGAAAACCGCAAAAGTAGTTAGCGATATGTAAAAGTAATAACATTATTAATTCCATGTAACACCTGGCCGAGGGCTACACACTCATATATAAGCAATAGCCTGGGTTACAATAAGGATCAAACTTCAGAGCTGGCATCTTAAATAGGCATAGAATTACGTATACAAAACATACATGTTAATATAAGCCTATACGTTAATTTTATTTGAACTCCTGCAGTTTTCACTAGTTATATGTATGAGTCTAAGAAAGTAACAAATATAATTCTAAAATTTAAAAAAAGTAAATAACTATATTGCTTAATTGTTCCGAAGAATTGAAAACATCCACGAAGCAGTGAATTCACAAGAAAAAAATGCTTCGCAGTCATTAATATATTCATCATAAGAGTCAATTCATAATGAATACTGTAACAGAATTAAAGCACTTTGATTAGGTGAACTGGTTGATGGCCGACAGAGCGCCAAGAAATGAGGAGAGAGGCGGGCTGAAAGTCGCTCGCCACTGGAATGCCCAGCATACTCCACAAATATTTAATAAGGGTTTTAGAAAAGGTTCCTCAAGGCTTTAGATCAATAACAGAGGTTAGTGCATTCATCCGCACGGCCAAGTAAGCGCATGGCACAGTCAACACCACGATCTATCAATATGTAAACTTCATATAAAGAGGTTTTCTACATCGACTAACATATAAATGCTTCGCGACAGTTTTTTTGTTAGCACACAACACTCCATGAAAATTAAAGTACGAAAATATCAAATAAAGCATATATTACAATTTAAAATAATGGTTTTGGAAGTAGGCAAATGTAAATAAAACTGTAGTTGCTGTTCTAAATTAAAATACAGCAGTATAAAATAGCGACTGGGAAAAAGAGAGTGCGCGGAAGGACGGCTAGTTTTAACATCAAAATGATGGTGAACTGCATGACAATTGGACCAACTCCAGATGTCACGTTAAAAAATTCAGGTAGCTCATGACAACTTTGGAATTGCATTAAATTGTTTCATCGCTCTGCTAATTTGGACGGCAAACAAATGAACACAGCACTAGTGAAGATTTGGAGGAGCACAATGTTATTCACAATGATCAAACCGTCCCGATAGCACGCACAGGGAGAAGGCAAGACACTAAATGGCGTCAGATGGAAATAACTTTTTCTTTTTCACATATAAGATGAATAAGAGTAACTGTCATAATATCATGACATCGAGTCTTAAAATGGCATCAATATGCCCCTTTATGTTAAAGGAACTTCGTATGAAATTTCAGATTCACTCTTTTACAAGCCTTTCTTACTGAAACTTTGACAACCAGAATGAACAGAAGTCCTTCCTGACGACATGTGATTTCTTAGATGAAAATCTCAACCTAGCATCGAACGGAATTCGAATCTCACACTTCTGGGTGGAAAGCCAGCAGCTAAGTCAATGAGCTGACCACATCCCCCTCTCAATGGAAAATTCCACTTCACCGACTTTCTAAAATTATAATTTAGAAATCAATGGACGTTGTCAAAGATCTATGTCGATGTTTAGCATTAGATTCTTGTATTTTCCTTGAAGGATACCAAGAGTCCACTGCATACTATTACTCTCATCTTTAAAAAATTTCCTTCAAAAAAAGTCGCTTGTGTGGTTGCAACAGGCACGGTAGTCCACTAGAGATTATGTGACAGTATGGCAATTAATTGGTAATTAAGGACCACAACCCGGTTACTGAATGTAAAGCCAAATATATAGAAGGCTTTTAAGTTATTCTATCAGGAAAAACTGGCGTTGATGTTCGCCAAGAATGGCTTCGAATTAACCTGTTCGAGAGAACAGGTCCTCATTCTCAAACGGCGGAATAATTCGAAAGGTTCAAGCGAATTCAATTCAAGATCTAGGTGGTATAACACAGGTGGGCCACAAGAGGAGAAATGTAAAATAAACACAATAAGTTGGCTAAAATAGAAACGTGAGTTGAAAACTTGTATCCAAGGCGATGAGTGATACAAAAATATTATAAGAAAGAAGAAAATTACTCTCTGATTATATTAAATCGAACCTAGTTGTAATGAAATATGAGGGACTCTTAGTAATCCTACAATTCATTTTAATACAGCGATAGACATATTTACCCGATCTTATGCCCAAGGAAGTTTCGGAGGAGTTTTGCCCAGGAGAGATACATCATCGAGTTTACAGCCAGAACAGCCAAGAACCCCTCCAAAACAAATGTTTCGGTTATAAATACCTATGAAACAAACAGTGCCAAAAATCCCTCGATAAATTAATAGGGTAGCAATTCATACGGGAACAAATTTCAGTAAGTGTAAATACGAAAAATGACGACGTTTCGAACTAACATACAAATAACTTTTTCTTTGCTAGACATCGTCCTACATTAGGAGAGACCGTTCCACTCTAGGGGAGAAAATACCCGAGAAGATAGCATTAAAACTATAATAAAGTGTATTCTTATAGGACATTTAGAGATATATGGAATGATAAGTGAACACGTTTGAGTAAGTACATTAAAGGTAACGAGGGAGAATCTTGGAGTTCTGCACGGAAGGGTCAGGGGTTCGCCTGCTCGATGTGGTCGCATTATATCGCGGCACGCGTAGATAAACAGAGCCGTCACTTTTTCGTGTATAATCAACATGCGAGCAGCAGCAACACTCTGATTAAGGATTATGTGTCCACTTGGTGAACGTGCCCAAGACTAGGCTGTGCTAATACCAACATAATATCTCAACATGGCGAGTACACAAGTAAACTTGCACGACGCCGGAGTTGGCCATGCGTGCACACAGCTGCACAGCCATTACACTACACAAATACACCTAGATCCCACCTACACTACAATTATGTACAATGCACACAGACCGCCAATGTGTAGTTTAGCAACAAATGAAGGTACTATATATATCATTAATACCAAATTGTGTAGGTAAACACTACCAAATTTGCCTACAGGGGATTAACCATAACCATTATTTACCCCACCCTCACTTCCTATGCTTGCACCCTCATATAAACATATATGAGCTCACATAATGCAAGCCTATACATCTCCGAGTCCGGAGTCCTCAATCAAGCCCTGCCGGGCTAGTTAGTATATGCACATGTGCGCATGCAAGATGGATTGTGATGTATGGAGAGCACTTGGCTCTGCATATGCACCGAAAAAAAAAAAGCATGACTTGTTATGCAGAAATTAGTATGTGCTTGTGTGTATGAGAGAGAGAGAGAGAGAGAGAGAGAGAGAGAGAGAGAGAGAGGGAAGAGGAAGAGGGAGACGTATGGGGGCAAAGGGGGGGGACTGTTTTTATTTAGAGTATTGATTTTTTTTTCTCATACACATTCTCTCCCTTTAGACAAGGGTAGCAGCAGCAGCAGACCTCATGCAACAGCAGTACCACCCACCACTGCATATATATCCATAACGCATAAACATACACACAGGGAGTGCGTATATACCAATATTACAAAACTGTTTTTCTTTCACTTTTTATTACGAAGTCATTCATTTATAAATATACATAATAGATTTGCACAAAACGTAATATAACACACTGATATTAATTATTCAGCAACAACAACAGTAACAGCAGCAGCCGTAGCACATTTGTGACAACAGATGCTCGGCGCGGCCCGGCTCGCCTGAAATATGCCATTCCGCGGCACGTGGGGTCAAATTCTGATATTTCATACCACACAACAGAACAATCAAGCGAGCAGAATATTTCACCATTTAGCTTCAATTATGATATACTACCTTGGATAAACGGCCTCATGCATTCCTTCTATGCTTCTATTTTGACTGCGAGCACTACGTGACAGAAGCTACGGAATTAAGATGATACCGGGGCTGGGACCAAAATCCTTCGGCACTGATGCGACACAACCAGTAGAAATCGACAAAGAGAGAAATAATATCTACAGTCCGTGCATCCCCTAGTATCACAAATATCACCTCAAAAATCTGAACTTATAATTGAAGAAAGGGGCACGATCACGTCTTTCTTTGTCGAAATCTGCAACAAATTCAGAATCAACAAGGATGTCATCCATACCGTTGCAGGATCTTGAGAAATCATCTACATGCATTCTCATCTTAAAGGCATTCTAGTGCTGCAAATCAGAAAATTGTCACTTTATTTATTTCTCACCTTCATTCATAACCGCAGTAGGATATTCATGTACAAATTTGCTGTACTATTCCGAATCTTTGCGGTCACCTGTAATATCAGGCAAATTAAGACATGAATAAAATACTTAAAACGCGAGTTACAAAGAAGCACTTCACTTTTTCTGAGTGCCATTCCTCCAACTTCAGAAGAGAAAATCTTTAAGTATGAGGCATGTTCAAAAAAATAAGCGAACGTTACAAATACCCGCAAATGCGCGAAGTCTTTGCGGTTTCCGGTAAGTGGCCCCGCATCATGGTATCGTTCCTATGTAACTAGCCATTTGCTGTGCATTTCTGAAACAATTCGTTATCGTTCAGCAGATATTAATTTGCGAGTACGTCGAGTATGTTGCGATTGTCGAGAAGTCTGAATATTACGACTAGCGTATCGAAAAATGTTCTCCCCTGAGAACCATGTGACCTAGCCGCGTTCGAGAGGCTTGTGCGTCCCACTGAAGTAGACAGCCAAGCCGTAGAGACCAGACTAATGATTGGTTCATCGAAATGGGGGGGGGGTAACAGCCTTTAAGTTGCAAAGGCGGCAGTCTGTATAATGACTGCTACGACTTTTTAATACACGTTAACACGGCTTAGGTATGTTGAAAACCGGGCGAGTTGGCTGTGCGGTTAGGAGCATGCAGCTGTGAGCTCGCATCCGGGAGATAGTGGGTTCGAACCCCACTGTCGGCAGCCTTGAAGATGGTTTTCCGTAGTTTCCCACTTTCACACCCGGCAAGGCTGTATCTTAATTAAGGCCACGGCCACTTCCTTCCCATTTCTAAGCATTTCCTGTCCCATCGTCGTCATAAGACCTATCTGTGTCGGTGCGACGTAAAACAACTAGCAATAAAAAAGCTATGTTGAAAACGCTGCAATATACTCCTGTAATTTTTATTTTACATTAAAGGTAGCTAGCTACTCCGGTGGTGGTAAAAGTGCCACGTCTTTTTCAGCTTCATGCGCAAGTTCATCATTCTCCTTACTTTCACGTCCGTTACTTTTTAATTATGAATAAGATGCCCTGAGTTCACTCAGTTTTCACTCCTATAATATTTTACCTTTGTTGTTCGTAGTTTACTGACGGGTATAAATTGGCGGGGAGAGATTCAGTTAGTTGTATATTTCGGCATAGGGAGCTAACTATGACGTCCACTGCATCCCTCTCTTTACTTGCACTCCACATCCCCTTTCTACCACTAATGTCCTTCAAATGAAATGATACTCTGCGTTTGGATCCTTCTTTCCTTGCTGGGTAATTAAGGCAATTTTCAATATATATTTTTTTCAATTGGCTTTCCGTCGCACCGACACAGATAGGTGTTATGCCGACGATGGGATAGGAAAGGCCAAGGCGTGGGAAGCACCCGTGGCCTTATTTAAGATACAGCCCCAGCATTTTGCTGGTGTGAAAATAGGAAACCATGGAAAACCATCTTCAGGGCTGCCGACAGTGGGGTTCAAACATACTATCTCCCGGATGCGAGCTCACAGCTGCGCGCCCGTAACCGCATCATATTATCAGTGCATAGTGTGATTCAAAGGACGGCACATAAAATATCTTTCAATGGGAACAGGCCATCCATTTTGACATCCAGTTAGTGAAACCAAATACAAAGAAAGCAGCCACGTTTTACATCCCTTTATTAGCACCGGTCTATTAATATCTCGTCGGTTTCTCAATCGTACTGGCGGGCTGAGTGGCTAAGACGGCTGAGGCGCTGGCTTTCTGACCCCAATCTATCAGGTTCAATCCTGGCTCAGTCCGGTGGTATTTGAAGGTGCTTAAATACGTCTGCCTCGTGTCGGTAGATTTACTGGCACGTAAAAGAACTCCTGTGGGATTAAATTCCGGCACATCGGCGTCTCCGAAAACCGAAAAAGTAGTTAGTGGTACGTAAAGCAAATAACATTAGAATTATTATTTTATCTCTATCGGACAACAGATATTTCAATCAACCCCCTCCCTCCCGCATTAAAATTCCCATTACAATTATCCCTGGTTCTTCATTCTTTAATTTTATCATTTATTTCCCCAATGAGGTCATCAAAGAATTTTTTTCTTCGCAAAGAGCGATCCCTCTGGATGGTTGTAGCAGAATCCTATAAGTTAATTATTTCTCTCTCTCCTTCTTCCCTCTTAATTATCCTAACCCAGGCTAGTTCACCACAGGCCGATTCCACTAGTTGTACCTGTTTCGATAGTGCTTCCTTTACAAACACAGATATCCCTCCTGGATAACGACCTTTACGTACTCTCCTCTGTTTTGTTTTAATCTGGATGTTATAACCCGGTATCTGTAATTCACATCCTACTGGCAGCCATGTTTCTTTCATTCCCGTAATATCATTGACAGACATTAATTCCCTAACCTCATCATTTCCCAGATTATTCAATGCACCCGCTGTATTTTCGGAATATCCGCAATCCTCACAGTCCTCCTACGAATGACTCCATGTTCTATCTATTTGTATATTTCGGCTTAGAGAACTAACTGTGCCGTCCACCGTATCCCTCTCTTTACTTGTATTCCTCATCCTCTTTCGAACGCTAATGTCCCTCTCTTTACTTGTATTCCTCATCTTCTTTCGAACGCTAATGTCCTTCAAATGAAATGATATTTTGCGTTTGGGTCCTTTCCTTGTTGTGCTGTCATCTGTCATACATTCGGGAAACCGCTTTCTCTCCTGTATCTACAGCTCTGCACTGCTGATGTAGCAAGGTCGACTCTCCCCGCATGTCAACGCTACTACTTCCTGATCGCTGAGTTGTTCCTGCTCGGTCGTCTCCCGATGGTCAGCTTGTCCGAGAGCTGACCTAGCCACTCACTGCTGACACATCAGAACGCTCTACCATGTCCTTTGGCCGTTTGACGGAATAAGATCTGCTCCACGAATCTCCCACTATCATTAGTGTATCACCAGGAATAACGGCTCCGAGACCTGAATTACGTGATCTGCCGAAGTGAAAGCGTAGCATTATCATGTCTTCTATCTCTTCCGAATCCAGTTCTTTCCCGATTCATATTTTAGTCCCTTTCACGTTCCTCGCATTTTCCAAAACGCTGCGTGCATTTAGACTCGATATCATTAACAATTTTACAGATCTCCTTCCCTTGTTCTATCCTACTTTTACAACCTCTCATTGAAGTCTCTTAACCCTTTCTTCTGAGTACAGTATTCGATTCTTAATATCCTCTAGGTCAAACTTATTTCGAGACAAGCTCACTTTTATGTCGTTCAACTCCGATTGTAGGTAGCTGTTCATAGTTTTAAACTCATTACTCTGGTCTCCCTGACACATATACTTCATTACCTCCTTTTCAATGTCCTCCCAAAACAGCCCACGGCCAGGGTTCATTTCAACGCCACTAAACACTAGATGTCCGGCTTCATGGCTAAATGGTTAGCGTGCTGGCATTTGGTCACAGGGATCCCGGGTTCGATTCCCGGCAGGGTCGGGAATTTTAACCATAATTGGTTAATTTCGCTGGCACGGCGGCTGGGTGCATGTGTCGCGTTCATCATCATTATTTCATCCTCATCACGGCGCACAGGTCGCCTACGGGAGTCAAATCAAAAGACCTGCACCTGGCAAGCCGAACTTGTCCTCGGACACCCCGGCACTAAAAGCCATACGCCATTTCATTTCACTAGATATATAAGGATATATTATTGAATTTTATCCTGAAATGGCACCTCCCCATAGCATACCGGTATTGCTTGATGGATGCTCCCATATTCCTGTAGTTCAGACGCACGCACTCTTAACTCACTATCAGCACTTCACGTCCGTTCACTCACTGGCTTGATTACAACTGAGGGATACCAGTTGTTATCTCGGATATATTTTGAGTCTTGGCCTCCCTGCGCTCCGGCAGCTAGGACAATAAAATCCACTTATGGTCTCCAACTCGTTAGATGTAAGATCCTCACTGGGACTACCTGTATGTGTTACTGCGGTGGCATCCTGCTTCACAACATTTATTGAGCTCAGAATATATATATTTCAAATTGCTCTACGTTGCAACGACACAGATAGGTCCCATGGCGGTGATGGGATAGGAGTGGGAAGGAAGCGGCCGTGATCTTAATTAAGGTAGAGCCGCTGCATTTGCCAGGTATGAAAATGGGAAACTACCTTCAGGGCTGCCGACAGTGGGGTTCGAACCCATTATCTCCCGAATGCAAGCTCACAGCTGCGCGGACCTAACCGCACGGCCAACTCACTCGGTCAGAATATTTTAAACAAGCCTCGGACCTATGGGAGCAACGGAGTCCCACTTCCATTTGAAAGGCGAGGGACTCCTTGGAAACAACTTTGAAAACGAAACTGAATTCGAATAATAATAAGGCCTATGGAAGAAAGAAGGTACAAATGAGTCAGCCAAGAGGATGGGTCTCGATGTGTTTGGAGTGAGTGATATTCGGGTAAGTGGTGATAACGAAAAAGACGTAGGGTATTACGAAGTATTCTTGACAGGCGTTAAAAAGGGAAGGGCAGAGTGTGGCGTACGACTGTTCATCAGGAATACTATTGCACGCAACATAGTTTTTGTAAGGCACGTACATGAACGAATTATGTGGGTATATTTAGCTGTTGAAGGAATTAGGACGAGAAATGTCGCACTGCATTATTATTCACCATGTGAGGATGAAGTTGACAAGTTTATGAAGGATTGAGTGACATCGCAGTCAGCGTCAACAGCAAGGAAAGGGTGGTGCAATTGGGCGATTTCAATGCGAGAGTTGGTAATAGAACTGAAGAGTACAAAAAGGTGATGGGTAAATCTGGGGAAGATATGGAAGCTAACAAGAATGGAAAGCGTTTACTGGACTTCCGTGCTAGTATGGGATTAGCAGTTACGAATACATTCTTCAAGCATTACACTATTTACCGCTATACATGGGAGGGTAGGGGCACCAGATCCTTAATAGACTATATCTTAACAGACTTTGAATTCAGGAAATCTGTTAGGAATGTACGAGTTTTTCGCGGATTTTTCGATGATACAGACCACTATCTGATCTGTAGTGAACGAAGTATCTCTAGGCCTAGGGTAGAGAAAGTGAAATCTGTCTGCAAACGAATAAGGGTAGAAAGTCTCCAGGACGAGGAAATTAGACAGAAGTACGTGGATATGATTAGTGAGAAGTTTCGAACAGTAGACAGTAAGCAGGTTCAGGATACAGAAAGTGAATGGGTGGCATACAGGGATGCTGTAATAGAAACAGCAAGGGAATGCCTAGGAACAACTGTGTGTAAAGATGGGAAAAGGCGAACATCTTGGTGGAATGATGAAGTGAGAGCAGCCTGTAAATGTAAATGTATGTTTCGTATCTTTAGAGAAGGCATATGACAGAACACAGAGGGAAAAGATGTTAGCTGTACTGGGGGCTATGGGATTAAGGGTAGATTATTAAAAGCAATCAAAGGCATTAATTTTGACCATTGGGGTACAGCGAGAATTGATGGTGGAATAAGTTCTTGGCTCAGGGTACTTACAGGGGTTAGACAACGATGTAATCTTTCACCTTTGTTGTTCATAGTTTACATCGATCATCTACTGAAAGGTATAAAGTGGGAGGGAGGGATTCAGTTAGGTGGAAATATAGTAAGCCGTTTGGCCTATGTCGAAGACTTGGTCTTAATGGCACATTGTGCCATAGGTATGGAAATAGGTGCAAAGAGTAAGACATAAAAATGACCCTTCCCAAGACTAAAGTGATGTCAGTAGGTTAGAAAGCTAAGGGAAAGCCATCCAGACGATGGCTGGACTGAGAATACAACGCTGGAACAGGTAGATCATTTCAAGTATTTAGGATGCATACGCCCCCAGGATGGTAGTATAGTGAGATTGAATCAAGGGGCAGTAAAACAACTAATCCACTGAGGTCACAGTTGCGATCAAGATTATTCTGGAACAAAGATGTCAGCTCTCAGACCAAACTATCTTTACACCGGTCTGTCTGCGGAGTAACTTTGCTCACGGGAGTGAAAGCTGAGTGGGCTCGAGGTACATTATTCATAAGTTAGAAGTAATAGCCATGAATGTAGCGAAAATGATCACTGGTACAAACAGTTGGAAACAATGGCAGGAGAGCATAAAGGTAAAGCTAGGAGTGAACTCGATTAATGAGACTGTACGCAATAACTGGTTTCGATGATGGGTCATGTTATGCGAATGGAGGAGGATAGGTCACCTAGGAGAATAATGGACTCTGCCATGGATGGTAAGAGAAGCAGAGGGAGACCAAGACGACAATGGCTGGACTGAGTTTCTAATGATTTAAAGAGAAGAGATATATATCTAAACGAGGCTACAGAGCTAGTTACAAATAATAATAATAATAATAATAATAATAATAATAATAATAATAATAATAATAATAATAATAATAATAATAATAATGTTCATGACTTTATGTCCCACTAAATATTTTACGGTTTTTGGAGACGCCGAGCTGCCGGAATTTAGTCCCGCAGAAGTTAATTTATGTGCCAGTGAATCTACTGACATGAGGTTGACGTATATGAGCACCTTTAAATACAACTGGACCGAACCACGATCAAACCTGCCAAGTTAGTTTCAGAAGGCCAGCGCCTCAACCGTTTGAGCCACTCAGCCCGGCCTAGTTTGAAATAGGAAATTGTGGTGGTATTTAGTGAATTCATTGCAGACTGAACGCTGTAAGGCGTAACAGTCTATAATGTCGATGAATGTATTTGTGTGTGTATGTATGTATGTACGACAGTAAAATCGCGTATTTATGCGAATTATGTGAGCTAAAAAATTAAACTGATCAAGATTTGAAGTACGTAACTAAAACTAGCGCCAGTAGGTTTTCTCTTTTCATAAAAATCAAGAGTCGAATACCTCGGGGTGAGAAAATGTGTTAACATTCCAATACATGATATTCAAATCACTAAGTACTTATATGGGCGAGTAAGATAAGAACAAAATACTCTGGAATATCAACACTATCGTATCATGTATTATACCGAATTTACCAGAAAGTGCATTGTACTACAGTGCCATTTGCCGATAAAAGGCAACCTTAATGCAATAACCGTCCACATTAGACAGACTTTGATGAAAGGTTACGCAGCAGTAGTTTACTCGTCAGCCGAGAAAACAAATCAGGCATTAAATACGTTAACTGGCAAACCTAAATAGCAAAGGCAATATCCGAACAATACACTGAAGTCCCGTGCTGCAAAACATGCGGATACATTCATTCACACAGGGACTTTGTGCAGCGTATATGGATTCCAAAGAATATATTGCGACCAGCACATATTTTTTTCACTAGTGAGTTGTTTCTAAATTGCCCAGAATATTCGTTTGTGTAAGTTAAAAATCGAATAAAAGGGAACCCCCAGGGCAATCCGAAACACGTAAATAATAACCTATATAAAGGGCATTAATCAATACATATCCCTCAGGGATTGAAAACGGAAACGCAATATTATTACACAATATCCAATACATTGCGGAGGGGTGGGTTTAAAAAAACACGAAACGAAGCAAGCGTTAGCAAAGTTAATCGGTCAAAACCGTAATAGCCTACATTTTAAATGTGGCAGCCAATAACAGAAGCCTTATCAGCGATGTTGAGGGACATGTAGCATTGTATTATTGAATATTGGGAATAACGGGAGAGAAGCTTGCTTGACTATTGTATGCCGCCTCAATGCAAAGCTTCGGTTAAATAAAGAAATAAAAGAAAGGGAAACAACAACACACAGTACCGAGCTGTTGTTACCGAACAGGAAGAGACCTGCAGATGAAGGAAGGGAAGTTTCGAGCTGTGTACTTCAATCGAGTCTCGCCAACAAGATACGATTCACACGTAACAAAATAGGGATAACACACTAATGATTGTGCACTCATTGGACATAATGAATTCATAATTTTCAATTAAACCTGTCTTCAAAAACTGCTTAATAACTACAGTAGCAGTTTAAATTATGTTTAAGATACGAATGTCAGACGTCAATCCATTCAGTAAATTCTGCACAATACAAAACCTGGACAACTACAGCCACAAGAGAAAAGGAGATAGGTTAATGACACAGTAAGTCACTTAATGACTAGGCTGATCTTAGTCCACCTGATGGCGTTAAGTCCGTAGTCTGACGCCGTGGTTAGTGGTTCGAGTTCCGTTGGTAGAAAAAAAATGTTCACCATCGGAATGTTGGCCAGCATGTACATAATTTAAAATAAGACAGTGTGTGCCAAAAGCCTGGATTCAATTCCAAACCTCTCTGCAGTGTTCATGGAGAGAGGACATGTAACGCTGTTGACGGCGATTAGTCCGTCCGATAGGGTGGAACAGACACCTAGACGCTATTCAACAGGAATAGGCTATGTACCCACACCGGATTTCACCGCCACCATACATCATCATTATCTCACACCCAGACGCTGAAACCAACCATGGATGTCGTGTAGAAAGACTTGCACCAGGCCACTAAAAGCCACATGATAAAAAAATAAAGCCAATCTTCAAATGACAGAACTCGCTGTTACTCCATTCATAATGCACCACGTCCCGGTGATGGAGAACTCTACAAAGTGTTCTAGTTTACTTTTACTGATACAAACAATAGGAAAACTAGGATCCTGATTTTTATATAGGTCTAGTATCAAAGTGTGAAACATATAATTAATATGTAATATTCATAAAATATGTAGTAGTATTAATGTATTAGACTTTAAAAAATTTTCGTATATTCCTTTTGTTATGACTTACGGTTAAGATATGAGACAGTAACATTGTTCTAAATACCACCATATTTTAAGACGAAGTTATGACTGTTTCGGTTATGTGCATGGTCTACTGTTCTCTCATTTTGACGGTAGGCTATATATAGTTATTAAATAATCAAATTAAGGGCATGATCAAAATAATTCAAAAATTTAAAAAGAATGTTATGCACTGTAAATCTCGGAGTGTATATTCAACTGTTGTCCAGTTTATCTGCGGGGCGGGTATGACGTGAGATGAATCGTCGTAGCGAGTTTGTAACACCGGATGCCCTTCCTGGCGTTAACATCATCAGAGGAGTTAATGATATGAAATGAATGGCTCGATATACGATTGCAGGAAGAGAGAGCCTCCTTCTTTCGAACAGCATCTAGCGGCCTGTTTAATAATTAACGTTTCCATCCGACGGATGAATCGCCATCAACAGCGTCAAGAGTCCTCACTCCATATGAATACTGCGGAGAGGTTTAGGAATTGAATCCAGGCTTTTAGAAATTGATTAGAAATTGTACACCACCTCCTTTCCTACCCTACTACCGGCCAACATTCTGATGGTGAAACTTTTTCTCGACAAACGGAACTCAAAACTGGCTAACCACGGTGTCAGACCATTAAGACTTGACGTCTTAACCATCATGGCCAGCAGGCTGGCTCCACTGTAAATCGCGGAGTATTTTACACAATTTATTGCCGTAGGTAATTTCCTGTTGTCCTCATACTCTGAAAATGGAATAAGAAAGCGTTACTAGGAAAAGGTAATACCGTTTATATGTACAAAAAAATTACATTATTTGCATAATATGTAACATTTCTAATAATATGCAAGTATATGTGAAATGAAACCCAAGTACCCTACAACCATATCAGAACCACAATTCGTCGACAGATTCAATTTTCTGTTGACTACAGGTAAAGGAATGAAATAAGGAATTACAGTACGTAACAATCCGGCCCCTACAGTGTCGCACCGACACAGACAGGTCTTACAAATACGATGGGAAAAGACAGGGCTAGGACTAGTAGAAGAGCAACACAAGTGTATTATTGCCAAACAAACTCCCACTTTTAAATTAATCTATGTTGAGTGTTTTGCTACGATCTGTCTAATCACGCTAATACCATGCGGCATTCCCAAGTATTAGGGGACATGCAGAAACGCCAAGAAGAAGAAGAAAAATAAGAAGGGAGAAAAGTGTATTTTTAAACACTGTAGATGTTCGGTGTAGCGAAGCCACAGTTACAGTTCCTTCTTTCCTTCGGAAAAGCACATCTATTTGAACAATTTATAAGACATTAAAAATGTACGATAAACTTAAGTACGTAACGCCGACCAATAACACAACATATGGAGCGAATCCAGCACGCTTTAAATATTTCTCGCCTAATAAATGCTGTCGTAGGTAGAGCGCGGCACGCTGTTTGTGAAGTATATAAGGGAATGGGAGTCTAACAAGAGATGAACGTGTTTCAAAATACATACATCCAATTTGGTCCTTTCTCTTTGTTTCTATATGTACGCATATCGTGTTTAACATACGAAATGAACGTTTAAATTATGCATCGTGCTTCATTACTTCTACATTTAGAAGGCTATTCATGTGGCATGTCACATCAGAGTGCAGTGGTTTTTTCCTCGCTCTCTTACACTCTCTCTCTCTTTCTTTCGTTCTCTTGCTACCATATGAACCCTAACACCGCAGGTTGTGTCACAACTGTGACCCACTCTCTCACCCTGCTACAACGCCCGAAATGAAGTCCAGCGCTCCCACCCCAACTATCAAACCACCTGAACACGAACAGGGTTGTGGTTCACTTTGTGGTCTTACGTCTTAATTGAAATAATTCAATGTAACACTGTAGATTAACTTCTAAAAGCGAGTAATTGTAATTTAAGAACAGCAGGACATTAATACTATAGTCTTACTGTGTCTGACCTAGTAGGGTATCAACAGTGTAGCTGTTCGCTTGCGTTCGGGGGATAGCGAATTCGAACATCAATGTCGGCAGTCCTGAAAATGGCTTTCCATGGTTTTCCATTTTCATATCAGGCAAATGATGAGGCTGTTTCTTAATTAAATCCAGGGTCGTTTCCTTCCCAGCCTTAGTACTATCCTACCCATCACCGCCGTAAGTTCTCCTTGAGTCGGCGCGACGTAAAACCAACATGAAAATAAATAAATAAATAAATAAATAAATAAATAAATAAATAAATAAATAAAAAGGAAAAGCTGTGTGGTATGACAAACAAGACGGTAAGGTAAGGGTTATTCTGCCCGAAGGCAGGTCCGAACCTGCGGTAGGGTGGCCAGTTCCTTTCCGCTCCTCCATTCCCTTACCCCCCCCCCCAACCAACAGCGCGTGGCAACCCATCCAACTCCTGACCACGCCCAATGTTGCTTAACTTCGGAGATCTCACGGGATCCGGTGTTTCAACACGGCTACGGCCGTTGGCACAGACAAGACGAATGTATTATTAATGAACAAATAAAGGATACCCTGTACATAGGCCTACCTAGAATGACAGGCGGTTAAGCAGTATCAGTAATGCTGAATGATCAGTCCCGCTGCGTAGAGTTGGCATGCCCATCCCGTGTTCAATTCCCGGTTCATCCACGAATTTTAATCCTTAACTGAGCCCTGGATCGGGCTTCACTCCGGGATTTTAAAATCTACAGCAACTGAAGAGAAGTTAAATACAATCTATTTAAACATATTATCGCGGAAGATCTAATAATGACTCTCTTGATTTTACGTCTCTCAAACTATTTTTACGGTTTTTCGGAGACGGCGAGGTGCCAAAATGTTTCCTCCGCGGAGTTCTTTTACGTGCCGGTAAATCTAGTGGCACGAGACCGACGTACTTGAGCTCCTTGACATATCTCCAGAGAACCCAGATCAAACCCGTCAACTTGGGCTCAGAAGGCCAGCGCACTGCCGTCTGACCTACTCAACCCGACGCTGAAAATTATTATTATTATTGTCGTTTTGGCCAGCTATGGACCACGTTAATAGAACTGGGTTTTTTTCTTCCTCGAGCTTTAACATTTAGCCTACTCTCCTGTTCTCTTGATCTTTCCGTGTCCAACGTCTAGTTCTCTAGGTGCCCGCTTAATATTACATATAAATTCTGTCTTCTTAAATAAGAACTTGAGGCCTATCTTTACTGCTTGTCCCTGGAGTTCACTAATCTGTTCTGCGGCTGTATCCAGAGAATATGCAAAAATCGCGAGATCTACGAAGTCAGCTATCAGCTTCATGTTTCTACAGCTCAATCTGACTCCATTATTATTGCGCATGTCTCCACATATTTTCACGTACTCTGTAACTCCTTGGATCGTATTCAGTTTTATTCTTTTAATAATGCGCCCAGCGCAGATCCATCTGGTGACGTAATATGATGGCGTGTGGCCTACAGAGAGGCCCGGTGCAGGTCTTTCGACTTCACGGCCTACAGGCGACCTGCGGCGTTGTGATAATGGGGCCCTACGTACGATGAATTTTAGTAATGAAGACAGCATAAACGCTTAGTAGCCGAGCCAGAGGAATTAACCAATGGAAGTTAAAATCCCTAACCCAGACGGGAATCGAACCGGGATCCCTTAGACAAAAGGCCAGCACGCTAACCATTTAGTCATACAACCGGACATCTAGTAAAGTAGCCCATACGGTTTATAGCTCACTATGCCTTCTACCATGACAGATACAGTCTAATTATTTACTTAAGGCAATATGAAAATGACAGAGGCATGAGCAATGCTAAAAACACTGATCCTTATGCAACCAGCTCATGTGATGATACGTGCGACGGCCTCTAGCAGGGTCGGTTGGCGTTAGAATGTCAGTAGAATTGGTAGACTGATATGTGCCTTGGTGAGAAAAGTAAGGGAAAACTATATAACTTCACATTACCCTAGCAAGCATCCTGAGTGACGCCGGGGGCTTTCTAAGACATCTGATGGTAGAAATGTCGTGGATCCGACCAGGACTCAGGCTGGGAACCCAACATACATACATACATACATACATACATACATACATACATACATACATACATACATACATACATACATACATACATCACTTATGGATCACAGGACCTCATCTATGTTTATTATTTCATCCATGTAGTTGAGCCAGGCTCTTTTCTCTCTCATTCCTGCTCGATCTACCTTAGTGAACGATTGTCCCCCATGCTTTTCCGTTAGAGAATACTAGCCAGATGTCTATTTCTGAATTTCATGGCACTTTTCACCCGATATCTTCATTCTTTGATAGGTCGATATATTTCTCCTCTCTCCATCGGTCAATGGACTAATTACTTCTTTGTAAGTTAATCCTCCTTAAATTGAATTTATACACGAGTTCGAATCAATCATCTATCATAACTAAAATAACTCAAGAAAAACACATCTTCCATCTCAGGTACATTCTAGGACAGCGTCTATCACATAATGTACGTCCTCCTCCCCCCATTTCCCTTTTTTTTAAACTTAGATACACCAATACCACATCACAAGAACAATCGTCGAGCACATTTCATAGGTATTATTGGAGTTCACATAATTACAATTTAATTTTGAAAAATAAATATCGTGTTTAAAATCGGTTAATAATGAATTTCTTAGGGAAAGCAATATAAACTACAGCATTGAAATTCAACTGAGCATCACCGAACTCAGCGACCCACACTAAGGTTGCTCACCAACACAAATTGGAAGATTATAGTGAAGCTTGTTGGAATCTTACGGGTAATCTATTTTGCCACGTTGTACCTTCAAAACTTCTGAATATAACCTCAGTTCGAAAGCCACTAAACTTGATCCGTTACAAAGCGACGAATTTTGTTAACAGCAAGTCTATATGTTACTAAAACAAAAACAAGCAAATAAAAAATGTTAGTTATAAAATACATTACAAGGTTTGATACAATTTTACTGCACCATTAAAAAAAAGTAAAATCGTATTATGAGTGCTAGTTTTAATTTGATTGTGAACAAATGGTCAAAATTTGCAAGTTAATAAATGAGCTGGATTATATTTCGTAGTAAACATTCATCTATATACAATATTGGAGGTCTGCAGAATCAAATTATTAACTTGATTGATTACAAACGTCATGGTCCAGAAGTATAGATGACCAATGGACGCTGAACTCATTCCAAACTATACAGTGCACGGCCCGAATTTCATATAAACGTGTATATACACACACATTGTGAGTAGGAAGGAGGTGGGGTGAACCAGTGGAGTGGGAAGGAAAAGAGGGATGGGAAGCAGGGAGGGAGGAAAGGGAGCGGAGAAAGAGAGAGAGAGGAAATATACGGACAATAAAAAACTCATTTGCTGAAATATTAATAGTAACATGTGAAATATTGAACTGTACCTTGTGCCTCCCCGCCTGCCTCCAGTAGCACATAATTATTTCAACACGGCTTTCTCTCCCTCTTGCATTATATAAAGGTAGAATATACCCTAGGCTGTGTAGATATAACATAGAACATTTCCCAACCTTAGGTCCCACATGGGTCTGTTCTCTATATTATTTCTCTCGAATGATTTTCATTGCGCTTGCTACTAACCTGAGCACCGGAAATGGCATCCGCCACAACACTCGTATGTATCGATGGTGAAGCACTACTCTATTATTTTAGCTCCAAGAAGAAAACCAAACGAAGTTTATGAATTAAGAATTAACAACAGAGATGCCAGTGCTAAATTCTGGGAAGTAACCTAAAATACACAGCAACGATATTCCATAAGTAGCTTCAGAATACAACGCTAAATCATGACATATACTTTATGGCAGTTATTCATTTTTAGGGTTTAGGAACAACGTAGTTATCAGGACATACTTTCAATTTTTTTCTTATTCTTCTTATTCCTGACCATTTTTCAGATTAGTCAGGTGTAATTCTTGTCGACTTGGCCCAGTTTATCAGCCGGACGCCCTTCCTGATACCAACCCTATGTGGAGAAAATACTGTAATCACTACTGCGAGTTTTTGTGGCGATTGGCAGTGTGGTGTGTTGTGTGTAGATGAAAAGATGTATAACTGCGAAGAATACCAACACCCAGTCCCAAAGAATTAACCATATGCAATTAAAATCCCCGACCCAACAGAAACTCGACCACTACGGTGGTCATTCAGCCTAGCAGCCGGGTGCGATATCGCCGAAAAACTTTTGTTTTAGTTTATAATAAAATACAATATACTAAACTGAAACTGCTAACATGAAAATGTGAGGAAGGTTGAATTTGCATCTCACCATACGAGCTATTGTCAGTGGTACCTTGACGCCAAACCCATGTAGAGAGACGTATTCAGCCATTACATGTTTCTATGGTGGTTGACAGTGTGGTGTGCTGTATACAATGAAGAGTGATGCGCTTAAGACAAGAAAGGCTGAGTGATTCAGACGGCAGAAGCACTGTACGTCTGATCCCTTGTTGGCGCATTCGATCCCGGCTCAGTCCGGTGGCGACCCGCAAGACAAAGTTCCAGCACCTCGGCTTCTCAAAAAACCGTAAAAGTCGTTCATGGGACGTAAAGCGAAAAACATTATTATTCATTATGACAAACACAAACATCCGATCCCCGAGTCAGACAAATTAACTAAATACCGCTAAAATCTCCAGCCGGGCTGAAATCGAATATGGGGCCCTCTGAACTGAAAGCTGCTACGACGACCACTGATACAAGGAATCAGATTGTAGTTATAATAATAATAATAATAATAATAATAATAATAATAATAATACAAATCACCAGCGGCAGGTTGTTGATACAGCGGACACCTGTCGGGTCACCCGAAAAAGCTACAATTATCAATGCTGATACCCAACAACAACATGTCGGCAACACAAGGCTGACCGCAGTAGACAACGCTGGAGATGGACTCGAGAAATGAATACAGACGCCATGCGTTTCTACCTCACGGCAACGGACATGGAAAGAAACACGACTGGATACCGAACTACTCTCCATCAGACGTTTACCAATAAATACCAATACTTGAGCATAACTGAACGAGTAAGTGGTCAACGTAGAACCATAATACGAAATAGACTTCTAACAGACGTTGAAATACAACAAATCAAACAGGAAGTCCACAATGAACTCCAACCAATGCTGAACAACTTCAATGAAAATCATCAAACAATTGATACAAACACGACATAAAATCAGAGAATAACAGACAATAGTCAATCCCCACATTTAGAAACAGAAACGAAAAAAAAAAAACACATCAGAGGAACACAGAAAAATAATAGACATTATGCCGGCAGCATTTATCAAATGGGAGGACAGTGATCCAAATTCAAGAACCTTTATCCTGTAGCTGATATCAAATCACAGTACTAAAAAGATTACTGAAAATGTTAACCAATGTCTGCCATTATTTAATGATAAGGTAGAGAACCTTACAGACTTTCACCTACTCATATAGCGCGCAGCTGTTACTGTGTTAACACAACCAGATTCCCAGAGACCAGAACTTTAATCTCAATATGAGAAGAATTCCTATGGGAACGACGGATAATTAATACAATAAAGGGCTTGCGTGAAGTACTAGGCTACTCACACAGTACGCTTCTGGTAATAAAACTAGAAAAACCACCTCCAAATTCATGAGAAAGATACCAAACATTAAAAACGAAGGAGGCCAAAAAATCCAGGTAACTATAGATGACTATAAGCAAAACCTGGCTGTACAGGCGGCAAAAGTGAGGAGATATAAAGAAAGCTATCAAAGAACGACACGAAACTCTCTCTTCGGGGTTAATGAAACGGCATTTTACACAAGTCTTGATAAAAAAAGGGTTGAATTAATAACTTCCCGAATACCAAACGAAGAAGAAATAACCATCTTTTGGAGTAATATGTGTTCCAAACCTGTGCAGCAAAGAGAAGATGCAGAGATTCATAAAATACATGAGAAACATTCAAACATTGGTCCAGAACAAGACCTAGTCATCACTGAACAATACATACAGAGGGTTATTAACAAGACACACAGGTGGAAAACCCCAGGACCAGACAAAATTCAAAACTATTCGTATAAAACATTCACCAGCACACACAAGAAACTGCTTGATCTTGTAACTCAGGTAATTGATAATCCTCAAAATTTACCACACTTTCTCACTGAAGGACGAACCTACATACTGCCAAAAAATCATGAAACTGCTAACCCAGCCAGATTTCTTATGAGCTCCATTCGGCTGCCATCTATCTACTCACTCCGACTCCAACGTTTCTTCGAAAGTAATGCCGACGTTGCCTCAGCAATTGCTACCATCACCGATTATCTCTTTCAGTTTAAAGTACCAGTAATAGGTTTAGGAAAATGTGTTGTTCGGCCTAGTTGTTTTTCTCTCTCTGCATTAACACATTTTCCATAAGTACGGTAATTCAAATGTATAGTCTTTCAAAAAGGAATTGAATGTTCCTCGCACTTATTATTATATCAGACTTTTTAAAATTATTATAAAAATATAATTCACCTCCCATGTAGATACACATCCTGAGCATACCCACAGCAAACATATCTATAGGTTCAGTTGTGTTGTTTCTGAGAAAAGTGTACCTGCGAGGAACTAACACAATTCTATGCGCTCATTCTTTTTAACGGTGTCTTGGAAAAGGTAATGTTAGTATAGGAAGACAAGCTCAAAGAAGAACTGACCATGAGATAAAGCTAGGGTCGAAATTTGAAGTGGTAGGAATAAATTGTTTTGAAAGAAATTGCAGAGAAAGTAGATGGCAGCCGAATCGAGCTCATAAGAAATCTGACTACTCTTTCCAGGAAGATATAATTCGCCGTTACGTACCGGTATGATTATAATTATTTTTAAAAGAAGAGGCCGACTTGAGGAATAATGATGATAATGATATCACCGTAGTGTCATGTATTGTTTATAAATACATCTGTAACTTTCCGTTGAAATAACTATAAAATACATTTTCATCAGTTGAATCAAATGCATTTACCTGCGTTGCAAGGAGCGAGTAGTTTGGCAAATGTATTCTCCGACCCGGACGTCTCAAAAAATCAGAAATTCCAGAGAATGGTTCGCATAAACACGCAATAGTGAATACATCCTTCAAAATAGGATTGGCAGCAGGAAAGACATCCGGCCGTGAAATTAGACCAAAACCATGTCAAGTGTCGACCTCACTAAATAATTGTGAAGAGGTCGGTAAAAAGTAGTCCTTATTTCCACAGATCTGAAATGCTCCAACGATCTCTATGAAAACTTAATGATTATCAACTTTACACCCTCCGTGATGACAGTTATGCAGTAGATGTACAGGCGCTTAAAAAATGAGCACATAGAATTATGTTAGTTCCTCGCAGGTACACTTTTCTCAGAAACAACACAACTGAACCTATAGATATGTTTGCTGTGGGTATGCTCAGGATGTGTATCTACATGGGAGGTGAATTATATTTTGATAATAATTTTAAAAAGTCTGATATAATAATAAGTGCGAGGAACATTCAATTCCTTTTCGAAAGACTATACATTTGAATTACCGTACTTATGGAAAATGTGTTAATGTAGAGAGAGAAAAACAACTAGGCCGAACAACACATTTTCCTAAACCTATTACTGGTACTTTAAACTGAAAGAGGCGTCGGCATTACTTTCGAAGAAACGGTGGAGTCGGAGTGAGTAGATGGCAGCCGAATGGAGCTCATAAGAAATCTATTAGCACTTGGGTTGCTGCAATATAGAAGCAACTGGACTGTCCCCTGATAACAGCACGCGGTGCATTCACTTATCAGCACGCAAGTTATTGATTAGGCGCATCAAGTGAGCTTGTCACCCAACTGGGGAGATGCGGGTACTTGACACGCAGCCAGATATTGATTCCCTTACCGCTTCTTATCGACAGTACCTGCCTTTTGCCAGACGTTTTCCTTCTCCCTTAATATGTTATTGACCGTTTAAATGGGAAATGGAACAACTCAACTGGAAACAAGAATGTATTAAGCCTTAATATTAGAAATATGGAACCATGGACTACTTGAGTCTATTACACAAGTTCATGTATGAATATTTGTTGAAACTCTCTACCTGGTCTAGGGGTTACAATAATGTATGCCTGAGAAGTGACTGCATCGATTCCAGCCTCTGTCCAGAAAATTTAAGAAAGTCTTTGTACGGCCTTATAAGGAATGATATACTCAGCCTCCTGAGGTCAACTGGGACCTGTCTGATGCTAGTGCACACAGAGGAGCGGAAAGGAACTGGCCATCTTACCGGTGTTTTCGGAAAAAAACTGAAAATGTTACTCCTAATGATAGACAGTCGAAGTGAGAAAGATATTTGTTTCTTTTAAGGTATTTTGCACGTTATTTAGATTAGAAAAATGAAAGAAACGCGTTGTATCGAATTATACGCCAAGACATAGCCCCTAATGTAACTTTTCAATCCAAAAAGTTGAACTTAATAAATACACTACATTTTTATCGTGATATTTTGCTTGAATGTAATGCAGGTGCCACAAGCGTGGTACAGGTCCTTCTATTTGACATCCATGAGCGACCTGCGCATCTGGGACCCTTGCGCTGAATGAAACATTCAAAATGAAATCTTATTCTGTTACTATTTTGTACGAATGTTTGAAAGCCTATGCCGCCTTCTCTTTCTGTCCTTTGATCATATTTCCAGATAAAAATTATCATCTTTTTTCTCCCTTTGTGTTCCACTACAACAACTATAGCCTATTGAGAAGGTAATATGAACCTCCCTACGGCACTTATTTCTAATGAACTCCATGGATTTTTGACAATTTACTATTCGGCAAAACTCACGAGATTGTATCTATATGCTTCAAGATATTTATAACGGCTCATGTTAATGAAGATCCCTACACTTTCTATTTCTTTTCCACCCACCTCTACCCACTAGACTACAAGAAGAAAAGTAGACAATGGAATGTAGTGGCCTAAGGATATAATAAGCAGCCTTTTTTTCTTTACTGTTTTACTGAGTAATAAAACTAAGTGGTCAATGACTTAGGAGATGTACAGAACTCTCAAGGGCGCACACGTACAGTCTGCGATGGGAGTACGGCCTCCCGCTATATTTTAGGATGAACCTCATCAAATCGCTGTTCAGTCTGTCAAACATGTATTCCAAAGAAACGCTTTGTCCCGTTTATTACAGAAAGTCGTATCCAGATCACCCTTAAGGAAAAGATATAGAATTAAGATAACATTCTTCTATAACTGGAGTGACAATTCATAACTGAAGTAATCTAACCAGCCACCAACATTACAATAGCATTCTTCTTCATGGCACCTGCATTACATTCAAGCAAAATATCGCGATAAAAATGTTGTGTATTTATTAAGTTCAACTTTTTGGATTGAAAAGTTACATTAGGCGCTATGTCTTGGCGTATAATTCGATACAACGCGTTTCTTTCATAAAACATATTCTGATGACTCTCAACTTTCTTTCCAGAAGAAAATGGCACAGGAAAAGTGGATTCAGAAACGAATCAATAAACATAATAAAACCAAAATAAGACATGTGTTCAGAACTTTGAATCGTCAAGGAGGATGGGACCATAACAGAGGAGAAAAGAACGTAGAACTCAATCTAACTGGTCACAGTAACCAGCTTCAAGGATTCGGGATAGAAATGAGTTCTAAACCCAACATCGACCATTTTCGAAATGAATTTCGACTGTTTCCTAGACGCAGGATACGGTCATTTTCTACCTAAGGCTCTGCCCAAATTTTATTCACAGTAGTACACAACAACAACAACAACAACAACAACAACAACAACAACAACAACAAATATATATTCCACTCACGCTGTGGATCAATGGAAAAGTATTCGAAGATAGAGCTTGAAGCATACTTTTTAGCTTTAGCTGTTGTGAGTACCAGTGTAACCTCTGGAGTATGAAAAACACATCTCAAAATGTGAATCAGGATAATACTGATCATAGGTACCATGAAGAAAAAGTAGGACGAAAGGACTGCAAAAGGAGGAATTGAAATCACCTGCTCTAGAATCGTGTTACTGATCAACGTATACTGACAAGACATTTGGTGGAGGGTGACGAGAGGTCAGAGCACTCTGCGGAGCGTCATCTTGCAGGCAGGCAAGATAAAATGTGTGGGGGATAGGCCACCTGGACACAGTACAGCCACACAGCCTGCTGGCTGTACCACTTGCTCAAATTGGGACTAAGTTCATTAACCGATAGGTATCGACAGCCTTTCACCTTCTGTTGGGTTCAAACGGACAGAATGAAAGAATGCCGTAAAGGTAACACATTTTCTCACTTAATTCAGAAAACAATGTTTTGGACTGATGCTTTCACGGCCCACGTGTCTGGCTCCGTGGTTAAATGGTTAGCATGTTGACCTTCGGACCAAGGGGCCCTGTGTTTTATTTCCGACCGGGTCGTGGATTTTAAATTTCATTGGTTGTTTCCTCTGGCTCGGGGACTAGTTATTCGTTCAGTCTTTAACATTAGATTTCATCTTACTTCAGAGCCCAAACCTCACAAACACTAGATCGTCCATGTGCGTCAAATCGAAAGACCTCTACCAGGCCTCTCCGGAGGCCATACGTCATTAAATTTTGCCATCTGAAAGGAGCAAACTGTTGGGAATCTCTACGTTTCACGCAGGCTTTCCTTTGCGTCTCCATAAGCAAAATTCGACCGGCCACGACTAAGTCTGTTCTAACAATGCCGAAAGGTTTGAAATCACTATCCACAGATCAAACGCGGCAGAGGTAGTAGGATTTTTTAAAGACCGAAAAAATCCATTCGGCACTCCATGTCGTATGATGACGGCATGTAAACGATGTCTGGCGACACATTTGATGTTTACCCGGCAAAAATAATTGCAGTAAAACTCAACCACAGATCGCCACAGAGAGATCCGGTTTACTCTGCCCAGAGTAAAACGGAACGTCGAAATTGACAGGGAGGACGACTAGGTGGCGTCCAATCACACACGGTAGCTGAAACCATAGATTATATCATCAACAAAGAAACCCACACTGTAGATAAATGGGACAGTAGTATTCGAATATATAGCTCGAAGCATATCATCAGCTCTAGCTATTATGAGTATCAGTGTTCACGTTTGGAGTGTGAAAACACATCATCATCATCATCATCATCGATAGAGTAACAGCGACGAATTTAGGTACATACGTAGTTATATATATACAAACCTACAAATTTTTAATACTATTGTTCTCAATTTGCGTTTTTATCGATTGGCATCAAGTTCAACCATAGGAAATCTCCACACGGGTTCATCCTGTTATTCGCTAAAATAACATCCACCTGAGACATTATTAGAAGCTGCCTAGCCGAAGCGGTAAAGGCATGCTCTGTCCACCCGAAAGGACGTAGGTTCGATTCCCCGTCAGTAACTTGAAAAAATTAAGAAACGAAATTTACACTCCCGGAGGGCACACAGCCCTGAGGTTCACTCAGCCTACAACAACAATGAGTACCAGGTTAATTCTTGGGGCAAAGGCGGCCGGGAATAGGGTTAACCACTCTATTCGACGTTGTACGGAGGGTCTGTACAGAGCAGGCTTTGCTCTGCAGTATTTTTCTTCTTCTTCTTCTTCTTCTTCTTCTTCTTATTATTATTATTATTAGGGAAGCTACAGACGAAATCCTTTTTTAGCATTAATAAGGAATCAGCTAGTGTCTGATAGATTATGTTGATCCAATCAAGTTTCCTTCCTACCTGAGCAATATCGAGCATTTCAGGTCTACGATATACTTCCATACAGTGCATTTCACTGCTGATTTCTTGTCAAAATTGAAACTTCTTTTTTACTTTGTTAATGTTAGTCTCTATATCAAATACTACAACTCTGACATCAATCACACATCCAATGAATACTACTTCAGTGTCTTCCTCTATATAAAGCAAGAAAATGATCAAAAACCAAAGTGTTAGAGGCCATGATATGAAACGCTAACGATCTGATTGAGCATCAAAGTACGAGCTATATCTGAGTGAAGAATTTGGTCACATTAAAGGCAAACATTGAAGCAAGTCTCGAGCTTTAAACGAAATTAAAAAGATAGCTCAGGAATGCGTACACTTATGGAAATATAACACATTCTTTAAATATTCTCGAGTCTAATACCTACCTATCTCCTGTCACAAACTACACTTCGAATCCATATGACTTAAAAAAGGAGAAGAATAGCATACACATTTGTGAGTCTGCTCAGACCTCTAAAAAGCTCAAATAATGAGCAAGGGATAAAGTACAATCAATCCCGTGAATCTAGAGTATGAGCAGTTGGATTATTCTGTTGTTAACGAGTCGCCGACGTCCCTCACATCGAAGCACCGATAAATCTTGACAGCATTCGATTCGCACAGAAAGTGGGGTATCTAACCAATCTGTCTTATATACCTACCATATAAACTGTAATTTCACGTCAAAAATGCTTGGAGACAGTACGTGCGAAACCATACCAGCGTGAGTCTGGAGCGAAAAGTGCATTTAGAATTTTCCCTGCCAGAATTCGAACCTCGGACCGTTGGAATAATAATAATAATAATAATAATAATAATAATAATAATAATAATAATAATAATAATAATAATAATAATGTTTTATGTTTTGCGTCCCACTGACTACTTTTACGGTTTGCGGAGATGTCAAGGTGCCGGAATCTTGACCCGTAGAAATTCTTTTATGTACTGGTAACTCCACCGACAGGAGGCGGCCTATAAATACAATCGGAATGAAGCGGGAACGAGCATGTCAACTTGGGGTCAGAAACCAGGTCTTCTAAAGTCCGAACCACTCAGCTCGGCTCGATACATTCGGTGCGCCATTCTGATATTCCTGTCCTAGAGGGGAGGCCACAGTTATGAAGTCACCGATTTGTGCCACTGGTCTTTATTTCGCGAGAAAACGGCCCTTTAAGTTGAACAGTCTGCATAACTGTTGGCAATTTGGAAGTGAAGTGTCTGTAGCAAAGCTGGTCTAGTGATTAGCGCCCTTGACATTCACGTGGGCGTCTCAGGTTCGAGGCATCACAATATTATTTTTATTATATTTTTATCCCTTTTGTCTTGATCTGTTAGGAAATGATCAGATTAAGTAGAAGCTGATGTGTTTAGGTTTTACGACAGCAAAAGATCAGTAAAAGTGAAAAATAAAACTACTCATGTTTTTTAATTTAAAATGTTAATTGTACAAGTTTGTCATTCATTTACTTGGGAGTTCCATAAACCACTTTCATTTGTCGTAGAACAAATCGGTGCGGACTAACTTTGTAAGATACCTATGTATGATCTTCAAACAAATACATTATGAAAAAAGACCTTTATTAGTACGTGGACACATATTTGTTTTGTAATTAGCAGAATATTATACAGCATATTTTGTAAAAACAAAACTTAGTAGGTGAATGAACACTAGCGTTTCTTCAGCCCAATAAAAGAAAAACGAACGGTAGAGGAAAATAAAAAGTAGAAACGAAGGGCTAACCGCTCGAGCCTGAGACATGTCCGCGTGAAGTTAGGGACGCTGACCATTAGACCAGCGATACTACAGATATTCAAATGTAAAGTGCAGGCTGTTAAATCTGAAGGGCCATTTTCTTGTTAAATAAGGGCCAGTGGCACAAACCGTCAGATACACAGCCCTATCTGTATTTTTGACGTAGATCCACCTCCTAACATTTGAACGAAAGCGGTGACCCTATAGCTGCGGACTCCCCTGTTAGTTGCCTGAGATTTGACAATGGTATTACTCTACATCCTTCCCTATAAACGACAAATTTAACTAATCTCCGACAGAATAAATATAGACCGACGAGAGTGTGTGACTTATACGGAGGTAAATTCCAAAGTGATAACAGTCTCAAAATTCCCGTTGCTAGAAGACATAAAATTTTGCGAACTACATTTTGACTGGAATTTTCTGTGGTGTGGAAATATAACGGCATATTTCGCAGCTACGAGACGTACAAGAGGTGATGTTCAGCGAAATGGGGAGTATTAGTCGATAATACAGGGAGCAGTGAAGCCCAAACCTCTCTCGTTCTCTAGTCTATTACATTTCGGAACACACGCAGTCTCTGTCGCACCCTCGCATCGCATCGCGTAACTAACGAGGACCCGAAACTCATCTCCCCACCAACAAGCTGTGACGGGAAAATGCGACTAAATTTAATTTCCCCTCGCTTTTGCGTCATTGACATTGCCAACCAATCGCAAGCAAGGAAATCTGAAGTGAGAAACGAGGAAGGGGATATTTATCGAGAATACTTCTGGTTGGGTGTAAAATCATCTTTCTGCTACTGACCCCCCTTCATCTTAAATACTTGTCATCGATTGGAGGATCCAAAACAGCATTTCCACACCCCCGCAGGCTGATATGAAGGGCTGAAGGGAGCGATTCCACCAACCCTTAGCCTAACCCACAAGCGCCGACCATCCTGTACGGAATGGGAAACTAAATCGACTTAAGGAGAAGATACAAAATGGTGGTAGCGTCAATTTTATCGCCTTAAGTGTACATAAACCACCTTGCATTAAGAGAGGGCTTCCCCAAAACACAACATACTGAGGGGAGAGATATTCGTCATTTCATATAGGTTACAAGCCATACTGTTAATGAAGCAAGAAACTATCTAATAATCTGCAATTACGTTGCGTATATAAGCACAACTGCTCACACAGAATGTCAATACTGTACCTATCAGATATTGGACGCGCCAGTGTCATTACGCTAAAGATTAAATTCTTATATCAAACCGAGCACAGTTAAGTATGTTACATTTCAGAAAGCAACCATTTTTATAATATTCTCTGACTTATCAATGCTTAGAACCACCCATTTTTCTTCCGGTATGGTGGTCCCCTAATTAGGTACCCATCCAAGTTACCATCAAATAGAATGATATTCGTGATCGCTAATTTTAATACTGTAAACTTTTATCCTAGGTCGGCGGATTCGGTCTTGACTCAGTCCGGAGGTATGTGAAGGCGCTCAAACACGCACGCCTCATGTCGGTTGATTTACTGATACATGAAAGAACTCCCGCGAGACAAAATAAAATCTATAACATCTCGGCGTTTCCGATAACCGTAAAAAAGTAGTTAGTGGGACGTAAAACAAATAATAATAATAATAATAATAATAATAATAATAATAATAATAATAATAATAATAATATCCACATGGCGCAAGTCATTGAGGTTCCCGCACACATGCAACGATAACTCACTGGATGCTGTATGCTATATTCTGCCAGTTTTCATAACAAGTGTTGTTTCTTGTTTTACAATTTTGCTTTACGACGCACCGGCAAGCATAGTCGTGAGAAGGAAGCGGCCGTGGCTATAATCAAGGTACAGCTCCAGCATTTGCCTGGTGTGCAAATGGGAAACCACGGAAAACCATATTTAGGGCTGCCTACAGTGGGGTTCGAACACACTATCTCCCGGATGCAAGCTCACAGCTAAAAGCCCCTAACCGTACGGCCAACTCGCCCGGTATAAAACATTAAACATCAAGTCTTCTATAACATAAGGATGGCAACTGTACAGTGTCACGAAATAACTCAGCGATACTTATACTCCACATCATTTCACTATATCACTATATCAAATTTCTTATAGTTCAGTTTTCAATTTTAATTCGGATATTCCAATCTGGTTCATAATCCTAGCAAAAGTCCGGCTCCATGCCTAAATGGTTAGCGTGCTGGCCTTTGGTCACAGAGGTCCCGTGTTCGATTCCCGGCAGGGTCGGGAATTTTAACCATCAGTGGTTAATTTAGCTGGCACGGGGTCTGGGTGTATGTGTCGTCGTCATCATCATTTCATCCTCATCACGACACGCAGGTCGCCTACGGGAGTCAAATCAAAAGACCCGCACCTGGCGAGCCGAACATGTCCTCGGACACTCCACGCCATTGCATTTTTCATTATCCTAGCAAAACAAGTTTTAGTAAGTAAGGAAACAAGGTTCAAGTTAAAAATAAGGTGGTTAACCTCTGTTGTAGTTTGTCTTTGTTACTTTTTGTACAGCGCAAGGGGAAATCATGGTCACAACCCCGTGTAAACCATGACGAGTGGCGTTTGTACTAGAGTGTGTAATAAAATGAGAGTTTGATTGGGAAGAAGGCAGCCATAAATACCAGTTACATTCCCGGCGTTTACCTCGAGTTGGAGGGAAACCAGGTAAAACTACTTTTAGCATCGTCGAGAGTTGGAATTCAACCCACTTCTCTCCTCAACTGCTCTACTTCAAGCTCAGTCCATCCTGATCCAATTACAGAAATGAAGTTAATGTTTGTTCTTGGCAGGGTTGAGAACAAAACGGGATAATATTTTGCTACACCCGAGAGACCACGGCGGCAGACGATTACTGATCGATAATAAGTGCAGACAATCAAATATGTAACGAAAAGTAAATTTGTTATGGACCTACAATTTTTAATTTTAATTTCGTGTGGCAATTCCTACCCGAGTTCGCCCTTGTAAGGCAGATCCTCCGATGAGGGTGGGCGGCATCTGCCATGTGTAGGTAACTGCGTGTTAATGTCGTGGAGGATAGTGTTATGTGTGGTGTGTGAGTTGCAGGGATGTTGGAGACAGCACAAATACCCAGCCCCCGGGCCACTGGAATTAACCAATGAAGGTTAAAATCCCCGACCCGGCCGGGAATCGAACCCGGGACCCTCTGAACCGAAGGCCAGTACGCTGACCATTCAGTCAACGAGTCGGACATGGCCCTACAATAAAAAATTCTGATGAACGCAGTTAGCTATGAACTGAAATCCAGAAGACAAGCTGGGTCCCTGCTGAGGAAATTGGGTATCGGTCAACCAACAGTTCGTGAGATACCTACAATAACTCCTAATAATGTTGCTGCACATACAGCCTACTATGTGCACGGTAATAATGGGTGAGAAGCACGTTCTGCAAGTCCGGGAGAAACTGAAATGTCTGAAAGCCCAAAGCCAATCAAATTCAGATTACTCTCGTCCCTTTTCTGTTGATGAGATTGAAGTAGGCCTGAAGGACATAGAGACACGTAAATCTCCAGAATTTGACGGGCTACAGCCCAAGTTTCTTGTCAACTGTGGTAAAAATGCCCGTTTATGATTGTGTAAGCTCGCTACCAACATTGCACAGACTGATAAGATTCCTTCCTTTTCGAAGCAAACAAAAATCATTGCTACTCTGAAGCCTGGGAAACCCAATAGTAAACCAGACAGTTGCAGACCAATCGCCCTGTTTAGTGCAGACTACAAATTAGTAGAACGACTCCACTTGAACAGAATTGCTCCGAAATTACAAGCGGAAATAGAGCAAGATTGATTTAGGCCTGACCGCAGCTGTACAGACCAGGTGTTGTCACTAACGACGTTTATTGAGGCAGGATTACAACAATGCTTGAAGACATCTGTGTCATTCACCAATATTAAGGCCGCCTATGACGCTGTATGAAGAGAAGGTTTGATTCACAAGCTACTTAGAGTAATTCCCTGCAAGACTGTTGCCAATGAAGCCAATGACATGCTGAGTAACAGACTGTTTAGAGTTGTCATAGGTAGTGGAATTGGTGGACAAAGGAAAATAAGTGACGGACTACCATAAGGTTCTGTCCTAGCTTCACTCCTTTTCGGCTTGTGTATAGCTGATATGCCTAGAACGACATCAAGGAAGTTTGTATATGCAGATGATGAGGCTACACTCACAGCAGATCTGAGTGCTCTTCGAGAATATTTCCACAAATGGAGACTCCAACGAAGTATGACCAAGAATGAAGTTTGTTCCTTCCATTCGAACTACCGCATGGCTAGTATGGATCTCAGAGTGTATTTTGATACCGTCCTTTTGCCACACAATCAATATCCCAAGTACCTACTTGTTACTTCAAACAACATTTGCTGAAGACTGCTACAAAGCTTAATCACTTAGCAGAAACTATGCTAAACAACATGGAGCACTAATACTTCAACTCTTCGCTCTTCGGCTATTGGTCTCGGTCTCTCTGTAGCTGAATACTGCGCCCCCGTGTGGCTAAACAGCCCTCACATCAGGAAGATTGATGTTGAAATCAATAAAACAATGTGACTGATCTCCGGTACAATTAAGTGCACCCTACTCCAGTTATGAGCCAAATCCCTCCACCACGTCTCCACAGGTGTAATGTTCAGCTCAAGGAGCACCGCAAGATACTCCAAAATCAGGATCTTCCTATTCATGCCGAAATATCTGACGCTTGTTTAACCAGACTTGGCAGCTTCCTTTGAAGACTAATCAATGAGAATTTTGATACAGTGCGACAGTGGTCCCATGATTGAAAAATTTTCAGTCCTCAACAGTTTCAAGACATGCAATCAGTCACGCCTGAAGTTCTGGCTTTGACCTGGCTCACGGGATATGCTCAAAACTAAACCGGATCAGGACGAACTTTGGAGTTTGTGCGGACACAGTGTTTATATGGAACAAGCTACCTTATCCGAAGTGCGACTGTGGAGCCGATAGACAAACAGTGAAGCACATCATTGAAGATTGTCCCATAAGAGCCTATTCTGGAGACATGAAGGATTTCGCCTCTGTCACTAGTGACCGAGGTATGGGCGATGCTAGTAATGCTATTCCTTATACAGGCAGTCCCTGTTAAGAATGGTGTGAAAATATCGTTAGTAGGGTCGGCTGGTGCATGCATTTCAGTGGGCTTGGCAGATTGTTATGTAATAGCAACTTCTAGTCGAGTGAGGAAAGCAACGGGAAACTACATTACTCCTCATTTCCCTAATGCGCCTCTTCAGTGATTATTATTATTATTATTATTATTATTATTATTATTATTATTATTATTATCTATAATATTATAAAATGAAGTGTTTGTCTGTCTGTCTGTGCGCGATGCCCAGCAAAATCTACAGCACGTAGAGATCTGAAATTTTGAACATAGGTAGATGGAAAGGGGTCCGAATGCACCTCGAAGCCGGAATTTTCATTTTCGCCTTCGTTGGTGAGTTATGAACGAAAAACCATCGGAAAACGTGCATTGGGATATGACAATCCAACGTACTGTCACCAAGATTAAATGCATAGAGTCGCTGTCGCTAGGCAACGTGCATAAGATAGGTAGAGAACACAATATTCAAGGAGCCATTTTACGTCCAGGACGTAGGAAGCTGTTTTTGGTCTTATATAGTGGGAGGGCATATGACGGTGTTGATGATGATTCGTCCGTCGGATCGGGACGTTAAGTCTTGAGCTATTCGAGAGGAGTGGCACATGTGCCGGCGCCGGGTTTCATCCTCTTCATTCTTGCTATCATATATCATGTCATTCATTTCTTTCAACAAGCAAGTTTTACAAGAATTATCCGATGTTCTACACAGTTACAAGTCTATCGACTACACGGCAGAGCTTCGAAAGACTTGGAGTCACCTGGAGTACCCTCGAACATCTTAGAGCGGACGATTGTGGCACCAATTATCCTTCTTAAGAATAAGAATCCTTCCCTCTGCAATGAACACGACTCTGAAACTGATGACTAATATTATTGAAGCCATTCTCATGATTGGGCATGCCGCGAGCGAAGTAATATTCACTCCTCGGATTCGAATAATTTCTTCGGATATACAGTTTAAGTTTAGATCTCTGCAGTGTTCAAAATAAAGATTCTCTATGTAATAATAAAGCAAGCATAATCTTCTTCTTCTTACTATACATAAAAGTGGATGTATGCATGTATGTGTGTGTGTAAATGACGCATCTCCTCCTAAACCATTGGAGCAATTTCATCCAAACTTGTACACTTATGACTTACTATCTGGAGACGAGCACTGTGGGGGTAAGCCATCCGTAGCTCCCTTAGGGGTGGGGGGTCGGGGTGGGGGGTCGGGGTGGGGGGCAAGGTATAAAAATAATCGAAAAAAGTGCCGAATCCTCAGTTTTCGGGGTCGCTCAGATGAACAGTGACACTCCCCATTTTTCAAATGTCAAAGTTCAGCTCCCTTTCGCATGGGGGCGAGGGGGGTGATATATAAAATTAAACGAAAATAATGTCGAATACATAGTTTTCGGGGGTCGCCGAAGTGAATTGTATACTCTGTATTTTTAGTATCAGGAGACAAACCACGTGGGGGTAAGACAGCCCAGGAACCCTTAGGGGGAGGGGGGCGAGGGGGTTGAGATTTAAAACTAATCGAAAATAGTGTCGAATCCATACTTTTCGGGGTCGCTGAGATGAACAGTGACACTCCGGAATTTTTTGAAGTCCAAGTTCAGCCCCCTTCGTGGTGGGGGGCGATGGAAGAGTGATATATAGAAATAATGATATATAGAAATAACAGTGTCGAATACATAGTCGCTGAGGTGAATAGTGACACTCCAAATTTTTAGTATCAGAAGACAAACCACATGGGAATAAAACACCCCAGGAACCCTTAGGGGCGGGGGGGGGGCAAGGGGACTGAGATATACAAATCATCGAAAGTAGTGTCGAATCCATACTTTTCGGGGTCACTGAGATGAATAGTAACATTCCGATTTTTTAAAACTGAAAGTTTAGCCCCCTTTAGGGTGGGGGAAGGGGGAGTGAGATATAATAGTAATCGAATATACTGCCGAATCCATAGTTTTCCGGGTCGCTGAGATGAATAGTAACATTCCGGATGTTTAAAGTCTAACTTCAGCCTCCTTTGGCATAGGGGTGAGAAAGGGTGAAAAAATAAATTGTCAGAAATGGCCGAGATAATAGACGTGTGTATGTTCCAGTATGACTTTCAAGTATGACTTACTACCTGGAAAACGTACTGTGGGAGTAAGACGCCCCTAGAACCACTAGGGAGGCGGGTAAAATTTTATCCACACTAATAAATGGAAGTCTGTTGGCGCGATCTATATATACCGTACTATATATATATATATAAATTAAGGCATAAAAATGAAAACAGACGTAAATTAGTGAGACCATTTTGGGCATCTTAGAAATTTAAAACTTGGTACCAGACAACCTGATGACTTCAGGATCCCTAGAAAAATCTCAAATTCTCATAATTCTCTGAGGGGTACTTGCTGGGAGTTTCAAACCTGCATAAGAACACAGTCGGTGATATTTATCCAGAACCTACAGATTTTATGGGCTTAAAAGTTTCCTTAAAGTCCTGATTTTAACCCACTCCCCCATATCAAGATCGCAGCACAATCTCCATGACAAGTTATAAAATTGAAATTTTGCAGGATTATAGCTTTTAGCATGTAACCGACCGAAAATTTACGAGATGTTTAGCCAAATTCTATGTTTGAAGCTGTCGCATAAGTATCTGAAAAGTAATGCACTGTGTGAAAATCATACACAAATTTCACCCTGTTCAAAGTTTCTAAAACATAATGAATTGTGGCAGACAAGTGCACCTGTCGTTATCATCACAACTCCACAACTCGCACTTTACATTG